>NC_058384.1:40743850-41410933 GCF_018350175.1 Felis catus
GCACAGCTATTTCGGGCTCCGTGATTATATGCTACTGTATTTGGATCTCCTCAAGGTTCCGGGAGTTGATTACTACATTCGTCTGGGGCAGAGGCCTCTCTGAGGTGGGTGGGTGGGCGGGCACGCGGGCAGCCCCCTGCATATGATGAAGCTCTGAACATGGGTAATTTGGCTCCTGGAGAGTCTAGGAGAGTGTCCGTGGTGGGCTGGGCCCTGGGATTCTGTGGAGGTTTTTTCGTCCGTAAATGCTGGTCTGGGATAGAGTTGGCCCAAGCGGGGCCACCCAGGAGCAGTGTGGTGCCTTGGCCCCATGGGGAACACCTCAGCCCAGACTTGTGGGTGTCCTCACCCTCCTGCCTCCTGAGTCCCATGGAGCTCTCCCAGGCTTAGGCCTGAGAGATCTGAAAGAGGCAGGAGCACCCCAAGTGGCGGTGTGGGAGCGCATAACTCAGAGGTGGTTTCGGTGCACGTGGGCCCCAGGTGGAGCCAAGAAGTGGGTGACCCCTTCCCCCATGGAGAGAAGACAGAGGCAAGTTTCCTTCCTCCTGTATTAATGCCCTCACTGAGCAGCTGACATCAGGGCAGAGCCCTGGTCTGGGTTCCGGGTATGTCTAGAGGAAAGAGGATATCCAACCACTGGTGCCCATTCATCCATCCATCCATCCGTTCGTCCATCCATCCATCCATTGGTTTGTTTGTTTAGGCTTTGCTGAGTGCCTAGAACTGTAGCAGAAAAGTTCCTGAGACCAGTCCTAAAACAAGGGCCTGCCTTTCAGTGGCTCGTGGTTTGTTGTGGGAATATCACACACACACAGACACCCATCTTTACCCTGCCCCTCCCATACACTGTGGTCTTGAGCTTCTAAGACAGAAAGTCAGTGCAAGTGAACATGATATAAAATTAGTGTATGAAAGCAAAACAGGAATTGACGAAAATGATGAAAACCAGGTGAAGCCCCAGTAGGGGCGTGATAAGAATCGTCCTGGTAGTTAATGTTTGTTGAACACTTACTATGATACCCGGTTCTAGGCTAATGCTTAGCAGACATCACCTTTGTTCCTTGCAACAAATCTCTATAGGAGGTACCGTGATTTTCATTTTATAGAACAGAAAGTTAAGGTTTGGAGAGTTGATCACAGAATTGATAAATGGTTCGTCTGAATTCCAAGCCGATGTGTGTTCTTGACCCCGATCCTAGACTGTGCGGAAGGGCAGCTGTGAGGGATCTCAGAGGTCTGTTCCTACGGTCATCTGCCCCACGACACTGAGGCAGACCCAGATCTGGGAACTGCGGTTCTGACCCTCACTACTCCACGTGTGGCTCACGGGCCAGCAGCACTGGCATCATGGAGCCGTGGGAGAATGTTAGCTCTCAACCTTCACTCCAGACCTAGTGGCTCGGAATCTGCATTTTAACAAGACCCATCCTTTTACCTTCTAGGCAATTGGTATGCAATTAAAATTTGAGCATCACTGTTCTTTTTGTCCAGGAGCTCCTAGGGCTTGCTGCTCCTCCCTGGACCCCAGTTAAGATGGGCCACAATCATTCTAAGCCTTCCATTCACCACCCCCCAGCCCCGGCACTGCCCACCATCTATGCAAAGTCCTCAAGCCTTAAACCACCCCCCCCTTTTTTTTGGTCCCCTGCAATCCCTTGCACATATGGGGTGGAAACACAAGGTCCAGATACTCTCTTGGAGGATGCGGGTGGAGACATAAAGGTTAGACTTTGAAAAGAACTTCCTGGCTATCTAAAACCACAGGAATGGGGAAAGGCTAGAGCACTTCCTTCTGAAAGTTCCCTGGAATCACACTGCCTGCATCTGGCTGGGGGCAAGAAGGGGTTTGACCCCATCTCACTCCAATCCACTCTCTACATTTTCTGGGAGCTCACAACATCTTGTTCAAATTCCGTGCCACGGAAGCCTTAGAGTAGTCCAGAGAGGAGGTAAGAGAAGGTTCGGATCACAGCCAGGAAGAGGTGGAGAGAGCGCCCGTGTGCCTGCGGCCTGCCTTCCCCTGGCCGCACCTCTGCAACAGGCTGCCTGCTTCCCATTCCCCCAGCCTGCCGCCATCCTTCCATCCCGCTATCCCGCCATCCCGGTGAGAGAAGACTGTCCGGGGCTGGGAAAATGTGGTCTTTTCCGAGAGTCTATGAGTCATTTTCCACCCATTTATGAGCTTTTGGAGCCAAGGTGGCTGTCAGCCGCTTGCTGGAGTGTGGAAATCCACACGCCAACCGGAAAAGGCTGTGAACACACCGGGCTCCTGCTCTGGCCACCGGCAGAGGCTGCGTGGGTGGAGGCTGCCCACCCCAGACCACAGGACCTTGGAATACCCAGCTGGAAGGCGCTGTTGGGGTCAGCAGGTCCAACAGCCTCTTCTGCAGGTGAGGAAACCAAGCAGCAGAGAGGGGAAGTGACTTTCTCAGTGTCACCCAGCGAGTTAGTGGTAGTGCTGCAGCCAGCAGGAACCCAGGCCAGGCCGGCAGATGCTGTTTTGCTCTGAAAGGGGACTGTCTATTTACGAGCCTAGGTGTCATCTAGGTGGCTCTAAGATCAGTTGTTCTGGAATATGACCCCCTGGGGGACTCTCTCACAAGCCAAGGTGGCTTTTCTTCCTCGCTAGTCCTAATGCCTGTTTCTGGACTTGGAGCCCGTTCCTTCCCCTGTCACCCTTAAATAAAACAACTCAAACAAGGAGCTGGTCACAAGGACTTTGGGGACCTTGGAGGGGTCTGGGTGGTAGGGAGGGAGGAGAGAAGGCCCACGGTGCTTGGTGGGGGTGAGTTTCTCTGGGGTGGTGGCTGTTAAAAGGATGCTGAGCCTTGGTGGGGGGGCCCTGGCAGCCCGTGGAGAGGAGGTCACTTCTGTCCCCTTGTGAAGTTTGGCCACCCCAGCTCTCTCCCCAATCCCCATGCCTCCTAGAAGAAATTAACTCTTTCTCCAGGGGATTTTTCAGGGGGTCCTGCCTTAGTCACCCTGTGAGTAGAGAATGAAGCACCTTTCTGGGGCTGGAGGCCACAGAAGACCATCAGAAGAGGTGACCTTGGCCCCATGCCTCGCCTCAGTGTCAAGGCAACCGTTTGGGAAAGACGGAGGGAAGAGAAGGAAAGAAAGCAGGAGATAGAAGAGAGGGCAAGAAGGAACTTTCTTTGAGTTTCTCCCATGTGACAGATATCACACCAGGTGCCTTTAACCGACTGATACTCATTCAGCAGCAGGACCACCCGTACGTTATTGAGGCTTTGCCCCAGGCCCCTTCCGGCTGCCACTTTCTCTCTCTCCTCTCCTCCTAGTCCACGCCAGATGCCTCCATTTTGTCCCTTCCAGTCTGGCTTCTGTGGCCCTCTCAGACCATCAGAATGGCTCTTACCAAGGTCACTGGACCTTCACCAAGTCCAACAAGCCCCTTCCAGGCCTCACCTTACGTGATCTTGTAGCAGCATATGCTAACGTTGACCACTCTCCCTGAAGGCCTCTGTTCCCGGGGCTTCTATCCGCGGAACTCAGATCTCCTGGCTCTCCCTCACCTCTCTGGCCCCTCCTCAATTTCTTTGCAGACTCCTCTTCCCCTGCCCATCCTATAAATGGTGGAGTTCTTTGGGGGCTCTTTCCTTGTCCCTCTGTTCTATCTGTTCCTCAGTTTGTCCCCCAGGCAGTTTCTTATCTGCCCATGGACCCAGTTAACCTACATGCTGATGGCTCTGGGTCTACCTCTCTAGCCCAGATGGGCGCATGGCTTGCCCATTGGAATCTCCACCTGGATGAGCCAACTGTACCGCAAACTGAACATTTCCCCAAACGTTCACCATCTTCCCTCCTGTGAGTGCTCCTTCTCTAGTATTCTGTCTCAAGAAATGGCACCACCGTTCATATGGTTCCCCCATCCAGAGATTTGGCAGTCATTTTTGACTCTGTCACCACTCCCACATCTCATCAGTCCCAGCGACTGCCCATCCGGATTGCTTTGGAATAAATCCTCCTGCCTTTACTCCCCTGTGCACTGTCATCTGCCCGCCATCATCCATTGCCTGGCTCGTTGCAACAACCTCTGAATGGTCCCCTGCTTCCACTCTTCTTTAAACTTTTTTTAATGTTTTTTTTTTGAATTGATTTTTTGAGAGAGAGACAGAGCTCTAGCAGGGGAGGAACGGAGAGAGAGGGAGACACAGAACCCGAAGCAGGCTCCAGGCTCTGCTCTGTCAGCACAGAGCCCGACGTGGGGCTCGAACTCATGAACTACGAGATCATGACCTGAGTCAAAGTCGGACACTTAACGACTGAGCCACCCAGGCGCCCCCCCCCGCCCCCACTTCCATTCTGAAGTTGCCTTAACCTGTCCCCCGTGTTGCTGTCAGGTGGGTCTTAAAACGCAAATCTGAACACGTCACTCCCCTCCTTAAAAATTTTCAGGGACTCCCAGTTGCTCTACGACAAAGCCCAAACTCCTTGGCTAAGCTACCCCTGCCCTTCTCTCCCTATTTCACCCTCCCAGCCTTTGCTGGAGTCAGAGGGAGCGACTTGTAACCCTCCTAGGCTGCAGCCGGTACTCCTGCTCTTTGCTATCCCCTCTGCCTGCAACACTCCCTCCTATTTCTCCATCTGCTCGCCTGCCCAAGTCCCACTTGTCCATCAGGCCTTGGCTGAGATGTCTCCTCCTGCAGGAGGCCTTTTCTGACCCCACATGCATCCAGGGCCCCTGTGGTACAGCTAGGTACGCACGGTGATGTGGCTTCGGCCGTGGGCCGGGACTCTGTGTGCGGTGTATCCACGGATAGAAGGTGTGAGCGGGGCTCTCACCCTCCATCATCAGATGGTGTGTTATTGGGGCTGCGCTTTAGTACGTGTCTCAATCTAAACACAACAGAGATGGGAAATAAACTCATTTTTTAAAAAGCCATGTCATACCTTCCGAAGCCAAGAATAACATTATTTAGAACGACCTGCTACTTAGGGTTGATCTCTGTCCCTGCAGCCCTTGGCCCTGTCGGGCATGGAGCTCTAACTGAAGTAAAGAGCAGCGGCTGGGGTAGCACCTCCTAAGGCTGACTACCTGGGGGGCATTCATAATTTCCGGAGCTCCAGGTGGGGGTGGGGATGAAGAGGAAACCCCGGATTCATCCCAGCCAGGGAGTCAGGAGGCTCTGTTCCCCAGCTGGGCCAGCCCCCCAGCCCCTTCCCCTTTCCTTCCTGCTCTGTCAGCTGCAGCCGACAGGAATGAGTCTGCTAGGCCTCCTCCGGGAGGCACCAGGCCTTCTGGGCCAACGCAGCTGCCTCGGCCCCCAGCCCCAGCCCCAGCCCCAGCCGCCTCCCCTGGCCCCAATTAACCTGCCTCTCAGCTGCACATCTGCTAACCTGGGGCCTGCAGGGCCTTATAGTAGAAAACCTTGCAGAACATCTGGAGAGCAGGGGAGGGGCCCACCTGGAAGGGAGAGGGGGCGGGAGGGGGAGAGGGAAAAGGGCCTGAATAGGAGAGTGTAGTCTGGTGTGTGGGGTAGGGGAGGTGGCGGGGAGGCTGGAAGTAACGAAGCGGTCCCAGGATTCTTAGTTCTGTTGAGGCAGAACGGTCAGAGGTGGCGTGGTGAAGGGGGTGCTGCGCCCAAGCTCCCTCCAAGCCGGCAGGTGGCACCACTTAAGTAATCCTGTTCCTCTGATCAGAAACCACCCACAGACCCCCAAGGCCTGGCTGGGGCAAATCTTCCTTTGAGTTCTGTCTGCTTTCGTGTTGGTGTCCCTGCCTTCCACTCATTCTAGCGAAGTCACTGACCCCTATCTTTCCCTAGTTCCCCAAATCTGTCCTCTTCTACCTCCAAGCTTTGGCTTAAGTTCTTTCTCAGTCAAGGACCCTTTGTTCTTTCTTTCTGCCTAGCCTTGCCTCTCTACTTCCTATCTCAGTGCGACACTCACCTCCTCCAGGAAGTCCTCCTAGACTGATTCCATCTGACTCTGAGCCCGATGGGCACATGGGGAGCACTAGGTACCCGAAGCAGGGATCCTCAATCTTCATAACCAAGAGGGCAGGAGGGAAAGCCCTAGCCAGAGCAGAGCAGGAAACATTCAGGCAGAACTCTCTTGTCTTTGCAGGACCTGGAGGAGAAGCTTATCAGAATTCGGATTTGCGGAGGGGGACAAGGTGTGGGCACAGACAATAAATACTCTTCAGATATTGTCTAGAGACCTGGTTTCAGAACTAGGGGGTTGAGACACTAAGTGGTGACCTTCTGGCAAGTCTGGAAAGTTCTGAGAAAGGGCTCCATGCCTAGCCCAGGGCAGATGGCTACCCTTCTTGGTTCATCTCTCTCCCTAGTATGACCTGACAAGCGTTCTGAAGCTGACTGGGCCCAAGCTGCTCTGAGTCTGGGAAGTCCGAGGGCAGAAGGAAAGGAAGTCTCAGGGAGCATTTGCTGGCTTCCTGGCACTGTGCCAGGCACGTGCATGGGCTCTCTCACCCAACCCCTTAATCAAGACTCTCACCCGTCCAGCCTGGGAGGGGCCTGGCAGAGGTCTACCATCCCCTGAGTCTTGGTTCAGTCTGGGGCTTTAGACTGTGACGACCCAGAAAATCTGTCTCCTTTCTGCTGAAAGGGTGGTGTGTGATTTGAGCTATTTCTTTGGAAATAGAGGCTGCCTTTTTTTGTTTTTTTTTTTTTTTGGAAGCCAGCTTTGCCATTTTCCAGATGAAGGATCACGGGCAAATTGTCTAAATGTTCCGAGCCTCTTGGTTTTGTAATCTGTAAACTGGGGAAAATAAAGTGATTGTTAGGAAGATTTATGAGAAAATGCATAGATAATGCGTAGAATCTATACCAGGTATATCCTAAGTACACAGTAAATGGTGTTCCTATTATTAGACTAAACTCCAGAATTGTCTCCCACAGTGTCGTCACTTGCACTAGTGAGGGGACAAGAGGAGGAGGATTTGGGTAGCTCAGAGAAACCCTGGCTGTCAGGCTCTGGGGGCTAGGCTGTGACCTTTCACCCCCTGCCAGGGTCTACTGGCAGAGAGGGATAGATTCTCCCCCACTCCTGACCCCAGAAATGGTCCCTTCAGGTGGTCGGTCACCCTGAGTGAGCATGTATCACCCATTCCATATCCCTTTCACCGTGCAGATCTACGGTGAGTACCAAGTGGGCGCAGTGGCCTTCAACGAGTTTGCAATCAGGACACACAGAGCACGTTCACAAACAGTACCTGATAGAATACAGCAGGTACAAACAAGAGGTCCAGAGTGCAGCGGGAAGGGGGCAGCTAATGCCTGCTGGGCTCCTGCAAGGTCAGGTGCTGTGCCTGGTACCCCATGGCACCGAGCATCAGAACTGAGATTTCAACTCCGTATCTGTCTAACATCTAACTCCTACTGTTCCGCATAGGTGAGAAGTTTGACAACCCGGTTCCTTTTTTTCTTTTTTGGTTTTATATATTTATTTTCAAAGGGCAAAACACTGAGATAATGGACTGATTTATCTTAAAATGTTTACTAATTTATTTTTGAGAGAGAGAGAGAGCACAAGCTGGGGAGGGGCAGAGAGAGGGAGACACAGAATCCGAAGCCAACTCTGAGCTGTCAGTGCAGAGCCCAACGCAGGGCTCGAATCCATGAGCTATGAGATCATGACCTGAACCAAAGTCGGACGCTTAACCGACTGAGCCATCCAGGAGCCCCCACTTAGATCATTTACATACAAGTCCAACAGAATTACTCTGTCCAAGTCAGCAACGATGCCAAAATGCGTCCTCACTCCCAGACACTTGCCAGTATTGTCTGAGACTTCTGTCAGTGAAAACAGGGGACTGATATCTTACTCCTAAACAGCTTTCCTATCTGCAGTGTAATCTACCATTTCCTGTGGACACCTTGACTTCTCCACATCTGTCTCAGCAATTTCAAACCTAAACCTATCATCCTCCGAGGCCATGGTAATCTCCACTTGGTTCCGCTAAGCAGGGGGTTTTCATAAAATGGGAGTCTACTGAGACCTTTTCTGGGTTAGTCTTGTCATAAAGACTCAAAACACATAGAGAACACGGTCCTTGATTCCCTCAAACCTCCAAGGGGCAGAGTCACCGTGCCGGTGGCACCGTGACTCCACCTGGAGCCTAGAGCAAGGGCAGGAAGGAGACACTGTCAGTGTACATAAAGGGCCTCTAAATACACACACAAAGCTGTAGCTATCTTTCCCAAAGTGTTTAGGGCTTTGGAGAACCCACATCATCTGATTCTAATTGTGGCCGTGAGGACGCACGGAGTCACCACGCTGGTAGTCTCAGCAGCCTGACAACCCAGCGTCTGAGATGAGAGGGCAGCTCCATGGTGTGTGGGGATGCCTTCCGATTGGGAAGATCAGCAAAGCTCCGTGGAAGAGACAACCTTTCCATTGGGTTTTGAAGGTAGAATAAAGGGCAGACAGGTGGAGGTAAACGGACAGCTTTTGCTGGGAGAGGAGGGGCCTGAGCAAAGCATGGAGGCAGCGAATTGGAGGCACGGGAGGTGGAACACTGGCTTGGGGGCCAGGGGGGTGCGGAGGCAGGACTCATTTCCCAAGGTTGTGGCACCACACACCAGCCTACCTGAGAGAAGACCTGGAGAGGGGGCCTGAGCCTTTGATGACCAGCCAGGGACCGCCTCGGAGGCGGTGGAGGCCACTGCAGGGTTTTAACAAATCTATGCCTTTGAGAGGGCACAGGGGACTTAGCCGAAGGGGGACAGTTAGCCGGCCAGGAGGCCACGGACGGAGAGAACCGAGGCCGTAGCAATGGCCCTCGGGTCAAGAGGAGGAGGCACGACCTTAAGGATTCCATTGCTGGGGCTTGGCGATTGCTTTGGTAGAAGATCCAGGGAAAGAAGGGACACAGAGGCAGACGGGAAGCAGGGAGTGTCCTTTCGTTGCTCTCAGATCTTTCCCTCGCCAGCGCCCTTCCCCATGCAGGCTCCGCAGAGAGCTCCCTTGCTGGCCTCCTCATCTCAGCAACTCCGGAGCCTGGGACTTAATTATACACTGACGCACTTTGTTTTTAAAAAAACATGTTTATTTTTGTTCTGACTCATTGTAGAAAATTTAGAAAATACAAAAAAGTAAAAAGAAGAAAATAAAAATCACCCACAAGTCTACCACCCAGACACAATGCTTGTTAACATTTCTGTGTAATTCTCTATGAACACACATGTTCTTATAAACAGACATGCTTCCTTTGTGACACGTTAAATCTTTACAAATTATTTGGGATCTGTTTTGTTGTTTTGGCAAGATTGCACTAATATAGTGCTGATGTAATCATTTTGGATTTAAATATTTTTTTTAATGGAGATTAATTCACGAAGCATAAAATTCACCCTTATAAAGTGGAAAGTTCAGTGGTTTTTAGCAGGTTGGTAAACCTGTACCTCCATCACACTATCTAATTCCAGGGCATTTTCATCATCCCCAAAAGAAAACCTTTGCTCATTAGCAGTTATGCCTCGTCTCTCCTTCTCCCAGCCCCTGACAAGCGCTAATCCACCTTCTGTCTCTCTGGATTTGCCTGTTCTGGACATTTCATACAAATGGAATCATACAGCACGTTGCTTTTTTGTGTCTGGCTTCTTTCAGTTAGCATGATGTTTTCAGGACTCATCCATGTCTGTATTCATGCATGTATCAGTACTTCATTTCTTTTTGTGGCTGAAAAATATTCCACTGAATGGACATACCACATTTTGTTTACCTATTCATCAAGCTGATGGACGTTGGGTCATTTCTACTTTTTAGTTATTGCGAGTAATGGAGCTATGAACATTGTGTAGACATATGTTTTCATTTCACTAGGAATATTTAACTAGGAGTTGCAATTGCTGGTTCATATGGTAACTCTACGCACAAGTTTTTGAAGAACTGCCAAACTATTTTCTAAAGTGGCTGCGCCATCTTACATTCTCACCAGCACTGTATGAGGGAGGGGTCTGATTTCTCTACATCCTTGTCAACACTTGTTACTGTCTTTTTTGATTATAGTCATCCTCATGGGTATGAAGTGGTATCTCACTGTGGTTTTTGATTTACATTTTCCTAATGACTAACGAGACTGAGCAGTTTTTCACGTGCTTATTTGGCAATTCGTTTATCTTGTTTGGAGAAATGTCTTCTCAGATCCTTGGCCCATTTTTGACTGGATTGTCTTTTGTTGTTGAGTTGTAACAGTTCTTTATATATTCTCGATACAGTTCCCTTATCAGATATATAATTTTCAAATAGTTTCTCCTGTTTTGTGGCTTGTCTTTCCATTTTCTTTCTTTTTTAATGTTTATTTATTTTTGAGAGAGAGAGAGACAGAACATGAGTGGGGGAGGGACACAGAGAGGGAGAATCTGAAGCAGGCTCCAGGCTCTGAGCTGTCAGCACAGATCCCGACGCAGGGCTCGAACTCATGACTGTAAGATCATGACCTGAGCCGAAGTTGGATGCTTAACTGACTGAGTCGCCCAGGTGCCCCGGTCTTTCCATTTTCTTGATAGTGTCCTTTAAAGATTGAAAACTTTTCATTTTGATGAAGTAAAATTTGTCTATTTTTTCTTTTGTTTCTTGTTCTTTTGGCGTTATATTTAAGAAACGATAGCCTAATCCAAGGTCCGGAAGATTTATGTCCATGTTGTATTCTGAGCATCTTACAGAGTTTTAGGTCTTTGATCTGTTTTGAGTTAATTTTTGTATATGGTGTAAGGTAAAGGTCTGACTTCATTCTTTTGCAAAGTTGTTCCAACACAACATTTTCATCACCCCAAAGACTATTCTTTGAAAAGACTATTCTTTCTCCTGTTGAACTGTCTTAGCACCCTTGTTGATATCAACTGCCCATTAAAGAACGAATTTATTTTTGAACTCTCGATTTTATTCAGTTGATCTGTATGTCTATCTTTATGCCATTACTATACAGTCTTGATTACTGTAGCTTTGCAGTAAATTTTGAAGTTGGGAACTGTGAGTTCTCTAACTTTGTTCTTTTTTGAGATTGTTTTGAATATTCTGGCTCCCTCGTATTTCCATATGAATTTTAAGATCAGCTTGTCAATTTCTGAAGAAAAAAAAAGACACTGCGAATTTAATGAGGGTTGTGTTGAATCTGTAGATTAATTTGGAGAGCACTGCCATCTAAATAATATGAAGTCTTCTAACCCATGACTATGAGATGTCTCTCCATTATTTACGTATTCTTTAATTTCTTCCAACGTTTTATAGTTTTCAGAGTATAAATTTTGTATTTTTTGTTAAACTTACTCCTAAGTATTTTACTCTCGTCGATGTTATTGTAAATGGAATTTTCTTAATTTCATTTTTGGATTGTTCATTTTAAGTGTGTAGCAACACAATGGATTTTCATATATTGATCCTATAACCTGCCATCTTGCTATACTCATTTATTAGTTCTAATAGTTTTTTATTAGGTATTTTAATGTTTGATGGGGGAGTTCTAGTCTATTTTTCTATTTTATTTTTCTCATCTATTTATTTTATGACATGGACTTTAGTTTTATTTTGTGAAGATACTCCCAACCCCTGCCAAAAAAATCCCACTGGGATCTCAGTTGGAACAACACTAAATCTATAAATTGAATTGTACACAATTTACATATTTATAAAATGTATTCCCATACAGGACTTATTTCTCTTAATTCAAAACATCTTTTATACATCCCAGTAACCTTTTGTGGTTTTTGTTTTTTCATGAAGTACCTATACATTTCTTGCTAGCGTTATTCCACAATGTTTATTTCATTTTGTTTGTTCATGAGCTTCTTTTGGTGGTTACTAGTAATGTTAAGGAGATGCTTTCAGCATTCCATCTTCTGTTATTGTTAGAATTTAGGAAAATATTGAGATGTACACATCCATTTGTATCTTGGCACTTTACTGAATTCTTTTATTAATCATAAGGGTTTTACCACTGGTTCTCTTAGATTTTGGAGGTATCTAATGTTATTTATCTAATGTTATTTTCAGACAATAAGTATAACTTTTATTTCTGTTTTCTGCCTTATGAATTCATCAAAATTTTCAGAAGAATGATTATGATTATTAACAATTATGGCAACAAACATATTTATCTTGTTCTGGATTTTAATAGGAAAATCTCTAACATTTTCTCATAAAGTATGATGCTTGTTTTTTTAAAAGTTTATTTATTTATTTTGAGAGAGAGAGTGAGAGAGAGAGAGAGAGAGAGAGAGAGAGAGAGCACACGAATGGGGGAGGGACAGAGAGAGAGGGAGAGAGAGATTCCCAAGCAGGCTCCACACCATCAGCATAGAGCCCCATCTGGGACTTGATCCCACAAACTATAAGTTCATAACCTGAGCCCAAATCAAGAGTCGGACCCACTCAACTGACTGAGCCACCCAGGTGCCCCTAAGTCTTTAAAATTAGGATTTGCGGATGTTACTGAGTGACTTTTCAGAATATATTGAGATTACATGTACTGAATCCATTATACTGTAAGAGAATTCATTATTTTAATTACCATAGTATTCTTGGGATCATTCTGTCTTCATGGTGGTAGATGGTAGATTATACTTATTGCATTATTCTGTTGCCAGTGTTATACTTAGAATATTTATATCCTAATAAAATATTCATGAATGCGAATGGTCTATAGCTTCTTTTCTGTGTTTTTATTGATAGCTTTTGCTATTAGGCTAAACTAAGTTCAAAGAGTGAATTGAGTATGAATACAGCTTTTTCTGTTCCTGCAACAGTTTATAAAGCATAGAAGTTATTTTTTACTTGAAATTTTGGAAGAACTCATTGATAAACTGCCCAGTCCCAGACCGTTTTTTGAGAAGTGGATTCTTTGATAACATTCCTCGTTTCTTCTTTACAATTAAAAATTTTGGCAGAATATGACTAGGTATGAATTTCTTTTCATTCAGTTTACCTGGAACATAATAAACATTTCTTAACAATATATTTTTTCAGCTTCAGAATGTTTTGTTTTGTGTTTCCCCCAGGTAAAGCTGTCATGCTTCTGCTCTATTCACTCTGGGTTTAATCTTCTGCAATACCTGTAGTTTTCAAGTTCAAATTCAATTCTCTCCTATTTACTCATCTTCATTTTCATAACTTTTATCTTTTATTCTGACTTCAAAGATCGGGTCTTGTATTTGTTCTCCCCATTGCTGATTCAATGTTCTGTGGTGCCAGTTCTACTCATTATTACCTACAATGCAAATCTGAATTCTGCTCTTTCAACTCTACTCTCCTTGCAACATTCCCATGTCCCACCCAGCTCCCTTTGCATTTCAATTTGTCTTCCAAATTTATCTTTATTTTTTCCCATTTTATGCTGATGTTCTTATATCTCAGCTTTTTTTCTTCTTTGGATTTTTGCTCTTATTTCCTAGGGATCAAAATTTCCTATACATTATTGAGGATGCCAAATTAAGCATCTACTTTTCCCCCCCTCATTGTAGTAATAAATTATATTCAGAGGTTTGATCTTTTCCTGGCTTTCAAGATGCTATTACCATCTTCTTGTTCTTCAGAATTAAAAAAAGAGTACCTTAAATTTTTTTCTGTATCTTTTGAAAAGATTTAAAGAAATGTGGCAAAATACAAAAAAAAAACCATAAAATTTATTAACATCTTAACCATATATAAGTATACAGTTGAGTAGCATAAGTACATTCATATAATTGTGTAACCATCACTACCATTCATCTACAGACCTCTTTTCATCTTGCAAAAGTGAAACTCTATACCCATTAAACAACAATCCATGTTTCCTCCTTCCTTCTAGGCCCTGACAGCCACCATTCTGAACCACCATTCAGAAGTCTATAGACTTCCTGTCTATAAATTTATTACTCTAGGTAGCTCTCATGTAAGTGTGATTGACTGCCTTGTTTCACTTAGCATAATGTCTCCAAGATTCATTTATGTTGTAGGATGTGTCAGAATTTCTTTCCATTTTACAGCTGAATATTCCATTGTATTTATATACGTATATACCATATTTATTTATCCATTCATCTGTCAATAGATACGTGGATTGCTTCCACCTTTTGGCTATTGTGAATACTGCTATGAACATGGGTTAACAAATATCTCTTGGAGTTTATGCTTTTTCTCCTTCTCTTTGAATAAGGTTAATTTTATCTAGGTGCAGTGTTTGTCATTAGGGAGGTAATGTGAGTTAAATGGTTTGGTTTTCTAGCCTTTTGGTGCTAGTTCAATCAGCTTCTCAGATACATAGATGAAAAGCAGGTTGGTGTGTACAATTTCCAGGCAAATCTTTAGCATCTAAGCAGATATTCATCTAGGATAGCTCTGGTATCCTGCAGTGGAATCTTACTCCTCACCCAGTGAGTAGTTATCTGATTCTGTCAACCAAGGACTATCTGAAAGGCTAAACCGGTGGTTTGCTAGCCTGGCTGAACATTAGAATCACTGGAGGAAATTTTGAATGATAATATGTCTAGGCCCAAACTAATTGACTCGGGAATTCTGGAGGTAGACCTAGGCACCATGGTTTAAAGAAGCTCCTTAGGTGATGCTACTATGGAGCTCTGTCTCAAGATGCATGACTACTAAGGCTGCCCTCCATCGGCCACAGGAGGGTCCTTTCATTGGGGAAACTCACCTCCCAGGATGAAGGTGCCACTTCCAGTCCTTACCTTCCTGCCATGTTATTTTCAGGGACTTGAAATCTCTGGATGAATATAGAAATAGGGGTTAGGGTGGTGGTGGTGGGTGACACATTTACTACCTTAAGTGTTGCTTTTGGTTAAAGTCGAAGTTTTCATCATGTCTTTCTGTGTCTTTCATCATGTCAAGTTTTTCTGTGTCTTCGCAGGTGTTTTAGTGAGAAGGTGGTTAAGTTTTCCTCCATTTGATCTGAAAACAACTTAAGTGTGTTTTACTTGTTTCTTTCATTTCTCTCCTAGGCTAAAGGAGAGGGATTATGGCTAGTCTCTCCGTGTCAGTGATCTTAGCATGGATTCAGGGTACAGTAAGTACTTACAGATCAATCAGGAAAGACTGAGAAGATGATGCATATAGGAAGGACCAGCACCATGAGGGGTTAGGTCAGGAGGCTCTTGAAGGAGTTTGAGTAGAGCTTTGAAGAGAGGAGGGAGAAGCATATTTCAAACAGTGGCACCAACCTTGCAAAAGATGAGAGATGAATAAACCATGAGCTCTGGGACAGGGAGGTAGGTAGAGAAGCATATTTACCAGATGAAATGGAGAGTGGGAGACCTTCTGAGAAATGAGGCTAGTGAGAGAGTCAATCCAGGGAAGGAATCCTGAAGCTCATGCTTAAACGGTTTAGAGTTCACCAGAGCCATGGATGACTGATGAAGAGAAAGACAAGACCACAACATGGTGGTGGAGGGGTGGTGGTTCTCTAGTCTATAAGGATGGATAGATGGGTGGATGGATGGATGGATGGATGGATGGATGCATCAGTGGACAGATGGATGCACAGATAGATGAATAGATGGATAAATAGATGGATAGATTGATGGGAAGTAGAGAGGTTGGGGAGGAGAGGATTGATACCACATATCTATAACCTCCCTAGTTCTCATACTGGTCCATAAAGAGCCTTGGAGTCCCTAGAAATGAGGAAGGAAAAAAATAGACTATGGGAAGGACTGGAACCCTGTGTTAGGGAAACCAGATATGATATAGACTTTTTTCCCTTCCTTCTTTTTCCCTTCTTCCCATGGTACATTTAGAAGTATTAACATGTGGCTTGGTTTTCCCTGGTACCTATTACCACAGAGTCTGCTTGGATGACTTTTAAGTATCTTCAAAGTGCTGGGATGTTGCTTATATTCCCTAAACCTCTGACATCACTGCCCCCTTTTTGGAGAGGCAAGTTGGGAAAATCCCCATCTGCATCTTCCTCCACCAACCACAGTGCCTTTTGCCAAGGGCAGCCATCCAGGCCCCAGGCAACCACAGGATCCAGATCTCAAACACACCCCAGGAAGCCCAGGAAGGTCCCCAGAAGCCAGCCTGATGTCTGGAATCCAATGGCTAGAGGCTGGGGGATGGATAGGATGGCTTTTTGTGGTCCCCACCCGAGGATTCCGGGATCGTCACCCACAAAGCTGGCTTTCTGCCCAGATCTCTAGGTCTATGTCTTCTGGGGAAGCTCATAAAGACTATACACAGAGTCTTCTCCCTGACTCCCTCCTGGAGGGCTGGTAATTATTTTTATATATTGCTGCCAATTAAAACACAAGGAATGGCTTGGAGGAATGCTCAGGTATCATCCTTTGATGTATACAAAGGAAATGCTTTCTCTGCCTCCTGGGGTTCTTGCACATCCATCAATTCTCCTGACAGATGGAGAGAAAGGGTGATTTGGGCATTAGCATAGCCTGGAGAACCAGTTGAAATTGCCTTCGTTTTAATATCCCACCTTTGATCTGTTGAAAGGCTGACAGTGAGAGGGGAGAGATCTTATTAGGTGGCATAAATCAGAACTGATGAAATCACTTTCCTCCAATAAACTCAGACCTTCCCCTGCGTAAGGGAGAAGGAGGAAAAAGCATTGCTGTATCTCTAAGCTGCCCTTTGCCCTTCAATCATGAGCAGAAGCACGAAGATTAATTGAAGGCTCCATCTGCCCCCCCCCCCCCGCAGGGAAGCTTGAGTTCTCTGTTTCTGGTGGCTCAGTCATGGTCCTCTGCTCCCCATGCTGTCACCATGGGATCCATCCATCCCCCCAGGAGTGTTTGGGTTCCAACTCCCAAGAGTTTTAGTTTCTGGACTCTCAGAAGTTGTGCACACCCTGTGAGGGCCTGGTGATGGGTTCTGGGTACATAAAGGCATGGCTAGGACCCAATGGGTGGGACCCAACTGTTGGACTCTGCCAGAAATGGCTCTTGGAGACCAAGCTCTTCATAAGGCCTCAGCCAGCAACATAGGGAGAGAAGCAGACATCTTCCTTTGTGGGGTCTCTGGGGAGCTATCCCCATGGCACTGTCTATGGGTCAGCGGTTAATGAATACCTTCTTTCAGGTGAACAAGGGCAGGAGATAAGTAAATGCTGGACTCAAAGCCAAACACCTTCTTTGGCTCTACCATCTCTTCACTCTCTGACCTTGGATGATCACCCTTTTCTCTTGGTTGAGTGTGGTCCCTTTCAGCTCCCACTCCTATGACTGGTTTCTCAGCAGGCAGTTCTCTGAGCAGTGCTGGAAGCACTCATGACTCCATCAATAAACAAACAAACAAACAGATTGAATGCCCACTGTGGGCCAGTTTCAGGGAAAGAAAGGACAAAGCCCATGCCTTTAGGGGACTTCCAGTCTAATGGAGAGAAAAGCCACTTAAGTGGGGCTTAGTAAAGTTGTTCAAAGGTCCAAAGTTGGCCTTAGCCTTTCTCCCACCTAGACTGATCATCCCTCCCAGCTCTCTCTGGCCCAAAGCTCTTGCACTCCAAGTCTGTGTTCCATTTCCAGAAGTTTCTCTCAAAAAGCTGTTCTCCATTAAAAGACTACCTAATAATACTTGCCAGATTAAAAAAAAATCGTTAATAGGCAACTTCTACACTTTAAGAAGGAACATTGTCCAATAGGTAGAATTTTAGTCATCTTGAAATGCTTGTGGATCATGGGAGTGGGGATTGGCTGCCCTAAGCCTCTGCATGACACCACTTGCTTATAAGTTGGCCTGCTCAGTAAGCCCCTGTCTTGGGTACACAAGGATACAACACAGAAGACTTGTCCAAAGAAGGCATACACATCTAGAAGGACAGAGGAAGAAAGACACTTAAAGCTAACCCTCCCTTTTCAGGTGAAGAAACTGAACGCAGAGAGGGGAAAGAGACCTATCTGAAGTCAAGAGCTCTGTGATTCCATAGGACAAGATCTTTGCCAGCATCCCTTCCCCAACCAGAGTTTTGTTTCTCAACCATAGTTGAGAAGTGCCTAAGCCATCTCAATGCCTACAAGTTAAAGTTCAGATTCATAAAGCCCCCAAGAACCAGCACATTTCCTTCCCAACTACCTTTCCCATCTTATCCAAGCCCTTGCTCCTGGCACACACAGCTAGTTCACATGTTGTACTTTGGTCAGCACCTTGGCACACACTCCTTTCTGTGCTCAAGATGCCTGTTCCCTTGTCCACTTGGTGGAAATTCAGTTATTCCTCAAGGCCCAGTACAAATGTACCTCTTCTGGGAAACCTGTCCTACCTTCCCTTCCTTGGGTGAATAACTCACACCCTTCTATTTGTTCCCCCAACTCTTGGTGCACACCACACACAGATTCTCTCTCTCTCTCTCTCTCTCTCTCTCTCTCTCTCTCTCACACACACACACACACACACACACTGCATCACCATTGGTTGTTTATTTATTCATCTTCATTACTAGACTGTAAGATCCTTCAGTCAGGCATTCATGCCTGTATCCCTAATGTCTTGCATTGAGCCTGACTAATTTCTTTTTTTTTTTTTTAATGTTTATTTATTTTGAGAGAGAGAGACAGAGAGAGAGAGAGAGAGCTAGCAGGGGCAGGGCAGGGAGAGAGGGAGACACAGAATCTGAAGCAGGCTCCAGGCTCTGAGCTATCAGCACAGAGCCTGACGTGGGGCTTGAGCTCACGAACCACGAGATCATGACCTGAGTCAAAGTCAGACGCTCAACAGACTGAGCCACCCAGGCTCCCTGAGCCTGATTAATTTCTTAAGGCTGTGTTGTCCACTATGGTAGCCACTGAGCACATGTGTCAATTAAAATTAAGTAGATTTTAAAATGCAGTTGCTCAGCCACATCAGCCATATTTAAACTGTTCAATAGCCACGTGTGCCTAGTGGCTACCATTTTGGAAATTGTAGATATTGAACTTTTCTCTCATGTCAGAAAGCTCTGTTAGACAGTGTTGTCTTAGAAAGTTACAGCACCCAAGTTGGAGGAATCATGGGTCTGGGGAGTTCTTAGCTGCCCAGACTACATATATGTCAGTGCCTTGCACAGAGAAGGTGTGTGAAGGAAATCTCCTACAGGTGGGTCTGGCGTTCAATCACTTGGGTTTGAAGCTTGGTTGCTATTCTAGTGTAGACACACTGCCAACACCTTTTCTGACTATAGCCCCAAGTTATCAGCTGTCTAAGAGCATCTGCTGGACTATTCTCCTTAGCTAAGAGATTTCTTTTTGTTTGTTTTTTAACTTTTAATTTATTTTTTTAAAATTTACATCCAAATTAGTTAGCATATAGTGAAACAATGATTTCAGGAGTAGATTCCTTAGTGCCCCTTACCCATTTAGCCCATCCCCCCCCTCCAGTAACCCTCTGTTTGTTCTCCATATTTATGAGTCTCTTCTGTTTTGTCCCCCTCCCTGTTTTTATATTATTTTTGTTTCCCTTCCCTTATGTTCATCTGTTTTGTCTCTTAAAGTCCTCATGTGAGTGAAGTCATATGATTTTTGTCTTTCTCTGACTGACTAATTTCCCTTAGCATAATACCATCCAGTTCCATCCATGTAGCTGCAATGGCAAGATTTCATTCTTTTTGATTGCTGAGTAATACTCCGTTGTATATATATACCACATCTTCTTTATCCGTTCATCCATCAATGGACATTTGGGCTCTTTCCATACTTTGGCTATTGTTGATAGTGCCGGTATAAACACTGGGGTGCATGTGTCCCTTCATAACAGTACACCTGTGCCCCTTGGATAAATACCTAGTAGTGCAATTGCTGGGTCATAGAGTAGTTCTACTTTTAGTTTTCTGAGGAACCTCAATACTGCTTTCCAGAGTGGCTGCACCAGCTTGCATTTCCAAAGAGATTTCTTTTCATGGAATGGAAAGGGCCTTTCAGGACAAGCACTGACATCTTGCCAAGGGGAAGGCTCATCAATAAACCTGGACTGAGTGGTGTCTACTTCAAGGTGAAGAGCTTTGGCTCAAGGATTGTCTAGGTTCTCTCTTCCCTCCCCTGACCTTTACCATCCTAGACAGGAATAAAAGTTGTTAGCTGAAGCAAAGGGTGGACTTGCCTAGCATTCACTTCCTGCAGCCCCCGTGAGCTAGGGGATCAGGATGATGGGGCAGCCTGAGGTACCCCAGGACATGAGCAGCATTGGAAAGACTTCTAGAATTATGTGGCTGACCCTGGGCCCCTCTGTTCTATGCAGCTGAAGGATATGAGGCATTTACATCAGAGTTCCTGGCCTGACAGTCTTGGAAAACTCAGTTTGCTTTCCCTTGGTGCCTCACACCCCTCTTGTCTGTACCTTTTCTGATTTCCTGGGGCCTGTGCCCCAAGAGCCTTACTTTTTCATAAGGAGAACTTGGAATTCTGCACCAGAGACAGACTCCCAACTCTCTCCCTGCCCTCTGCCTTCACCCATCCCTCCCAATCCAATCCCAACATGGGAGCCTCAGTGATCTTCCTAAAATGCCAATTTAACCTGTGACCCACTATAATCTGCCCCTTTGCAGCTTTCATTGTCTTATCTCTGGACCCTTCTCACTCATGTGTACACCATTGACTGTTCACCAGACACCCTTCCTGCCTCTGTGGTTTTGCCCTTTCTGCTCCTTTGGACTTGCATCCCCTTTTCTAATACTGCCTCTTCGGAAAACTCCTCCTCCCTTGGGAGCCAGCTCAAATGCCACCTTCTCCGTGAGGTCTTCTGGATTTCTCACAGACAGAAAGAGTGGGACCCAGCTTCCTGAGCATTTTCTATACACTTGACTGAAGTATGTATAGCTGTGGGTTTAAAGCCACAGGCTTTGGAGTCAAACAAATGGCTTCACCTCCATGAGCCTCCTTTTCTGCATGTAAGACGCAGGTATTAAGATTCCTACTCCATCGGAATGGGGTAGAGATTCAATATGAAAATATATGTAAGATGCCAAACACAGCTGGCAATCAGCTAACTCTCAATAAATGTTAGCTAAAGAGTTTATATTGTTTTTATTAAATAATAAATAGTCTGAGAGCTTCTCTGGAGAGGGACTATGTGTTATACTATTTGAATCCCAGAACTGAGAACAATACTGGCCTAACAGTAGGTATTCAGTGAATGTTTAGTGGATTTAATCCAATCCACCGGATTGAATTTTTTAATCCTTTTTGATTGAACTAAATCCAATCCGACTGAATTCAAGACCAAAGGAATGACAGTGATTGAGTTGAGACTAATGTAATGAGGGGGCATTTCAGGCAACCCCATGGGTAGTGGGGAAATATTTGGGGGTAGCAGAGACCTTACAGGGTCCCTCATGGAACCACAAAGGGCCTTCACAGGAGGCAGGCTGTGGTCTCTACAAAGGGAGCCTGGGAGGATGTCAGTGTGTCTGAAGGTAAAGTCATCTGAGTACTGGGCCCAAGCTGGTTGAGTGTGCCTGGTCCCCAGATGCACGAGCCCTCCCTAAGCAGGGCCAGAGCATTCTATGGGCAGGGAGCACCCCCCATACACACTGTTAGAGCCTCATGGCCCTCCATGCGGAGGCTGGTGGCTGGCACTTGTGGCTGGTGCTGGGGCCTGCTGCCTGTGGAAGGCCCTGGAGCACCTCCTCGCCACTCTGCAGGTGCCAGCCTGCTCTCTGCTGGAACCCTCGCCTTCCCTGGCAGGCTTTCCGTCCGGGCTGTTGGTCCCTCCAGGCAATGAACGGCTCCCACATGGAATATTTTCCCCACAGAATAACCATTTCCATAGTGGCTGCTTTTTGTTCTTTTTTCACTTTCAATATCCTTCCCCTTCTACTCTGCCTGTACTCCACTCCAACCAGAGCCTGAGAGGCTCCCTGCCCCTGTACTGCCCCCTTGTCCTGCTGAAAGTCACCTCTGTGCCTGTATGTGCTGGGGATGGGGACTGGGGCTTTTGAGGTGAAAATCCAGACTGGGTTTTGCTCAGAGCAGCTAGTTGACAACTGGGTGCCAAATAGACAGTCCTTGTCCTCAAGGTACCTCACCGCCAACCTCTTTCTTACCCTCATACTCATAATCAGGAATTGAGAACAGAAGGTCTGGCCCACAGCTTTTGAGGGTTTCTGAGCTCAGGAGCAATACTGGCTTCGTGGGCATGTGGCCTGTGCAATTATTCAGGACTTTGGCTCAAAAGATTTAGTGCTCTGCTGTTGCCATCTTGAAATTCTCTCTCTTTTTAAAAAATGTTTATTTATTTTGAGAGAGGGTAGAGAGAGAAAGAGGGGGAGAGAGAGAATCCCAACCAAGGTCTGGGCTGTCATTACAGAGCCGGACATGGGGCTCCATCTCATGAACCATGAGACCAGGACCTGAGCCAAAATCAAGAGTTGGATGTTCAACCTACTGAACCACCCAGGCGCCCCGCCATCTTGAAATTCTTAATCATTTTTGAATAAGGGTTTTCCATTCTCATTTTGTGTCTATCTCTGTAAATCACAAGCCCATCCTACTGGGGAAGGCCTGCATTGTGAACAGCTTCAAGCAGAGAAGCAAGTAGCTAGGTAGGAGTGAGAGTTGGGGCAGAGAAGCACCACCAAACTCAGTGAGCCAGTCACAGGATGAAAGGTGTCTCTGAACTTCTGAAATGGTACCTTGGCCCTCCTTTCCTTCTCTGCAAAAACCTGATGGGCTGACAAAGGAAAGGGATACTCCAGAGCCTAAGATGGGCTGTGGATACTTTCTTAGGATGGGGGACCACATCACGGAAGGGCCCTAGAAACACAGATTCTGTCTAGATAGATGAGAAAAAATAGTCTTCCCTGAATGTCCCCAGCCTTGTGGAGCCCACTTCAAGCCCATCTATCTTCATGGATCCTGGTTTCTAGATTCTCTTTGCTCCTAAGGATCTTGTCCTATAATCACCATGGCCTCTCATATCACATGGCTCCAGCGTGGAGAAAGGACTCAAGTCACACATGACCTGAGTGTAATAGAACAGAAAGACCCTTGCTTTCTTCTCCCTGCTGGCCTCTTGATCCTCCCCTGGGACATGCTGACCTTTAGATTCAAAGCCAGCCTGTGTTCAGGGAGCAGGTACTGTGTGACAGGCCCTGAGCTTGGAACTTCACATTCATGATCCCTTTTAAATGAATACCTGGTGACATCTGTGGATCAGCTGGTGGTCCACTAGGAGCCCTGAATCTGTCCCTCTAGTCTTGTATTTGACTAAGATCTGGTAGGAAATAAGATGGATTAAAGAAGGAAATTCCAGAAAGAAACCATTAGGTCAATCTAACGCCCTATGGGCTGTATGGAACTTTGGTTTCCAGATATAAATATGCTTCCTGCAGCTGAGAGAGGTGTGTGTCTTTCTGTCATCCTATCCTTTTAGGGAAGCCAGGCTGATGGAAAGAAGTAGAAAGAAGCCCTGAGTTTGAGTCCCAGCCCTGCTACTCCCTTTGGGCATTTCTCTTTATCTCTCTGGGCTTCAGGTTCCTTATATAAAATGAGTGAGGCTGCCAGGGTCCTTTAGGCTGATATAATGTGGTTCTGAGTTTACACTATTGTCCTTCTGGGTCACTGTCAGTGAGCAACTTCTTGCTGTCTAACCCAAATATCTTCTGCTGCTACTTGCTTCCTGTTAGGTCTTTATCTCCTTTTAGTCCAACAGGACCAGGCCCCCAAGTCGCCAGCTCTCTGGAATGTCCGATGGCCAGGTGACTTTCAGACCACCTGCTCCTTGGGACTTGGACTTGGAGGGAAGGGCCCCCAACCTTCACTTAAGCTTTTCCTGCCCCCTTGCCTGCCTCAGCCTCAGCTCTGGGTCGGGGGAGTGTGATAAGCCCTAGAAAGGTTAAATTGTTTCTGCAGAGCCCCAGCAAGCCCAAACTGGCCTGTGAGGTCCCAGCGAATCTGCCCTACTGCCGCAGGTAAGAATTATAGTCAGGAATCAGTCAAGCAGGCTAGGCCCACGTGGGAGAAAGAGAAGGGCTGTTGGGGGTTGTTGATTTTATTCCAGAGCTTAATTGGTATAATTGCTCCTTTCTTCCTGCCAAACCAGAGTCCGTCTGGATTGGCCCTCCCACCTGCGGATGGGGAACAGCTCAAAAAGGTCCATTAGTCCCAAATGGAGAATTCTGCTGGTTGCTTACAGGTTCCTTTGTCTCCCACCCAGATGCACGGGAGCCTGGCCCACTTGCCCTAGAGGGACCTCAGGACAGCCTGAACCCTGACTCAGGGGGGTCAGGCAGCTTCCTCAGACAGCACCCATCCTGCCAGATCTGAATTTATGTTTAGGGTGAGCTGGAAGTCCAGGCACATCACTCAGGCCAAGGCAGGCTTGGGCTGGGATGTGGACCCAGCGTAGCGTTGCTGGATTTAGCAAATAAAAAGACATGTTGACCATTTAAATTTGGATTTCTGATAAATAACAAATAACTTTCAGGATAAGTGTGTCTCATGTAATATGTGGGTTGGAGCCCAGGTAAACCTGAATTTCAGATACAGGGAGAGACTGGAAGGGACTTCTTGGGGGCTCCCCAAAGTTCAGAGGTCCCTGAGGGAGGGAGGGTATGTCCCATAAGAGGAGAAGGAGGAAAATAGAAACCAGTACTGCTCCATTTTCTTCCCTGCTGCCTCCCCAACTCCACTCCGGGCTCCTCAGGAAGCCCACCTCAAAGGGGGTGCTCTGTCCACACCGCCAGACCCACCAGGAGGATCCATAATTGGATCCATAATTGCCAGATTCCCAGTTTCTCCCCTGGGTCCCCAGGGCCCCTGTGGATAGCCTCCTTGTTAGAAGGAAAGGTAATTCTGGGTAGCAGGCCTCTAATGGGGCGTTTTGTCTGCATTTAACCTCAGTCTCTGAGATGAGCAGGTAGTCAACCTATATAGCTGAAGAAAGCAACCCAAAAGTGTTAAGAGAGGGGTTTTGTGACTAGATCTGATGGCTAAGCTCACACTTCCTTCCTGCTCACCAGAGCCCCTGGGTTAGAGTCGCCACATAAAATAGGAATATTGCATGGGACTTACTAATTTTAAAAAGTTATTCCTTGTGGGTGTGCTTCGGTGACTCAGTTAAGCATCTGACTCTCAGTTTCGGCTCAGGTCATGATCTCACTATTTCGTGAGTTCAAGCCCCGTGTTGGGGAGAGAAAATCTGCTTGGGACTCTCCCTCTCTCTCTCTCTCTCTCTCTCCCTCTCTCTCTACTTCTCTCCTGTTCACATTGTCTCTGTCTCCCTCAAAATAAATAAATAAACATTAAAAAAAATTTTTTTAAGTTATTCCTGTGTATCTGAAATTCGGGTTTACCTGGGCTCCAACCCACATATTGCATGGGACATACTTTTCCTCAAAATTATGTGTTATTTGTCTGAAATCCAAATTTAAGTGGGCAACATGTCTTTTTATTTGCTAAATCCAACAACGCTATGCTGGGTCCACATCCCAGCCCAAGCCTACCTTGGCCTGAGCGACGTGCCTGGATTCCGCTCACCCTAAACACGAATTCAGATCTGACTGATTTCTTCCACGTGTTCATCCCACCTTCTTCATTTGTCAGTTTGCTTGATTTCCCTCTCTGGCACGTCCCTGTCCCCAGGTATCAGGAGCAGGGTTTCAGGCACCTTCCTTCTAACATGCTCCACCACCCCGCTCCAAGAGATCTACAAGCCCAGCTGGGAGAGGCATTCTCTTCAATAGAGCAGAAAGGGGCCCCGGGGGTTCATCCAGCCCAGCCCTTTCCTGGGGAAGTATTATCCTGAGCCAGGCTTGTGCTTGGCCCAGCCTGGTAGAAGTGACCCCTCTTGGACCCTCCTGCCTCTGGGTTGCACAAAATGCAGGAGGTGGAGTAATCAGGGCCATAGGTTACATGTGAAAATGTGCACATGTGCATGCATGGGCACACGTGTGTACTCACACATATGCATATGCATGAGAGGTAGCTTCCAAATGCCGCCAAAGCCACAGGGTAAGAAACGGTTTCCCCCCTGCCCTGCCCCAGCGCCACTTTCTGTCTGCCCCATAGCACCTTCCCTGTGTCCATATACCCGGGGCCATTGTCTACCAGGGGCTCGGTCATGGCCTCTGCCCTGATTCTCAGGCTTTGTCAAATAGAGCAGCAGGTTCCCGCCCTCCTCATGCCCCCGGTACCAGCATCACACAGCGGTGAGGCACATGGCTTTCGGCACCAGACAACCTGGGTTGGAACCCCAGCTCTGTGGCTCACTAGCTAAGGGACCCTGGGTGGCTTCATCTCTCTGTAAAATGGGGCTAATCAGACCTACGTCATGGAATTGCTACAAGAGCACAGATCACACACTTGCACCTGGCGTATGACAAGGTCTCAGTAAGCAGAAGCATCGGTTGCTATTGGTGTCACACTTGTCACTATAGGATTGCTCCCAGCCCAAGGCTTTAGAGAGAGAGGGAGCACCCCCACCTTGGGGATTCAGGCCTCCTGGGTCTGTTCTACCCTTTAGGTAAGCAGTTTCAGAGAGCAGGACGCAGGCCTGTCTGACAAGCCATGCCCTAGCTGTCCTGGTCCCCTATATCCAGTGGGTTGTTGGGCCTTATTGATTTGACTTCCTAAGGATGTCTGAAATCTGTGCCCACTTCCCCCATCCACATTGGCCCTGTGTTGTCCTGCTTTGAGGCCTTCACTCATGATACCCCGCTTTCTACCTCTCCTTGTCTGAATCTTATCTTTTCTTAAGGCTCTCTCAAAGGTCACTCTGCCTGTGTAGTTCTAAGATTCAGGGCTTGGCTGTCTGTCTGTGGTCTCTGAGAAAGCTGGGGCCAAGATGCTGCCCTCACTGAGAGGAAGTAAGTAGGGCAGTGGCATTCTGACGGGGTGCTAAGAAGACCCCTGGAATTGCTGGATGACTTTGTTGTGACAGGGAGCCTGCCAGGCCAGCAGCGTACTCTCCCGAGTCAGGAGCAACAGGGGTCACCATCAGGAGAGGACACTTTTTGGGACTGAATACCAGAGGGGCAAAATTTACTTCTCAAGCTTTATGGGTATGGCTATCCCTTTCTGGACCAGGAGGTTGTGTAAAGCAACTATCTCTTTGCCTGTCTTCCGGCCTCCAATATGGCCCTTCTCCTATACCAACAAGGTCAACAGAGGAATCTCTCTGAAACAGAAATCTGGCTGTTCTTCCTTCGCTTTAAACCCTTCAGTGGCTCCCTGTTTCCCTGAACATAGCATTGCTCACAGGGCCCAGCAACCTCTGGCTCCGCCCCCCCGGCTAGCTCCACCTTACACTTTTCTCTCCTGTTTCCCCTCTCTCCCCTCCTGCGGCCCTACCTGACCACTTTCAGTCTCCTACAACGCTGCACCCTCAATTTCCCATATGTCTTTGCTCTGCTTGGAATTCTTTTCCCCATCTCCTCCCCTGACCGGTTCCTCCTTGGCCACCAGGTCTGCATGTAAACATCACTTTGTCCGGGAGGCTCTTCCTGAGGCCCACACACCTGTGCTTCCCCCGTATCACTGCACTCTGAATATGGGTGACTTTCCCACTGGATCGTAAGCTACATAAGGAAGCACAGGGACACTGTCTTCTCGGCAGCTGATACTTATCCAATGTCTCCTAAACCTGTCTGTGCAAAGAAGCATCTAGGGTGTTCTTTAGAAACAGATTCCTAGGCCCCACCCCAGACCTTCTGAACTAGACTACCCTGGGGAGGGGCTTGGGAGTCTGTATTTTCATAAGCTTCCAGTCAGACCATTAAGGGTATGGTGACCACCATTGGTATGACTATATCTGGAGTGACATGCCTTGCCAGCAGAGGGCACCTACTGAAAGGTTTTTGGTCCCATCAGGTGAGGTTTCATGTGGGTGGGAGGTCTTTCCTAATCACAGCTTTCAAGGACTATCTCAGTCAGTTTGCTTTTCCATCTAAGGTTCCAGCATTGACCTGTCCACCATTCCCCTTGATGGTAAGCCAGGGAGTGTCTCCAAGTGGCGCTTAAGATGTTTGGCAAGAAGAGCACTGGTGAAATGGCTTAGGGAAGAGATAGAAGCACTTCTGGACCTTCCTCTGCACACCCTGAACTCCCAGTCACATCAATGGTCCTTTAGGTTCAGGATTAGGGAGTCTTAGCGCCTTTGTGGACAAAGGCTGGGTTTCAGTGACTTAGGTGCCATATACCGTGTGGGAGAACCATGCCTCAAGACAAAGCCTCCCTTCAAGATAGAAAAGTCTAGGAGTAGACCAATGGTCACAGGCCAGCTTGTCTGGTCCCCATGGGACCAACCACTCAGGGTGATCTGATTTCAGCCCAAGAGACCAGGAGGCAGAAGACAGTAGCATATTGATAAAGGACATCACAGATGGGATACACCTGTAAAAAGCTAAGATGAGCTTGCCTTGCTGGGCTGAACTTCTAGATCTTTTAGAATTTACATTAGAAGTCCTCATGAAACCTAGGAATCTCTGGTTTTGCACAGACAGGATCACCACCATCTATTTACCTGTTCTGAAAAGTAGCATATCAAGGACTTCAACTGTATTATATAGGGACCTCCCATAGGTAATCACCTGAGAAAGAAGCCCCAGGACCTTATCAGGAGCTTCATCTAACCACTGAGTCCTTGAAGAGACAAGGAGAAAATGATACTAGGGTTGGGTGACAGGGAGTGGCAAGTGTCTTTGGGGAGGCATTTTCTTTGCTTAGGTCCAGAGGGAGAAAATTTCCCTCTGCAAATGTTGGGAGCATCCCCACTCTATGACCTTGAACCGGACAGGGTTGGGAAGAAGAGTGGCACACCCAAAGCAGGGGAGCTAGGCCGTCAATTTAAAAGCCTGAGGGTATGAGGGAAATATTGGTTATCCACAGATGGGCTATGGGTTCAACATTGGGTCTGAGAGGAAGAGTTGGTATCATAAATAGGAACATATGGCATAAAGAATCAAGAATTCTGGGTTGGAATGGAGGCAAAATATGGGAGCTTGAACAGGTGGGGTATAGGATAAGTGGTGGCCAAGTCGCAGCTTTAGTCCTAGGGTACTTCAAAGGCCTGTTGGGGTCCTGGCTGGCCCAGCTCGGCCCAGTCCCAAACCTTGGTCTGTGTCTTGCCCTGGATTGATCTTCTCCATCCTCTCTTCCACCAGGCGCCTAGATGCCAACCTCATCTCCCTGGTCCCGGAAAGGAGCTTTGAAGGGCTGTCCTCCCTCCGCCACCTGTGGCTGGACGACAACGCACTCACCGAGATCCCTGTCAGGGCCCTCAACAACCTCCCTGCCCTACAGGCCATGACCCTGGCCCTCAACCGCATCAGCCACATCCCTGACTACGCCTTCCAGAACCTCACCAGCCTTGTGGTGCTGTGAGTGCTGCTCTGCCTCCCACTCTGGGGTGGTGGGGGGGAGGGGTCCTGCTGGGGGCTGCATGTTTACTCCAGAGTTGGGTTGGAAGCCTGGATTGCTTTGCTCTTCTCTACATGTTACTGAACCGTCTGGCCTCAGTTTCTCCTTTATAAAATGAGGATGATCATCCCCTGTTGACCCCATGGGGATTATCGTGAGGCCAAATGACAGTAGAGCTCAAATGACAGTAGAGAGTAGAAGTGCTCTTACACCATCATCAGAAAGCAGAAATTAACCTATTTGTTTCTCACTACGCAAATATAATAACTATACCAAGCTAATTGGACTACAAGTCAAGAATCTCTTAAATGATTTCTACCATATTCAACAATCAGATGGTGCAGTCTGTGATGCTTTGGCACAAGGATAGGATAAATTCATCTCAGTTCCCAGGCCTGGAGAACCAGAGAAATGCCATCACTTGTAATTAGACACCAACACCCCATCAGGGTAATTACCTGGGAGATAGTATCCCTGGCAGGAATTGGGGACTGGGGTTACCTCTGCCTCCCCAGTGAGAACTTTGGAGTGCAAATTAGTTCCCAGCTAATTGCTATGAGTGATTGGTAAGTTCATAGGGTAATTACTAAGGGTTTGGAGGTCATGTGTAATTGCTTTGGGTTACACACTAATTGCTAGGGAACATATGTGTTAGTGACGCTGCTAAAATGGCAACCTTGACTCCCCTACTCTTGAAAATCTGGTGTGATTTTCCAAATCAGAGAATAGTTGATGCTTAGATCCATTTGAAAGGTGAAAAATCAGGCACCAATTTGTTTGTCTAATTCTCTGTCCTGGGAGACTAGAGAACCAAGATGAATATCCTCATGGATCATGTTTTTCTATCAGGATGGCCATTCCATCTCTCCTTCTGGAAGTCACTGAGGGTATTTACACAAGGCAAACAGAACAAGGTGACTGATTCTAGTTTTGGTGACATCCCTGTGACACCCTGAGGGAATGGGGTCAGATGTCTGCAAGAGACAAGACTGGGAAAATGAAGATCACATGATGGGTCCCAGACAAATGAACAGCAGCAGGCATTTTCAGAACTCCTATGTGGACACTGACGATTCTAAGAAGTATGAGAACAGCTGCTGCCCTCCAGGGAGGGGTTGACACTCTAGTTGAAACAGCAGAATAAATGTGGAAAAAGACAGCTAATGATGTAATGCATGCCAAGATAGCTGATGATAGATACAGGTCCATGCAAAGTAGGAATACTGGGGCGGTAAAGCAAATGTAGAGGGTAAGAGGGAAGGCTTCAGGGGGAAGGTGGGTGGGTCCTGGACCTGGAAAGATGATGAAGAATGAGATGGTGAAGACAATGACATTGTTCCAAGCAGTGTCGTGAAGACACTGAGGGGAAGTTGGGGTGTTTGGTGGCCGGCGAACAGGCCAGTCTGGTGGGAGCAGAGGATCCTCATGTAGAGTGTTGGAGAAAAGGCTGGAAAGGTGGGTTGAGGGACTCACAGTGTCAGAGCAGGAGGTTTGCCTTTTGTCCATCACTGGGGAAGGAGAGCTTGAAGGTTTTCAGGCAAAGATGAGAAGGAGGTATTTTAGGAAGACTGATTCAAAGGGATGGGAACGGGGAGACAGTTAGGAAGCTCTCGTTTATCAACCAAAGTCTAGTTTAAGGAGGTGGCAGAAGGAACAGAAGGGAAGACACGACGGAGGGATGTTTTGAAGGAAGAATCAATCTGATTTAGAGATTTTCAGAGGGTACAAGACCAGGAGGAAGGGAAATCAGAAATGACTCGTAAGTCTGGTTGGGAACCGGGGAATTGGAACAGTTGGCCTGCTGCAGATCCAGGAGGGGTGAGGGCCCCGCTGGGCAAAAGGAAGGACAAGAGACTAAAGAAAGAAAACCTACTGGGGCAGGAGCAAAGCTGAAGGACAGCTGGTCCCTCTGCGTGAGACAGGGCCAGAAGCGTTACCCCTTTGTCCTGCCTCCAACTCACCTGAGAGGGGAAAGGAGGCTGGAGAAAGCTATCCAGGGACTATGGGATGAGCTACAGAAAGACCCAGGAGGTAGATAAGGAAGACCGTGTGATAGGAAGTAAGAAAGTTTGGTTAAACCCAAGTGGTGCCCAAGGGTCTGGCTGGAGGTGTCAGTAGATAAGTGGGGTGGAAGAGGAGGGGCTTCTCTTCAACCTGAACCCAGGGCTTGTATCAGGCTGCTCTGATATGCATGCAGCTCCTTCCTATCACCCCTCTAGCACTGACAAGACCCCGGGAAAATGCTTAATCGGGTGGTGTCAGTGGTACAAATCTTGTCTCTTCATTTGAACCATAAGCCCCAACAGTCTGCCCCAGCCTGGGCTGCTGGAGGTGTCCAGGATGTCCGGGCTGAATGAATGATTTGGGACAGGAAGTTGGAACCCTGGAGCCAGATATTTAGGAAGCTGAGATGGTGTAGACCAGAGATGCTGGGGGAAGTGGAAGGGCCTGGAAAATGGAGACCAGAGCTCAGCAGGAGGCAGAAGAAATGATAAGAGTTTGGTGACAGTCAGGATACAGGCATGGAGGAAACGGAGACAATGAAAACCCCTTGGAAAGGGGCGATAGTGTATTCCCAGGATGCAAAGAGCTGTGTTTTCCCTATCAAATCAGAAACTCCATATGGGAGGGGTCTGTCTCCCCTTGGAACCTGGTGGTGCAGGTGGACAAGGATGGGGAAGGCATACAGGACCCATGACTCTCTCGACTGCCATCTCTATCCATCTATGTTGGATGGGGTTTTCTTGTTTTGAACAACACCTTGCAGGCCTGAGGGATTTCTTCCCCTTTTAAGTGATTTCCTTTTTCTGCCTGGAAAGGCTTTTTAATTCTTTAACTTTGGTAAATTAATTCGAATATGTCACAGTGTAGAATGCTCTGCCTCTGATTTTCCCGAGACAATGGATGCTTCTGAGCTGCAGATTCCCTGCTTTCTCCACTTTAGAGAATGTTTCTTCTGTATTATATGTTTGAATATATCTCCCATCTCATTTGGGATTCTCTCCCTCTGAGATTCTCTCCCTCTGAGACATCCATTACCCCTGTGGTTGAATCACCTTTATGTCTCCTACATCTTTCCGTTACGGTTTTAGCCTTTTTGTCTCATTCAGCCACCATTCGCCATGGTTATCTCAAGTTTTTTCTCTGACACCCACTCAATTTTCAGCAGTGTTTACCCTGTTCCTTGGCTCAAATCTCTTGGCTAATTTTTTTTTTAATAATGTAGTTTGGGTCCCCAGCTTGTTTTTGTCGTCCACGATGCCATTTCTCTTTCATTTTTTTTTTAATTTTTTTTTCAACGTTTATTTATTTTTGGGACAGAGAGAGACAGAGCATGAACAGGGGAGGGGCAGAGAGAGAGGGAGACACAGAATCGGAAGCAGGCTCCAGGCTCTGAGCCATCAGCCCAGAGCCCGACGCGGGGCTCGAACTCACGGACCGCGAGATCGTGACCTGGCTGAAGTCGGACGCTTAACCGACTGCGCCACCCAGGCGCCCCTCTCTTTCATTTTTAAAATTTCGCCTTTGAAATATTATTTTGGGAGATTGTTTTGTAGCAGGAGGCCACTGTGGTAAATTTCCTTCTGCCCTCCTCCATTAGTTATATTTTTTTCCTGGGCTTGGAACTTTACCTGCTTTTGGGTGCTCTCTTCTTCCCGCCCCCGGTCTCCCTGGTACATCCATAATTGCCATGTGAATCCTTTGTTCTGGCCTCTGCCTAGAAAGCTGTCAAGTTGTTCTCAGTCTGTCATCTTTGGGCCCCATAGGTTCTCCCCTCCAAGCTAAAGTTTGTGGGCTAGTATTGTGGGTAGAGGAGGTTCCGTCCGCTTTTCTGTAGTAGAAGCAGGGGGAGTGTGCTCTGAAGGGGGAGCCCAGTCTTTGTCAGACAGCCTGGGCTCTGCTCTGTCTGCAGAGTCAGAGTGTATTAACTGTGTGAGTTCACTCCCTCCACCCAAGAATCCCCTTGGGCTTCAAGTCATTTCCTCCATTCAGTGAGTAGCCTGGAGCCTTTATTTTACTCCCCTGTTTCACCTGTTTCCTCTGGAAGCCAGAAGTAGGGAGGGGAAAAGAACATTATTTAGATTGGGGGGTTTTAAGGGAAATTCTCAGGATTTTGTTTTCTTGCCAATTCAGTTCCTGAAGAAAGGGGGAGATTATTAGGAGTTCCAGAGTTTTCCTTGGTCCCCAGTTTGTGCAGTTGATTTGCATTAACTTATGTCTCTGTCTTTGCTTTGTTGCTACTTATATATTTGGGCTGGAGGCAGGGGTCTCTTTGCTATTTTTGCTTCTTTCATTAGGAATTAGGAGAAGAACATTCTGTCACTTATTTTCAATTCGCTATTTACCTTGAAAGTGTCTTCCAAATGGATCTTTTACATCTCGGCAACCTGTGTGCACTCTGGCCAAGCCCTTCACCATCCTGCGCAGACACACGTGCTCATCTCTACCTCCCCACCTTTGTCCCCCTGTTAACTCTGCCTGGAATGTCCTTCCCTCTGCCTGTCCAGATCACCTATCCTTCAAGGCCCTGCTCTGGATCACCACCTCTGTAAAGCCTTCCCTGACTCCTCTGGTCTCACCAGTCTCCCATCTCTGAGCCTGTCTACAGCCCTCTCCAGCTATAACAGAAAGCTTAGCCTTTAATTATATGTTGTCTGCAGTGGTTTGCTCTTGGCTCCCATAAGCACGTCTGGCTACTGAGTCAGGCAGGCTGGGTCCCGGGGAGCAGGACCGTAGAAGAAGCCTCAGACTGGAGCCCTCCTGACATCAGGCCTCTCTCCAAGAGCTTAGTGGGAGCCTGCCTCAGCCTTGGCCTTGGGCACTCCTCTTGCATTTTCCTTCAATAGGCAGTTAAAACCGTGTAGCCCACGGTTAATCCAGCCTTGGAGATCGTAACTTCGGAAGTCAGTCTTGGCCAATCATTTTGCCCCTGGAGATAAAGGGCTGGACCACTGGGGTCACTCTGTCCATGCTTCTGCCTCCACTTTGCTGCTTAAGCCACCGTCTGCTCTCCACCCCCACCCCACCCCCCGCCCGATGCTGTGGGCGCCCATTCTGACGTGCCTTTCCTTCCCACACAGGCATCTTCATAACAACCGCATCCAGCATCTGGGGACCCACAGCTTCGAGGGGCTGCTCAATCTGGAGACGCTGTGAGTGCCCAGGCTGTGGTAGGCCTCTGTCCTGGTGAGGAAGGCCCGGAGGCCCGCAGGAGGGAGGGGAGGCTGGCGGAGGGAGAAGCCAGCGGGACTGGGGTGCTGGGGCCTGGCTCCAGGCCTGGTCACCCACGTGCCCCTCCCTGGCATTTTCCGTAGGATGTCACACAGAATGCATTCCTTCCTCCTGCAGGTGGGTGGGAATGTGCCCTCCGGGAGTTCAGGGTGGCCCGCGGAGGGGGAATCCAGGATCTCTGCCCGCAGAGACCATCGAAATAGTGAACACTTTAGATAGATAGGAGAGCCAGAAGAATGAGGATATCGAGCCTGGGGAATGGAAGGCTTGGGGGTGGGGCTGGGGCTGATTTGATGGCAGTTTTGACATCTGTTTAAGGGAGGCTGCTGACAGAAGGGAGGGTAATACCATGGAGTCATGCCGGTACGGTTTGCCAGTGGATCTAACTAGCTAAATGATTAATGGGGAGATGGCCCATTCAGCGCTCCGGCCTGACTATAAAAAGCACCCAAGTTGTTGACGCTTAAAAAGCCATATTATTCACACATCATCATCCTGGAATTCGGTTAAGGTCAGAATGCACCCAAACCCTCCCATCATTTCCTCTGGCGTCCCGCCAGCCCCCGCAGAGTGGGCTGAGTGGGCCCCATTTGAGCAAACAACTGGCTGGGCTCTCTAAGTCCGCCGGCCATGCCAGCTGGGGTCCCACAGCTGCCATGAGGGAGCCGGCTGCCACGGTCACCTGGTACAGGCCAGCAGCGCCCAGGAGAGGAGGACCTCCCGGGTCAGGCGTGAGCCACTGAGGTTGGGGCAGGGCTCACAGTGTCAGGGGCATGGCCACAGTGCCTTTGCCTCCCCTTCTCCACCTCCTCCCCCCACCCCCGACACGCAACCGCCTACCCGAGCTCCTGAGGTGAGGGATTTTCAAGAATCCAAAGCAGCCCGGGAGAAAATGCTGGGAGACAAGCTGCGACCTGAGGAAAGCAACAGTTTGGGGAAAACCGTTTGGCACATCCAGCCCAGGAGGCCCGAGCTGTCTGCATTTGTGGTTGCGGAGGGGAAGGGAATGGGGGAGGCCAAGACCAATGCTCCATTTGTCTTTCCTGTGGGCGGGAGACCCAGGAGCCTCGTTGCTCTCTGGGGCTCGGCCTGAAGCACAACCAACGGCAGAGCTGGGTCGAGCTCCCCCTGTGTCCACCCCCCCACCCCCCGCCCCTGCAGCTGACTGAGCGCCCAGGAGTGGCATGTGGGAGGATGCACCCCAGCCTGGGGTCGGGAAAGTTGGAACCTCTCCCTGCCACTGTGCGTGACTTGGGCTCTGTGCTTCTCTTCTCTAGCCTTCAGAGACAGCTGGGCAGTTCAGACTGGACACTCTAGCCTGCTCCATCAACGTACTAGAAAATTGAGGCCCGGGGAAGTGGCGTACCCAGAGTTACTCCCTCACTTAGGGACAGAGCAAGATCTAGAATGTGTTAACTGAGAAAATACCGTGGAACGTTCCTAGTTTAATACTCTGCTATCCTTAATCATCTGTGGGTGCTAGGCATTTGGGGGATCCAGATGTAAGGGAGAGCCATTGTCCTCTTAAGGCCCACACCCTCGTAGCCACCCTCCCTCGGGGGACACGAGAATTTGGGAGGCGGTGTTTGGAGGCTGAGCTACCAGGCATCAGCGGGGCAGGAAGGAGTCCAGTGTTACCTGCCCTGGAGTGTGGGGGCTGTTGGTTCTGCTGGGAAATCCAGTGGGGAGGGGACATGTATACCGGGTGTGGGTTGGCACCTCTAAAAAGCCACCTACAGCAATTTCTTCACTTTTGGGGCACACTGCCTAATTCTTTCTCAATTAGCCACTGGATGGCTGCGCAGGGCATTTGGCTCAGCTCGTACTGGCTTCGTTACAAAGCAATCCTGCCGCTAAGTGCCCACTGTACCTTTCGTCTGGGAAAGTGCTTGGCTCGGTCACACAGAGCCCAGGCTCTGCACCCACTGGACAGATGGGACAGGCGAGGCCAAGAGACAGGAAAAGATTTCCCGGCTTTACACTGTGGAGGCAGAATAGCCTCATTGACGAAGTCTACAGCTCGGAGCATCAGCCAGCCTGGGGAGCCTTGCCAGTCCTGCCAGCTGTGTGACCTTGGTCAAGGCATTTGCCTTCATGAGTCTTCGTTTTCCGATCTGCAATATAATACCACTAATCACACTGATCCTCTGGGGTTGACACGTGGGTTACATGAGATGATGTGTGTAAGTCTCATACAGAGCCTGGGAAACTGTGTTAGGAACCTGCCCCGCACTCCGTTCTCGTCCCCATCCCCTCTTCTGAGGGCCTCAGTCTGAACGACACCCCTTCTCTCCCCACCCCTGAGGGATAAGTTCTTCTTCCAACTTTTGATCTCCAATTAAAAAGGGGGAAAGTGTGTTCTTTATCCTCTATCCCTCCCCCGCCCCAGCATTTGCCGGGGAGCCTGCAGGGGCACCCAGATGGGGAAAGGGGGAGGAGTGGCCGGGAGAATAAAAGGAGAGAGAAAGATAGTCAAACCTTTTAATTGTTGCATAATTAGCACAGTTTGCAGCCTCAGTTATTACTTTGGAGCTTTTCATGTGAGCGTCTTACTGGAAGGGTATTTCTCCCTCGGGCCCTGTAAATCTCTGCCACTTAGACTTCTCTCATCTCCACAGCGGAGGGGAGATCAACCCCCCTCCTCCCCCACACCCCAGCCCAAGCTGTGGTTTGGCTCTGTCTGCTGGCTTCTCTCAGGAGGGAGAGCAGCCCCCGGTCATGCCACCTGGGGAGGAGGGGCCAGGTACAGGCACTTCTCCTCATACCTTCATCATCGTCCCGGACCTTGTCAAGAAACCCCAGCCGGAGGCAGACAGGAAAAACTCTGCCCTGCACCCGCCACCTCCTTTCTGCTCCCGCGGTGAGGGTGTCCCACTGCTGCTGGGAAATTCAGAATCAGAGATGAGCCAGCTCTCTGAACCCTTGAAGTGCTGTTTCTTCGCTTTTCCAGATCAACCAAGTCTGGAGATTTGGGATGAGTTGCCCATGTTTCTACAGTTTGCTTGTAAAAGCAGTGGTAAGCTACTGGCATCCAAACCCCTTGCCCCCTAATACGCTGCCCCACTTAGCACTAACTCCTGTGAGGGCAGCTTGATTACAGGACTTCCCAGGTTGACAAGTAAGAGAAAGCGTGACCAGCAAGAATTCTGAGAAGGTTCTCCCCTGGCGTCCCAGGGACGTGTAACCCGGCCTTCATGCCCTTAGGTCTGTGCCTACAAATTCGTGCTCAGAGGCCACAGGGTGCTATTCAGGTGCTATCAGATCATGATGCTTGAATCCCCAGTTATACCTACCAATAAAATAAAAGGCGGTGGGGGCGGGGGGGGGGGGAAGTCTTGCAAATGCAATTACAACCAAAGGGGACTGCCCCCACTTCCTAGATCTGGGAAATTGATGTCTGCGTCTTAGCTAGAATTCAAAGAAGTGAGGCCTAGAATGGATCTGGGGACAACAGTGCCTCACCTCCCTCATGCCTGGACTATGATATCTGGGCCCTGTTATCACCTCATAAAACACATCAGAGCTATTGGAGTTCATGTACTGGCTGGACCTTTCCCCGTTGGAGGGGGGCCCGGGATCACAGTGGAACAGAAACCTACTGGCTCTAGCTCCCTCTATAAAGCAGGACCAGCATTCAACTGAGGTCTGGGAGGAGAGGAGGCAAAGCAGGAATTTATAGAATTCTGTCTTATAATACAAAATTGTGCATTCCATGTAAAACCTCCTTTGGTGTCACATGCCCCAGAGATGTGCTTCTGCAGAATATTTTTACCTCAATAGCTTCTGTGGCTGCAAAGTGTGCCCCTGTCTCCATGTCATTGAAACCAGCCACACCAACAGATTTTGCTCTAACTTAGTCCTGAGAGTATCCGACCACCTCTCAGTCCTGGGCCCGATGATCTGCCCTCAGCTGGAATGGAAAACCAGGCAGGTTTTCACTGGTGGCTCTTCCAGAGCTCAGGAGGATCCTAGACTAAAAAAAGGGCTGGGCTTGAGTCAGCACAGTGGCATTCAGATGCTGGCTCCTCCAGCAGCATGTGATGTGCCCAAGTCACCTGACCTCTCGAGAGCCTCAGTTTCCACAGCTAGAAAATGGGGGTGATGTTCTACAATTCACACAATGATATTTACAAGGCCTGGAGTACTCTAAGTGTTCAACTTGTGTTGGCTTTCTCTTTCTGTCCTCCCATTTGATGCTGGATAGACAGCAATGGGCCTTTTCCCCCTGCCCAAGTTACTTCAATAACTTTTCTTCTTTCCTTCCCTCTTTTCCTTCCTTCCTTCCTTCCTTCCTTCCTTCCTTCCTTCCTTCATCTCATTCTCTCTCCTCCTCTTCTCCTCCCCTTCTTTTGACAGTGTGTCTTAAGGTGGCAGGCAGAGTGTTGCCCAGAGGTGTCATTCCATAGCCATCCATGGTGTGACTCATCTCCTCTATAGGGTGGCTAGGAATTCCCGGGGAATCAGGGCATGGCTACTATATTAGTTTCCTGTGGCTGCCATAACAAATTACCACAAATTTTGTGGCTTAAGAAAACCTCAGAAATGTATTCTCCCACAGTTCTGGGAGAGGCCAGAAGTCCACAATCAAGGTATTGGCAGCGCTGATTCCTTCTGGAAGTTTGAGGCAGCATCTTTTCCCTGCCTCTCTTACCTTTGGTGGCTGCTGGCTACCCTTGGCATTCCCTGGCTTGTAGATGCGTCACTCCGATCTCTGCCTCGGTCTTCACGTGGTCTTCTCCATGTCTTCTAAGGACACTTGTCATTGGATTTAGGCCCATCCTGTTAATGCAGGATGATCTCACCTCAAGATCCTTAGCTTAATGACATCTGCAAAGGACCTTTTTCCAAATAAGGTCATATTCACAGGTTCCAGGGGTTAGGATGCTGACAGATTTTTGAGGGGCTACAATTCAACCCACTATCGCTACCCACTGGCAGGTTCCCTGGCAAAGTGCTCTTGGGCAAGCAAATGGGTGGAGCAGAGGCTCACATGAATCTTGTCGATTTTCTTGCTAATCTTAAGGCAAGCGCTGATCATCCCACCGATAAGTTCCCACAGTTAAGAGACTCAAAGATATTTTTTTGCAGGCTGTTGGGTCTCATATCTCACTTCTCCTCACCCCCAACCTCCCCCACAACCACTTGTTGAGGAAGACGAGGCAGAAATTGTGTATCCTTGTGTTACACGCGAGGAAATTGAGGCAGAGAGTGGTTGACTTGCTCAAGGTCATCCAATTCGTTAAGAACCAGGACGAGAACCCGAGTTTCTCTGCCTTTGGCCTGGCTTCAGTCCGTCAGACCACACTGCCTCTCCAGGCTAACCCTGTAAGAATTGAGGAACTCTCTCCTCGCCAGTTCTTAATCATCTTACATTTGTGGGTTTATTAGCTGCAAATTTGTGGGGTTTTGTGGCTTATAGAGGAATTTATTGTTCCATATAAAACTTTTTTTCTGGCTTTCCACACAGAACCACTAATGACTTCTCACAGGCAGAAAATCGAGCTGCCCAATGAGTTTGTCTTGTGTTCTAATACCATGGCAAGTTATTAATAGTTCTTCCCGGTACAACATTCCCTTTCCCATCGCCCCGGTGCTTGGGGTAGCCAAGGTCACCATTCTTGTCACTGCTACCCTTTCCTCCTCTGCTGGCAATGGGGCCAAAGCTTCTGCTCTGAACTTCCGCTGCTCTCACAGGCACCCTGGCCAGCCCATCTGCAGTGGAGGGTGATGGGAGGTTAAGGGAGTGGGGTGGGGAGATGGGCACTGATGGAGCCCTGGGGAAACCACTTGGCAGCTGGTTCTCTGGTAGACACCATGGAGAGGAAACGAAGATGTTCAGGTCTGGCCCTTAATATCTGTGGGAAGGAAGAGCTGCTAAGAATCAATAATTACCACTCTCTTTTTCTGTTTCGTTCGATTTTCTCATTTCATAAATATCTATTGAGTTTCTAGTATGTGACAGGCCACCATTATGAACACGAGGGAAACATTTATGAACAAGAAAAATGCAGCTCCTGCTATCACGGAGACTGAAGGGTTCTAGACCAGGAGTCCTGAGTTCTTTTTTTTTTTTTTAAGTTTATTTATTTATTTTGAGAGAGAGAGCACGCACACATGCACAAATGCGTGAGCAGGGGAGGGGCAGAGAGAGAGGGAGAGAGAGAGAATCCCAAGCAGGCTCCACACTGTCAGTGCAGAGCCCCACATGCAGCACGAGATCATGACCTGAGCCAAAATCAAGAGTCAGATGCTCAACCAACTGAGCCACCCAGGCGCCCCTAGATGGACTCCTTTAAAATACAAATTAGGTCATGTTACTCTTCTATTCAAAACCCTCCAGTGGCTCCCCATCATACTCTTGGAAAGAAACCAAAGTTCTATAAAGTTCTGGAAAGAAGCCTACAAGTTCTGCAAGGTGTTGGGTGATGTGACACCTTGCTACCTCTCTGGCCTCACCCCTCCTTCAATCTACTCCAGGCACAGTGGCTTCCTTGGATACACTAGATAGATATGCTCCTGCATCAGGACTTTGTACTGACTGTTTCCTTTGTCTGGAATGTTCTTTCTACAATTATCTACCTTCTCCGAGACTTTGCCCAAATGTCACCTTTTTAGCGAGGTCCTCCCTGATCACCATTTTGCAAGCACTTCTTATCATTTGCCATCTCCTTTTCCTACTTAATTTTCTCTATAGCACTCACCAATCTGATATTTATGTTATTATTTATTTATTCAGGTTGTTTTGTTATCTTTCTCCCACCTTTCCATGAGTTTTTTTATGTTTATTTATTTTTGAGGGGGGAGGAGAACAAGCAGGGGAGGGGCAGAGAGAGAGGGAGACAGAGGGTCCAAAGCAGGCTCTGTGCCGACAGCAGAGAGCCCAAAGTGAGGCTTGGTAACTGCGAGATCATGACCTGAGCCAAAGTCAGATACTTAATTGACTGACCCACCCAGGCACACTCTCCATGGGTTTTTGTAGCACCTGACACAGTGCCTGGCATGGCGAAAGTGCTCAATAAATATTTGTTGAACAAATGAATGGATATATAGCCCCTGGCAAGTCTCTGCTCCTCTTTGAGCTTCAGTTTCTCCATCTGAACCATGAGAGCATTGGACTATCCAATCTCTAAGATTCGTCCCAGCTCTGGACATCCATACTAAGTGCTGTGCAGAGTCTCCAGACCAGACCTCTTCTAGTAAAGATGGAGAAACTGAAGCCCTGGACATGGGCTGAACCCACAGGGATGGTCCCTTATCCTTGCCTTGGGGCAAGGTCCCCTGACCCGGTTGAAGCTCAGGATCCTGACATTCGACCAGTGAGTTGAAGTCACTAGGACCAAACCTCAAGCTACATTCTGCCCAGACCAGGGCAACCTCAAAGACCTCAGGTCCCCTGCATTAATGGGCCCATGGCATCCAGGTGAGGAAGGTGCTGCCCAAGGGTCTGCCCACATCTAGATGATGGGATCCTATTATACCATTTCTAAGTGTGGCTAAGGCTTTTCTGGGGGAGGGTGGTGAGAATATGAAATGTTTATGCACCTTGTCTACACCTTCAAAGAATGTGGGAGAAGACTTAGGTGGAATGTGATGATTGTCTTTGAAAGATCATACATATTTTATGGTCTTTCAGCTGACAGGATGAGGGCCAAGAGAGGAAGTAAGGGTGGTGCTCTAGCTTGGGATGAGGAAGGCTTACTTAATCTGCAGAATAGCCCGACTGTGGCCCCCTAACGCCCAGCATAGTCGGTGAGCCCTGCCATTTGCATGGTCCGGGCAGAAACTGGATCCTTGTTCCCCTGGAATCTCAGAGATGAGTCCCGTGCGGGGGCAGATTGGACTGTTGCCTTTTACCTCCCTTCCGGTTCTGGGCTTCTCTGATCCCAGGTGCTTTATTCGGGCAGGGCAACAAGTAACCTCAGTGTCAGAGATCGGCAACTTTCTTTAAAATTGGCGCTGTTATTGCTTCGGATATTTTCTGAATTTACTTTCTGGTGGAGAAGCGAGCGTAGGTGGAGGGAGGGTAGGAGGAAGGTGTGTCTGTATCTCTCAATAGAAACCGATGACAATTTTACTAATTGCTGCATTTATTAATGGGTGGCCTTTTATGTAGGTTGTTTAGAAAGTAAAACAATGCTATTAGTCATAAAGTCTTTGTTGTTTCCTGGCTTGCCAGGTTATCTGCCCCAAGCATGTGAAGTCAGATGGAGATAAAGGCTCAGTCTGCAATACAGGAAGAGCAATTAAGTCATGTATTCATCGTGCCTGCCCGCTTTTGTTACGGGCCCTTTGGGAGAGAAAAATGGTTCAGAGTTTACAATCAGAAATGTCTGTGTTTTGTGTTTCACGCTGGGGAGCTAGGCTCACCCACATTCCTCCATGTGCCCTTATCTGTTGATCTGGCAATAAACATAAATATTAGCCTTGAGAATAAAAGTGTAAGCGGAAACCCAATTAATTATGTTAATCTTCCTTTATTGTTGTGAAAAGTAGATAGACCAACTTGTGTGTCTGCTGTTGCAGTGTCGGATGAATGGAAGTGCCTGTTCTGGTGTCTAGTGTCTAGTAAAAGAAAGAGGGGGAAAGAATTGGCATTATTTGAGTATCCAGACCAGGCTCTGGACCGGATGAACAGAGTAGCCTTATGTAATGGGCATCCCTGATGTACAGGTGAGGAAACGACTGAGCAAAGTTAACTGGCTAGTTCGAGGTGATCCTGTTGGTACACAGAGGACAAAACTGTTTTCACTCTAAAACATATAACACACAAATAGACATCTAGCCTAACAACCAATTGGTTTTGACATGCTTGTTAGCACCCAAAGAGACTCCCACAGGAGTTTCTTCCCTTGGGAGGAAGCCTGGTGCGCCACCCCCCCCCCCCCCGCAACCCACCCTGTTTATCCTTCTTCCCACTCTCCCTAAAACTTTTTTCTCAGCCCTGCTACTTGGAGCCTAGCCAGGCTGCAACTCTGGGTGGTACACAGAAAAGATGTTAAAGCAAGAGCCAACAGGCCTCAGCTCTGGGACTTGCAGTGATTTACCTCTTGTCTCTGAGCCTCAGTTTCCTTATCAATAAAAAGATGACTGTTAAATCCTGCCAGCTCTGTGCTCTGAGTCCATCGTGAGGCTCCCCAGAGATCTCAGGAGTTGGCCATTCCTGCACAGCCAGATGGAATGGAGAACACTGGGGATGTGGGTCCTTGAGCAGCTTGGGGCTTGGGTCACCTGCTTAGCTACTTTTACCGATTGTGTGGGTCTACCATCAGTTTTGATTGGATTTGGCTGGAAGCAGCTGAGCAGATGAAGACGCATATCAGCCATGGACAGCTGCAGCCTCTGGACTGAATTCCGGCTGGAGCTGGGAATGGTTTTTCTTTAACCTCAGCCCTCCCCTGCCTGCTCCCAGCTCCTGGGAGCAGCATACAGAATAATTCTCTTCCTGGGCTTCTGGCTGATTCTGGGCTATTAAAGATAATAAACTATAAAGCCATGGATGAGCTTTTCCAGGGAGGTTTAGGGCATCGTAAAGCACCTTGCAATGGAGGAATCGGATCAAATCAGCTTGTGGCCTGACGCGGGTCTTTCCTGCGATTGCCGAGAGGCTGTATGTTGGCTTCTGATCCCGAGGGGCTGAGACACTGCCCCAGTGTGGCCAGCCACAAAGGCCAAAGCAACTCCCATCTCCAGGCCTTGACAGTGGCTCAAATGATCATTCTTGACAATGACCATACGCATATATGGCCCTGTGCCTGGGCTTCGGGAGACTCAAAAGGGAGCTCATGTGCTTCCTGATAGTGGCAAGCTTCCTGTCTCATGGGGAAGGCACTTTGTACACAGATAACCCCATTGTGGACTCAAACTGCCTGGGCTTCAGTCCCAGCTCTTTCATTCATGGTCAAGTGATTGCCTCTCTCTGTGCCTCAGTTTCTCATCTGCAAAATGGAGATAATAATAAGTATTTACCTCAAAGGATTGGCATGGGAATGAAATGAATTAATATATATAAATCACCCAGAATCGTGACTATTACCTAGTAATTACTCTGATTATTATCGTTATCACCACCACCACTACCACCACTATTATTATTCTAATATTAAGCATGTTTCTGGAGAAAACATCAGAAAAGCAATGAGAGAGTGAGTGATTCATTCTGACTGCAGGGATGGGGCTGGGTACATGAAGGAAGGTATATTTGAGCCTGGACTTCAAAGGGAGCTAGGATTTCGACATCTAAGACTGGGGGTAAGGGCATCCCAGGCTGAAAGCATGAAGGGCACAAGGAAACACACGAGGCTGTGAAAACACATGGGGGCTGAGATGGTAGACAGAGCTGAAGATGTATAGCATCAGAGCCCATTGAGGACTTTGAACTTTGTTCTGTAAGTAATGAGGAAGCCTTTTCAGATTTCTCAGCAGGAGAGTGACACAGTCTGTTTGGCATTTCAAAAAGATCTTCCTGGCAGATGTGTAATAGCGAAGAGTGTGGACTCCGGACTCGCACTGCCAGGGTTCAAATCTTGGTTGTGATGGTGAATTAGTTAAGGTAGCCAAATTGTGTAACAAATAGGTCAAAACACATATAATGGCTCAAACACAATAGAAGTTCATTTCTGGATCGTGTAATAGTCCAAAGAGGGTGTTTCTTCTTGGCAAATGGCCCTCCTCCATATGGTGACTCAGGGACCTGGCTTCTTAGGATCTTGCTATCCCTATCTCCTCACTGTCTTTGGCACCTAACTAGTGAAAGAGTAGAGAGACCGTGGAGGAGACAGGCTGGCTAGTTAAAAATCCTGCACTAAATGTAGGACATACCACTTCTGCCCACCTTCCATGGGAAAGCACACTTATTGCAAAGGAGGCTGGGAATACACTCTAGCCACATTCCTGGCTATTCCTCCCATTACCATAGGATAGCGCTGTCCAACAGAACTTTCTACAATCATGGAAATGTTCTAAATCTGTGCTTCCAATATGGTAGCCACTTGCCACATGGTATATTGAGCGTTTGAAGTGTCACTAGTGAAACTGAGAGCCGAGCTTTTATTTTACTAACTTGTAACTAATTTACGTTTAAACAGCTATGCATGGCAAGTGGCTGAAGGTGTTGGGCTTTGCTGTTGTAGAGAAAGGAGAGGGTGGATTTCGGTGGATAGTGATGTCTAGCATGACTGTTTAATAATTGGGCAGGTTATTGGACATCTCTGTGCCTCACGTTCCTCAACAGTAAAATGAGTATATTAGTGGTAATTACTTCTTAGGCTGTCATGAGGATTAAGAGATCATTCAGGCATAGCATTTAGTGCCCAGTGCATAATTCGTGCTCAACCAAGGTTATCTTATGGATGACTTAGAGGCAGGGACTCCAGTTAGGAGAGTATATAACAGTCAAGGGAGACACTCTTCCAATCTCACCTCCAAATATTGCCCTTTGCTCAACCAAACTGTGCCACTTATTCTCCAAACTCCACAGCACATACTTCCTTTAAACCATTCTCTCTCTGATCGACTAACCTATCCTTTCCTTCTCTCTACCTATTGAAATCTTGCCCCACCGTCAAGATCTGGTTCAAATGCCACATCTCCATGAAGCCCTGCATGAAGTCTTCTCAACTATGTGTGATCTCCAAAGGTCCTGATGCTTTGTGTATTCCTCTGCACGCATCATGCCAAGGCCACTCATCTGGTTGTCTTGTGCATTTGTCCAGACAAGACTATCTCTTATGCATCTTTCTACCTTCTGCTTTACCCAGCAGATTTTTCTGTGTATTTTGAGCAGGCAACAAACATCCATGGCACTGAATTGAATCCATAAGGGGAAAAGAGAGTTGTGAAGACATGCTCCCTACATGGTTAGAGCCAGAGATTACATCCAAACAGCACCAAATGAAGCAGGGCTTTGCCAATTATCCAAGTCATTGAATCTGTGTAGATATCCAAATGGGAAAATTCAGGCCACCCCACCAGCGTGTAGTTTGCAGAATTCCTTTTGACATTTGCACAGTTTTTATTCTCCACATTGCTCTACAAGAAATGGCCTTTGAGTTCACATGCCTTTTACTACATGTCTTTTCCCACTGTCTGTCAGGCCATTTCTGGAAGGATTCCTGATCAGGAACTGCAAAGGAAAGCTAGAACCACTCACTTCGGCTGCCTGGACATGAGTCCAGTGAACTGTGTAAGGGCTCAGTGATAGCAAAATCACAGGTGACCCGTCTTCCCATGGCCTCTGTGGCCCTGGGCAAGCCTAACAGTGAGTGCCCCTCAGGATTATCTTGTACCTTTCTTGACATCAACCTCAAAATCCTAAAGATGTTCCGCCAAATATTGTAGATACTCTTAAGAGTCCATTAATTCATTCTTTAATTTATCTAGACCGGTTCATTTATTCATTCAACAAATATTTGTTGAGCTACCGTTCTGTGCCAGTATTTTGGTGTTTAGAATGTGAAACAAAGTTTCTATTTTCAACCTTCATTCTAGTGGGTGGGAAGAAATTTAGCAAACAAATACACGTCAGATGTCAGTATAAAGGAAAGCAGGATCTCTCATTATCTATTGCTACATAAAAAACCACCCTAAAATGTAACGGTCTAAGACAATAATGTATGATTTCTCATGAATCTGTGGATCACCTGGGCTCATCTTGGGTGCTTTTCTGCTGGAGACTTTGCCTGGGCTCCCTGACCAGGTTGCAGTCTGCTAGAGGGTCAGCTATGACTAGAGGCTCTAAGATGCCTCATTCACATGTCTGTGAGTGGGACCTAGGTTCGGGCTGTTGGCTGGCCCTCTCCACAAGGCCTTCATTACCCAGGAGGCTAGTACGGGCTTCCTTGCATGGTGGTGGGAATGTCCCAAAGGAGGGCAGAGGTTGTGAGGCCTCTTGTGACTTGGGATTAGCTCACACCATGTCAGCTCTGCCTTATTCTGTTTTGGTTAATGCCAGTCACAAGCCAGCCCGGTCTCAGGGTTAGGGAGGCAGAAGCCACTTCTTTTTTTTTTTTTTTTTTTTCCTTTAATATGCTTTCTTTCTTTATTTATTTATTTATTTATTTAAAATTTTATCTAAATCTTAGTTTACATATAGTTAGTTAGTTAACATATAGTATAATAATGGTTTCAGGAGTAGAATTTAGTGATTCATCACTTGCATACAACAAGTGCTCATACCAACAAGTGCCCTCCTTAATGCCCATCACCCATTTAGCCCATCCCCCCCCCCACCTCCCAGCAACCCTCAGTTTGTTCTCTGTATTTAAGTCTCTTGCGGTTTGCCTCCCTCTCTGTTTTTATCTTATTTTTCCTTCCCTTCCCCTATGTTCATTTGTTTTGTTTCTTAAATTCCACATATGAGTGAAGTCATATGATATTTATCTTTCTGTAACTGCCTTATTTCACTTAGCATAATACATTCTAGTTCCATCCACGTTGTTGCAAATAGCAAGATTTCATTCTTTTTAAATTTTTTTAAATGTTTATTTTTGAGAGAGAGAGAGAGAGAGAGAGAGAGAGGCAGAAAGAGAGGGAGACACAGCATATGAAACACGCTCCAGGCTCTGAGCTGTCAGCACAGAGCCCAATGTGGGGCTCGAACTCACAGACCACGAGATCATGACCTGAGCTGAAGTCAGAAGCTTAACCAACTGAGTCACCCAGGCACTCCACAATTTCATTCTTTTTGATCACTGAGTAATATTCCATTATATATATCACATTTTCTTTATCCATTTGTTAGTCAATGGACATTTGGGCTCTTTCCATGATTTGGCTGTTGTTTATAGCACTGCTATGAACATTGGGGTACATGTACCTCTTCAAATCAGCATTTTTGTATCCTTTGGAAAAGTACTAGTAGTTCAATTGCTGGGTCGTGTAACTTTATTTTTAATTTTTTGAGGACCCCCCCATACTGTTTTCCAGAGTGACTGTACCAGAGAAGCCACTTCTTTTTTTTTAATGTTTATTTATTTTTGAGAGAGAGAGAGAGAGAATGCAAGTGAGGGAGGGGCAGAGAGAGAGAAGGAGGCACAGAATCTGAAGCAGGCTGCAGGCTCTGAGCTGTCAGCACAGAGCCTGACGTGGGGCTCGAACTCACAAACCATGAGATCATGACCTGAGTCCAAGTTGGACACTTAACCAACTGAGCCACCCAGGTGCCCTGAGAGGTCACTTCTTTTTTTTTTTTTTTTTAAATTTTTTTTTTTCCCAACGTTTATTTATTTTTGGGACAGAGAGAGACAGAGCATGAACGGGGGAGGGGCAGAGAGAGAGGGAGACACAGAATCGGAAACAGGCTCCAGGCTCTGAGCCATCAGCCCAGAGCCCGACGCGGGGCTCGAACTCACGGACCGCGAGATCGTGACCTGGCTGAAGTCGGACGCTTAACCGACTGCGCCACCCAGGTGCCCCGAGAGGTCACTTCTTAATTGGAGAAGCCACAAAGGACTTGTGGCTACTTTTTCTCCTCCAGCTTTATTGACATGTAATTGACATACGGTGCAGGTTTAAGCTTTACAGCCTGTTGATTTGGTACACTTACATATTGCAAATGATAAGGCTTGGGACCACTTTCAACCTACCACACAGAGTAAAGGAACAGCAAATGAGGGGCTATGCTGTATTAAGTAGAATGGTCAGACAAGGCCTTTCTGATGAGGTGTTATTTGGGCAGAGACCTGAATGAAGTGAGGGAGAAAGCCAGGCAAATATCTGCAGTGTTCCAGGCAATGGAATCGTGAGCTAAAGCTCTGAGATCAGGCCAGTGCAATTCTTTGCATTTACGATAACACTGCAACATTAAGGCTTTAAGTGAAGATGCTCTTCCGTTACTTATAGGAAATCCGGTTCTCCTTGGGCAGCACTGGAGAATTCCTGAATGGGCTGAGTCAAGTTAAAAGGAGGTGGGGGGGGGGGGCACTTGATTTGGAGACATTGAGATGTGAGGGCGACTCCTTTATAAAATCTAAGACCAGAAAGAGTCCAACTACTCGCCCCTGCTGCCTCTAGTCTCAAGCCTTGCAAGTAGAGTGTCCAGGCACCTCCTACTGCCACCTGTGGTAGAACTCCAGCAATGTGGAAATTCCCTGGTCCCAACTCCAGTATCTTTGGTTTCCAGGAAAGTGCTTTGCACGTAGCCTGCCCTCAGCCTGCTCTCGTCCTTCCCCTCACATAGTCTGTGGGGAGCCTCTCCGTGAGTGAATCAAGGTTGGAGTCATTGGAGGGAAAGGTGTAGGATTCATGAAGGACCGGAGCAGAGCAGAGCAAAGCAGGAGGGTTTATGCTATAATTACCCCAAATCACCAGGGGAGTCGGAGTGTAATCGGGTAATTAGTGTGTGTTGGGGGTGGTGTGGGGGGGTGCAATTATCCGGCTCACTGGCTGCCAGACTGTTGTCACTGTTCTTCTGGCCCTTGGGCCGGGTTCCTGGCTCTACCTGTGGACTATTAAGTGTAATGACCCTGTCACGCAGAGGAGCCTGTCATTATGTCTGTGTTAACATGGTATTTACCCACAAAACCTGCCAAGTCACTCTGTGATTAAAGAGCCTCAGCATGGTCCCCTGCCCTGGCATTGGATAGTCTTCTCATGAAAGTTGTCAGGGCAGGCGTGGCTTTAAAAGGCTGAGAGAAGTTGGGCTGGGGTCATCCTGGGGGGCTCAAGAGAGACACTGTACCTGAGCCCTCCCTCCCCGCCATTGCCAAAGCCTGAGACCCCATACTCCAGCCACAGGAATCTGGAAACACCAAGACAACCCCGTGCAAAATCAGGCACATCTCCACATGGGGCTAACCGATCGGCCACTGAGTGAAACAAAAGTCTACTTTGCTTTTTTAAACTATATGTTCACAGTAATACCTGCAATCCAGCATCCTCACACAGTTTATTCTAGTTTTTTTTTTTTAATGTGTATTGATTTGAGAGAGAGAGAGAGAAAGTGAGGTTCCAACTCATGAACCGCGAAATCATGACCTGAGCCGAAACCAAGAGTGAGTGGGACGGACACTCAACCGACTGAACCACCCAGCTGCCCCGAAACAGAAGTCAACTTTAAAATCTTAAAGGGGGGTGCCTGGGTGGCGCAGTCGGTTAAGCGTCCGACTTCAGCCAGGTCACGATCTCGCGGTCCGTGAGTTCGAGCCCCGCGTCAGGCTCTGGGCTGATGGCTCAGAGCCTGGAGCCTGTTTCCGATTCTGTGTCTCCCTCTCTCTCTGCCCCTCCCCCGTTCATGCTCTGTCTCTCTCTGTCCTAAAAATAAATAAATGTTGAAAAAAAAAATTTAAAAAAATAAATAAATAAATAAAATCTTAAAGGCTGAGGGGCACCTGGCTGGCTCAGTCAGTGGAGCACCACAGGTGACTCGATCTCAGGGCTGTGAGCTTGAGTCCCGTGTTAGGTGTAGAAATTACTTATGAATAAAATCTTTAAATAAATAAATAAAATCTTGAGGGTTGATCATCTTTTCTGAAGTCTCTCCTAGGAGGGGTAGGAAGGGAATCTGGTCGCGTAACATAGAGCAAAACTCCCCCGAAAGTCTTCTGTGGCTCTTCCTCCCTACTTCCCGATCACATTTTACTGTCTTCCCCCAAACACAGGCACTCTCCCCACTCTTTGGCAGGGCTCCCCTGCCTTTGGGCCTTCTTTGTCACAGGCAGTTCCAAATCTTTTCTAATGAGAATCAGGTTTGCTCTCCGTGTTTTTCATTTCTCCTCTCTCCCTTCCCCCTGTCCCCCTTGTGGCCTCAAGGGCACAAACACAAAAGACCCCTTCAGAGAGTGGACAAGCAGGGCTGTGAGCACCTGTGGGCCAAGAGTTTGCCCCTGGTGCCTAAACAATGCTGCCGTGAGCATCCTTATACAAATACCTTTACAGGTGGGTGTGGACTTTTCCCCAGGACAAACTCCTGGCCTTGAGGTGACTAGGTATGAATCTTGTCATTTCAAAAGACGCTGTCAAATTATGTCTAAAAGATAACACACATTTCAATTCCCACTAATCATTTATGAGAATGCATGGCTCCCCACATTCTTTCCAACTTGGGTTGCTACTACTTTTTAAAAATTGCCTCCGTTGTTTTCTGACTATACGTGTGATACATGTTCATCGTAAAAAAAAAAGGGGGGGGGGAAACGAAGAAAAGACTAAGAGAAAATAAAGACTAGCTGTCATGCCATCACCCAAAGATAAGAAGCACTGATCCGTTTTAAAGCATTTATTTTAATGTTTATTTTTGAGAGAGAGAGAGAGAGAGAGAGCGCGCGCGCGAGTGGGGGAGGGGCAGAGAGAGAGAGAGAGAGAGACACAGAGCCTGAAGCAGGCTCCAGGCTCCAGGTTCCGAGCTGTCAACACAGAGCCCCACATGGGGCTCGAACCCACGACCCGTGAGATCATGACCTGAGCCGAAGTCGGACACTTAACTGACTGAGCCACCCAGGCGCCCCAACACTGATCTGTTTTATAGACAGCAGAGGCCACAGCTAGCCAAGGTAGTCACCTGAGGGAACCTTCCAGAATCCTCTTGCTGGTGACAAGGGGCTAAAGATGGCCCCATTCTTTCCTCTGTCCCTCCCCCAGCCACTGACTGTGTCTCCAAAGGCTTGAGGGATTTTCCTCAGCCAGTGGGGACTCTTCCTGAAGGAGTCAGTTGCAGGTATCCACATCCCTGAAGTGTCTCCTCCAAACAGTGCTGTTGCCAGGAAGACTTCCAGCCTGAGGATTTGTGGAGTAGGAATGGAATATGAACATTCCAAAGATGTGTTTCCAGGCATTGACAGCTGGACCCGACAGATTGGAAAACGCATCTCTCCGGCCAATCCCAGAGCCAAGTTTCTGTTTTTCAGGGGCCCTGACATGCCCTGTGAAGCCACCCTTCTAATGACTACTCTTACTTTCCGTCCCAGAGACCTGAATTATAATGAGCTGCAGGAGTTTCCTGTCGCCATCCGGACCCTGGGCAGACTGCAGGAACTGTAAGTCCCTCTGCTGGTTTCTGTGGGTGTCCTCCTCTCCCAAGGGCAGGGGCTGAAGCCAGTTCTGGGCCTCCCTCGCAGCCTCACCTCCCGGGGTCCTTGTAAAAACTGTAGCTTTGTGCCCTCTGCGGCCCCCCCGTGCAGGTCTCAGTAGTCGCAGACCTCATTAGTGTGGCACTGAGCATTTCCGAGAGGTGTGTCATCGGCAGAAATGGCTCTGAGCCCTTCCAGCCTGGAGAGACACATGGCACAAGACACCTCCTGGGAGGCTGGGCCTGGCACTGCCCCTGCCTTGGTTGGCGTGTGTCTGGAGATGAATGAGGAGAGGAGCTGGGGGCTGGTCTCTGGGCTCATTCCTCAGCACCTGATCTCATGGGGAAGCTCAGAAGCCCGATTTTGTTCCCCACAGTCGCTACCTATTAGTATTCTATTTTAGCATCGACTGTGCCCAGCACTAAACACAAACAAAGAGTAAGATAGCCCTGGACTGTTCCCCCAGGAACCTTCAGGTCTGTTGAGGACACAGAGTAAAGCAGGCACCAGGACAGAGCAGCTTAGGGTCGGTCTATAATTCTGGCCCTAATTGTCCAGGGGTAGCTAACATGACTGGGAATCCAGAGTAATATACGAAGAACCTTGTAGACTAACTAACACATGTGAGATGAACCTTAAGGGGTGGATGGAGTTTCAGTGGCGACGGTGGAGGACGAGGGAAGGCATTTCAGACAGAAGAACCATGGAGGCAGAGACCCAGATTGGAAGTTGAATGGGCAGAGAGATGACCCCAAGGGAGACCAGGCTTACTGGAGGAGAGGCTCTCGGCAAACCGTAGGAGATCTACTGGGGGTAGAGTGGACTAGATTAAGGGAATCTGAGGTTGGTGAACAGAGCCCCACACTTACAGGCAGCCCAGCATCTTTACTCAAACCACCGCCTGAGACCAGCCCAACCCCATGCCACCACCCCCCCCCCACCCCACCCCGTCCGAAGTTGGCAGGTAAGAATTCCAGGTGTGTGTAACAGTTGAGGAACAACCAGACCGGTTGGAGGGAAGGGTCTGAATGAGAAACTATTGTAAGTCCCCCTCCACTGCCATTGGGGTCCCAATGAGTATAGACGTGTGTGTGCACGCGCGCATGTGTGTGCCTCTATCTGTCCCTATCTTTCTACATCTATTGAGAGGAAGCTGCTTGAGGACAAGGCCTCTGTCCTATGAACTTCTAAACATCTCAGCGCTTAGCTCAACACTAGACACAAAGGAGGAGTCCAAAATCGTATAAGAACAAATTAACAAAGGAATGGAAGGTAGAAATAATAAGGAGAAGGGAAGAAGGAGAGAGAGAGGGTGGATGCCCAGATGGCATGAGGAGACACTAGAAGTCTCCAGACAACAAGAAGTTGGCCTGGGGGTGCTGCTCAGCATGGATTATGTGCTTCCCAGTCCAATATTTATCTTGAGATGATCACCCCGACTAACCAAATGCATAACTCCCAGCTTCCAGAGCCCTCCCTCCTCACTTCCACACACAGTAGGCCAGTCACTCAACATCCACTGTATCTCCCTGCTCCTGCTGCTGCTGCCTTTCTAGGTTCCTTAGTCTCCGGACCTGGAGGCCAAGCCAGCCTCCATTCGGGGAGCAGCTCTCGTCCCTGGGACCCTCAGAAATTCTGCTTTTCCCATAGGCCCTCAGCTTCCTCCTTGGGGAACCTGTGGAGTTCCTGCCACAAGTGACTGAGGAGAGGAAGACTCTCCTGGGATCCAAACTCAGCCTCCTGCTCCCAAGTTCTCCCCCCTACCACCCCCTTGCTCTCTGAGGCTCCACGCTTCACTCCCTTCACAATTGTCAGAGAAAAGGTTGGGTGTGTTATCAAATGAAGCAGAGACTTCACAGGCAGGAGGCGAACCCGGAATCTGGACTGATGTCTCTTTGGTCCTATGGCCTTTCTGGTCAGCTTTCTGGAAGCTTCATGGAGTTCTGTCTCGCCCTCTCCATACCTTTCTCCAAGTCCTCACTGACTCATGGTATTGCCTTCCAGGGGGTTCCATAACAACAACATCAAGGCCATCCCAGAAAAGGCCTTCATGGGGAACCCTGTGCTGCAGACCATGTGAGTACTCGTTTCTCCCGGCTCTTGGTGCTGTGCAGTGTTTGGGGGACGGGCTGGGGCGGCAGAACTCTGGGAGGGGGTGCCTTCCCCTGTGTGCTCTTTCCTGGTGCCAAGGGAGGAGAAAGCAGAGATCTGCCTGGGTCCTAGCTCAAAGGGCCAAATAACTAAATTTGGTGTTTGGGTCTTTTTCTTCCAGACACTTTTATGATAACCCAATCCAGTTTGTGGGAAGGTCGGCGTTCCAGTACCTGCCTAAACTGCACACGCTGTAAGTTGGGCCCTAGAGCCTGCCACCGTCTGGACCTCTCCCATTCCTCACTCCTTCCGCTGCCTCCTGCCTCCCATCTGCAACTCTCTCACCCACAGGGCACAGCACCCACTGCCAGGCCTGGTCTCCTTCGGGGCTGTGGCCTCTGTTGGGCTCACACCTATTCCCAGCTCTGGCTGCACTTAACAGCTTCCCTTCACCTTCCTGTGCTTCTTCCCAGATCCCAAATGAATGAAGAGAGCCCTTTTCCATAGTCCAGGAGTTTAGTCTGGCCTCTTCAGAATCCTGCTCGGGGCAGCTGTTTCCATAAATACTTGCTCAAGAACCAATGACTGGGATAAGGGCCTGGTTCTCCAGTGACCTGGGAGCATGAATCCCTGGGCTTTTTGTGGTACTATCTTTATTGCTTTGGGCCCAAAGGCATTCCCTTGTTTCCTCTCTCCCATTGTGTTAAACCCCAGCCCAAGTTCCACTTCTGCAAAAAAACTTCCACGGATTACATTCCACCTGTGGCATCACAGTAACATAGGGAACATCTCTAAAGCACATACTCCCCTTTCTTGTATATTATCACATTCCACTGTCACCCTAGCCCTGTGAGGTGAGTGGTGTTAGTACAGTTTGTAGATGGATCCTGAGGCTCCCAGGCCCTGGTCAGCCTTGAGCTAGAACCCTTGACTCCAGATCCTAGGCTCATTTCTGGACCCTACTGCCTCCTTGTGGTCCTGTTGAGTGCAGACCTGTGTGGGTCCATGTCCTCATGGAGATAGAGGATGGTGGTGATGGAAAAAGCCAACAGTCTAAAACAATTTACGAGAACCAGTGGAGAGGTTGATAAAGCTTTAGCTGATGACACTTGAGGGGAGACTCTAGCTCAGGCTATAATAAGCAAACCCCAGCAGCCAAGGACTTTTTCAGTAGCACCCAAGCAGTAGCCTTTTAAACAGAAGCAGTTCCCATGCTCCTGTCCTGTGTTCTTTCTTTGTTCATTTGTTTTGTTTTGTTTTGTTTTGTTTTGCATGCTGGGGCCCTAGTGCTGGGTTGCCTGCTCTGTCTGGGCTACAGTGGGCTGAGCCAACTTAAGGAAATGGTGGTTTAGACCCTGCTGAGCCAAGGTCCCCCCCTACCAGGGCCTGAGTAGCTGGAGTATTTTGAGGTTGGGCAGTGGTGGGGGAAGGATGATGTTTCCCAAAAGGGTAGAGTCTTGAGGGACAGATCAGTGATGCTAGGGAGCCCAGATTATCAGGATGCTCCGACTTCACCCTTCAGACGTTGTTGCTTCTGTTTCCAGATCTCTGAATGGTGCCACGGACATCCAGGAGTTCCCAGATCTCAAAGGCACCACCAGCCTGGAGATCCTGTGAGTGGATACACTTGCCTTCTACCTCATCTGTGTCCCTCCTTTGCTCCCAGGAGGTCTTCTGTCTGCCTGTCTCCTGGAAGTCTGTCCAAATTCTTTGCTTGCCCCTTATCTGGCCTGCTTCTGCTGCTGGCTCCAGCCTGGCCCAGAGGTCACCTGGCTCAGCCCCAGGTCACTGCTGCTGGCAAGGCAAGGCCAGGAGTGGCAGGTGGTTTGGGGGTGAGGAGGCTGGTCTTCTCTTTCCTATGCTTGCATTTTTCAGGCATGACTTCAGAGTTCCTAACCCCAAGTCATGAGGGTGCTGAGGACCCCACCACAGGGGGAGAAGGGTTGTGGAAACACATCTTCTTTGCCTTTCCGAAGAGTGATTCCAACAAGGATTTCTCATATGTTCTATCATTATAGACTGCCGGGTGGGGGAGGGGTGTCAGAGCGTAGTAGGCCCTCAATACATTTTAAAAGGATGAATGGAACAATCAAGCAAACACCCAGAGTGGGTGTTAGGAAGCCAACTGTCCTGCCCCACGTCACATGGCTCATTCATGGCATGGCTGGGACAGGAACTCTCCTCTGTGCCTCTATTGTCTTCCCCTAGATTTGCTGGCATCTGGAAAATTTTCCATGAGGGAAGTAATAGGTCCCCAAGAATGACCTCGGCCTTGGGTCTTCCTTGGGACACCCTGTCCCCAGCCAGACCTGCCCCCACAGCCCTCTCCGTCCCAGCCCCTGGTCCTCCCCTTCTTTCCCATCCCATCCCCCTTCCCCAGGGCACAGGGAGCAGGCTCTGTGCGTGGTTCCCATGGTTCCACTAGGGTTGTTTTGTTTAGTCTTTTCCTATCTACTCTGTGCCCATGGCTATCCCCCTTCTCTAAGGAGAGCAGACCAGATTCTAGTTCCTGTCCTACATAGCCAGTGTTGCTGGAGACCATTATGAGACAATGGGTGGGGACACGATGGGTGGGTGGGGTGGGCTGGGCACGCAGGAACTGTCTGCCAAGCAGAGAGCCCCTGGGCTGTGTCCCTCTCTGTCTGTTGCCCACACCTACCCTCCTCCAGTCCCAGGGGAGCCTGGTGCTCAGATGCCAGGCCTGCTGCCTTCTCTCCCTGCAGCCCCACCCCTGCCCTGTGCCTCCTGCCACTTCTCTTTTGTCAGCTCTGTGCTCCCATGTCAGTATCAGGCCCAGAGCTGGAGACGGGTGGCTGGGGATGGCAGGGCCCTGGGCCTGGTGCCAGCCCTGTCTCTGTTCTCTCTACAGGACCCTGACCCGCGCAGGCATCCGGCTGCTCCCACTGGGGATGTGCCAACAGCTACCCAGGCTCCGAGTCCTGTGAGTGGTTCACGAGCATTCTCCAGTCTTGGCATTGTGCCCTTGTTCCCATGGGCTGGCAAAGGCCCCTCCCGCTCCTGTCCCGCTTGGTTACCTCTCTTCCTGGAGAGTGGGACACATTGGGCTGCTGCTGAGATCCTGCCCGAGAAGCACTGGGCTGTCCTCTCTTGTTCAGGGTAAAAAGACAACAGCCTTTGGAGTCAGACCAGGGTTGGAGGCTTAACTCTGCCACCTACTAGCTGCATGAACTTGGACTCACTCTCTAATGTCTCAGGGCTCCAATTCCTCACCAGCAAAATGTGGATAAATGGGTGAGGGTTGAAAAAAAGTTCATGTACAGCACATAGCGCTGGCCATGGTAGGTGCTCAATAAATGGCATTATTTACCTAGTAATAAGAAGAAAATTAGCCCCTTGTGCAGCCACGGAGGTATTTAAGTGGCCTATGAAGTCAAGGGGAGTTTTCCTTTCTCCCCTGAATCCAGCCGGAACCTGAGGCTCATCCACACGGACCGTAGCCCACAGCCGAAGATGGGGAGACTGACAGATGACACTCTACACGCGAACAGAGCTAGACTGGGTGGAGACATGGGCTCCAGACCCAGCCTTGCCACTGCCTGGCAGTGTGTCCTTGGCAGGCTCTGTCCCCTCTCTGTGCCTCAGTGTCCTCATCTGTTAGATGAAGGGGTGGGGCGCCAGATGACCCCTAAGGGCCCTAGCCTGTCCTCCCTGTGAACTCTGCACGGGGACAACGGGTGATGTTTACACAGATTGGCGTTGGCCAGCTTGCTCAGTAATGCTCGATATGTTCCGTGCGCTCAGTCTCCGAGCCCCTCACCCTCTGCTCCTTTTCTCGTCTCCATGCCCCTCTCACTTCCTGTGCCCTTTCCCCCAGGACCCTCCCAGGGTCCCTCAGGCCTTCATATAGATGAGGCAGCCCTGTTGGAAAAATGCCACATGATTCCCATCCAGGCCCTGCAGCGAGGAACCAGACTCAGCAGGGGGAAGGGGCGAGAAGTCCAATTGCCTTGAGGTGTGTCAACAGCCAAGTCCCTGCAGGGTCCTCCCAGCCCTCGGCTGCCTGACAGGAAAGCCTGTCCTGGCCAGAGCCTCTTCTCCTGGCCCCCAGTTCACCCTAACCTGGTCCTTCTCTCTTCCCCAGGGAATTGTCTCATAATCAAATCGAGGAGCTGCCCAGCCTGCATAGGTGTCAGAAGCTGGAGGAAATGTGAGTGGGGGCCGGGGGAGGGCAGGGGTGACGGCAGGCAACCCAACTCTGGGCAAGTCTGAGGGAAGGGAGTCAGAGAGCACACTCTGAACTTTCTCCCTTCTCTGAGCTTGTTGAACTCGGAGGTTCGGGCTGGGAGCTCAGCAGAGGCCTGGGCGAGGGACCACAGAGCTGACACCGAAGCAGAGTCTCAAGGTGGCTCATTGGGGGTCACTAATAACAATGAAAGGCAGTAGTGATTAGGGCCAGTGGAGGGGCAGGGTCATATCAGGGCTAGGAGGCTGGACAAGGGAAGGCCTCAGAAGACTGAGAGCATGCTCTCTCATTTTCCAAACCCCCTTAAACACACACACACACACACACACACACACCCCACACACACACACAGAGGTGTATGTATGCACCTGCACACTAATACTCTGGAGAAGAAACCTAGGATTCAAATTTGACAAGGAAAAAAATCACTTAAAAAATGCTCTAAGCTCTTTCACCCAGCTTCTGGTTTTGTTTTGTTTTGTTTTGTCCTTCAGCGTCTGCTTTTTCAAGCTAGCAGGGTCTCTCTTGTCTCCTGTGTCTGTCCCCTGTCTTGAGGCAGGGCAACGCCTTTTGGGACCAAGGCAGAACGGGGTCTGAGGGTCTGTCCTGTTTGTCTATACGCCAGAGGAAAGAGGGTCTGCAGCATTGCTGAGGCCCAGGGTCTATCTCCCATTCAGACAACCAGTCCACTGAGCTCTGCTCCGCAGCTTAGGCCAGTCATCGGGTCATCCCAGGGTGGGGCAGAGCTCCGCTGCTGGGCTAAGGTCTGGAGAACCCAGGGGTGAGGTTGGCTGGGCTGGGAGCCAGCCCCGGTGGGAACCCTGGAAACTGACTCCTTTTTGGGCCACAGGGATGGTTTTGTGGCTTTGTCTCCTGACCCACTTACCCAAGGCAACCGGATCCCCTTGTGCTCCCTTTAATTCTGGTGACTTCCGCGGGCCGGGCCCTTTCTTCGCATGCCAGGAGAAGTGGGGGGCTCTCCCTTCTTCCTCCTAGTGCATGGGGGGTGTGGAACTGAGCCAGGATCTGAGCCTATTGGCTCATCTAGTCTCTTCTTGCTGCCCCAGTGGCCTTCAGCACAACCGCATCTGGGAAATTGGAGCTGACACCTTCAGCCAGCTGAGCTCCCTGAGAGCCCTGTGAGTATCCTGCCACAGCCAGGGGGTGGGATCCTCTCCCAGGCACGCTCCGTACCCATAGCATACATGGCAGTGACACGCCCACAGCTTCCCTGCCCCCAGCACACGCACAAGAAGAGAGGTGCCTCCCGGTACGGATGGCTTCTGAAGCCACTTCTCCAGCTGGTGCCCAGGGGGGTGATGAGACTCTGAAGCCCAGCGGCCAAATCCCTCTTCCTGTGGCCACAGCCAGGTTGGGAGCCGGGCGGCAGGTACCTTCCCCACGAGGCTGAGGGTCCTGCTACCGGGGGCAGCTCAGGTGGGGAGTGAGGGAAGAACTCAGGATGGGCAACAGTGAGTCCTCCAAGTGTCATTGGTCCCCCCGTTACACCCTCTCTGCTCACAGGGACCTGAGCTGGAATGCCATCCGGTCCATCCACCCTGAGGCCTTCGTGACGCTGCGTTCTCTAGTCAAGCTGTAAGTGCCCACTGCCCTCTCCTCCCGGATGGTGGAGACCAATCAGGACTACGGGCTGGCCAGCGGGGGCAGGAGGGGCCACCCCAGAGCGGGGACATGCACCACACATCCCGGGGAGGGGGCCTCCAGCCTAATCAATCATTCTGACAGTCCGTTTGACAGACTGTGGGGCCCGATAAACAGAGAGCCTGCCTCCTACAAGCTCTGGAACATCGTCTGCTAATGTTCTGCAACATTTTGGCAGCCTCAGCCCTCCCGGTGCCCCCTTGTCCTGGCCCTTCCCCCAGCCTCTACACGTCTCAGTAAAGAGGATGTACAAGCCTGAAACTCCTTTACAGCCTGGGACGGTGGCAGCAGATGTGGGAGCCGGGGTCTCAACTCAGCAGTCCCCTACATGAGCATTAACTCTAGAGGGCTGCCATCCTGCGGGCTGGCGGAGGACCCCACGATCATAGCGTGCTGGCTGCGTGGTCGCTATGTCAGGGCTGGAGAGGACCTCTGATGGGGCTGCCACACACTGTGGTGCGGGCTGTGTACTGCACAAGGGCTCCCACCCAGTGGGGAGCCAACTGCCTGCTTGCTTGTCCTGAAGTTGTTTCCACCCCAGTGGGACTCTTTTCTGATTAACACCCAGAGTCCTTCTGGGCTAGCTCCAGCCCTGGCCTCAGAGATCATCCAGCCCAACCCCTCACTTCACGTCTCCAGGCCCAGGGGGAGAAGCTCGCTCGAAGCAAAGGCCGGAATGAAAGCCTCCCAGGAGGCTCACAGTGCCCCTCCTGTCTGCCACTCTCTGGGCTCTGGGCCGGAGCCTGGCAAAACTCGCACCTCGGTCTTCCCTCTCCTGTTTGCTCTACTCCGGCCAGATAGGTAGGGTGGATATTTTTATCCCTTTGAAGGATGAGGACATTGGAACGCAGGCAGATTTGTGACTCCCCTTGGTTATGCAGGGAGTCGGTGACAGCTCCGGGTTTCCTGCCTTCCAGTCCAGGCTGTTTCCACGACGTACAGTCTGTGGTCCTGGTGTTTGGTTTGGAGCCCTGGCTCCTGTGATGTGTCTCCAGTGGATAGACCATGCATGTCCTCATCCCTGGCTACGGAGCCGGGCCTGCAAAACAGAACGGATGACCGAATCCCTGAATGTAGCCAGAGGCCAGCTCTGCCCACCCCCAGCTCTGGCCTCTTACGTCATCAGAAAAGCAGGGGAATGGGGACAGGCACCTACAGGCAGATGCCCTAGTGGGGTGGACAGGGACCCTTGGATGGGACTGGGACCTGGGCATAGGAGCTGTGGTTAAGGGGCTCTCTCACGAATTGGGATGGCTTGACGTCACCTTGGAGGAGTCCCTGGTATAGAGTTGGCCCCCAATATTTGATGAATGAATGAATGAGTGATGAATGAGTTATGGATGGTGCCTCTAGCCACCCTTGACCATCCTCCTCCCCCAGCTTGTTATGCTTTCGTCTCTCTATGCTGATTTCCTGTCCTTTGCTCCTCTCCTCTTGCTTCCATCCCAGGCACACTGGCCACACCCTCAGCACAGCCCTGCCCCTTCAACAATCCCACTGACTGCCAATAACCCTGACCATCCACTGTCCTAGGGACCTGACAGACAACCAGCTGACCACACTGCCCCTGGCTGGCCTTGGGGGCTTGATGCATCTGAAGCTCAAAGGGAACCTGGCTCTGTCTCAGGCCTTCTCCAAGGACAGTTTCCCAAACCTGAGGTGAGGGCCTCGCTTTCTCCCACACCTAGACAGGTTTGTCCCAGAGCAGCTGGAGAGGCCATGGAGGGACAGGGAGAAAGCCACAGGGCTTCACCTCAAGAAAAAAACTGATGGCCCAAAGGCTTAGGGTTTGGCCGCTACTGAATGGGAGGGGCTTGCTCGTGCCTCCCCTCCCGCCTCATCTCGTTCATAGCGTTTCTTTCTGTCCCAAGTACCAGCCCGGGGGGACCCTGAGATCTCCTGTGAGGACAGAAGTAAGATGATGTGAAGGCCCCTGGACCTCCTCGCTCCTTGCCCCATTCAGTGCACCCAGACTGCCGGTCTTCACCTGGGCGGCATCTGGGCCCCTGCAGTCAGGGCAGAGCCCAGGGCACTGATCACTGGAAAATAAGCCGCCCAGCCCGTCCCTCGCGCTAATGACATCCAGGCCTTCTGCTTGCAGCAGCAGCAGCACACAGCCTGTGTGGCCCAAGCCCCATCTGCTGCAAGCTAACGACATGCCTGGAGGCATCTGCCCTCACCCTCAGAGGGCACCAGATTCAGCTCTGATGTACCCAGGGGTAGGGGCGGGGGGATAGGGCGTGGGTGTTACTGAGGGCAAGGGTAAGAAAGAGTCACGAGGAGAATCCCTGTCTCCTTAAATATAAAAGAAGAGTTGCTGGCCGGGAGGGAGGGGAGCAGAGCACCGGAGTGCTGTGTGGCCTTGGGGAAACTGCTCCCCACTCTGAGCCTGCTGAGGGGACTCCATAAACAGTGGGCAAAAAGTAAATCTTCCCATCTCAATTCCCAACATGAGTGAGGAAGAGATTAGACTATGCTCAGAGCCCTTCAGAGGCAGGATCCAGGCTGTAAGACCCTTACAAAGAAAGCCCAGGGGGCTGGCTGCACTGTAATCAGGGCGCTTTGGGGTTGAAAGGCAGACACCAAGCGCTGGGTCCCTGGGTTGATGGCCGAAACGTTGCTAAGGCAGCCCGTTTTACTCCTGTCTCCCCTGAACCCCCAGGATCCTGGAGGTGCCCTATGCCTACCAGTGCTGTGCCTATGGTGTCTGTGCCAGCTTCTTCAAGGCCTCTGGGCAGTGGGAGGCTGAGGACTTTCACCTTGATGAGGAGGAGCCTCCAAAGAGGCCCCTGGGCCTTCTTGCCGGACGTGCTGAGAACCAATGTGAGTGACGGAGGCCCTGGGCAGGGCAGGTGGGTGGCTGGGGAGAGGAAGTTAGGGAGGAGGCTTGGGGGACCCTGGGAGGGGTTCTGGCAGGGGCTGCAGAGGGAAACCCCAAGGGTGACCTGGGAGGTGCCTCTGCTTGCACCTTGTCTCTCTAAGGACATAGCCCAGAAGAGGTTGGGGAGAAAGTAACGACGGGGACAATGACGGTAGAAATGTTTCTATATTTGTCAAGTCCTTTGCGGATCACAAGATGCTTCCCAAAGTGTATCTTGTATAACACCCCTGCCCTGGTGGCTCACATGTTTCTTCTCCAGGGCTGCCTCCTCGCCACCTGGGCCCTTCAACGTCAGGGCATTCTCAGAGAAGACATCCACTTTCTAATCAACCTGAGCCAGGCAGGATGGAATTAAATTAATTAGATGAAATCTGCTTAAAAAAAAAAAGAAAAGTCCCCTCGCTATATGCGCTAGAGCCAAAAGGAACAGCATGGGGATTATCACTGTTCAAGTTGTCCTGCCCTTCAGAGGCCACTGGTTGCAAGAGGACCTTGCTGAGGAGGGCCATCTTGGGCCACATCAGTCTGTTTCTGGAAGAGTTGGGGTAAAAAGAAAGAAGGGTGGAGGTAGGCAGCGAAGGGGATTCAGGGATCGTCTGCCAGCTGGTGTCTTAGATAAAGGGCAGAGAGGAAGGCTTCCATTTCCCCCTCACCTTCACCCCATGTGACAGAACACAGGTAGAATTAGGAGGAAGCAAAAAAGGGCCCCTGATATTTAGATTTCTTTCAGTCTCTAGCCCCCTTTGCACAATATACCCATCGAGAATCTAAACACAAAAACCAGATCTAAACATGTAAGGAAAACATCTTATGGTGGTGTAGACAGACATGGGTTCTAAGCCCGACTACACCATTTACCGGTTGAGTTGCCTTGGACAAGCCATTCACCCTTCCTGAGCCTTGGGTTTTTGGGTTGTTTTTCTTTTATCTGTGCAATGAGAACAATATTACATATCTCATAGGCTATAGAGGGCAGAGTATGCTCACTGCTGCTGTTACCAGTGGAACTGGGTGCCTCCTGGCGTGTGTGTGGAGGGAAGGTGTGTTGTGTAGTCCGGGACGCAGCTTATGGAGGCCAGTGTTGGGCAAGCAGCTAGGGGGTCTCTGGGGTCTCCCTCCTGGTGCACAAGCCCATCCCGGGGGAGGGTGTGCGGACCCCAGGAGGAGCCCAGCAGCCAGGCTGGCTCTGGGCCTGCAGACAGCTGTCCCCAGGGGACATTCCCGGATGTCTGTCTGCGGTACACTCCCTCAGGGGGCTGGAAGGAGGAATGGAAACTTTCCTTCCTCAAGGTGAAACTTTCCACCAGGCTTAGGTCTTGGAGAGCCACAGGGCGTCAGAATCGTGGGCTGCCTGCCGCCGGTAGCGGGAGCTAGGGCAGGGCCCCCTGCTTCCTGTGGGAGCTAATAAGCCTTGAGGAGGAAAGCCAGGAGCTGCGCTGCAGCCAGATTTGATTTCCTCCTCGTTTGAAGAGTGGTTACTTAACACCTTGGCTGTGACTTTCCCAGCCTCAGACGGAGGCCACGGGCCTCGCCCCTTACATTTCATTCATGCATTCTGATTTCAAAGAATTGCTGAGCTCCATTCTGGAGAGCAGGGGTGGGCAGGGAATGAAAGGTGGAGAGGAGAGGAAATGCCAGGACCCTGTGGGCACACCTCGGCCTCCTGCCCGCCCTGATGTTGTCTGGGCCAAGAGCAGCTCCACAGAACCTTCCTGCCTCCTGGGAAAATGCCCAGCTGAAGGTGTTTACCCTGTAAGTGGGGGAGGAAGGAAACGAACCACACGAGCCAGAGATGGGGACGAGCATGACACAGAGTCACCTCTCCATTACTTGTGTGATGGAGGAAGAGCCCACAGGCCACTGTCCCTGAAACCCAAGTAAATGTGCAGGCATCCCTTTCAAGAGAGGCAATTCTCTCACACCCCTTAGGGCCTCAGACACTTCTCCCAGTCTCAGCAGAGACACTAAAGGCTTATTCTTTAAAAGGTCTTTCGATGCTGAATTATCACCACAAACAAGAGTTTTGTTTTTGTTAAGTTAGAAGAGGTTTAAGATTATCATTTCAAAATTCTTGAAGAATTTATGGACCCCCAAGGTGTCTCTAACACCCCTGCAGTTCCCAGCCCCTGGTTTAAGAAACCTTATAATAGTGAATAAGAGGTGGGAAAAAATCTCATTTTGATTCAGACAAGTTACAGAGTTTCTTTAACAATGGATATCTTTCTAATCCTATTTTCTCCGGCTAATGGGATTGCAGAGGCTACGTTTGCTTAGAATCGGAAAGATCCGTAAGGATGATCTAGTCTGACCTCTAACTCAGCATAGAATTGCCCTTTCTCCCATCAGGGACTTTCTGCTTCCTTCGGTATCTCCAGTGACAAATTATGCCCAGCTCCTGCATCTGTAAAGCTCCCCCGACCATCTCCTCCAGCCCACCCAGATCAGTTCCTCGCCTGGGAAAGCCTAACAGTTAAATATCTGGGCTCCGTAGTCAGACAAACCTGGGTTTGAAATTCGCCCTATCGCTTGCTGGCTGGGAGACCTGGGGCAAGCCACTGACCTTCGATGAGCCTCAGTTTCCTCGTCTATCGAATGGTGTCAAAGGACACCTGCTTTGTGCGGCTGCCACGAAGGTTGACGAGACCACGCAGATGAGGACTCGCTGGGCATAGTCTGGCACAGAGAAAGAGCTCAGGGACTCTTGGCCCTTTGTGTTAAATAAACCTATTAGTTGACACAGTACGCTTTGTCAGGACAGCTTGATTCTCTTCTGTCTCCATAAGCCCCTTGAGGGCAGGACCGTGTTTCATTCATCCCTGAGCTCCCCTGCACTTGCCCAATGCCCAGCAGGTGGCAGACATTGCATTCAGCACACGTGGACCTCAGTCCCACCTCTTTGTCGGGTCAACTCTAAGTGTGGGAGCTTATTTGTGTTAGTAAGAACTAAAACTTCTCCATCTGAATTGTTAGTTTGCCTCCTTCTATGACCCATCCTGATTCTGACGTGCTCTGCATGTAGGAGTACAGTGCCTCTATGCCTAACGGGGACTTCAGCTCTTCGAGGACAGCCATTGTCTACTCTCTTTGTCTACCTTTCCTAAGTTAATCCCCCCATGGCTTTGACTGCTTCTCAAGCAAATAAATAGCTTCCGCTCACTCACGATCCCTGGTTCACCTCCTCTGAACACTGACCAGCTCCCTACTCTAAGCAGCACGCACGGACTAGGCTGCCTGGAGGAGACACAAGCGTGCTGAGTTATAGGACGAGGTCAGCAAGGCCCAGCTGAAACATTTGCTGTAAAGGACCGACCATGCAGATAATCCACGGGTGCATAATAGGGAGCTGACGGAATGTTTATACCTAAGAGTAGAACAGATGTGCAGGGTTGCTGGGGTGAGCCGTGCTGGGCAGAGTGAGTTGGGGATGACAGCTGAAAGGGGTGGGCATTTGGAGAAAGGTGGAGCTTGACTGTCACCAAGACCAGGGCCCCATGCCACTTTCTGGCCTCACCTCTCAGATGATCTGGATCTGGACGAGCTGCAGCTGGAAATGGAGGACACAAAGCCACACCCCAGCGTCCAGTGTAGCCCCGTTCCAGGTGAGATGAGCGCCTCGGTGTGGGGTCAGGGGCAGGGCTGAGGAAGGAGCACCCAACTATTTGATGAGAGAGAGGCCGGTTCAGCCTGGCATGTTTGTAGCCATGCTTCAGGCACCTTCTCTGCCTAAGAACCGACATTCTGTGGGGAGGACCGCCACTTCTGGTGACTCCTGGGGAAGGAGCTGGCGTTCTTCCCTTGGGTGTCTGTCTGGAGCAGCACTGGGGTGGGGGGGAAGGGAGGGGTGGCTGTGGGGAGAGGGGAGTCAAAGGAGCTTTCACAAATCAGCTAATCAGAAGTTAACCAGGAGACCAGAGCGCCTGGGTGGCTCAAGTCGGTTAAGTGTCCGACTTCGGCTCAGGTCACGGTCTTGCTGTGAGTTCGAGCCCCACGTCGGGCTCTTTGCCGACAGCTCAGAGTTCGGAGCCTGGAGCCTGCTTCGGGTTCTGTGTCTCCCTCTCTCTCTGCCCCTCCCCTGCTCGCACTCTCTCTCTCTCAAAAGTAAATAAACATTTTAAAAAATTAAAAAAAAATTAACCAGGAGAAAATTTCTCTCATTGAAGAGAGAAGCAGGAAAGACTGTCTTTTTTACCGCACTGTTCAGGGTAGAGTGTGGCACTGTTTTTGCACACTCCTAGAGCCAGATGGAACTCTGAAAGGTCCCCTTCTCCATCCCTCTCTGCTCATTCCCAGGAAGATTGCAGTCTCTCTTTCATAAAACTCTCCAGGGTGAAAAAAACTCCACAGTACCTCTGGATAACTCCTTACAGGATTGTCCAAACCTTACAGCTGAGAAAGCCTCCTAGAGTCTAACCTGAATCCATCTTGCTGTGAAGAAAGAGAGAATTCTCTTTCTCTTCGATGCAATGCGACCTAACATGTTTAGAGCAAAGAAGTCCCTTCCCTTGGGTATAAAATGCTAACAGGCTACCCCACCCCTCCCACCGTAGTCTATTGCTTAAGTCAGGGCAGGAGCTGTTCAGAATGAACAGAAAGCAATAAAGAGTGTGCTTCTCCATTTTGCCTCACCTCCATTTCCCAGTTTTGCATCTCTCTTTGGTTTGTGCCCCTTGGCCTTGTCTCCTTGTTCTAAGCCAAAATAGCGTTTGCTGACTGCCAACACCTGCTTGTAGCACTTAGTGGCTACAGCGCGCCCTCTAGTGCCAGCCCAGAGCAAGACCACTAACAGTCTGGAGGAAACAGGTGGTGTTTTTCTCTTGACTTGGAAAACCCACATGCTTCACACTGCCACAGAAATTTCACTTGTGAAAACCAATAATCAGCAGCGATGAAGTAAAAGAGGAAGTTCCAGAAGTCAAAGTCCAACTTGAACTTGCTTTTAGAATAGCTCATATAAATGGTCAAATAAATTATGGTACATCCATATGGAAAAGTATTTATTACGCAGCCACTGAAAACATGTTTTGGAGGAAGATAAAGGTATGGGAAAGTCTGCATAATAAATCGTAACTGAAAAAGAGAATTAAAAACTATATACAGAAAGTCCCAATTTAGCTTAAAAACTTATCTGTATGTATGTATTTTTTTAATAGGAGACCTACCACAATGATGAGTTCTTTCTGAGAGGTGGGATGATAAGCAGTTTTAATTTTTCTGTGTTATATTTTCCAAATTTTCTACAATCGCCATCTATTATATAGTAATTGGGAAAAAAATATGTTTAAAAAATGGTTCCCACAAAAGCCTCTCAAATTCCCAAGCGACTAGAAATACATTGCAGAACAGGAGTCTGAAGTCAAAAGAGCGAAGACATAATACGTCCAAAGTTACGGGGTGACTTAAGGACAAAACCTGAAGAGAGAGGTAGAAAACACCAGGATCTCACCCATTTGTGCAAAACCAGGTTGGAAAAACCCAGAGGCATCTGCATTTTAATTTACTTATTATGCTTTTCTTCCCAAATACTGATGGACTCTGTGAGTATCAAATGTGGTCTGTGTCCCCATCACAGAGCGAGGGAGAGCCAGCCCGGTACAATACCTGATCAGGGCTCATCCACGGTGGGGTCCCTAGTGGATCACGGGGCACTGACTGGGAGAAGCAGAGCCTTGGGACACAGACTGGTCACTCTCTGGGCAGCCCCTCCCATCTCTGTGCCTCTACCCCAGCCATATCCCCAGTTCTGATGCCCTCTCCACTCCTTTATCCCACCTCTCCCCCTCCTTTCTTCTAAATGCTGCTGCTTTGGAAAGACTGCTTTGCTGAACATTTCCTCAATGCCTGGGGTTGCACTGTACCAATTTGTACTTTGTGCACAAATCTGTTCATTATGTGTTTCTATTTTCTACGTGTATTGCGTGAGTGTCCACTCCATCCGCAGTTCCTTGGAAGAAGGGCTGTGTACGTCTCCCCCCGACCCCACCTGAGAGTTCTCAGAGATCCTGTCAGCCTCCGTCAGACCGGGAGTTCTCGGAGGACGGAGGCTGCATCAGCCTCCCTGGCCTCATCCCCAGGACCCTGTGTCAAGCAGCCTCTGACCCAGGGATAATGTCTGGTCCTCTCTCCCACAGGCCCCTTCAAGCCCTGCGAGCACCTCTTTGAGAGCTGGGGCATCCGCCTGGCTGTGTGGGCCATCGTGCTGCTCTCCGTGCTCTGTAACGGGCTGGTGCTGCTGAGTGTGTTTGCCGGTGGCCCTGGCCCCCTGCCCCCGGTCAAGTTTGTCGTAGGCGCGATTGCAGGTGCCAACGCCTTGACTGGCATTTCCTGTGGCCTCCTAGCCTCAGTCGACGCCCTGACCTTTGGCCAGTTCGCCCAGTACGGAGCCCGCTGGGAGATGGGACTGGGCTGCCAGGCCACAGGCTTCCTGGCAGTACTCGGGTCCGAGGCCTCCGTGCTGCTGCTCACCCTGGCGGCCGTGCAGTGCAGCGTCTCCGTCTCCTGCGTCCGAGCCTACGGGAAGGCTCCCTCCCTGAGCAGTGTTCGAGCAGGGGCCCTGGGCTGCCTGATGCTGGCCGGGCTGGCCGCGGCCCTGCCCCTCGTCTCAGTGGGAGAATACGGGGCCTCCCCGCTTTGCCTGCCCTACGCCCCGCCCGAGGGCCAGCCGGCTGCCCTGGGCTTTGCCGTGGCCTTGGTGATGATGAACTCCTTCTGCTTCCTGGTAGTGGCCGGTGCCTACATCAAACTCTACTGTGACCTGCCGAGGGGCGACTTCGAGGCTGTGTGGGACTGCGCCATGGTGAGACACGTGGCCTGGCTCATCTTCGCAGATGGGCTCCTCTACTGCCCTGTGGCCTTCCTCAGCTTTGCCTCCATGCTGGGCCTCTTCCCCGTCACCCCTGAGGCCGTCAAGTCTGTCCTACTTGTGGTACTACCCCTGCCGGCCTGCCTCAACCCACTGCTCTACCTACTCTTCAACCCCCACTTCCGGGATGACCTGTGGCGGCTCTGGCCCTGCACGGGGACCTCAGGGCCCCTAGCCTACACTGCTGCCAGCGAGCTGGAGAAGAGCTCCTGCGATTCTACCCAGGCCCTGGTGGCCTTCTCTGATGTGGATCTCATTCTGGAAACTTCTGAGGCTGGGCGGCCCCCCGGGCTGGAGACCTATGGCTTCCCCTCGGTAACCCTCATCTCCTGTCAGCAGCCGGGGGACCCTAGGTTGGAGGGCAGCCATTTTGCAGAGCCAGAAGGAACCCACTTGGGGAACCCACAACCCTCCATGGATGGAGAACTGCTGCTAAGGGCAGAGGGAGCCATGTCAGCAGGCGGGGGCTTGTCAGTGGGCAGGGCCTTCCAGCCCTCTGCCTCGGCCTTCACCTCACACTTATAAATGTCCCTCCTCACCCTTCTCTTCCCATCTCTTCCCTTCCCTCTCATCCCACTCCATGAATGATGGCTGCTTGTAAAATAAATTCAACCAAAACTCAACAGCGTGATCCACAGCAGGGACTGGGCCATGGCTTCCATTGGTCTCTCTCCCGTGGCCACCACCAGTATGTGCTTCTTGGCTTGGTTTCCCCATGGCCTTCCTCTAGACCTCTTCCCTGTCATGTCTGAAGCTGTGGACCAGAGATCGGGAAATTTCTCTGCCTAAGGAAAATGAGTGACTGGGATAGAGGGCTGAGCAGGTCAAGGATCAGGGTACAATGGGGCAGGGGGACCTCACAGAGAAAGACCTATTGGGGAACTGCCAAAGGGCACTTGAGCATCTACCCTGTGACTCATGGACTACATACAAAATGTGTTCTGTGTCTTGTTAATCTTGAGCTATGCCATGCAAAAAGACTCTCTGTTAAAAGAAGTTTTAGAAGATACTGCACAATTTGTCCTTTCTTGGAGAGTCACAGTACATATTAGTATAGTAAAGGCTATGAGAATTCCTGCAGCAGTAAAATCCGTTGAACTTTGTTTAACCCAGCTACCCCAGATTATTTGACAACAGGTGTTTGTTTGGTTGTTGGTTTTGTGGGATATCTATTAACATCTCACAGAATTTAACACTGCTATTTCCCAGGGCCCTCATTTCTATACCACCTAGTGCTACTCAGTGACATCACAAGATGCCACAAGTCCTAGAAAACCCCGATCCTGGGAGTTTCATCTGGGGTAAAGTTGGTGATTCCATCAACCAGAGAAGATTCTCCACACTCTCTACCTTGCCATCCCTCTTGCCCTTGGAAAGATGGTGAAGAGGCTGCCTTTGTGGTTCTAACCTCTACCCCCCGGAAATGGGGCAGGGATAAGGGATCCCATATTGGCTCCCACCTCCTTCCTAAGCCCAACCACCAATGAAACTTCTGCCCTCAGTAAAAGAGAGGGTTCCTGGATCCTGGCAGGGTATATACAGGGAAGTCCATGGCTGTCTGGCTTCCTCCTGGCTCTAAGTTGCCTTCCTGTGGTTCTCCACCATATGACCCTTGCCAACTCCTGCCACAAGCCTAGTTTTTTCTTTGCATCCTAGGTCCTGCCTTCTCTGTGGGATGGGGGGGGGGGTCCCTGGCCAGCAAACTGGAGGGATATTTGCATTGTATGTATTGTTCAGTAGGAAGCATTATAGGAATCTGGGATTCCTGGGTGCCCCGAATAGGCCTGACCCTTCCATCTCCAGTCATAACCTTCCTGCCTTATGGTTCACCAAGTGCCTCTGAGCATTCCAGAGTGCTCTCCACCCCAAACATATACACATTCAATCTCAGGAGGAGGAGGTGAGAGCTAGGACATTCTCAAAGACATAAAAAGGGAATCCAAGACTCAGAAAAGGGGCTCTACTATTAAGACAACTCTGAGAAGGTCCTTGACAGCCTGAAGTTTAGCTTCTGTTTTCTCTCTCTGCTGCCCTCAGGGCCCAGGGGAAATTCTGACATGAGTCAGCAAGGTTGACCAGGCTGGGGTAGAGGGATGAGGCAGAGACGACGAGTGGAACTTGGCATATTTCTAAATCTCATTTGACCCGCTAAGTTGCCTGGACTCTGACAGGCTCTGAAGCTAAATGTGCCGAATTTGTAATCATAGAAGGACCTTAGGGTCCTAGCACAAGGTTGACCTCAGAGTAGGCACTCACTAGATGAGGTGAATTCATTTATCAATTGGTTGAGAACCCCTGGTCTCCCTTTCTCAGGGCTAATCAAGACCCTCTCATGGAAGGAGTTTGCCCTGCTTTGGGTACTGGGAGTTGGTGACTATTATGGGGAAAGGAGTTCTCTGAGATGCCCCAGGGATGACAGAGTTGGTATGATTTCAGGGAGCTTTGACTTCTAGGAAGTCACCCAGTCCCCTCCTCACAGCTACCCCCAACTCCACGTGATCATTTTCCACCTTGGAGTCAGGGAGCCAGTGTTGAGTGGAACGTGGAATGAAGTGGCCATGTGTTAGAGGTTTAGGAGTGATGGAACAGTTCCCTACAGGTGGCCTCTTCTGTGAAAAGGGTGCCAGTGTGTTTTGGCTGCAAGCTCTAGGTGGTACCGCTGTCATCTTATCATTTACCCCTAAAGATCTGGGCATTTGCCAAGTCTGGCCTTCTGGACAGAGGAGAGGTATAGGGGAAGGGAGTGGAGGTGTTTGCCATGAACGATTTCCATTAATCAAAAAGCCTAGTAGATGTTGTACATTTACCCAAAATAAGGTGGTAGTTTCTTTGTTTCTGACTGGCTTTCTAGCAAGTCAGTATATTACTCTTTTGGTTATCCCCATTATAATCAGTAGATTATCCATGTCTTTGATGAAACACAAAATCAAAAACCAAATAATTCGTGGCATGTGAAATCTTCCAAAATGGTGTCCACGGGGACGAATCCATCCAAAGGGCTGTGATGGCAGAAATGTTGGGAACTGCTGACCTGGTACGTGCTGCCCAGGCCTCTATGTGTTGTGCCCTGACAAACAGTGTCAACCACGATCTCCCCTCAGACCAACTTGTGGAAGAGAAAGTTCTTTAGTGGACCATTGGTTTGTCAAGCACCTCAGTACCCACCAAGAGGAAAACTCTTTAACTCAGTGCTGAGATTTGAAGACTATGGATGAACAGAGCCTCTAGCTGGGCCTTTTCTTTGCCTCCCTCTCCCCACTTCTTACTCCCCAAACTCCTTCCCAACTTTCCTTTTCCAGAAAGAATAAAAGGCTTAAGGATTAGGGAGGAGAAGGAGGAGGAGCTACCAAGAATGAGTAGGCCGGGATAAGTGAGGATGATGGAAAGTAGCTAGAATCCTTGATCCTTTCTGGCACCATCCCCTCTAACTACCTCTGCTCTGGTGTAGCAAGTTCTCATACCCACCTATCCCCTATATCACTTCTGGGTTCCAGGCCCGTGCCCTCTCCAGCTGTGGGAAGTGTAAGAATTGTCAAGATGTAAATATTTGGATTCTTCTGTATAATAAAGCACCAGTGAAGTATCATGTGTGTCCCTCAACTCTTTTCTGCTGCTGCTGCTGGTGGCTCTGTGGGGTGCAGCCAGAGGTGGGGCTGCATTCCTCAAGAGAGGAATGATCAGAGTGGCAAGGCTCTTCCTCAATCCGTCCCGAGTCCTGGGGCATCTGGAGCACAGCCAAGGAGGCTCAGGTTTGAAGGTCAGAGGGCTCACGATCAGTTTGGCTCCCCCATGTTGAAGCGCCCTTTGTGTGCTGGGCACTGGGTTAAGTAGAGAATAATCTAACGAAAGCAGGCAACGAGCTGGACTTCCTGTTACCCAGCCCCTGAGCCTCTTCTCAGACCCAAAGCCTGTTCCTGCTGTTTCCGGATTCTGCGAATCCCAAAGAACTAGCATCCTTTCCTCTCCTTGGGCGGCCTTCCTCGCCCACTCCCTGCCCAGAACACCTCCTTCAAGCCTTGCTTCAGAGCGTGATGATGTCTCCAAGAAAAGCAGGTGGGCTCCCTCTCGAGGTAAGGGAAAGAGATTGGGTTCAGTAAAAACCTGCAATCCTGGGAATGAGACGCCAGTCTCTGTCAGGGCCTTCTGAGAGGCCAGACAATGCCTCCAGGAGCACCTTTCTTCCACTCCTGCCGAAGACAGAATTCCAAACCCATCCATTCTGGTGGCCCGACGGCCAGAAAGACCATTCGGCTGTTCCTTTGGGACCAGGTGGAGAACAAGGAGACACAGGGGCTAACTCAAGTGGAGGTTCCTTAAGAGGATATGTGTGGAATAACAAGGGAGGCAGACTCTCAGTAAATCTAAGACCAGAAAATGCAGTCGGGCTGTGTTCAGCCTGTCTAAACCCGGAAGGCTGTCCTGGTTGTGAGGGAGCTCTGAGATCCAGCCAGCGGGAGTTTGTGGTCAGCCTGGAGCCCGCCAGTAGCAAGCAAACTGCCCTCTGTAGGTCTGTTCTGAGATCTGTAAGTTTCTCAACCACAGTCAACTGCTCCTCCTCACCTCCTTTTACATAAAAGCCTCTTTATAAGTTTAATTTTTAAATAAGAATACATTCACATGGTTTGAATAAAATATACCTGTTTAGGGGCAACTGGGTGGCTCAGTCCATTAAGCATCCGACTTCGGCTCAGGTTATGATCTCGTGGTACGTGATTCTAGCCCAACGTCGGGCTCTGTGCAGACAGCTCAGAGCCTGGAGCCTGCTTCCCGTTCTGTGTCTCCCCCTCTCTCTGCCCCTCCCCCACTCATGCTCTGTCTCTCTTTTTCTCTCAAAAATAACACTTAAGAAAAATAAATAAAATACACCCGTTTAACAGTCTCTATCTGCCCACTTCTCAAACTCACTGGTTACCACTGTTGTAAGTTTCTTATATATCCTTCCAGAGTTTCTCCATGCATATACAAACAAAATGCCTATATTTTCTTCTTTCTGCCCAAGGTAGGTACCACGATTCTGTTTCTGCTTGTTTCATCTATGTTATCTACTAACATAGCTTAAAGATCTTTATCAGTATAGAATGCTTCCTCCCCTCCCCCCCCTTTTTTTTTTGCAGTAGTTTAAATCCGAAATTGTATTTACCAACCCTCCCTCATTCTCATGGACATTTGAGTTGCTTAATCTTTTGCTTCTACAAACACTGCAACACGTTACGTTGGATGTATGTCACTTAGCACGCGTGTAAGTGTATCTGTAAGATACGTTCCCAGACGTGGAATTGCTGGGTCAAAGGAGAGTTCTAGATCTTGTTCCCGAAGCCGTGGAGTCAGGCGCGTGGGCACTGCTGCGCGCTGAGGGGGGGCACGTGGCGACTCCGGGGGGCGCTGCCACTTGGGCTGCAGGCCCTCGGGTGCGCCTTGAACCCAGCCGCTGCTGGCTCTCCTGCGAGGCACCTCTATCGACCCAACGCGCTCCTTGTAGCCTCGCCGGGCGGCCTCCCGGATCAAATGCTGCATGTGGGCTTCGTGGGCCGCGGGTGGGTGCCGTGGCATCCACCAAGAGTTCCTCCGCGGTCTGGCACGTTTGCGTACCGTGGGGCCCCAGCAGTCCCCAAAGCACCAGCCTGGGCGCCCACCGATGATCAGGTGGGCCCGGCGCCGTAGGGGGAGCTGGTCTGGCAGGAAAAGGGCAGGCTCAGTCAGGCCAGACCTACCCGCTGGTGCAGTCCGAGATCCTGAGAAGAAACCCACTAAGGCCCGGATCTGGCCCAGGCTCTGACACCGCATCCGACTGTTTGCCAGCGATCATGTAATTGGTGTGAGTGAGTGAGTGAATTAAAAATTCCTTTTAATTTTTAAAAAGCTTATTTTGAGAGAGAGCGCAGGCTGGGGAGGGGTAGAGAGAGGGGGAGAATCTGAAGCAGACACTGGGCTGTTAGTGCAGAGTCCAACGCTGGGCTCGAATTCACGAAACTGAGATCATGATCTGAGCTGAAATCAAGAGTCAGATTCTCAACCTACTGAGCTACCCAGGCTCATTGATTCTTTCGACTCATAGTCTGTGTTCATTCATAACTTCCGCTTACATGTGCCTCACTATGACCCCTGTTCTTCCTTAAGCCCTCTGTGTTCTTCCTTTTCAGCCTCCATTTCTGGCTAATTACCTTGTTTTCTTTTGGTATTTTCCAGGGTAATGTCCTGAGAGATTGAGTGGGAACCTGACTAGCCAAGTTTCTTTTTCTACACTAGGTCAAATCATAGGTCAATGGTCAACTGATGGACTGACCACTCAGGCCAGGTACCTGTCCTGGCCCACTAAACTGTGGCATGTGAATAGGTATGGTTATGTGGGATGACACTGAACAAAATACGGCTGCTCAGAGCTGTCCCTTGAGCAAGACTACGGGCTCCTTCTCTCAGAACAGAGGGTGGGCTTGGTAGAAAGTTTCCACGAGAACGGGGACCATATTGGACTTAACCACTGTGGTGTCCTCAGTCCTTTCCATAGGGCCTTGTGCAAAAAGGTGCTCAATTAATTACTGTTGGGGGAAAAATAATTAAGAAATTAACATATTTCAGGAATCCATAGAAATTCTATTTCCCAGCCTAAGAGGGGCATGTGGCCAGGAGATGCAAATAACACAGAACAACAGATAGCTCCTTGTCTGAGCTACATTTATATTCCTGAGAACTGACACTCAATTCAGCAGATCTGTCATGCCCTTTGGGCATGTCCTTTCCCTTTATAAGAAAGCAGAGTGGGCAGATATTTCTGTGGTGAGATTTGAAGGGCCATCAAGTTCCCTGACCCTCTTTTCTGTAACAACTCCTCCCCTGGCTACCACAGTGGTTGAAATTCCACTATTATAGTTCCTTATTCCTTCAGGTTAGGCCCTTTGCCTAGGGCATCATTTGCTTTAGCCTGACCAGGAACCACTTCCCTTTCTCCAGAAACATCAATTGGACTTTCCTAAAGGCAACTATTCCCACTGCTCCCTAATGCATGCTGTTCGGGTGGGGTTGGCTCCACTCCAGGCTCCAGAGGTGGGATGTGAGCCAAGCTTCTCAGTTTATTCTGTTCCCTGGCCACAGTGATTGGTCCAAGGATGGCCTCATGTCTCACATCCTTCTAATGGCTTACCTGAAGGTACATTTGGACTTCTCAGTTTGTGAAGCAATTTTGTTTGTTTGCTCACATGACATTGTTAGAGTCTGTCACTTGCAAAGAGGCTTCTTTGCCACCCTCCTCCCTGGATCACCTCCTCCCCATGGCCCAGGCATAAACCCACTAACCTCTTACCAACTGTTAGGGCGGAGAGGGCAGTTGCAGAATGGGAATAAGGAAGTGAGGAGGATTGTCAGGATAGGCTGTATGGGGATGGTGTCCTGGGTGGGAGGCCCCGAGGGAGTAAACGTCACAGGGCAAGAGAGTGCTGGAAGAGGGGAGAGAACAAAAGGGCAGGTGAGAGGGTAGCTGAGATCAACCTCACCTTAGTTCATCACTGAGCCTGAGACCAGCAGGCTCTGCCCTCGGATCCCACAAGTAGTCAGTTTCAGAATCACAGAACTGCCAAAGAGCAGCACAGGAGACACCTTGGAAGTCATCTTAGCTCCCTTCTCATTTTGCAGAGGAGGAAACTGAATGAGGGGACCTGCCCCTTATCCTGCCGCTGCTCTCGGGGGAACTGAGGAGACAGAGGTTTCAATATTGGAACAGTACCCATACAGTTGTTAAATATGACTCTGGAGTCAGGCACGCTTGGGTTTGAATTCCAGATCTTCCCTTTAACAGCCAGTTGTCCTTAGGTTTTACTTAACCTCTCTGTTTCATCATCAGTAAAATGGAGATTATAATAGTACCTAAACTCTGAATGTTATTGAAAAGATTAAAAGAGATCTTTTCATGTAAAGAGCTTCGCTTAGCAGTGGTGGCATGTAGGAAGTATTGGAGAAATGTTAGTTGCAGTTGTTATTACCTGCCCAATCTGAAGAGTGAGGGGTCTGTCCGGGGGCTCTGAGCTGTCTGCATGCTCAGCCTTGAGGACACTTGAGAAGGAAAAAGAAGGGTACCCAGAAGGGCTACTCCTGAGAGGAAGGCTGAAAACCTGGGGCCTGAAGCCAGGCAGGAAGTATGTGGGTTCACAGGGGAAGGAAACCCAGACATCCCCCCAGAAGAGACCACTTCACTACCTGACCGTGTTTGGGCGGTTCCCCAAACATAACTCCCAGGTCTGGAGAGAACTTAGCGGATTAAAAACAAAAAACAAAAAACCTCCCCCCAAGAAGTTGCCTCTGATGGGAGGTTTGGGGAGAAAGATCCCTTAGCAGGCCTGTTTTTGAGGCAGAATTGCAAGGTCCTGGTTAAAGGACTCAGGCCGTGGAAGGAAGGGGGCATAGTCTATGGGATTGTGGGGTCAGGGGGAAAGGCAAGTAGGGAAAGCACATGAAGGGGAGAAATCCTGGGTCAGGGTGGGAGATGGGGGTGGGCATGAGGGAGACACTGGATAACCTGTCATCCGTGATGGAAACTGAGACTTGGAGAGAGGGATGGGTGCTCACTGGGCCATGGCAGAAGCAAGGGGCGACTGGCCAAGAAGCAAGGAAAAAGTGGAATGTGTTGTTTCTGGGCATAGCACATCTGCGTCCATCACCCCGGGCTTAACCCAGCCTCTCCGGGGCTTCATTCGCAGCCCTGTGCGGGGCTCCACGCTGCCCTGCAGCCAGCTATCCTGGGGAGCAGGTTCTGAAACCACAGCCTCATACCCCCCACCCTGCTCTTCCCTCCCTCAGGCCACCCCAACCTAAACAAGACAACCTGGGCAGGGGGGCCACATGCTGATGGAAAAATACACACTTGGCTGGAAAAGCAGCTTTATTTGTATGTGTTGAATTCCCACAGCAGCTGAAGGATAAATAGCTGGTCCCCAGCCTTAGCTTAGAGACTGCCCACAAGGTGGGTGGTAAAATCTGTTCTTATTTAAATAGTTTTTGGGGAGGGGTGGGGAGAGGGACTGGGGGCAGCAGGAGAGGGGAGCTTGGAATCTGCAATGTTTATATGATCAGTCACGGATGTCATCTCTCCTCTTTAATTAGGGGTTTGTAGCTGGGAAACTTTGCTCAGCTTGCTTGTCCTAGGAACAGAGCAGACAGGCGAGTAGGCAAGGGGCAGAGCATCTCTTCGGGGCCAAACTGTGGTTGGACTGCTGTCTCCATCCCAGTCCCCAGCTAAGCACTCAGTAAATGTGAGCACCGTGCTGCGCCCTGTACCGGGTGCTTTATGTGCATTATCTTAGTCAGTGCTTACAGCAACCTCATGAGTTAGGTACTATCATTATCCCTGTTCTGTGGGAGAAACCCAAAGTCCAAAAAGATTGAGTAGCATACCGGGGGCCCACAGTTGGTAAGCAGTACCAACTGATAATGCCCAGCCTGGGCTGGCTGGGGTCTCGTTGACTCCAGTGTCCATGCTTTTAACCCTTGCTGTCGTTCCTTTGGCTAGGGGTTAGGGACCTGGGCTTTTCCCATTCTCATTTTCTTTCTTTCGGTTCTCTAGCCCGAGTCCTCTGTACTTGCTGAGTCAGAGAGATGAATAGATGACTTCTAATCATTTTTGGCTCTTTTTATTACAATTAGAGAGAAAAATTTCTTGTTGCCACTATATCCCCAGCACTTAGAATCAGACAATGTGCATAAAATGGACACATTTTCTGGTAAGAACAAGTGCTATGAATAAAGTCTATCAGGGTAATGGGCTATAGGCCAGAGTGCCTGGAAGTCAAGGTGCTCCTTTAGATGGAATAGACAAGGACTTTCTGGGGCAGCTACATTTGAGCTGAGACCATCATGAACAATGTAGAAATCCCTGGAGGGGGAATGAGCTAGATGTGTTCAAGAGATTGAAAGTAGGCTTCTGTGGCTAGAGTAGATAAGGGGTAGAGGGCATGCCTCTAGATAAGGATGGATAGATAAGGCAAAACAGGGGCTAGATCAATGTCTTATGGCTCAGGGAAGGAGACTGAATTTTTCCCACCCTAACTGCTAAAGGAAGCCACTTGGAGAGTTTTAAGGAAGGAAATAAAATCTGGCTTTTAGATCATCAGAAGTTTGTTCTTGCTGCTGTGAGGATGGACTGTAGAGAGGGTCAAGGCTGGGGGCAAGGAGACCTAGGCTATGACTGCGCTACAAGTGGGATGATGGCAGCTTGAACCAGTGTTAGAAGAGGTAGAGAGAAGTGGCTGGCAGAACTGACCAGACTTGGTGATGGATCAGTTGTGTAGGGGGTTTGTCCTATAGGAGGTGCTCCTTTCCTACAACTGTTCCCTAAGTTCATCTCACACTTCACCTCTGGCTTCACCCTCATCAGCATGTGGCATTTCCCTGGTCACAGCGATTGGTTTCAAGATGGTCCAATCATAGGAATTGGGTGTAAATTAGAGAGTACATAAGCCTACTTGCCGCTAGTAGTCACTCTAAAAGGGGACTTTGTTTAAGGAGCAGAGCGTCAAGACAATGTTGTTACTCTGGATGGCAGATGGAAAGAGACTGAAATCTTGGTATTGTTGAGCCTCTGAACATACCAGTACAGATGCTCCCCCTACCCCCGGACTTTCTACTTAGTAAGGCAAAGAGCTTCCCTTGTTAGGGTCACCAGTTGGATTTCACTCACAACTGAAAGCATCCCAACCGATACACTAATGTTATCTAGGAAGCCCAAATCAGAACTAAATATGCATGAGTGTAGGAGACAAGCCTGGAATAAAATCAATTCTGGGCTTTAAAAAGAGAACTGATCTGGGGGCACCTTGGTGGCTCAAGTCAGTTAAGCATCCAACTTTTGGTTTTGGCTCAGGGGATGATCTCACAGTTCATGAGATTGAGTCCCGCTTCAGGCTCTGTGCTGACAGCTTGGGATTCTCTCCCTCTCTCTCACCCCTCCCCTGCCCACGCATGCACATTCTCTTGCTGTCTCAAAATGAATAAACATTTAAAAAAATATTTTAAAAAGAGAACTGATTTTGAGAAATGTGTTAAAGAATTTTATAGAAGTTGGACATCTAAATAAATAAACAAATAAATAAATAAGGCACCTGGGTGGCTCAGTCAGTTAAGTGGCTGACTTTTGCTCAGGTCATGATCTCACGGTTCATGGGTTCAAGCCCTGTGAAGAGCTCTGTGCTGACAGCTCGGAGCCTGGAGCCTGCTTCAGATTCGTGTCTCCCTTTCTCTCTGTCCCTCCCCAGCTTGTGCTCTGTCTCTGTCTCTGTCTCTCAAAAATAAACATCAAATAAATAAATAAATAAATAAATAAATAATGAATTCTATAGAAGTTGGAAATTGATGAAGTGGGGGATACAGAAGAAATTTATATTTTCAGCTTAGGCCATCATCTGTCATCAATGGATTATATAAATTCCCATTTCTTATCTTCTGGGTATTGAGTCCTACATGTTTTGTGGCAGGCTGTGCTGAATGAAGGATACAAGGTAACTCAGAGGTGGATGAATGGAAATCGCCTATTCAGAAAGGCATGATTTTAAAGTTCATTTATTTATCCTGAGAGGGGCATGAGTGGGGAGGGGCAGAGAGAGAGGGAGAGAGATAATCTCAAGCAGGCTTTGCACTGTTAGCATGGAGCCTGATGCGGGTCTCAAACTCACGAACCTGAGACCATGACCTAAGCAAAAATCAAGAGTCAGATGCTCAGCCAACTGAGCCAACCAGGAGCCCCCAGAGATGCACTATTTTGTGTGGGTGGTGCCTGGCGTAGGTATAAAATCACTGAGATAAAACTGGTACACTGGGATATGGACAGGGACATCACAGTCTTTATTTTTCTAGGTAGACTCCTAGTATCTGTATTCCTCAGAAAGTCTTTCACTCAGCACGGGCAGCCTCTTTCCACTTCAACTGATTTCTGCTTTTTCAAATCTGTTTTCTCTGTCATCTAAATAGAATAACAAAATCCAAGTATATTATAAAACTGTGAGTGGGGGATTCAAGTTTGGCACCTATTTGTTCAGAGTAGTACTTGCCATGAAATGAAGCTAGGGACAGAAAATGACACAAAAATCCTTATTTAAATTTGTATGATTATTTGGTTAACCTGTCAGAATTTTTCACCATTGTATTCTAAAACACTAGCACAATACTTGGTACAGAGCAGGTGTTCAATAATTTATTGAACAAATGAAAATTATACCCTAGTAATTCTGACCAGCTATAAAAATCACAAAAAGTTAAAGCTGCAAAAAAATTAACAAAAGGGTACATTACCTTATTCCCACATTGTATTAAAGCTTCTAAAAATGGGGTGCCTGGGTGGCTCGGTCGGTTGGGCGTCCGACTTCGGCTCAGGTCATGATCTCACGGTCTGTGAGTTCGAGCCCTGCATCAGGCTCTGTGCTGACAGCTCAGAGCCTGGAGCTGCTTCGGATTCTGTGGCTCCCTCTCTCTCTACCCCTCCCCTGCTCAAGCTCTGTCTCTGTCTCTCTCAAAAATAAATAAACATTAAAAAAAAAAAACCCTTCTAAAGATAAAATAAAATAAAATAAAATAAAATAAAATAAAATAAAAATCTGAAAACCCAGAATCCCTAAAGCTTAGTGGTAACTGAACTGTTTCCAATAGCTATTTCACATCTACGTCAAACATTCAGTGTCCTGAGTGATGTTGGAAAGTTGGCAAAATAAAAGAGAAAATTCCAAATATTTTAACATTCTTATTATATAGCTTTCTGGACAGTTTGCTCCCAGACACACATTCAGGATAAACACACATTCAACATTAAATGATTATTTATTTTTCAGGTTTAAAAGGTTTCAAAATACGTATGTACAAGCTAAATAAAACAAACTACCCTCAGAGCATCTATGTAGAGCAGAATATGTAAATACACAAGGTCTGTTTTAGACGATACAAAAAATGATAATGTCAACAAATACAAAGACAAACAGTCAAGAAAGGTAAGCAAATTAGAGCATCTTAGCAAAGAATATATTAACTAAGATAGACCAGGACGAACCCCTAAGCATCAGGGCAAAATTTCTTTTCTGTGCCTCCCAGCTGCCTGGCTTTCCTTTTCTGTGTTGTGCTGCATACTTCTGAGTCACCAGCCTCTGGCAGATCACCAGGCATCTCCTCCTTATCAGCCTAAAAAGGAGCAGATACGGTAAGATAGAAGGTTCACACTAAAACCAGGATGGAGAACAATGAAGTGCTGTAATATTATTTCCAAGTACTTCTTTGTTGCCTCTTGTATATAATTTTCCCTCCAAAAGCATCCTCCTCAATCTTTTGTATATTTTAAATTTTTGTTTCTTTTCATAAGTAACTGCTACTTAACTCAATCTGAAGGATGTTATAACTCAGCAAGAAACAGAACGTGCAAATCTTTGTTTTCCTGCAATTTGTATTGTTAAAGGAGGAAGTTCTATCAATTTAAATCGGGGAAATTTTCCTTCTTCCATGAATGGTCCCATAAGAAATGTTAATTTTCCCCTCCCTCCTCTACCTCTCTCACTCCTTCCTGATTCCTGCAGTAGTCGCTTCTCAGCATTAAAAAAGAAAACTTTGAAAAAAGAATCTAAGTCATCTCTCATTTATCCATGCTACCCCCAAGAATATATATAAAAAAATTAACCCTTCAGTAAGTGGTGCTGGGAAAACTGGGCAGCGACATGCAGAAGAATGAACCTGGACCACTTTCTTACACCATAAACAAAAATAAACTCAAAATGGATGAAAGACCTAAATGTAAAACAGGAAGCCATCAAAATCCTCGAGGAGAAAGCAGGCAAAAACCTCTTTGATCTTGGCCACAGCAACTTCTTACTCAACACGTCTTCAGAGGCAAGGGAAACAAAAACAAAAATGAACTACTAGGACCCCATCAAAATAAAAAGCTTCTGCATAGCGAAGGAAACAATCAGCAAAACTAAAAGACAACCTGCAGAATGGGAGAACATATTTGCAAACGACATATCAGATAAAGGGTTAGTATCCAAAATCTATAAAGAACTTATCAAACTCAACACCCAAAAAACAAATAAACCAGTGAAGAAATGGGCAAAAGACATGAATAGACACTTCTCCAAAGAAGACATCCAGATGGCCAACTGACACATGAAAAAATGCTCAACATCACTCATCATCAGGGAAATACAAATCAAAACCACAATGAAATACCACCTTACACCTGTCAGAATGGCCAACATTAACAACTCAGGCAACAACAGATGTTGGCGAGGATGCAGAGAAAGAGGATCTCTTTTGCATTGTTGGTGGCAGTGCAAGCTGGTGCAACCACTCTGGAAAACAGTATGGAGGTTCCTCAAAAAACTAAAACTAGAACTACCCTATGACCCAGCAATTGCACTACTAGGTATTTATCCAAGGGATACAGGTATGCTGTTTTGAAGGGACACATGCACCCCAATGTTTATAGCAGCACTATCAACAAAAGCCAAAGTATGGAAAGAGCCCAAATGTCCATCAATGGATGAATGGATAAAGAAGATATGGTATACATATACAATGGAGTATTACTCGGCAATCAAAAAGAATGAAATCTTGCCATTTCCAACTACGTGGATGGAACTGGAGGGTATTATGCTAAGTGAAATTAGTCAGAGAAAGACAAATATCATATGACTTCACTCATATGAAGACTTTAAGAGACAAAACAGATGAACATAAGGGAAGGGAAACAAAAATAATATAAAAACAAGGAGGGGGACAAAACAAGAGACTCATAAATATGGAGAACAGACAGAGGGTTACTGGAGGGGGCGTGGGGGGGATGGGCTAAAGGGGTAAGGGGCACTAAGGAATCTACTCCTGAAATCATTGTTGCACTATATGCTAATTTGGATATAAGTTAAAAAAAATTAAATTGAAAAGTATATATATATATATATATATATATAAAATTAACCAGATGCTGCCTGCCCTCTAGTGTTATCAATAGATGACAACTATTAAGGAAAAATGTACTTTTTGTTTGAACTACTAGGCTGTTTTGCTGAATAAGTATTTAGAAAGTTGCAATAGGAGAAAAAGATCAATTAGCTACTCTAGAGTACAGTACAAATTTAGCAAAGTTCATAAACATGTATACATTTATAAACAGATACACTTTTAATGGGCTAACAACAGGAGCAAAATCAGAACTGTACAATCATCATACCTTCTCTTTCTGTCTTGCATGCTTCTCTGTCCACTGCCTGGCATTCTTGAGGAAGACTGGCTTATTATATTTAAATTCGGAGGACTGAGACAAAATCAAAGAAGAGTCAGTGGAAAGAAAAATGATTTGTAGTGGTTCAGCTGCAGCTGCCACAGCTATCCTCACAAAAGAAGTCGGAGGTATAAAGAAAGTAGGATATGGGCCGCAGAGGAAAAGAAGATACTTACTATGTCGGCCATGAGTGGGTCATCAGGGTTGGGTTCGGACATGAGCAATTGAATAGAAGTCAACACGGTTGCAATGTTGAGAGATGGTCTCCAGGCACCCTATACACAGACAAATAGGCAGATACTTGTGTATTACTAAAAATGTTATACTCTAATTCAAGTTATATAGAGGAGAACCACAGACAGCTATACAGTCCACCCTTTACCCAGCACTCACTTTTGGTGGCAATTTGAGAACATCTAGACAAATCCGTCCAGCAGAATCAATGTTTGGATGATAGATTGGAGTAAGAAATCGGATCTGAGGGGGTTCAAATGGATACCTTTGAAAGCATAGGACAATAGAGAATTTTTATTAAAATATTGCTTCTTAATGTATTATAAAGTTTCCTGATGACTAATCAGGAAGACAGCCTTTGACAGGCAAAACTTTTCTCTCCTCAAATTTTTATTATGAAAACTTACAAAAGTTGAAATAATAGCATTAAAAACACTCATATACCCACCACCTAGATCAAGCCACTTCACCCTCTAAATACTTCATCATGTGTCTCCCAAGAATAAGGTCATTCTCCTATATAACTGCAGTGCTACCAGTATACCTATGAAAAAATTAAAAATTTATTCTCCAATATCATCTACTATTCAGATATCCTCAATTGCTCCCCAGTCTTTTTTTTTTTTTTTACATATGGTTTTTTTAAAAACAGGATGCAATTAAGATTTATACATTGCCATTTGGTTATTATGCCTTTTTACTGAGACACAAACCTTGGAAAATTCCCAGTCTATTTTCAGAACTGATCTATCACATGACTATTACGCAACTTCTCTCAGGACTTTAACAAGTTTGGCCAGGATCTGACCTAGTGAATAGACGTCTACATAACAGACATTCATTTCTTTCCTTCCTCATTCTGCACAAATCTGCAACTGCAACTCACCCGATGAGAACCTTGAAGGAGATCTGAATTAAAAGGGGCCTTAACACAGAAACAGAAAGTAGAATGGTGGTTGCCAGGTGCTAGGGGAAGAGAGGACTGGCAAGTTACTGATGAATGGGTATGGAGTTTCAGTCTGGGAAAATGACAAAGTTCTGGAGATGAAGAATGGTGATAGGTGCATAACAATGTGAATGTATTTAATGCCACCATACCAAACACTTAAAAGTGGTTTAAATGATCAATTTTATGTTACATACATTTCAGCACAATGAAAAAAAGAGGGGCCTTAGATGTGATCTAACCCATTTTTAGAGAAGGAATTTGAACTCCGGAGAGATAACTTGCCCAAGGTCACATTAAATCCTAAGACTAGGATTAAAACCTAGGACCTTTAACTCCTGCATTTAACACTCTACTACATTACTCTATCTTCCAATAACTGTGCTTTAGTAAGTTTAGAATCTAATTCATACTAACCTCTCAGGAATGATAACTTCCAGCTTGAAAACACCTTTTTCATAAGGTGTGTCAGCCGCACCTAATATTTCTTAAAAGAAAAAAACCTAGTTAAAAGGTAATTGGATGATTCAAATGACCACACCATACAGACCTAATAAAATTGACGGTCCTAAAGAAAAGCTAGGTCTAGGACAGTAATTCTCTTTCAGGGCTTTAATAAGCTCGCATGCAAGACACCAATGTACCCATGTACTTTGTTTCATGGCGTCAAACAAAGGAGAGATGGAAGATCAAAACAGAAGTTGGACAATACTGACCATAGATCAAATACAAGCTGCAGATTTGTTTTGTATGGACTGCAGTATTCTAATCATTTATGTTTCCGGTCTGGCCTCACAGATATTTGAGATGGTGACCTTTGGTCTAAACACTGCTTCAGAGCTGGTGCCCAAATCCTGGCTACAAGTCAGCAAAAGGTGTAATAAAAGACCAAAGAAGCAATGTCAAGCAAATCTTTTTATACATGTAAACAAATTAGGGTTAGAAAGGTGGCAGGGCATTTTGACCTTGCCATTGGTCTCTACTTCAGAGTATACAAATGTTCAGATTTCAGCACAATCTCCAGTAGGGTCATCATAGGCAACACATGATACGTACGAGCTCGCAGATCATCCATTTGGTCCTTATCTTGCCAGCAAGTGATGCCCGGGGGTGGCTCTGTGGCTAACAACTTCAGCTCCCTCTTCAGACGGGAAGCTCTCTGCATGGTCCCCAGGCAGAAGGAACCACACACAGTTCACTGCACCGCCCTAGGAGCTGGCTGGGATTCACTAGGGAGAAAAGGGGCAACCATGAAATAGTCAGCAATGGTGACTGGGGTTTTTAGCACATGGCTTCAATACAGTAAAAAACAAATTCTTCACATCAATCCCCATTCTGAGAAGGGAATCTACGCTTTTTCTATTTCCTTCTTATTATCTATTCAAGCAAATAAATTTTAAAAATAAAGTGTAAATAATGAAAAAAGTTCTACAAACAACAAACACACTACAAGTTTTCAATTAATGTCTGTTTCCGTTGACAAATTATAAACTCATGAGGTAGAGCCTGGGTCTAATTTTACCCCCCACCGCACCCTCAGCATGCCTGGCATAGAAAAGGATTGACAAATATTAGCTGCGGGAGGAAGTCCATATAAGCTTTGTGAGGAAAGCAAGGAATGAATGATATGGAGGTAGTCTCACTCTGAGATATTTACAAGCAAAGGCTTAAATGTCTGTTTTCTCCATGTATCTTGGATTCCACATCCTTCCAGTTCTTTAGTATTTCCAATCTCCTTCCCATCAACATTCACATATGCTCAAAATCTCTCTCACCTAAAACAAACACCCACATCCACACCCACTCAACACCCTTCCTAACTCTACTTCTCCCTTTAGCTACTATTCAAAGGACACGGATCTTTTGATAGAGGAGTTACATATACCATCTGCCAGTTTGTCTTTTGACAAACTTTTGATGTCTTTGAACCGACGCACAACTATGAACTCTAACATAATCAATTTTAAAACCTTTTCCTTTACACGGATACTTTTGTGTATTAAAATTTTCCCTACCCCCAAACTTAGCTATTTGTCTACATATTCTTCTAAATGTGTTACGATTTAAGTCTTTAATCCAGTGGGAATCACTTTTTCGGTATACTGTCAGGTAGAGGCCCAATTTTGGATTTCTTCCTCCATATGAATAACCAATTGTCTTAGTCCCTTTTATTGGAAAGTCCATCCTTTCCTGCTGATATGGTCATAAATTAAATTTCCATATATGGGTAGATCTGTTTTGGGATTCTTCAATTTGTTCCACTGGTCAATTGGATTATCTTTGAGCCAATACCTATTTTAATTACTATAACTTATTAATAGGACTTGATATATATAAGTTGAGTTCCTCCACCTTGTTCTTTTTTTTCAGGAATGTCTTGATTACTCTTGATCCTCTGCTCTTCCATATGACGTTTTAGAATTACCTCATAAAAGTCCACAAATACATACACCTCAGGATCTGGTTCTCAGTTTTATAAACTAAAAACTCAACTTGGCAGTAAACCTAGACTTAGTAGGGCTTAGATGTACTAATTTGTTCCAGGCTCACTCACAAAGGCTTAAACATTAAAAGGTCAATTAATTAATTTGTACAACTACAGTAAAATCTTTAATTTTAATCCCACACAGTCTCTCAAGTTATTTCTACTTGGAAAACTAATTATAATCAGAAGATTACCTGGTGGGCACAGATTGTAAGCTGAATGGTTGTTATTTATGATAATCATAAATTTAGATTGAGGCACCTACCTCAATCACAGGGATGTTTAAAGGAGAGTAAATTTGTGTATTGGTTAGGTAAAGACACTCTCCTGCACTGTGTTGCAGATAAATTGGTCCTTTGGGTCTTTCTTTTCTAATCTTCAGGTTTGCTGCTCCTCCACAATTAACAAACTCTTCCGGAAATACTTAAATAAGATTAATAATATTACAAGTGAATTAAATCGTTAAATATAATTATACTACAACAACCTTTCATATAAACTATTCTTTAAAAATTTTTGTTTTTATTTGAGAGAGAGAGAGAGAGAGAGAGAGAGAGAGACAAGGAGAGGGAGAGAGGGCAAGGTGGGGAGGGCAGAGAGAGAGAAGGAGACACAGAATCTGAAGCAGGCGCTTAAACGACTGAGCAACCCAGGTGCCCCTAAATTATTCCTTAAAGTACTTCCAAATTTCCTTAGCCACACCCATTACGAATATCATCTTTTGCTCGGAGCCTGGAGCCTGCTTCAGATTCTTTGTCTCCCTCTCTCTCTGCCCCTCCCCTGCTCATGCTCTGTCTCTCTCTGTCTCAAAAATAAATAAAAACATTAAAAAAAAAAACTATTATAAGAGTATCTTCTTTTGGAAGCAGTTATTTTACTAGATAATTAACCTCACCTTTCATATACAGATCCTTACTACTTTTCTCAGTAAGCAGATACTGAGAAAGCAAGGACAGTAAGAATCCACAAGTAACAGAGTGTAGTTTTATATAAAATGAGAACCCAGGGGAAAGGCATGGTAAAGGGATTAGAATACGGTGAGAACAAGCCAGACAATTTCTCTAAAGAAATTTCTCTGGTTGCTTCAACCAGACCCCAGTCTCATGATATTAACACAAATTGGTGTATGGCACTCCTTGGCTCAAAAGCCATCAATTACTGCCTATTTTCTGGGCACAAAGATTCTTTACAACCAAACCCCAACGCCTATTTCCAACTTCATTTCCAGTAACTACTCTCCACAAACTTGTGCTTCAGCCACAGCGACTTCTTGCTGCCCACAAGGGTTTCATTCTTTCATACCTACAGACATATACACATTAAATGATCACTTCTTGCCCTTCTCTAATAATGCATCCCAATCCTCTACTCCTTTCAAAGGTCACCCTCTCTGCTTCCACACCAACTTGCATCGTGAGTGGTAATTCATCTCTGACAGCCTCTCCTCCTAAGGGCAAAATGCCTTGAGGGCAGGTCTAGTCTATCTATGTAAGTTTTTTTCCTTTCTTTTAAAAAATTTTTTGAATCAGGGGCTCCCGGGGGGCTCAGTCGGTTAAGCGCCCGACTTCGGCTCAGGGCAAGATCTCCCAGTTCGTGGGTTCGAGTCCCGCATCGGGCTCTATGCTGACAGCTCGGAGCCTGGAGCCTGCGACGATTCTGTGTCTCCCTCTCTCTCTCTCTCCCTCTCAAAAATAAACAAACATTAAAAGAAATTAAAAAAAAAATTTTTTTTAATCAACAATGCCTACCAGTATGCAGCCCCGTAATAAGTTTCAGTAGCTAATGAAGGAAACGTGAACTTTGGACCAGATGGTGAAGAAGGCAGAACCGCCTGTGCGTGGCCCCGAGGCATACTTCTCCCAGGGGCACACTTCCTGCTGTGCTCGGGGAGCTCGGGCCACCAAAGGGCTGCAGAGATTCTACAAAGCCTCCGCTTTTCCCAGCTTCTCCCTTCCGAAGAGTGGAAACTCCATTAGGCAGAAACAGGACTCCTTTCCACCTGGCACCGCAGGGACCAACGCTGGCATGCGTCTTCACCACCTCGCAACCAGAAAACTCCCCTCTTACCTGGGCGAACTCAACTCGCAACACCGCAGCGCTCAGAGCAGCTGCTCCCCGCCCCTGCGCAAGCCCAGAAGTTCGGTGCGGCTCCGCCTCCCTCCCCTAGGGGCTTGCGATTGGCCCGCAGCAATGCCCGGGGGAGGAGCGCAGCGCCCTATTGGCTAGCGCTCTGACCTGACTTCCGCTCGCGCCGCTTTCAAATCGGAGCGCGCTTCCGACCCCACCCGTCCATCTCTTACGCGGAGCTGTCGTTCAGGGCTGAGACGCTCGTAGGTTCTGCCCGGCTGCAGCAACTGGTGTGGCCCGTGCGGTGACAAGTTCTGTTATGAAGTCAGCTCTCTTTGTCAGAGCAGGCAAGAAGTTGGAAATCGCCTCATAGGAGGAGCAATGAAGGGAACCGGAAATATTTGAACTGGAGAAGGGAATGCGTGATACGTCTCTTCATTTAAGTATTCTTTCACATGGAAAATTCAGCTTCAGAGGACACATCAAAGACCAATGGATGAAAGCTAAAGCGATGCAGAATTTAGCTCAATGAAGCACTGTAGCAATTAGAACCTTGAAGAACAGAACAGGTAAACTTGAGAGGTAGTGAATTCCTTCATCACTGGAAGCGTTCAAGTGGAAGTTAATTAGGGATAGTGCAAAAGGAATCCTTGCATTGGGTGGAAGTTTAGAATAGATGACTTTGAGGCTTTCTTCCAACTCTAAAAGTGTGGTACTACCTGACCAAGGAGGTGTCTGTTTATGGCTAAGCTGGCATTGACTTCTCAAAGGTTCCTCGGCTCCGTGAGCATACATGGTGGCTTGGACCTGACTTGAATCTAAAGGACACGGCTGTAACTTGACTAGCCTTTGGGAATACTGTGGGTGGGAAAACAACAACAACAGCACACACACGAAACCCTCATCTCCCTGCTTTCAGCTCATTGTGTGGCTTTGGAACAATGGTGGCATAGGAGTAATGACCAGTCTTCCTAAACTTGCAAACCGATATAATTCTGGCCGCTGCAGTGATTTCTGCATGTAGTCCAGAACGGTGTTAAGTAGCACGTGGTTCCGGGAGCCCACTGCCTGGTATGTTACCTCTACCCTGGAGACCCACACATTCACTAGCTCTGTGTCCATGGTTCTACCCTGGGGATCCCCACGTTGATTTTAAGAATGAATCAACTAAAGTGGCTTATGAATTACAAACATAAGGAGTCTTAGGACTGTTCAACCTAATTTCCAGTTCACTACTGGGGTTTTGCATTTATTGCTAGTATTTCCTCATTGTAATGAAGTGTTTTCTAGAGTTGGCTGCTTATGTTACTGCTGATTTTTTTTTTAATCCCTTCAGTGTCTTTATTTTCTTCCTACCCCAACTGTAATTGAATCTCAATTACAGTTATATCTTCAGAATTGAAATGGATTACTTCCTCGGAAGAGAAATGAGTCTTAAACATCTTTTTTCTTTTTATTTATTTTGAAAGAAAGAGAGAGAGAATCCCAAGCAGGCCCTGTCTGAGAAATGAGTCTTAAAAATGTCTCTTAAAGGGGCATCTGGGTGTCTCAGTTGGTTGAGCAACTGACTCCTGATTTCTACTCAGGTTATGATCCCGGGATCATGGGATCCAGCCCTTCATTGGGCTCCGTGTGGAGCCTGCTTGGGATTCTGTCTCTCGCTCCCTCTGCCCCTCTTCCCCTCTCTTGCACTGGCTCTCTCTCTCTCACTCTCTCTCAAAGAAAAAATAAAAAAAAATATTAAAGACATCTCTTAGAAAAAGCAGGAACTGTGTTGAGTCTGGTGGAAAGGAGAGATAGTATCATAAAGGAAGCGAATGCCAAAAATTTTGGCAACCAAATTGAAAGGATTGAATAAAAGAAAAAAGGTAAAGAGAACTCCAGGGGCTAAATGTACAGTTTCCATTTGTCCACCAGAGGGAGGTATGTCAACTGGTGAGAATAGAGGCCAGGCTGAAAAATTTTTGTTAACCGTATACAGGTGTTATTGCTTTTATAAAGGAAGTATTCTAATATTATGATTTATTTTTTAAGTGTATTGTGGGAGATTACTTAACAAAAATTTCTTCACCCAAGAATATATATGCATCATAGCTAGTTCCCTTAATACATTTAAAAGCAAAAATATATTTGTGATTGTCAGTGTTTACTCATTTGAATATAAAATATATTTTCTTTAATATGGAGTATTTTTTTTTAGTAAATCTAAACTATCAGGTTTGTTTAATGGACCGATGATATAAATTTATTCTCAGAAATTCCTGGTTGGGGGAAGATGTTTCAGAAAAACTTCCATGATTTTAATTTTGAAAAACTTTTTTGAGCCATTATACACAGATTAATTTTGTTTTATTTTTTGTGGCATGGCTTTTTTTTTTTTTGCCTGAGCCAGTTAAATTAATTGGTTTATAATACTTATTACTGCTTTTTGTAATCACATAGCTGAAGATACATTCCTCTCCTTCCAGATAGGTATGCACTTAAATTATCTAAGGAACTTAGTTACTTATATTTTTCTTTACAATCTCCAAAGAAGGCATTACACTCTAATGGCCTCAGGATAACAAAAGCAAATAAAATAGATACAGTAAGGTAGTATTTCCTGGAACTTCCTAGTGTTGAGACTGAATTCTTCCTGTTGAAATTTAAGTGTACCTCTTAGGAATGAAAGGATTTAACTTGGACTTGCTCAATTTTAGCGTATTTATACCACTAGCACCAGATGTGTCTTCTTCCCTGATTCTGAATGTGAAAATAATACAGCCAAAAGAAATGTAACATTATTGATCTCTGAAAATTTTACCCCAGTTAAAAAATTCTTATTAGAAAACCATTAGGTCAGTAAAATATACAGTTCAATAATACATGCTTTTTTTGAGGAGCCATTGTGTATCAGGAACATAATATTAAGATAGTATACATGGATTGCTGCCCAGAGATTTGTCTGAGATTTCAGCAATTTGTGTTATGCCAAAACCTTGCCCCTCTCTACTTTTTGGCTTCTATCTAGATTGGCAGAGTTTAGTTAATGATGGTTTCTTGAAGAAGGTTAAGCATCTAGCTGGATATTCTTTCCTATCTGATATAATATCAGTGTTTCTTTTATCCTATAGGGAGAGTTCTGTTTGAGAGCTTGTGGGAAATGTTAATTATCAGCAAGAGGCTGAGTTGTAATAAGAGGTTTAATGTTGACAAGTTACAAAATGAATCTCATACAGAATATTTAAAAAAAATTTTTTTTTCTACGTTTATTTATTTTTGAGACAGAGAGAGACAGAGCATGAATGGGGGAGGGGCAGAGAGAGAGGGAGACACAGAATCGGAAGCAGGCTCCAGGCTCCGAGCCATCAGCCCAGAGCCCAACGCGGGGCTCGAGCTCACGGACCGCGAGATCGTGACCTGAGCTGAAGTCGGACGCTCAACAGACTGAACCAACCAGGCGCCTCTCATACAGAATATTTTTAATTGCAGTAGATGAAGAGGGGTGACAAGTTCTACAGTGAGTGTAAATTACTGCACAGTAGTAAGGAAAACAAGGCTATATAAAGTATAAATGATTACATCTTAACAATTTTATTTTTATTTTTTGTTTAATTTTTTTAATGTTTATTTATTTTTGAGAGAGAGAGAGAGAGAGAGAGAGAGAGAGAGAGAGAGCAAGTGGGGGAGGGGCAGAGAGAGAGGGAGACACAGAATCCCAAGCAGGTTCCAGGTTCCAAGCTGTCAGCACAGCGCCCAATGAGCCACCCAGGCACCCTCTTTTTAAAAGTTTATTTATTTATCCTGAGAGACAGAGAGAGAGAGAGAGAGAGAGAGAGAGAGAGAACATGCACACAAGTGGGGGAGGGGCAGAAAAAGAGAGAGGGGGACAGAGAGGATCCCAAGCAGGCTTTGCACGTGTGCAGAGATTGATGTGGGGCTCGAACTCATGAATGGTGAGATCATGACCTGAGCCGAAGTCAGATGCTTAACCGACTGAACCACCCAGGCACCCCTTTATTTATTTATTACAGTTTATTTTGAGAGAGAGAGCACATGCACACGAGAGCGAGTGGGGGAGGGACAGAGAGGGAGAGGGAGAGAGAGAACCCCAAGCAGGCTCCATGCTCAGCACAGAGGGGCTGATCTTACAAATCATGATTTCATGACGTGAGCCTAGATCAAGAGTCAGGCACTTAACTGATTGAGCCACCCAGACGCCCCTTGATAATTTAATGCATATTGTTATTCACCATTCACAAAGATGCCATAGTAGGACAATATTTATAAAGTATTCAAGAATATCTAATTAAAGCCTATTGTGGATACACATGGTATTCTAAAACATAATATTTTGCATTTGCATGTCATTGTTCATTTAATTCTCAATTCATCTCAGGAGAAGTTGAGGCAACCACAGATGTTCACAATGGAATATAATAAAGTTTCCCTTTACAATGACCTAATCACTTGTAATAATTTTTAATGAAAAATTTTATATATACAGAAGACTATTTGAAAACATACAGAACCTAATAATTGTATATGTTCTCTTTCATTATGGACACCACATTTAATTCTATTTTGTCCATGGCCTTAGCCCTGGTATAGGTATTAAATCAGGCTTCCAGGTTTTATAACCAAGTTTACTGTGAATATGAAAATGTCCTGTTTGCAGCCTTGGGAATTTAGTATGCCCCATAGTTGTCGTTTTGTAACTTTGCGGGGGGTGGGGTTAGAAATCATGAAAGATAAGGTATCCACTCTGTCTCTTAAGAATTTAAGACCCAGGATAAGGGTAGAAGAGGACGAGGGAGAAAGAAGGGAAGTTAATATTTATTGTGAGCATAAATGTGCCAAGTATATTAGTAGGTATCCTTGAATGTATTATTTGATCCACAGGACTATTCTGTGAGGTGTTACTATTCCCACTTTACAAATAAGGAAACAGGCTCAGAGAAATCAAGTAACTTGTTTAGAGAAGTCAATTCAATTTGAATTGAAAGCTTATATTCTTTCCGCTATCCTGGGATGCATCCTTTCCTGGATCTTTTTAGGGCCTAAAATGTAAGTGTCTCATTCAAAGAATTGATGTATAATATGTACCACTGTATATGTATCCATGCTCCTCCTCCCCATGCACCTTTAGTGATTAATACGTATTAACGTATTATACGTTATAATGTAAATAAAACTCTAAATTTAGAACCACGGCATAGATTTGAGTCTTTCGGGTACTTTATGTCTAGTTTTCCCCAACAGAAAATAGGAATAATTACTGCCTCTTTTGCACTTCAAAGGACTGATGTGATAATTAGGGACCCAAGATTAGGCGGCAGTCACTACAAGAATAAACTACAACTCCCAAAATGCTCAAAGAGGCTGACGCCGGTCCGGGAAACAATTCCAGCTTTAGGGCAAAGGTGACCCCTCTGGGTCCCGCGGCTAAGTAGGGAGAGGCTGTCATCGCCTCTTCAATGATGCATCCAGGGATTTGTAGTTCCCTCAAGGCCATGGCCTGCCCTCGGGGCCCGTCTCTTACTACAAGTCCCGTGATGACCCGAGGCGCGGGCAGCGCCTGCGTGTTGAAGCCGAGGGAGCGTGCGGGCGGTGCTAGTGGCGGGAGGAGTAAAGATGGCGGTGCGGGGGTCTCCGCCTTCTGCTCCCGGCTGAAGCGCTCTGAGGGAAGCGGCAGCGGCAACTGGGGCAGCAATAGCAATCCAGTGGTGGTAGTTTCAGCAGCGGCTGCTGAGGCCGAAGCAATGGCAGAATTGGAGCACCTAGGCGGGAAGCGGGCGGAGTCGGCGCGAATGCGGCGGGCTGAGCAGCTTCGGCGCTGGCGGGGCTCGCTGACAGAGCAGGAACCCGCGGAGCGACGAGGCACCGGGCGGCAGGCGCAGACTCGTCGCGGGAGCCCAAGAGTCCGCTTCGAGGACGGTGCTGTCTTCCTGGCCGCTTGCTCTAGCGGGGACACCGACGAGGTGAAAAAGCTTCTGGCAAGAGGTGCAGACATCAACACGGTCAACGTGGACGGTTTGACAGCCCTGCACCAGGTAACTCCTTTTTCGGCTTCATGGGCGTCCAGTCTCCTACCGATGAACCTGTGACCCCTGCGGGCTGCCCATGGAGAGAGTGTTAGTGTCACCGCCGAGCCCTCCTGCATGGTCCTTTGGGGCTAGTCGGTTTCATTCTTGGCCAGCTTCCTCCACTAATCAAGTCTTTTTCAGACTCCGGGGTCTCTACCTGAAGGAATAGTGTCACCCAGCTGCCTGGTCAGTGTTTGTATTTCCCTCCACCTACTTGAGTTGTCATGGTTACTGATGATTTGGTCTCCGGTGTTATCCCTATAGATTAGTCTTCTTCACTCGGTCTGGTTGGTGTGCCTGGACACCGCGGCACTCGTGTAAGCATAGTCAACGTCATTTGTCTGATGCCTTCTCAGAAAATTCAGTTTTCCGTTTGTGTGACCCTATGATAGAATATCTTCGATCAGTCAGAGAGCAAAGCCCTGTATTGGGTTAAGGCAAGCAGATCTTCTGAAACCACACCTCTTGTTTTGCTGGTTTGTAATGATTCAGAAACAGTTTGTGTCTCCTACAGGCTCCTAGAACACCCCTGACCTCATCGTCGTAGGCGTCTTCTTAGGAGCATTACCTCCCTAAGAGCTCCCTATGGAGAACCAACCTACTGAATCACTTATGTTTGTTTGATACTTGTGGAATAGCCTTTTTCCTTTCTTTTTGCTTAAAGCTTTCTATAGAAATCATTTGCCCTATCTGTAGCTATAGTACATGGATTGCGGATAACTTAACAATGCTGTGCTTAGTAATGACACTTTTACTTGTCTCATCTTATGCAACAATTTTCTTACTTATGCAGTAACCTTCAATATATACTGACTGTCAGCACTAACTCCACTCTCCCTTCCCAAATGGAACTTCATCAGTTACTTCGGTGAGCTGAGAGCTGGACACCCACTCTTAATCTTTCTTATTTCTCTTTTTCTGTTGTGTGTGCAAAGTCAACGTGTTGGCATGAGAACCCACTTCTAAATAACAATTCCGTTTTGCGTCTTACCACTTCACTGAATGTATCAGCCAATAGCTTAAAATTATTCCTCACTGTGTTTGCAACCCTTCTCTCTCAGATGGAGGAAACTTCTTTTCATCCTATTTGTATCTGTTTTATTTTCCTACTATAACAGTGCCCCACCTAAGGTAGCAGCCAACATTTGTGTGGTCCTTTGCTGTTTAAAAATTCTTTCATATGTCTCTCCCCTATATGAATCTCAGCAGTGATTCTTGAAGTAGGTGTGGCAAGTAGTGTTGTAATTCCCATTTTACAGATGAGGAATCTGAAGCTCAGAAAATTGTTACTTGTGCAAGATTAGGAAGGAGAGAAGTTGCCCTCAGGCATGGATTTTTCAGACTTAAATTCCAGAGCTTTATATATCACCTAATAAGAAGCTGAGTATAAATAAGATATATGCTAAGAGGACCATATTCATTATTTTAAGTTTCCGAACTCTTTGACAAGGTGAATTTTTATTTAGGAGATTGAGATCTAGATTCTGGAAGGAACCATTTCATGGGTTTATAGATGATAGAGAAATAGAATCCAGTTTTCTGGTCCCTGTGTTCCTTTATTGAATCATGATTCTATCAAAGTATTTTTCTTAGTGTAACGCAGTAGCCCTGTTGCTTCTAAGATGACTCTGCTCTCTGAACCTGGTCCTTACCAAACACATTTTAATAATGCCCCGAGAAAAGCACCTACTTTGACGTCACTCTGGTAGGTCTCCTTCTCATACAAGGTGACCACTTTTCTGTTCCCTTCTCCTGAGGCTGACCTTGTTGGTGCCTTTTCTTCTATCTTAACCACCATCCCAGATTGTGAAGTACAACTTCTCTCACTTAGTATGCTCTTCACATTCAGTAATCCTTCGAAATAGGGGAGGAAGGAGATGACAGCTCTGAGTTGTGTTTGGTTCTGTTTTTTAAAACACCTGCATATGTAATATTGGCATTCCTCCCTGTTTATAGGGCTGGCAATGAGTTGAATTGTATAGGTTTACTCAATAATAGACAAATTCAGCTAAAGATTAAACTGCTCGAAGATTTGAGGCCAAATAAATCTTATGTTGAGAAACAATCTCTTTGTTTGAATCAAGACAAGGGGCCTTTATTGGCTCAGGAACTCTTTCTCAAGTTAGTTTCCATAGAGTGACAGTATGTTTCTCCGTGATCTGAAGAACTCTTAAGGTATAAAAGGTTATATTCAAAATGTGAGACTGGAGCTGCCAGTAGCTGAACAACTGACTCTGTGACCGTCCTTCTGTGAAATGGAGAGTGGTACAATTATCTGAATTATTTAAAATATCCACCTGTTATATATGCACGATATGAATTATCAGGATAATTGCTTTCTTTCTCCCTTTTGTTTGGTCATGGCCTCTTGACCAACTGTGAATTACCATCTTGGCATGTTGGAAGAAGCCCCCAGATGATACTGGTGGTTGACTTTTCTCCTTTCCCCGCAAGGTCACAAGTAGATGATTTACACTTCGGGTTGTGGTGCCTTGATGCTACTTTTGACTTAGAGACCTTTCTTTCTTGGCAGCCTTTGCTTAGGCCACGAGGTGCTTGAGTCAATGATAAGCTCCAGGGGGCCTATTAATAATACTTGAAATAGACTGAGGTAAGAAATAGCTCAAAGGTTAGACCTTCTCTTATGAAAGTCTTGGGGACTGATACAGACTAACTAAGCTTGGATGAATAAATTGTATATGCTCTTAGTATCCCAGGGCGACCAATGAAAAAGGCTTTAATCTGATCTGATAACCCTTGAAAGCATTTCTTTGCTCCCAGAGGAATTCCCATTTCATTTATTTATATACATTATAGGGCATGAAGTGTGGGTTAATAATTTTGTGTGCAGTGGTACTTCTTGAAATTTAATTTTATTTATTTATTTTGCAAGGTTGATTATTGTCACCTATCTTTGTATCCTTAGTGTTATGATCTTGGGTGCTCTAAGTCTAGATATAAGCTCTTAAAACTGTATCTGCCATCTTGTTGGGCTGCTGTAAGAGACAGGTGCTTGTTTTCAGAGAGATTTTCTGGGATTTGTTAGAATGAATGCCTGCTTATTTCTTCAAAATATAGTTTATTGGGACTTATATTTGTGTTGGGTGTAGTGGATGCTAATGTCAGTCCACATAGAGACCAGAATGAGTCTATACTTGACTCAGAAACTCAGGTTGGTTTTGTAATGGTCTCAGAGTCCGAGTTTGGACCCTCAGGGTCATCCCAGACTGGAATTCAACTCCTAGTGTTTTCTGTTATTCTAGAGCTGCCCCAATCTGACCTGTAGCTTCAGGGAGATTAAAAATATCTACTTCTCAGGAAGAAAGGTGGAGATAGAAACAGATGAGAAGGGAAGGAGGAAAGGCAGAACAATTTATATTCAGAGTGAGACAGGGTTAAGCAGAAGAAGACTAAGATGATGATGTGTTCAGTTCAGTATAGTATGAATGTGTGCCAATAGGTATGGTGAAATAAAACGTGTGTGTGTGTGTGTGTGTGTGTGTGTGTGTGTGTGTGTGTGTGTTTTAAAGTAATCTTGGGGCGCCTTGGTGGCTCAGTCAAGTGTCCGACTTCAGCTCAGGTCATGATCTCACAGTTCGTGGGTTTGAGCTCCGCATCGGACTCTGCACAGACCATGTGAAGCCTGCTTGGGATTGTCTCCCTCTTTCTGCCCCTCACTCGCTCGAGCTCTCTCTTTCTCAAAATAAATAAACTTTGAAAGAAAATAAAATAAGGGGTGCCTGGGTGGCTCAGTCAGGTAAGTGTCTGACTTTTGATTTTGGCTCAGGTCACCATCTCACAGTTCATGAGGTTGAGCCACACATTGGGTTTTTTACTGACAGTGCCTGCTTGGGATTCTGTCTCTCACTCTCTCCTCCTATCCCATGTGCTCTCTCTCTCTCTCTCAAATAAATAAACTTAAACAAAAAACAACAACAACAAAAAAATCTCTATGCCCAATGTGGGGCTTGAACTCATGACCTCAGGATCAAGGGTCACGTGCTGTATGGACTGACCCAGTCAGGTGTCCCTAGAACTTGTATTCTTAACCCTTTCTCTCTCTCTCTCTTTTTTTTTTACATTTATTTTTGAGAGACAGAGACAGAGCACGAGGGGGAGAGGGGCAAAGAGAGAACTAGACACAGAATCCAAAGCAGACTCCAGGCTCTGAGCTGTCAGCACAGGGCCCGACATGGGACTCGAACTCGTGAACCATGAGATCATGACCCGAGGCGAAGGTGGACGCTGAACTGACTGAGTCACCCAGCACCCTTTAACCGTTTCTCTTTTATTCCAAGTTCATTACTTATTTCTTATAGTTCCATCTGTGAAATGACTTTGCCTTACCCTATATATTGAATTTTGCTTAGTGTCAGGACCCAAGACAATATGGGATTAAGGAAATCTTATTGGCTGCTTCATTATTGTGGATCTAGAATAATCATCCTGAGTCATTTACTCTTCAGATTGGTTGATATGATGCATCAGGCTATGTTGGGCACCTGGCCCCTTGCCTTATGAGTATTAGTCCCAAGTTTCCATGCCATAGTGGACCTCAGAGCCAGATTTGAAAAATAGGCTTATTTTTATGGTGGGGTATTTTTCCATTTTGTTTTGTTTTGGTTTGGTTTGAGTACAGATGTAAGTGACTTTTATTTGTTTCCTAGCCAAATTTTTGTTGCCCCGATCTTAAAATCCATCTTGTAGAGTAGCTATATGCTATCATTTGGGCTTATAGAGTCTTCTCTGTGGGTATTTTTAAATAGGTAAGCTGTCAGTGTGTGTAGTTTAAGCATAATTCTGCTAAAGGTAGAAGGTTGGACAGGTTTTGTTGGTAAATTAAAATTAGGTCATTGCTTGCTTATTTTTATTTTTAAGTATTTTTTAAATTAAAGGATATATACAGTATATACAGTATAATTCACCTTTTTTACATGTAGAGTTCTGTGAGTTGTGACAAATACATGCAGTTGTGTAACCACCGCCGCAGTCAAGATATAGAGGATTATTGTTATCCCCAAGATTTCTTTGTGCTCCTCGTAGCCAACTCCTCCTCCCACCCCCAGCCCATGGCAGTCATTCATCCATGTTCTGTTCCCATAACCACAGTGCCATATAGATGAATCATACAGCATGGAGCCTTTTGAATCTGGCTGCTTTCATGTGCTAGAATGCATTGACATCCATCCATTTTGTTGAATGTGTCAGTAGCTCAGTGGTCTTTATTGCTGAGTGGTAGTCCAGCATATATGTGGAAGTACTACAGTTTGTGTATCCATTCACCAGTTGAAGGACATCTGGATTATTTCCAGTTTTGGGTAATAATGAGTAAAACTGCTAGAAGCATTTGCATTCACATTTTTGTGTGGATATGTTTCATTTCACTTTGGTTAAATTCCTAGCAGTGGGATAACTGAGTCATGTGGCAATGAACTTCAAAAGAAACTGCCAGACTTCTTAAGTGGCTTTACCATTTTGCATTCCAACTAGCAATGTATGAGTTCCAGTTGCTTCATCCTTCCTGTACTTGGTATTATCTTTTTATTTAAGCTCTTTCTAATAGTTACGTAGTGATAAGTCAGTTTTAATGACTGTAGTAATAATAGTAGTAACAGGAGCTGTAGTAGTTAGTAGTAGTTATTGTAACGCCCACTTATGTGGTATTTACTCTGAGCCAAGGACTCTTCCAAGTTCTTTTAATATATGAACTTGTGTGTAATACTTAAAACAGCTCATGAGTAAGGTATTATTATTAGTATTATTGTCTGGATTTTACAGAGATGGGGAAACTGAGACACTGCCCATGGTCACACAGATAGTAAATGGCAGAGCTAGAATTTATTTGAGCCCAGGCAGTCTGACTGTAGAGTCCGTGTTCTTAACTATATGTTGCCTCTTACTGGACTAAATTGCCTCTCATTCTTTAAAAATTTAGGAAATGAAATTATAAAAAAAATTGAGAGTGATTTAAAATCAGGCTACTTGGAGTATATCTCCAATAGTTAATATACTATTAACATTTTAGTATATTCCTTTCAGATTTCTTTTTTAACATTATATTGAGTTTATATGTATGTGTGTAAGAACGTCTTTACAAAGTTGGTATCATACACTGTCTCCTGGTTTTTTCACTTAATTTTCCTTGTAATTGTTTTCCTATATCATTGAATATGCTTTGAAAGTAAAGTTTTTGATGTTTGAATAATATATCATCATTTGGATATGGTTTACTGTATTATCTTCCTTGTGAGAGATTTTATTAGATTGTTAATTTATAGCTAATATTGAATACCTAATAGCAGATTGTCTGTGTGCTAAAGTGTATGTTTGTTGATAGATAGGTATAGTTTCTGCCCTCAAGGAACTCAGAGCCTGGTTTGGAGATAGATAGATAGATAGATAGATAGATAAATAAACAATTAGTTTTAGAGTGATAATTTCTATGATAACAGGCAAAGATGCACTCCTAAGTGGAGGGACAAAGGAAGGCAGTCCATGATGGTGCAGCAGTGTGGGCAGAGAAATAGGAGTAAATCTGGTGTGCAGGCAGAGGGGACACAGCAGGGTCCAAATGGATGCATTTGGAGAGTTAGGGAAGGGGTGAGGATAACATCCTAGAGGACTTTGAATATCAAACACCAGACCAAGAATGCTTGATGGAGTCCTTAGCAGAAGACTTTTGTGGGTTTGAGCAGGGGAGTTAACCCAACCAAAGTAGCATTAAAGAATATGAAGCTGCATTTGGATTTCAGAATGAATGGAAGGACACAGATGAAAGAACCAGCTGAGGAGCACCTGGGTGGGTCAGTTGGTTAAGCATCCGACTCTTGGTTTTGGTTCAGGTCATGGTCTCAGAGTTCGTGAGTTCAAGTCCCATGTCGGGCTCTGCGCTGATAGCACGAAACCTGCTTGGATTCTCTCTCTCTCTCTCTCTCTCTCTCTCTCTGCTCCTTCCCCCTCTAAAATAAATAAATAAACTTAAAAAGAAAGAAAGAACCAGCAGAGAGGATGGAGATGAGAAAGGAAAGAAAAATACAGTTCTAGCCTGTGAGTCTGAAAGAATTTTGTTATTCAGATGGATATAGGAGTTAGTACAGTTGTGGACCAAGGAGCTCTGAGGACATCCAAGTAGAAATACTGTATCCGTGATTCAAGACTAGTCATCACCTCCCTATATAGGGTCCAGTCTCCTCATACTTAAAATGAGAGAGTTGGATATTAGCATAAAGGTGAGAGTTGAAGCAGTGAGTGTGGAAGACAAGAGGAGAAAATATAAAAGAGAAGAACAGAAAACACAATTAGGTCGTAGGCAGAGGATGCAGAGTTCCAATTAGAGCCATAGGAGTGTGTGGTAGGCTGACTAATGTCCACTCAAAGATGTCTATATCCTAATCCCCATAACCTGTAAATATGTTACCTTGTATGGCAAAGGGACTTTGTAGATGTGATTAAGTTTAGGGTCTTGAAATGGGAAGATTATCTTGGATTATCCAAGTGAGTCCAATAAAATCACAAAGGTCTTTATAGGAGGGAGGCAGGCAGGAGATCATAGTCAGTAGTAGATGCGATGATAGAAGCAAGAGACTGGAGTGATTTGAGGAAGGGGCTGTGAGCCAAGGAATGCAGGCAGCCTCTGAAAAAGGCAAGGAAATGGAGCCTCCCCTCAGAGTCTTAAGAAGGAGTTAGCCCTGCTGAAAACTTGATTTTAGCCCAGTGAGACCGAGTTCAGACTTCTGATCTGCAGATCTGTAAGATAATAAATATGTACTGTTTTAAGCTACTAAATTAAAAAAATATTTTTTTAACGTTTGTTCATTTTTGAGAGACAGAGAGAGACAGAGCATGCGTGGGGGAGGGGCAGAGAGAGAAGGAGACACAGAATCCAAAGCAGGCTCCAGGCTCTGAGCTGTCAGCACAGAGCCCCACAAAGGGCTTGAACCCACCAATCATGAGATCATGACTTGAAGTCAGATGCTTAACTGGTAGAGCCACTCAGGTGCCCCTAAGCTACTAAATTTGTAGTAATTTGTTACACCAGCAATAGGAAACTAATACAGAGGAGAACCAGGAAAGCACAGTGATATTGAGGAGTTTCAAGGAATGGATGGTGAATAATGTAAAAGGAAATTGAGAAGAAGACCAAAACAAAACAAAACAACAACAACAACAACAACAACAACAACAACAAAAACAAAAGCAAAAACTGTTGGATTTGGTCATATATAACCGTTAAAGAACAGTTTGAATAGAAGGATGTTTTTGAGGGCTTTTGTGGCGATTATATGAAGTTTTTTCATATTAAGGATAACTTAAATTAATCTTTCTGTTGATTTTTGGAAGTAAAAAACTAGATTTGCCATCAATATGATTCTGTGAATTAGGACCCAAAATATGTGAGAAGACTCCTAAAAAGCTAGCTTTTGGCTAGTTCAAAATAATGAAAATGGTTTCATTATTTATGAGTTAAGAATATTTTAGAATATTAAATGTGATACTGGACCCCAAAGGTTATATTCCTATTACTGAAGAGCTGATTAGCTAGTTGAGATTATTTTATTTCCCAGTTCTGGTTTGGCCCATTTCCCACTCATTAGCACTGGCAGCCTTAGGGGAGCAGTATTAGGGAGGTTAGTACCAATAAACAATTTCTTTTGCCATTTATTCTTTCACATTCATTTGTTGAATCTCTACTTGGTGCTTGACTCTGTACTTCTTGTTACTTGTTACTTAGCAATTGATACATTTTTAGAAATGAACTAGAATTTGGGGAATGCTCTCCAGGATAGCTGGTTCCTATTATCATTTATAATAGGAAATTGGCTACCTAGTGATTTTCTATTTTAGCATTCTGGGTTTTGGGTATTTTATTCATCCGTATTTGCGATTATTTTCATCTATGCTTGTGGATTCACACACTTCTACTTAAAGATGGTGAAAAGTGGAAGTTTGAGACCTTTAATATATCTTTATGTTTTAACAGAGTAATAATAAATTCAGATTAGTGATCTTGACCCAGAATTTTATATAGGGCAAGGAATTGAAACCTCGTTTGGATTGCTAACTAAGTTTGTTAAGTTGGGGCAGGGGATGTGTTGGGGATCCCCCCCCCCGCTTTTGAAGCATTATTTATTTATTTATTTATTTATTGAGAGTGAAAGAGAGTGAGTGTGTATAGTGAGAGAGGGGCAGAGAGAGAAGGAGAGAGTATCTTAAGCAGGCTGTATTCACACCCTGTATGAGCCTGACCTGGGGCTCCGTCTCGCCATGGTGAGATCATGACCTGAGCCCAAATCAAGACCCAGACACTTTACTGTCTGAGCCACCCAGACGCCCCTGAAATGTAATGTAAAAACTTTTTTTAAATCTTAGATTTTATTTATTTTATTTTTATTTATTTTATTTTTATTGTTTTAAAAATTCTATTTTTTTAAAAATTTAAATCCAAGTTAGTTTTTTAACATATAGTGTAATAATGGTTTCAGGAGTAGAATTTAGTGAGTCATCACTTACATATAACACCCAGTGTTCATACCAACAAGTGTCCTCCTTAATGCCCATCACCCATTTAGCCCATCCCCTGACCCAATACCCCTCCAGCAACCCTCAGTTTGTTCTCTGTATTATATTTTTTATTAAAAAAATTTTTTTTAATGTTTATTTATTTTGGGGAGAGACATAGAGTGCGAATGGGGGAGGGGCAGGGAGAGACAGAGAGAAAGAGAGAGAGGGAGACACAGAATCTGAAGCAGGCTCCAGGCTCTGGGCTGTCAGCACAGAGCCGGATGCGGGGCTCAAACTCACAGACCACGAGATCATGACCTCACCCAAAGTTTGACACTTAACTGACTGAGCCACCTAGGAGCCCCTGTTCTCTATATTTTAGAGTCTCTTATGATTTGTCTCCCTCTCTGTATTTATCTTATTTTTCCTTCCCTTCCCCTGTGTTCATCTGTTTTGTTTCTTAAATTCCACATATGAGTGAAATCATGTGATATTTATTTTTCTCTGACTGATTTTGCCTTAGCATAATACATTCTAGTTCCATCCACATTGTTGCAAATGGCAAGATTTCATTCTTTTTGATCACTTAGTAATATTCCATTGTGTATATATCTATTTTTTAAGTAATCCCTGCACCCATCGTGGGGCTCAAACTCACAATCTGGAGATCAGGAGTTGCTTGCTATACCAACTGAGCTAGCCAGGCACCCCTTAAATCTTAGATTTTAGATTGTAACCAGTTTGAGTAAATTTGGGGGGCTTGAAGTTTAATCAGGCAATGATGAGTTTATATTCATTTCATGAGTCAATTTAATTGGAAAACTGAATCCTTAGTTCTTAATATTGAAAATTGATCTGCATGTGGCTTCTAATGAATATTGTAGTACATTGTAGTTATGGGATGGATTTGTGTAAGAATTTAGAAAAGATTTTGTACCTAGTATCTTAAACATTGTCATACTCTGGCAATCTTTTGGAATTATATTTAAATGCAATTTTGGGAAGGCATTTTATATTGCCATGCTCTGAATATCCATCTGTGATATATATAGTATACAACTTGGCTGTTACGTGTGAATTTTTGGTCTAATGACCCACTTTCTTTTTATTTTTTAGAGAGCTTTTTAATTGGGGCAACCGGGTGGCTCAGTAAAGCGTATGACTTCGGCCCAGGTCATGGTCTCATGGTTTGTGAGTTCAAACCCCATGTTAGGCTCTGTGCTGACAGCTTGGAGCCTGCTTTGGAATCTGTGTCTCCCTCACTCTCTGCCTCTCCCCTGCTCATGCTGTGTCTCTGTCTCTCTCAAAAATAAACATTTAAAAAAAACCACTTTTTTATTATAGATTATTTCAAAATATAAAATATAAAGGTAAAGAGAATAGTATAAATGAATTCCCAAAACTTATCAGAGTGGTTCAGTTGGTTAAGCATCTGGCTCTTGGTTTCAGCTCAGGTCATGATCTCATGTTTTGTGGGTTTGAGCCCCGCATCGGACTCCATGGCCTGCTTGGGATTCTTTCTCCCTCTCTCGGCCCCTCTCCCTGACTCAAAAAACAAAAACAAAAACAAAATGAAAAAACCAAAGTTAAAAACATCAACTCATGGCCAATCTTATTTCATTTATAGGTCCTTTTCTCCTTATCCCCAATATACTGGATTATTTTACATCCAGCCTCAGATATAACATACTTTTGTTTGTCAATATTTCAATATGTATATCTAAAAAATGGGAATGTAATAAAAACAATCACAATCTCTTTATCACACCTAAAAATTGAACACTTACTCCTTAAAATTATAAAATATTCAATAGTGTTTAAATTTCCCTGATGGTTCATAGATTTTTTTTGTACAGTTTTATTTAAATTAGGATTCACATAAGGTCTGCATTGGTTCATATGTACCTTAAGACCCTCTTAATCTATAGTTTCCTCCTCACTTTTTTCCTCTGCATCTTATTTGTTGAAAAACAGGATTGTTTGTACTATGGTTTCCCACAATCTGGATTTTGCTGACTGTATGCTTGTAGTGTTAACATGTTCGTTTGTCTCCTGTATTTTCTATAAATTGGTAATCAGATCTAGAGATTTGATCTGATTCAGATTTAAATTTTTTGGTAAAAGTACATCATGGCTGGTGGTGTATATTACTCTCAGGGGGCATATAATATCTAGTTATCTCTCTCATTGTGGTTTAATGGCGTTGGTGGCCTAATAGAATTTTGATGTTTCCAGCCAGTCTTGACTACACCTGAATTTTAGGAATTCATTCATTCTTTTAATTATCATCACATTGTCTTGTGCTGACCCTCTAATTGGGATACCAGTGATCAAATAATGTAAATTGTGAGCATTGTGAATAAAATGGTTAATATAGGTTATAGTATATTGACTGTTGGAAGGCTTGATGTGGTACTTAGCCCATTTAGATTAGTACCCTTCATGTGTCAATATTTGTCAGTGATGATCACAATGGAGTAAGCTTTCTCTATTACCTTTTCATATCCGTTTCATTAACTCTCAACTGAAGTTCCTCTTGTTTTGAAATAGCGTTCACTTTCATGGAGCACCTGGGTGGCTCCAGTAGATAAGTGTCCTACTTCGGCCCAGGTCATGATCTTCCAGTTCATGAGTTCAAGCCCCGCATCCGGCTCTCTGCTGTCAGTGCAGGGCTCGCTTGGGATCCTCTTGTCTCCCTCTCTCTCTGCCCCTCTCATATTCTCACATGCTCTTTCTTTCTCTGTCTCTCTCTCTCAAAAATAAATAAAACATTAAAAAAAGTTCCAGTTCATAACATGGTTTCTTGTCCCCTAAGATAACCACCAGCCCTTGGCCTTCATTATAAGAGAAAGCCTGAAAGCCTCCAAAGAAAATTTTAAAAAATAAAGAGAGTAAATTGGCTACACAAGAAGAGAGACTTTCTTTATAGACATCTGGCCTTATAAGGGAGAAGATAGGAAGAGAAGAGTGTCTATTTGAAGTGCATGTTTGGGGCAGTCAATGGTAGGCAAATGATGTGCTTATCTTAAAAAATGGAAGTGACATTTGGAACATTTATATGGAGATTGGGTTGGCTGACTTTGTGTTGTGCTCTTTGAGGCAGAGGAGAGATTGCCCTTCTAATTGAAGGTGAATTTCACAGTAGGGTGTATGGTTTTATGAACTGTGTTTTATTTGTATGAACATTTCATGGAAGCAGGTTTACTTTCTTTCTGCTTCTCTGCAACATTTTTGCCAGGTTTCTTATTTTAGTTAGCTGTTTTAATTCATTTATTTCTTTTTTAAATCAATTGGCTTAGCTATAAGATATGACTGTAAAGTGCCAAGGTGGATTGTGTTTGGGTCTTTTGGACACAGCTTCAGTGTTTTATGGTCACTCCTCTTGTATTGATTTTCCTCCCCATGTTTAGATTGTTTTTCTTTGACAGTAAATAGCAAGAAAAATGAGGTCAAAAGAATGACTCACTTCATTATAAATCACCAGAGGTAATGGAAAATGATTTGAAGGATGACTGAACTGTGTTCTAACTGTTGAGAAACGTTTCACCTGGTGGAGAGCTCCTGCAGCACATGGGCCCAAGTGAGAAGGCCCTTCCATTCGTGTCTCACCAAGTGCTGTACTGGGCTAGTATGAGGAGAATTTTACTGCCTGAACTCCTTTTTTCTTTTTTTTTTTTTAAGTTTATTTATTTTGAGAGAGAGGAGGAGGGGCAGAGAGAGAGGGAGAGAGAGAAGAGATCCCAAGCAGCCTTTGCACTGTCAGTGCAGAGCCTGTGACATGGGACCCGAACCCACAAACCATGAGATCATGACCTGAGCCGGGAACAAGAGCTAGGCGCTCAACAAACTGAACTGCCCAGGCACCCCTACTGCTAGAACTCTTAAGTTCTTAGTAGATATTTAAAATAAGAAACATTTTTGATTGGTATCAGTTTTCAGCTGAGAGTAGACTCTGATTTGCCTTATTTCAGTTCTTTCTGTGCTATAAGTCAGTCTATGACAAGATCAAGGTGCAAAGGTTTTTATAGGGAAATAACTTAGAAATATAATGACTTTTGTGTTTCTGTTTTTTTTTTTTAATTTTTTTTTCAACGTTTATTTATTTCTGGGACAGAGAGAGACAGAGCATGAACGGGGGAGGGGCAGAGAAAGAGGGAGACACAGAATCGGAAACAGGCTCCAGGCTCTGAGCCATCAGCCCAGAGCCCGACGCGGGGCTCGAACTCACGGACCGCGAGATCGTGACCTGGCTGAAGTCGGACGCTTAACCGACTGTGCCACCCAGGCGCCCCTGTGTTTCTGTTTCTATTCAGTATCTAAGTTATTATTAAGAAGGCTCTTATTTATTTGTAATATAAAGAGAAGAGAAAATTCCTGTTTTGCCTATACTGCACTTCTGTGGTTTAGATCTTTAAAAATTTGCATGATCCTTTATTAATTGTTTTTGGCCAATTACTTACTGGGTACTTTCTAGATGCCAGATCCTATAGTAGATGCTGAGATACAAAGATGGCATAGTCCCTGCCCTTAGGGATTCTGCAGTTATTGGGAAACTCATAGTTTTAAAGATATAATCTGGTTCATATTGCTCCCATTTAGCATTGAATCCATTTCCCATTATCCTGTTCATAGTAAAAGTGGAAAAAGGGTATTGATCATTATCGATAATTTGCCTTTGTATGTTTTTATTTTTTAATACTTATTTATTTATTTATTTATTTATTTATAAATGTCTAGTTTTTGAGGGTTTTTTTTTAAGTTTATTTATTTATTTTGAGAGAGAGAGAGAGAGCACGAGAGCAGAGAGCATGAATTGGGGAGGGGCAGAGAGAGAGGGAGGGAGAGAGAATCCCGAGCAGACTCCTTACTGTCAGCGCAGAGCCCAACATGGGGCTTAAACTCACAAACCGTGAGATCATGACTGAAATTGCTTAGCTAACTGAGTCATCCAGGCACCCCGCCTTTGTATATTTTTAGATTATCAAATCTTTGCCCTCAGCTTTGTGTAATTCAGTCCTTATTAGCCTTCTCTAATCTAATGAACATGACCATCCTTTTAATTTAATTTAAGATCAATTCCAAGTCAGTAATAATTTGCTATCTGTCCTGTGGATTTTCAAACTCTCCAGCTCCCTTTGGGCTGAAGACTCAGCAATGGCTCCAGCTCTGGGGACCAACTCTAGGGTAAAAGACTGTTACCGGCCACTTGAAAGCAGAGTTGCAGGACTAGCCATTATGTTTTTGTTTTGTTACAGGATTTTCAAATTCCAGGACTTGGTAGCAAAAAGAACATTAGAGGACAACATCTGATCCACCTCTGTCACTTTACAAATGAGATAATCCGAGACCTAGAAAGAAGCTAAAAGAATTCCATAAGCATGGGAGAAATAAAATATAATGAAATGTTTTATTTATAAAATGAATGATCCAGTTTCTGCTGATACTCTTTTTTATCTGTGAAAATGTGGTGGTTTGCAACATTACTTTGGGATGACAACTTATTATTTCTCTTTTGCAGACTTCAATATAGTAGAAACCTCATGCTGTAATTATTCACATTTTACATTTAATTTATTCATGTCTGTACTTATTGCTAAGTAGCATCATAGCATTAAAGCAAAATTATGTAAAAGAAAAAAACAATTTGTTAGTACAAATATTGCCCTAATATATCAACTATTTTCATTTTTCTTTGTTCTTTCCCAGGCTATGTTGATTTTTACAAATATATTACATGGTAGAACTCACAGCATGTCATAATTACAGCAAACACTGTTTACTTGAGTGTCCACGTACCAAGTGTTGCATTATGCATTTTGCTTTTTGAATTATTTTTAGGGGCGCCTGGGTGGCTCAGTCAGTTAAGTGTCCGACTTCAACTCAGGTCACGATCTCGCGGTCCATGAGTTCGAGCCCCGTGTCGGGCTCTGGGCTGATGGCTCAGAGCCTGGAGCCTGCTTCGGATTCTGTGTCTTCCTCTCTCTCTGCCTCTCCCCCATTCATGCTCTCTCTCTGTCTCAAAAGTAAATAAACGTTAAAAAAATTTAAAAAAATAATAAATTATTTTTACATCAACAACTCTACCACATAGGTGGTATTATTCCATTTAATAATAAGGAAGTAGAATCAGAGAGGGTAATTTGCTCTCACCTAGGTCTCATTGAATCCAGGTCTGTGTGACTCAGAAGCTTCAAGTTTTCTACCTAGGTTATGCTGCTTTTCTGATCTCCATTTAGACCTTCTGTTTATTTTTTTAAAAGTAGGCTCTACGCCCAACATGGGGCTTGAACTCATGACCCCAAGATCAAGAGTCACCACTGATTGAGCCAGCCAGGCACCCCTAGACCTTTTGTTTATTTTTAAAAGGCCTCTTAGGTGCATACCATTCTGGGTTGAGGAGGGGATTTCTTTTTTGCCTTCTATTGCCCCTTTGATTTTTACATTGTCAGAATTCTATGTCTATTTTGTGAGATGATACATTGCCTCCCTACCTCTTTCATGGCATGGCACGTGCAGAAAATGACATTGTATATAGCACACTTGGTAAACTTGGAAGACATGGTAGTTTGGTATAAAAATTCATTGTATTCTCTTTAACATATCATGATAAAATCTATTAAAAATCAGACTTCGGTTAATTGTTAGCATTAAGATCCATAAATAAGAAATAGGAGTGAGTGTCTGGCTGGCTCAGTTGGTGGAGCGTGTGACTCTCGATCTTGGGGTGTGAGTTCAGGCTCCATGTTGGGTGTAGAGATTACTTAAAAATAAAATCTTTAAAAAAAAATAAGAAAAGAAAATCAGTATTTAAAAAATAAATAGACCAAGAAGTAACAATCAAGAAATGAGCAAAATTAGTTATCGCTTATTTAGGAACACCTAATGATAGCAGACATATCAGTACTGATGATCTTGATCATGATGATAATTATGACACATCTATCTTCTCTCTAGTTGGAAACAATGTGGGAAAACTGGAGCAAATTAAATAGAAAAAATATTTTATATGTGCATGCAAAACAGAACTTCACTGGTGTTGAACAGTGCAGACTAAAATTAAAATATAGATGAAAATGATTCAATAGGAAGATCAAGGAAAGGGCTATTTTATGAAGTCACTATAGCAAGCTCTCTGGCAATGGTGTTTTATATGCCAAAATTATTATTTCTAAATTTAGGAAGTCTACAGAAGGAGCCATATAAATTAAATATAATTTTACCTATTTAAAATTTGTATTGGTTGCAAACCATTTTTTAATAACAATACAAACTTTCAGAAGATTTCTGTGTCATCTTGTAACCCATTTGTATTACAATATATGATTGGTAAGATCTGATAGAAAGCTTTTAAGATCAAATACATTAATAGCACTCAGTAAAGATTATTATTATGTTGAGTTGGTATAGCAAAATGGTTAAGATTATGGTTAAGATATACCTGGGTTCTAGTCCCAGCTTTGCATTTTACATCAGCTTTATGTAAGCTGTCTGAGCACAGTGCCTGATTCTCAATAGACACTTAGGTGATTTTTCCATTAGTCTTGAGATGAAGACCAAAATCTTTAATGAGACCTTGTCGTGACCCACCAGGCACTATATGATCTGATCCCCATCACTATTTGATCTGATCTCCATGTGATCTGTATGAACTCATTTTTCTTCTTTTTCATTCCACTCCAGCCACATTGGCCTCCTTCTTGTTTCTGAAAAACTCCAGTTGCTGTTCCTGCTGAAGGGGCTTGTATCTGTGCCTTGTGCCTAGAATGTGGCTTCATCAGATAGCCACATGGCTTGCTTTTTCACTTCCTACAGATATTTACTCAGATGTTACCTTTGCAACAAAGCACTCCCTGGACATCTATCAAAAAATTTCAGATGAACTTTCCTCATTTTCTTGTTTTTAAAAATTGAGGTATATTTCACAGTTAGTAAAACGCATGCATAGATCTTAAAAATGTAGTTTGTGGGGCGCCTGGGTGGCTCAGTCGGTTAAGAGTTCAGCTCTGGATTTTGGCTCAGGTCGTGACCTTGTGGTTTGTGAGTTTGAGCCCTACATTGGGCTTCATGCTGGCAGTGTGGAGCCTGCTTAGAATTCTCTGTCTCTCAAAGGAAATAAATAAACTTAACAAAATGTACAGATTGATGGTTTTTGGCAATGTATACAACCATGTAACTGTCACCCAAGTCAAGAAATAGGACATTTTCATCACCCTTGAAAAGTTCCCGTTTGAACTCTTCCCAGAGCAATCATTATTATGATTCCTATCATTCTAGGTTAGTTTGGCTCTTCTTAAAGTGGAATATATAATATGTGCTTCTTTGTGTTTGGCTTCTTGAACATGTTTTTGAAGTATCCATTTTTTGTGTATCAGTAGTTCATTCTTCTTACGACTGAGCAGTACTCCATTTTATGAATATTTCACAATTTGTTTATCTTGATATTGATTGACTTTTGGGTTCTTTCTTTCCTTCCTCCTCTTCCTTCTATTATGAATAAAGCTGCTATAAATATTGTTCTACTGTATAAGTCTTTTTGTAGATATATGTTTTCCTTTCTTTTGGGTAGATACCGACAGATGAAATTGCTGGGTTGTAAAGTATATGGAATTTTAACTTTATTAACAACTTCCAGTCTTCCAATGTGGTTATACCATTTTACACTAGCACTATCCATGAATGAGAGTTCTGTTTGCTCCACCTCCTTCTTAATTTTTGATATTGTCAGTCTTTTTTGTTGTTGTGTCTTTTTAATATCAGCCATTCTAGTGTTTGTATATTGCTCTCATTGCAGTTTTAATTTGGGATGACTAATGATGTTAAACACCTTCTCATGGACTTATTTGTCATTTGGAGAGAGAGAGAGAGGTGTCTGATTCAAATATTTTACACTTAAAAATATTTTTTGGTCTTTTTATTATTGATTTGTAGATTTGTAGGTATTCTTGATATTTTCTGGTTACAAATCCTTGGTCAGATCGGTATTGTAAATCTTTTCTTTCAATCTATGAATCTTGACTTCTTTTTCATGTTCTTAACTTTTTGTGTTTTGTTTTCATGTTATCTTTTTTTTTTTTTAATTTTTTTTCAACGTTTTTTATTTATTTTTGGGACAGAGAGAGACAGAGCATGAATGGGGGAGGGGCAGAGAGAGAGGGAGACACAGAATTGGAAGCAAGCTCCAGGCTCCGAGCCATCAGCCCAGAGCCTGATGCGGGGCTCGAACTCACGGAACGTGAGATCGTGACCTTGCTGAAGTCGGACGCTTAACCGACTGCGCCACCCAGGCGCCCCTATCTTTTTTTTTTTTAATAAATTTTTAGATTGCTAAGAAAGTTGCAAAGATAGTTCAGGAAGTTCTTGTATACCCTTCATCCAGCTTCCCCTAGTATCAACATCTTACATAACATACCACAAAACTGTGGTACATTTGACAAAAGTATCGTTTGTTTGTTTTTTTTTTTTTAAAGTATCGGTTTTTTTTTTAAATGTTTATTTATTTATTTTTGGAGAGAGAGAGACCAACTGTGTGCATGCAGTGGGGAGGGGCAGAAAGTGAAGGAGAGAGAATCCCAAGCAGGCTCTGTACTGTCAGTGCAGAGCCTGATGTGGGGCTCAGTCCCACAAACTATCAGATCATGACCTGAACCAAAACCAAGAGTCAGATGCTTAACCCACTGAGACATCATCTTTAAAAAAAAAATTTTTTTTAATGTTTATTTTTGAGAGAGAGTGCCACCCAGGTGCCCTAAGTATCATCTTTTTATTGATGTTCTGGATGGTATTAACTTATTGTATTTTCTCACCAGTTTGTACCTGGATTAGAAAAGCTATTTTTTTAAATGTTTATTTGTTTGTTTTGAGAGAGAGAGGGAGAGAAAGAGAGACGTGTGAGCGGGGTGGGGGCAGAGAGAGAGGGAGAGGGAGAGAGAGAATCCTAGGCAGGCTCCATACTCATTGCAGGGCCTGATGCAGGGCTTGATCTTACTACCATGAGATCATGACCTGAGCCAAAATCAAGAGTCGCTTAACTGACTGAGCCACCCAGGTGCCCCAGGAAAACTATTTTTTAAGGGGCGCCTGGGTGGCTCATTTTGTTAAGCATCCGACTTCAGCTCAGGTCATGATCTCACAGTCCATGAATTCGAGCCCTGCGTTGGGCTCTCTGCTGACAGCTCAGAGCCTGGAGCCTGCTTCAGATTCTGTGTCTCCCTCTCTCTCTGCCCCTCCCCCGTTCATGCTCTGTCTCTCTCTGTCTCAAAAATAAATAAACATTATAAAAATTTTTTTTAATAAAAAAAATAGTATCATTTGTTTGATTTTCTTACTGAACTATTTATTTACCAGTTTTATTAAGTTATGCATTTTCCAGTTAGATATTAGTATTGATTAACAATGATGACTTTTGTCTTTTTCCTTTTTTCTACGAGGCGTAGAAGCTAACATTTGAAGATGTCCAGTTTATCAATTCTTTGTTGCTTTCGCTCTTAGTGTCATATCTAAGAAACCATTGCTTGACTGAGGTCACAAAAATTTACATCTGTACTTTCTTTTAAGAGTTTCATACTTTGGGGAGCCTGGGTGGCTCAGTTGGTTAAGTGTCTGACTTCAGCTCAGGTAATGATCTTGCAGTTTGTGGGTTTTGGAGCCTGCTTTGGATTTTGTGCCTCCCTCTCTCTGCCCCTCCCCCACTTGTGCTCTGTCTCTCTCAAAATTAAATAAACATAAAAAAAATTTTTTTTTAAAGTTTCATAGGTTTAGCAGTGCCTGGCTAGCTCAGTCAGTGGAGTGTGCCATTCTTGATCTTGGGGTTGTACATTTGAGCACCACATTGGGTGTAGAGATTACTTAAAAATAAAATCTTATAAATAAATAAATTTTTTTAATGTCAGTTGCCCATATACCTAGTCTTCCAAGAGAAAAACATCAGATAAATTCCAATAATGGGAAATCCTACAAAATACCCAGTCAGTACTCCTCAAAACTGTCAAGGTCGACATCAAAAACAAAGTCTGAGGAACTGCAACAGCTAACAAAAGCCTAAAGAGATGTGATAACTAAATGTAATGTGGTATCCTGGATGAGATCCTGGAAGAGAAGGGGGCTATTAGCTAAAAATTAAGGAAATATGAATAAAATATATGGATGTTAGTTAATAACAGTGTCAGTTTATTAATTATAGTATATGCTATAATAGTGTAAGATGTTAATAAAAGTAGGAACTAGGTGAATGAGTATATGGGAACTCTACCTTCTCAGCTTTTCTGTAAATCTAACCGTTCTTAAATATTAAGTCAATTTAAAAAATCACTTGGATTGGGGCACCTGGCTGGCTCATTTGGAAGAACATGTGACTCTTTATCATGGGGTCATGAGTTCAAGTTCCATGTTGAATGCAGAGATTACTTAAAAATAAAATCTTTTTTTTTTAGTTTTTTTTTTTTTTTTAAGTTCATTTATTTTGAGAGAGAGCATGCTCAAGTGAGAGAAGGGCGGAGAGAGACGAAGGGAGAATCCCAAGTAGGCTCTGTGCTGTCAGCCTGAGCCTCATGTGAAGCTCAATCTCATGAACCGAGATCATGACCTGAGCTGAAGAGTCAGCCACTTAACTGACTGTGCCACCCAGGCACCCCCAAAATAAAATCTTAAAAAAAAAGTTTTATAGTTTTAGCTCTTAATTTGGGTCTTTGATCCATTTTGAGTTAACCTTTCATATGGTGTGAGGTAGGGGTCCAACTTCACTCTTTTGCATGTGAATATCCAGTTGTTCCAGCATCATTTGTTGCAAAGACCCTAAGGTTTAAACCTTTCTTTTCTGGTCTTCATTTTTTTTTTTTTTTTTAATTTTTTTTTTCAACGTTTATTTATTTTTGGGACAGAGAGAGACAAAGCATGAACGGGGGAGGGGCAGAGAGAGAGGGAGACACAGAATCGGAAACAGGCTCCAGGCTCTGAGCCATCAGCCCAGAGCCCGACGCGGGGCTCGAACTCACGGACCGCGAGATCGTGACCTGGCTGAAGTCAGACGCTTAACCGACTGCGCCACCCAGGCGCCCCTGGTCTTCATTTTTAGACCAGAACCTCAAAAGTATTGAAGTATAACAATGATAGAAGGTATCTTTGTTTTTTTTTCTTTTTTAATTTTTTAATGTTAATTTGTTTTTGAGAGAGAGAGAGAGACAGAGTGTAAGCAGGAAGGGACAGAGAGAGACAGAGAGAGAGAGAGAAAGAGAGAGGGAGACACAGAATCCGAAGCAGGTTCTAGGCTCTAAGTTGTTACCACAGAGCCTGACACGGGGCTCAAACCCACGAACCTTGAGATCATGACCTGAGCCGAAGTCAGAGACTTAACCAACTGAGCCACCCAGGCGCCTCTGTTTTTTTTTTCTTTAATGAGACTGCCTTTAGTATTTCTTCATTAAACTATGTTTACTTTGTTTTCAGTAGTTTCTTTTGATCAATTTAAGGAATTTTTTTGTTTCTGGTTTTTTAAGGTTTTTAAAAACCTTTTTATATTGCAAAATTTTATAGACATATAGAAAAGTATGCATAAACCATAAATGTCCAAATTAGTGGATTTTTATAAAGCAGAGGCTTGAATTACCACCACCTTGGTCCAGAAATTAAAGATTTGCTAATAGTTTAAGCAAAATTTTTTTAACGTTTTTTTATTATTGAGAGACAGAGAGACAGAGCATGAGTAGGGGAGAGGCAGAGAGGAGGAGACACAGAATCTGAAGCAGGCTCCAGGCTCTGAGCTGTCAGCACAGAGCCCGACACGGGGCTCAAACTCGCAAACCGCGAGATCATGACCTGTGCCTAAGTCAGACGCTCAACCGACTGAGCCACCCAGGAGCCCCTGGATTTGCTAATGGTTTAAAGAACAAGAATGGATATTAATTTTTTTATACTTTTGATGTTAAAACCATTATTTAATAACCCTGGAAAGTTTATTTTATTTATTTATTAAAAAAAATTTTTTTTACATTTATTTATTTTTGAGAAACAGAGTGAGACAAAGCGTGAGTGGGGGAGGGGCAGAGAGAGAAGGAGACACAGAATGCGAAGCAGGCTCCAGGCTCTGAGCTGTCAGCATAGAGCCTGATGCGGGGCTTGAACTCACAAACCGTGAGATCATGACCTGAGCTGAAGTCGGACGCTCAACCTACTGAGCCACCCAGGCGCCCCATCCCTGGGAAGTTTAAAGAGATTATTGGAATGATATCACACACAGTATTCTGTAAATGTGCCAGTTATCAATGATAGCTTTAATTGAGGCAGTGAGGCTGCCATTATTTTACATTTCCAGCAGGATCTGTTTTTCTCTTGAGCTTTGTAACTGATATCTGTCTATACTCTCATTATCTGTCATTGGATGGCTCACAGGTAGCTCAAACTCAACTGCTACACTTCCTGTGTTTCCTATCTTAGTAAATGGTACCTCTCTCTATCCAGTTATGTGAAACCTGAGTAACGTCTGTGACTCCTTATTTTCCTAGTGTGTGTGTGTGTGTGTGTGTGTGTGTGTGTGTGTTTTAACATTTATTTATTTTTGAGAGACAGAGTACAAGCGGGGAAGGGGCAGAGAGAGAGGGAGAGACAGAATCCGAAGCAGGCTCTAGGCTCTGAGTTGTCAGCACAGAGCCCAGCCCTATGCAGGGCTCAAACTCACGAACCGAGAGATCATGACCTGAGCTGAAGTCAGACACTTAACCGACTGAGCCATCCAGGCGCCCCATCTAACTCCTTATTTTCTTGATTCATTTGTTCAGCAGTGTTTATCTAGCACTTACTATGGCTGGATGCTTATTAACACTGAGGATGTAATAGGGAACAAAAACAGACATGGTGCTCTCATGAGCTTACAGTCACCATATCCTGAGGATTCTACCCATTGTAATCCAAATCAGTCTGTTTTGTCATTATCTCTCACCTGAGTAACAGAAATAATTTGCTGAATAGCTTCCCTGCTTCTACTTTTGCCTTTCCCAATCATTTCCTGTACTTCAGCCAAGAACAGCTAAACATTTTATACTTTCCTTAAAATGCTCCAGTGTTTGCCAGTGCCCTGTTTTCCAGTGTCTCTTCTTGCCATTCCCAGCTTTGAATTCTGCACTTCAGCTATATTTCATTTCCTGGATCATGTCATGTTCTCTTCTTAATACATCTCCTTCTGCTTCTCTCATCCTTATTGTCTCTCTTTGCCTACCCCTTTTTCAGGTCTCAGGTTCAACATCATTATCTCCAGGGAGCCTCCCCATAGCTTACCATTCTGTATTTTCCCCCATAGGTACTTCTGTGTTTTCCCTTGGTATTGATGGCTTCCTGTCATAGCACTTGTCATGTAGTCCTATGAATTTCTCATTTTATTGACTATCTTCCTTAACCAGACTTTAAACTCTGGAAGGGCAGGGACTTTACCCATCTTATTTGCCATTATGTTAACTGCATCTACCACAATATCTGTTAAATTTTAGGCATTGAGAATAAATACTTGTTCAATGAACAAATGAATTCATGGCAGGGGGTGGTAGGGGGGAGTGAATTGTTCCAGCCAGTAATTTAATGCGAATAATCAAAATTGGGACTAGGGTTCATAATTCAAACCTTAAAACTTTATTTGCTCCAAAGTATGTCTTTTTTTCCTTAGTAATTTGTTTCTGTTTTGGATTTTTTTAATTAGTTAAACTTTGGTTGGTTAGGATTTAGAGGGAATTAGGAATTGAATATCATGTTCTTATGTCTTTTAAAGACCAAGTGAACAAGAAGGAGAGTATAAACCAGGATTTTGGATGCTAAAAATATTGCAGAATTTAGAGCCTTGACCTTCAGGCAGTGTGTCAATGTGAAGAGTGCAACTGTTAGGAATAAGTGTCTCTGATGTAGAAAGTTTTTACGAAGTTCAGACGGTTTGCTATGTCATTAGTGTTACAGCTTTGAAATCAGTTGGAAACAAATCAAAACTATAAGTTGAATGGATTGGTAGAAATATAAGAGTTGTAATAAGACTAAAACATATTTTTAGCATAGTTTGGGGTTTGGTATATAAATGCACTCTTGTACGTAAAGATATGAATTGCATTCCTTTAGAAATTATAATGAATTAAATAAAATTAGTCTATCATTTATTTGACACAAAAATTACACTGGAGGTTGTTATTTGTAATAAAGGAATATGGAAAGGATCTTTAAAGTTTTTTTCAATATAATATAAATGTTAAATAATGTACTAGGATACTAGTCCAAACCAGAGTACATCAAGGACCATTTTCTTCAACCTGGTATCTTTCTCTTTATGATTGCTGGGACACTGTTTGTCAAGGACAATAGATACTCCTGTCCACTGGACTGTGCTGAAGGTCTCGTAGGATAAAAAAAGTAAAAGAAACTTTCCCTTCCTTCAGGAACCTTGTACACCATTTGGTGAGATAAGACATAGTTACGTGAAAAAAAAACCAAAAACCTAGGTGTTCAAGGTGGGATAACTGTGGAATGATTAGACTGGATAATTAGTATGGATGTTCTAAAAAATAGAGGTTACTACTTGGAAATTGGGAAAGGCACTGTTTCTGGCAGGTTGGCCATCTCATAACTTCTTATTAAATAAACAGATTGAAAATTTTGGAGCAAAGGAATAATGTGAGAAGAGTAGTATTTTAAGTGACTAATTTGATAAAATTGTATTGGATAGATTGATTTGAGGGAGAAGCAAAAGTTAAGATGCACCATAGCTTATTATAATAGGCTCTATGGCAATAGTGAAAAGGGTCTAAGAAAGTAAGATGTGAATAGGCACTTAGGAAAAATACAGGATATTGGGGCTCCTGGATGTCTCAGTTGGTTAGGCGTCCAGCCCTTGATTTTGGCTCGGGTCATGATCTCATGGTTCAGGGGTTTGAGCCCCACATCGGGCTCTGTGCTGATAGCACAGAGCCTGCTTGGAATTTTATCTGTCTCCCACCCCTCAAAAATAAATAAAAAATAAACATAAGAAAAAGGAAAAACATAGGGTATTGAGACTTACTGGATATAGAACGCAGGAGAAGGAGAGGTCAAAGACAATTTTAAGATTTTGAGAATAATACTGAAATTCAACAAGTATTTATTAAGCATGTATTCCTTGCCACATACTGAACGAGGTGCTGGGGGAAAAATGGTGAGAAAGACAGTCTTCTTTCATTCTGCACTAAAATGTAAATAGAAATGGGGAAGTCAAGAAAGGAAGCTGATATGGGGCAAGAGTAGGACTTAGCTTTCTCTTAATTTCAGGTAAGATTGTGAGATACCAAACTGCTAATGTGCACTGAACAATTGCAATTTAGAGAAGAGTTTAGGGTCTAAGATAGATTGTGGAGTCAGAATTAGCTGGACTCCCTGGTCCAGCAGTCGTCACAGCTGTTCTTCCACAGGTCCCTGGACATCCTTCAATTTGTGAAATTCACAGCACTTACCCCACCTCTTCCCAATCCTGCTCTCCTAAGCCGCTCAGCAGTGTTAGATAACATTGTAGAGTATTTCTTATTGGCTGCATGGCAAACATAGATTTTTATATTAAAGATGCAGCACAAGGGTGCCTGGGTGGCTCAGTTGGTTGAGCATCCGACTTCGGCTCAGGTCATAATCTCGCAGTTCATGAGTTTGAGCCCCACATCAGGCTTACTGCTGTCAGTGCAGAGCCCGCTTCAGATGCTGTCTCCCTCTCTCTCTGCCCCTCCCCCTCTCATGGTCTCTCTCTCTCTCTCTCTCTCTCTCTCTCTCTCTCTCTCTCTCAAAGATAAATGAAATATTAAAAAAAAAAAAAAAAAAAAGAGGCAGCACAGTAGAGTGGCTAAAAGCACAGCTTTAGAGCCAGACCATCTAGATTTGAGTCTTGGTGGTGCAAATCTTGGTTATGTAAGTCACTTAATTTCTGAGTTCTCAGTTGCATCATATGTGTAATGAAGACAGTAAGAGTTTCAAACTCAGAGTTGTTATGAGGAATAATTGAGTTAATGTATGTAAGGTGCTCAGAACTCTGCCTGGCACAAAGAGAGTGCTAATATATGTATTTGTTAAGCAAATAAAATGAAATACCCTCATCTGGGCCTTTATTACCACCTACCAATGTTTTAATCATTCCTAGTGGCTCTGTATCTAAGCACATCTTTTATTTCTTTCTTATTAAGAGCTGACAAAATCACTGTCTAGTCAAAGGAAACCAACAAAACAAAACAAGACAAACAAGAAAAAACCCACATCCGGTACTCTTCTCTCCACCTCCAAACCATTTCTGTTGTCATTTTTCCTCCTCTCCTTTCAGGGTCCAGTATCATCCTTCCCCACTACTTCCAGGATGTTACGAGATCAGTGATCTCTTCATTTGTGTCTTCACTCTCTTCTCCCCTCGTTTCTTCTTCTTTTCTTTAACATTCCTCAAGTTCTCTTCATTCTCAGAAATAAAAACAACATTGGGGCACTTGGTTGGCTCAATTGGTTAAGCATCCAACTTGATTTTGGCTCAGGTCATGGTCTCATGGTTCATGAACTTCAGCCTGCTTGGGCTTCTCTGTTCCTCTGTCTCTGCCCCTCCTTTGCTTGCACGTACTCTTTTTCTCTTTCTCCAATGAATAAACTTAAAAAAAAAAAAAGAAAAGAAAAACTACATTAACTGGACTTATTGTGGTGATCATTTTGCAATATATACAAATATTGAATCATGTCGTACCCCTGAAACTATTATATATCAGTTATACCTCAATAAAAAATACATGATAAAAATTACCGCCCAAACAACTTTTTCTGTCTTAACTCTTTCTTTCAGACTACTGACTCATCTTTCTCTCCTTTCTCCTCAAGGAGTGGTATATACCTACTTTTCTACTTATGTTCCTGCCATTCTATTGATACTGCTTTCTCAGAGGTCACCACAGACTTCCTAAATGCCATACCTTCTTAATTCCTTTCCTTTTGGACCATTTTATGTTTTGTCCATTGATCCCTTTTATTAATTAAAACTCAACCCTTGGCTTCTAAACCGCCCCCTCCCCCCCAGATCCTCCTCTTACCTCCTGGATCACTCTTCTGCACTTTCTTCTCTATTCCTCTTCCTCTGCCCACTCTTTTTCCAGACTTCCATCTTCAGCCCACTTTTTTCTCTATCGTTTCTCCATTTGTAACCTTACCTACTCCCATGGCCTCATCTAGGGCCATGTATTCATGATGTCCAGCTATCCAGCTCTGACCTCTCTAGACTTTATCTTTTCTCTGGACTCCAGGTTTGTATTCCCAGTTGTCTACTTGACATCTTGATTTCCATGTCTTGCAGATTTATCTCAGTCTCCATATTTCCAGAGAAAAACTGTTTTTTTATCCCGGTCAAAAAGCTGTCGCTCCTCCTCCTTCTCTTCTTCTCTTCATAAACTACTCAGTCATCTAAGACATTAGTTCTTATTTGTCAATGCCACCATTGATGCTCAACTGACTGCATGAAAATCATCAGGGGGCAGGTGTTAAAAATAGAGACTCTGAAGGGTGCCTGGATGGTTCAGTCAGTTAAGGGTCCAACGCTTGATTTCGGCTTAGGTCATGGTCTCATGGTCATGAGATCAAGCCCTACATCAGGCTCTGTGCTGGGTGTGGAGCCTGCTTAAGATTCTGTTCTGTCTCTCTCTCAAAAAAAAGGCGGGGGGGGGGGGTGGATAGAAACTCTTAGTCCTACCCTCAAAAGAACCTGATTCAGTAGGTCTGGGGTAGGAGCCAGGAATTCTTTTATTCTGATGCTCATCCAAATTTGGGAATCATCGATGAAAACTGGGATTTGCTTCCTTCCTTCCTTCCTTCCTTCCTTCCTTCCTTCCTTCCTTCCTTCCTCCCTTCCTCCCTCCCTCCCTTCCTCCCTCCCTTTCTCCCTTCTTCCCTCCCTCCCTCCCTTCGTTCCTTCCTCTCCTTCCCACCCTTTGTTCCTTCCTTCCTTCCTTCCTTCCTTCCTTCCTTCCTTCCTTCCTTCCTTCATCAAGAGTTGTCAGTTCTACTTTTTCATGTCTCTTGACTCTCTTCTTGTCTCCATTAACATTGCTGGTACCCTAGTTCAAGTTGTCGTCTCTTATGTGAACTAGTAGGCACATATTTTTTTAAATGCTTGTCGAATAAATGAATGCATTGTTGCCATAGTCTGCTGTAGGTCTCCCTTTTTCTTATTTTGCACATATTACAATCCATTTTTTTAAATGGTTTATTTTTGAGAAAGAGGGAGCACAAGCTGGGGAGGGGCAGAAAGAAAGAGAGGTCAGAGGATCCAAAGCAGGTCTGTCCTGGCAGCAGTGAGCCTGAACTCACAAACTGTGAGATCATGCATGACCTGAGCCGAAGTTGGACACTCAACTGGCTGAGCCACCCAAGCACCCCCAGTCCATTTTTAATAGTACCTTCAGAGTTATCTTTAAAATATCAATCTAATAATATAACTTTCCTTAAAAAAAAAAACAATCCATCAATGGTTACCAAATTTTATTACACATTAGGATACTCATTCAAATACAGATGCCTCTGCCCTATCTCTGGAAATTCCACTTCAGTAGCTTGGGGGTAGAATCCAGGAATCTGTATTTTTTCCATGCATTTGAAGTTACTCTGATGCAATTTTGCATTTTGGAACCATTGACATGCAGAATAAACAGGCTAGCTCTTTCCATGGCATCTAAATTTTTTCAACCCGTCTTCTCAGTTTCTTTCCCCACTATTCCTCAACCATATTCACATACCTGCTCATTTATTACTTGCCATTTCCTGAGCACTTCTCGTGAACATTTGTTTATGTTGTTCTCTTTGCCTACATTGTCCTCTCTGCCCTTCTGTACTTGGTAAAACCCTACTAAATCTTTCAAGGTTCTGCTTTGATAACACTTTCTCTGTGAAGCCTACCTTGTCAGAGTTTATTTGTCTTTCCTTCTTGTCCTTATAACATCTTGTTCTTCATGCTAGTTTAGCAACTACGTGTGATATTATCTTACACAAATTCATATTTACTTTTCCTTATGTTAGACCAAGAGTCCCTGATAGCAGAAAGCATGTCTCAACCATCTTTTTCTCCTTAGTGCTGACTGTACTCCTTAAATTAATGAATCAGTGTTCAGTAAAGTTCTGAAAGAAAATGAATTCTGTTATTTTCAGGAAGAGCAGACCGAGGTCTGACCCTTGGAAAGTTTACATGTTTGGGAAGAGAAAGAGTGGTCATAGGGAAAGCTGAAGAACTAGTTAGTTTTCAGGGAAGCCAAGGAAGTCTTGAAAGAGACTGTTTAATTGCTCATTCATCCAGGTGTTTACTAAAATACATACATATTTATTGAGCTTTTACTATGTGTCAGGCATTGTTCTGGGTAACAAGGGATGTTATTTGCTACAGAGAACTTGGGTGTGTATTTGTGTCTGAAATAGAAAAACAGAAAAATAAAAATCTTAAAAAACCTGATTTTATCTTAATGAGTTTCAGAATTGAGGCTTCTTTCTATATTGTTCAGTCAGTTACCTCCATCTTTTAGAGGAAAGAAGACCAATATGTAACTATCACACCATCCCTGAATGCCTGACCACTGTAGGGGTTCAGGTCTGTTATTTTTCATCATTCCCTAAGGATGGTAAAGTCCAATTAGTTGTAGGTTGGATCAAGTTATATTCCAGGAGTAGGACCTCCCTATTTGGAATAGATTCTTAAGTTTACACGAAGGCAGAGAGATAAAATATTTTTCTCCCTTTAATCTGAGAAATCATAATTTTTTTCTGATGAGATTCTGGGGAAAGCAACCAAATCATTTAAGAAGTTTAGCTGGTCTGAGAGGAACATCTCATCTAGTTTTTCTGAACACATTCTCCAGAGGGAATTGTCTCATTACCTTCCTATGGGGTCTAAATCATAAGAGTAAGTTGATGAAATCCCTTCTCCCTTCCCAAATCCAGTAGTCATGTAATTATGGAGCTCTGACTACACCGTGATTGGAAATTATGACTGGCTGTTATATTTTCATGATTATTTGTGGACAAGGGTGAGGAGTCACATGTCTCCTCTATGATTTCTGCTTTTAATGAGTTCCTGGTAATGCCTCCAGAAGATTCCTATTTTGCTTCTGTTTAGCCCTATCCTAAGGCAATTTTATTAGGTTCCATTGGGTTCATGGCTGCCAACAGCAATTTATTACCTAGACTGTGCCTTTCTCAGTTCTTATTTGTTCCTGCTAAAATCAAAGATATTATATTTTAAACATTGGGGAAAATTTAGCCCCGGACTCCAATTCAGCATCCAAATGCATAAATTTTATTATTGTAAATTGTGGTCAACCCCCGGTCAACATTTAGAGGCACATAGTAGCTTCAGGCATCATAGGCTGTCCGTCAGAGTTTCTTGAGCAAGTCATGCTGTGGCAGGTGGAAGACTTGGGAGGCAAAATAGTTTTATTATTCACCTAGTGTTTCCAGTGTAGGGCTGCTGTTGATATGATGACCTGTGAATAAGGAGGAAATGTGTTTCAAACAATTTCTATGAACATAAGTTGAACTTTGGATTATTGTACTTGTTTCTATCCACTGTAGAGAGGGGATACACCTGCCTCTTCCCTGCCTCTTCCCTCTGCAGCTTTATACTCTTAAACCCACCTTATCCCTGGTTCTGTCCTTCCTGGCCATCTCTTCGCAGTGTCCATAGAGGCTTTCTTTTTGCTTTGCTGTAGTCTGCTTTGGTTACTGATTTATTCCAAGATTTTTCCCATCTGTCCTGATAGATTATTTCTCTGAACTTGTTTTAAGATCTTTTACTTCTCCAGGGCACTTGGGTAGCTCAGTCGGTTAAGTGTCTGATGCTGGATTTTGGCTCAGGTCATGATCTCAGGGTCCTGGGATTGAGCGCCACACTGGGCTCCACACTGACAGCCTGGAGCATGCTTGGGATTCTCTCTCTCCCTGTCTCTGTCTCTGTCTCTGTCTCTGTCTCTGTCTCTGTCTCTGTTTCTCTCACTCTCATTCTCTCTGTCCCTCCCCCATTCAGACTCTCTTTGTCTCTCTCTCTCTCTCAAAATGAATAAACTTAAAAAAAGAGACCTTTTCTCCAAGGAAATGGTTACGCATATTCCTTTTGAACTGTTCATATTTGAATCATGTTCTGTTCTAATGATTGAAGAACTAAAGTCTCCAGTATCTGTTGTCTTTGAAAGTCACCCTCTCACCTTTTATCAGGGTTTTATATGGTTACTTAAGGGTAATAGGGTACTGATATCACTAGGATTTGTAAAGCAGTTACTTGCTTTACTACTGACTGTCCATGTTTATTTATCTTATTCATAGATTGCTGTCTTTTATTGATAGATAAATAAATAGTTTCTTAATACCATTCCCCTTAATCACATTTCACTAGTGAAATACATACATACATGCATGCTTTTCAGGTTATTAAAGCCCCAAAAGGCTCTGAAGATTATCTGCAATTACTCAATGTAAGAACAGTAGCTATGTCTCTTCTGAACTTTAGTGGGGCAGAAGTCCCTACTGATCATCTACTTTAACTCCTACAGAAAAGGGAGAAAAACACACCTTTTGGTTTGACCTGATGTAGATTATCACTATTGTCCCTTTGTGTTAAAGAGTATTGGAGTGCTTTCGATGAACTTTATTACGGTTATGTGTATGAGTGTGTATGTGTTTTCTCATCCCTCAACTGCCTCCAGTAGCCTAGGCTGAGACTCAAGGATCAGTGCTCTCCAGCCAGGTTGCTGCTTATCTTGGCTTCCAGTTTTGACTTGTGAATTTCCATCACTGTTTTTCTTCATAGGGGACTGCATCTAGCTGCCAGTGTATCCTACTCTGTGCTTTTGAAAGGACCAGTTTGAAGACTCCTTTTAAGTAGGAAAGTCATTTTCTGTGGTATCTAGAAATGGCCTAAGAAAAGGAAATCTGATAGTTGTAAAACCTTCCTTTATAGTATCTGCTAATAGATATTAAAATCATTAGAATTTCATCTTTCTTTTTTCTCTTTACCCTCTCATGAGCTAGTGAGTAGTTTAAAGGCCAGAATTATTAGAACAGTGGCAAGTTAGGAGGAGAAACAAAGGAAGTGGGGATCTGTAAGCCAACAACTGTGGAATTGAAAATGTCTGGGTAAAGGAGTCTCATGCAGAGCTCAGAGAGATATAAGCAAATTATTGTCTCAGTATCTCATGTTAGATCCCAGGAATTTTTAACACTTTTATTTTGAAATAATTGTAGATTCATAGAAACTTACACAGAAGTCCTATTAACCCTTTACCCAGTTTTCTCCCACTAATAACATCTTACATAACTATAGGCTATTATCAAAATCAGGGAATGGACACTGGTACAATTCATAGACCTTATTCAGATTAAAAAAAATTTTTTTAATGTTTAATTTATTTTTGAGACAGAAACAGAGCAAGAGGGGAGGGGCAGAGAGAGAGGGAGACACTGACTCCGAAGCAGGCTCCAGACTCTGATCTGTCAGCCCCGAGCCCGACACAGTCCTTGAACCCACAAACCATGAGATCATGACCTGAGCCGAAGTTGGACGCTTAACTGACTGAGCCACCCAGGCGCCCCAACCTTATTCAGATTTAAAATCAGATTTACGTGTACTCATTTGTATGTGTATGCATGTATAGTTATAGTAATTTTATCACATGTGCAGATTTGTGTAATAACAGCAACACAGTCAAGATACAATAGGAATTACTTTTTATTTTGTTATTTTATTTTGTTTCTTTATTTTAGGAATTACTTTTTAAATTTCCAAGTTGTTTTAACCTTGTGTCAATTTAGGCGGTGTGACTTTTTTTCTTTTTCTTTCTATTTTTTTTGGCAGTCCAATTTCCAACTTGAAACGTATAGAAATACAAAGCATTTTGTGTTGGGGTTTTCTGTGAGAAATTTCTCAATTTGAGAAATGGCTTTCTTTGACAACTTCAAAAAGATAGGTTGTGGGGGTGCCTGGGTGGCTCAGTCAGTTAAGCGTCCGACTTCGGCCCAGGTCATGGTCTCACGGTTCTTGAGTTCAAGCCCCGCGTCAGGCTCTGTGCTGACAGCTCCGAGCTTGGAGCCTGCTTTGGATTCTGTGTCTTCCTCTCTCTCTGCCCCTCCCTAGCTCACGCTCTCTCTCTCTCTGTGTCAAAAATAAACAAACTTAGAAAAAAAAAAAGGTTGTGAAAGTGTATCTTAAATCTGAGTACTTTATAATATTTTCATTTAATAAGTGATATCAATAATGTTTAAATCTTATTGATTCACTTAACTTTTTTAGACTGATTTCCTTATGCAGAGATAGCCGTAGAATAAAATGAAATTGTCATAATTTTTTCACCCAGGACAAATAAGTACAAATTTTCACTCAATTTTAATATTTATCCAATTGTTCATATTTTTTAATGTTTATTTACTTTTGAGAGAAAGAGAGAGACAGAGCGTGAGAGGGCGAGGGCACAGGGAGAGAGACACAGAATCTGAAGTAGGCTGCGGTCTCTGAGCTCTCAGCATAGAGCTCAACGCGGGGCTTGAACTGACAAATCATGAGATCATGACGTGAGCCAGAGTCAGATGCTTAACCAACTGAGCCACCCAGGCGCCCCTGATTGTTCATATTTTAAAAGCCATGCAGGTTAACAGATTCTTTTAGGGCTTGAATTTTGGATAGGAAGAAGCCCTATTGCTTGTTAGAATTGTTTCTTATTAAACTAAGAAGTCTTAGATGAGATGTCATTTAACTGTTCAGCTATTTCCCAGTCTTTAACATTGGTTTATACTTGGTAGCAGTGGAAAGCACACAGCAGATGTAATGACCAGACTTTTTCTCTCATTGATTTATTATCTTTAATAAACTCTTTCAAACCTTGCAGAGAATAATATAACAAGTACCTGTGTAACTGCCAACTAGTTTGAGAAATAGACTATTAGCAATATAGTTAACATGTCTTTATATTTTTACCTCGTATAAACGTATCCCTAAATAATTTATAATGTTGTTTTATATGTTTTTAAAATTATATAAATGGCACTATATTCTACATATCCTTTTGCTATGTGCTTTTTCCAATTTAATATTATATTTGTAAGATTTATCTGTTGATAATGCAAAGCACTAGTTTATTCATTTGCACATTGATACATGCGACACTAACTTACCCGTCTTCACATTGTCATATGGTAGGTAGCCCAGCGCATAATTGTACTAAAAGTATCTTCTTCTGTTGATGGATATATACACTGTTTTTAGGATGATGAGGTTTGTTTTGCTACTAAAACATAATCTGGAGATGAAAATCAAAACTACAAAGAGATACTACTTCCCACCCATTTGGATGGTTTAATAAAAAGATGGCAGTAACAAATATTGGTGACAAAATGAAGAAATTGGAACCTCATGCATTGCTTGTGTGATGGCAAAAATGGTATAGCCACCTTGGAAAACACTCTGGTAGTTCCCCAAAGCATTGAGTGCAAAGTTACCATATGACCCAGCAATTCTGCTCTTGAGCATATATCCAAGATAATTGAAAACATATGCCCACATAGAAACTGGTACATGAATGTTTACAGCAGCATTATTCATGATAGCCAAAAAGTGGAAACAACTCAAATGCCTATCAACCCGTGTATGGATAAACAAATGTGGTGTATCCATATAATGGACTATGATTGGCCATTAGAAGGAATGAAGTACTGATATATGCTACAGTCTCAGTGAACCATGAAAACATTATGCTAAGTGAAAGAAACCAGATACAAAATCCTATGTGTATTGATTCCATTTGTATGAACTGTCTAGAATAGACAAAGACAGAGATAGAAAGTAGGTTAGTGGGTGCCATAGGCTAGACAAGGGAGGAATGGGGAGTGCCGACTAATGGATGTGGGATTTCTTTCTGGGGTAATGAAATGTTCTGAAATTAGATAGTGGTAATGGTTGCACAATTCTGTGAATATACTATAAACTGCTGAATTGTGTGCTTTAAAATAATTTTATGGTATATGAATTACATCTCAGTGAAGATGTTATAAAAACAGAAAACTCATAATGCTACTGTGAGCACTCTTGTTCATTGTTCCATGTGTAAATGTGTTATAGTTTTTCTGAGGTTTATGTGAAGGATCAGATGTTTGTGTGCATCTTTATCAGATAATGCTGTTCCAAATTCTTGGCTGTACCAATTTACATGGCCTCCAACTGCGTATGAAGGTTCTTACAGCTCCACATTTTCATTTTGTCAGATTTTTTTGTATCATTGACTTGGCAGGTCAAAACTAATATGATTCTCAAATAATTGCTTACTATTTTCAGACAATGCCAAAGCGTGATGCTATTTGTAAATGTCTATTGACTGTTGCTGCAGATTTCTTAGTGATTAGCTGCAAAATATTGCTTGATAGTTTGGGTTTGTGCATGACTAAACATCATATAAAGTTTATGAAAATCAGGGAAAGATTGGACAAGTTTGTTACAGAAAACCTTCCTTAGCATCAGACAACTACATCACAACAAATCACATTTGGATTATTTAGTTTGTATATTATCTGGACAATATACATCTTTTTCCACTGCCTCCTCTCCCACCAGTTTCTTCTTTTTTTTTTAATTTTAATATTTATTTATTTTTGAGAGAGGGAGAGAAAAAGAGTGTGAGTGGGGGAGAGGCAGAGAGAGAGAGGGAGATACAGAATCTGAAGCAGGCTCCAGGCTCTGAGCTGTCAGCACAGAGCCTGACATGGAGCTCGAACCCACGAACTGTGAGATCATGACCTGAGCCGAAGTCAGACACAGCCGACTGAACCACCCAGGCGCCCCTATCTATGTATTTTTATTTTTTTTTTATTTAAAAATTTTTTTTCAACGTTTATTTATTTTTGGGACAGAGAGAGACAGAGCATGAACGGGGGAGGGGCAGAGAGAGAGGGAGACACAGAATCGGAAACAGGCTCCAGGCTCTGAGCCATCAGCCCAGAGCCTGACATGGGGCTCGAACTCACGGACTGCGAGATCGTGACCTGGCTGAAGTCGGACGCTTAACCGACTGCGCCACCCAGGCGCCCCTATCTATGTATTTTTAAATGTACTAATTTTTAGAAGGAAATACTGGTAAATATTAACATATGTATACTTAAATATTTATGTTTAAATATATATTATATAAAATGAAACTTAACTTCTGTATGACAAAGGACACCATAAAAAAAGGTTGAAAGATAGGTGACTAGGAAAAAAGTTTATGATCAAAGGATTAATATCCATCTAAGCAATTTTAAAACTTTATCCAAAAGAAAAATAAAGAAAGGCTGTGAATGGACAATTATTTGTATAGTTAATACTCATATGGAATAGCAAGGGACAAAGAATAGCCAAAACAGTTCTGAAAAGAAGAATGAAGTAGGAGAGCTCACGCTTCCTGATTTCAAATTTGAAGACAGTGTGATATTGGCACAAAAACAGACATATAGATCAATGGAATAGAGCTGGGAGTTCAGTAATAAGACCATACATTAATTGTCAGTTCAGTTTTGACAAAGGTGCCAAGACCATTCAATGAGGAAAGAATATTTTTTTCAACAAATTGTGCTGTGACAACTGGATAGTCACATGCAAAATAATGAACTTGGACCTTTACTTCATACCATATACAAGATTAATTCAAAATAGATCGTAGACCTGGATGCAAAGGCTAAAACTATAAAACTCTTAGAGGAAAATATGGGGGTAATATTTTCCATGATCTTAGATTTGACAAAGGATTCTTAGATATGACACCACAATCATGAGAAACAAACAAGAGGAAAAAGAAAAGAAAAATAGATAATTAGAACTCATCAAAATTAAAAGCTTTAATTCTTGAAAGGACACAAGAAAGAGCAAAGACAATGCATGCAATGGGAGAAAACACTGCAAATCATATATCTGAGAGGAGACTTGTATCTAAGATATATAAAGCACTCTTACAATGCGATAATAAAAAGACAAATATCCCAATTTAAAAACAGGTAGAGGATCTAAACAGGCATATCTCCAAGGAAGATACACAAATCACCAAAAAGCACATGAAAATATGCTTGTTATTATTAGTCATCTGAGAAATTTGATCAAAATTACAGTGAGATACCACTTGATGGATTGCTGGATGGCTAGAATCAAAACGCCAGATAAGTGTTGATGACAGTGTGGGGAAATTGGAACTCTCACACTGTTGGATGGAAATACAAGATGGTAAAGCCACTTTGGAAAACAGTCTGGCAGTTGCTCAAACAATTAAACATAGAATCACCATATGACCTAACAGTTCTACTCCTAGGTATATATCCATGATAAATGAAAACATGTGTCCTCATAAAAACTTAAACATGAACGTGTACAGCAGCATTATTCATAATAGCCAAAAGATAGAAATAATCCAAATATTCATCAACTTATGGATAACCAAAATGTGGTATATCTACACAATGGAATGTTATTATAATATTATAAAGGAATAAAGTACTTACACATGTTGCAACTTGGATGAACCTTAAAAACATATACTAAGTGAAAGAAGTCAGTCGCAAAAGTCCATGTATTATATGATTCCATTAATATGAAAGTCCAGAATAGGGCACTCTGTGGAGATGGAAAGTACATTAGGGGTTACTTAGGGCTAGGAGGAGAGGTCCTGACAGCTAAAAGGGTATGAGGTTTCTTTTTGAGGCGTCAAAGTTTTCTTAAATTGACTATGATGATAGATCCACTTATCTGTGGCTATACTAAAACAAACAAAAAGTCCCTAAACAAAACACTGAAAAGTAAGCATATCATTGAATTATATTATATACTTTGGGTAAATTATATGGTATGTGAATTATATCTTAGGCTGTTTTAAAATTTAAACAAAAACCATGAGAAACTGCCGAGTTTTATTATTAATCAGCAAAATGCAAATTGAAACACTGATTATATTTATTCAGTACTTTAATAGCAATCTTAAAATTCTTTCTGTCAAATATAGATATTGGTATCGAATTGAGGAACTGGGCTTTCTTTTTAAACATTGCCTTGTAAATGAGTAAATTTTTTTCAGAAGGCAGTTTAGAACAATTTATAAAAATATATGCAAATTATTTGACCCCCCCCCCCAGGGTTTTTTTAATGTTTATTATTTTTGAGAGAGAAAGAGAGAGGGAGAGAGAGAACGAGTAGGAAGGGGCAGAAAGAGAGAGGGAAACACAGAATCAGAAGCAGGCTCTAGGCTTTGAGCTGTCAGCTTAGAGCTCAACGCAGGGCTTGAACCCACAAACCATGAGATCATGACCTGAGCCAAAGTTGGACACTTAGCCAACTGAGCCACCCAGGCCCCCCTGTGCAGAAATATTCTTTAGTTTATTGTTTATAACAACAAGAAATTAGAAAAAAAACTGTTAAGTTTGTATAAATAGGGGAATGGTTAAATAAATTATGTTTATGGAAAATTATATGTTATGGAAATTTTTTGTAGTTATGAACAAAAGGTAGACCTATGTAGACCTCTACTAACATGGAAAACATAAAAATATTGTAAGTAAAAAGAAAAATGTACAGATAACACATATAATATGCCCCTATTTATGCTGTTAAAAATTCTAAATGATACGTAAAAACATGTTGCTGTGTAAGTATGTGTTTAGAAATCATTTTAGAAGGATATATACCAAACTGTAGATACTTACTTTCCAATTTTTTCACTCTTTCAGTAAAAATATACTCTTGTGTTACTTAAACAAATTAGTTAAATCGATTTGAAGAAAAAGTCTATAGTAAAACATGGTAGTGGATATAACTTTGCGGTGGGAGTTAGAAATGCAGAGCATTAGTTCAGCTATGATCAATCATAGACATAAGCCCTCCTGAGTGGTTTTATCACATGTAGCTCTGTGTCAGGAAGTAGGATTAGTATCCGTGTTCTTCACTTCCTGGGCATTACTTTCCATACTCTTATAAAAAGAAAATACCTTCTGCTCCTTTGATTTGCATGCCATTTGGCTAGGCCGCCTTCTTACCCTCTCATTCTTCAAAGACCACTCGCTCACAGCTTCCTCTCCATCTCATTACTATCAGAGCATCCAACATTTTGGCCTCATAGTTTTTTAGCTTCCTCATTTTCGGTGACTTCTCCCTCTACCTGCCTGTGTCACTCACTTCCACAGTCACATCTATGGCAGTTTTCACCTAGAAAACTGCTTCTCCTTTAAGCATCTGGCTTTTTGAAGGTAGCATGTAATTTCTAGTTCAGTCATTTGCCTTGTAACCAAATTCTTGTTGGGACCTCCAGTTCTTCTCCCATCTCCTTTCTTACTAATTTATCAGCTTCCCTTATCATCTTGTTTAGGTTCTGTGTTCACTTCAGTAACACTTTCCCTGTTACTTCTTTACCTCTCTGAAATTTTTGAACTTATCCAGCAGAGTCCTAACCCTTGATGAACCCAATTCTGATTTCTCTGTGGTTACATCTAAGTGGCTAAAAATCACAAAATAGCGCAGATTTTTATACCACTTTATTTTCATGGTCACCAAATTCCAATAGATCCTTCTCATTGTCTGGAAACCTCATTATGTATCAACTCATTGCTTCTTTCCCTGAAAAGATCATTTCACACTTCTTTACTCTCCCCACCCTTCTGATCACCTATTTTCTCCTTTTTTCTCAACAGATATTACCTCCTACTACTTTGTGTTCCACTCCACAAAATCTCTGGTCTGGTTTTTGTCTCCATCACTGCACCAAAAAAAAGCTCTTTAAAGAGCTTTATATCGAGACTTGTTAAAAATCTCTAAATTGAGTGTTGGTATAATAAAGTAGCTCATAGTATCAGCTTTGGATCCAGACTGATTGGGTTTGAATGCTGGCTTAGCCATGTGACCTTGGACAAGTTGCTTAACTTTTTAAAAGTGAAAATAATAATATCTTTCTTAAAAGTTTGCTAGGAGGATTAAATTAATTAATGTATAAGACAATGCTTAACCCATAGTACTAAAAGATTAATAATATTAATACTTGTTAATTATAATCACCCTTCTAATAATTATATAAATAACATTCTGTCAATTATATAATTAACATTAATATGTATTTATTAAATATTATTTAATATAATAAGCATTATTAATCCTACCACCACCTTCATTACTATTATGATTATTACTACTGCTTCATAAATAAGATAGAAAACAGAGAAATTAGAATTTCTTTAACTTTTTACCTCCAAACCACTCTGCCTTAGTCTGAAACACTCTTTTCCTTCCCTCTTAGTGCAGTGGCAGCCTTCCCATCTAAGGCTCATCCTCCCATCTTTGTTTTGGAACCTTTCTTCTGCAACCAGACACTGTTCAATCTCTCTCTTCAGTCTTTTCCTTTTATTTGGACTCTTCCACTTGTCATTAAACACGCGCAGATCTCTTCCATCTTGGAATAACAAAATCCCCTGGGCCCCTTCCTGGCCTTTAGTTACCACCCTGCCTTTTCCCTCCCTTTCTCAGCCATATTTGTAAAGACTTAATCCATGCTTTCCTTTCCCCTCACTCTTATTCCATTGCTATCTCAATTTTGCATCATTGCTACATTGAAACTTCTTGCTAAAGTCATCAGTGACCTTCAGGTTGCTAATTCTGACATTTCATTCTTCGTTTTACTTGACTTTCAGCAACATAAACCATTCTCCTTCTTGAAACCTTTTTATCCTATGACTTTCATGATAAATTTCTCTTGCCTTTTCCTCCCACTTCTTGTTACACCTTCCTTGTTTGCACATTCTTCTCTACCCGGTTTTTAAATGACAGAATTTTTCAAAGCTTGGTGCTGGGTCTTCTCACTCTACTCTCTTTTCCATATCGTGTTCACGTGTCTAGCTCCAAATAGTCCTCAAAAAACATTGGCTGCTATCAAGATTATTATCATCATCATTATTACATATTATTAATATCTATTATATATATTATATCATCACCTTCCCCTTCCTTGGAGGACTTTGGGGAATACCCCTGAGAATATATTTAAACTTTGAGTATTTTGGAAGAAAGAATGGCATTATAATTTACTTATATTTTATTATTTCACTGAAATTAATCTGGCTTTAAAATATAACAAAACTTAATCCTACTGATCAACTTTATTACAGTATTGGAATAAAAAAAATTGTTGATGGGGTACCTGCGTGGCTTAGTCGACTGAGTGTCTGACTCTTGGTTTCAGCTCAGGTCGTGATTTCATGATTCATGAGTTCAAGCCTCATGTTGGCCTCTGCACTGATGGTGCAGAGCCTGCTTGGGACTCTCTCTCCCTCTGTCTTTGCCCCTCCCCCTCTCAAAATGGGGCAGTTGAATGGCTCAGTCAATTAAGCTTCCCACTCTTGATTTCGGCTCAGGTCATGATCTTGGGGTTCGTGAGACTGAGTCCTGCATCAGGCTCTGTGCTGATAGTGTGGAGTCTGCTTGGGATTCTTTCTCTCCCTCTCTCTCTGCCCCTCCCTTGCTTGCACTCATGTGCTCTCTAAAGAAATAAATAAGTAAATAAAACATTAAGAAAGTTTTTTTTTTAAAGTTGTTGATGTGTCTAGAATGACTGTGTTATGCATTAGCAATCATGAGAGTCACCAGATTCAACAGTGTTCAAATACTATACATGAAGCCATTTCCAGGCACTGAAGAAAATGGTAATGATGAGGAGGAGCATGATGATAATAATAGAAGTAATAAGAACAATGACAATAACAAAAATGTAGCATATTCCTAACAGAAGTATCTTTTATATGTTGAGTTTTCTATTCCTTAAGTTTGGCAGATTGTCACAGTGTGCAATCTCATGGCCTAGAAGAGGAAAGAGACCTCTGGAGAAACTGAGAATTCTCAGCCAGTGCATGGTACACACCACCATCCCCCACCCCCTCACAGCACAGAAAGCAAAAATGGAAACCCAGGGACAAACCAGTTATGATGTTACTTCCACAGCAGCTAGCTGGGATTTTACAAAGGTGACATTAATGTAGAAAATGCAGTTTCTACTTCATGCTATGTCATGTTAGTGTTGTCTGGCAGGCTGTGATCTGCGTCCTCATGGGACCCTCTTCGTGGTTGATTCTGATGACATTAAATTACCTTTCAGGAAATGTTCACTATTTCGTTACTTTGAAGTCCCTCCCCTTTCTAACCTGCCCTTCCAAAACAGCTTTGACATTTAAGAGGTAGTATGCCAGGTGTGCTGGTTAGCTCCATATTACCAGACACAAGGAACCTTCTGTCAGAGGTAATGTGGCTGGCACAGAATCGGCTGGCACGGTATCGTAGCTTGCGTGGCAGAGGTCTAAACAGAGGGGCAGAACATCGCTGGCAGGCTGAGAGTGGCAAGGGCGGTGCTTTGGGTTGCCCAGGTAACTCTGTTTTAGTTAGGATCCTAATTGGCTAGGGAAACATACCTCTTTCAGTGGCTTTGGTGAAGCCTTTTGATCACTGACTATTTCTGTAAGAGTTTAAGAGCAGGATCAGAAAAGGGCTCCCCTTCTGTTAACTTCTTGTTTTTTTGCCATATGCAGTGTTATGTTGATGGAAATTTCAGATTTCACTGTTTAGTTCCCTCTTTCACTCACTACCAAACACAGATTATTTTGTGTAAATTGAGGTGGGAGATGGACTTTTGTATTACTAAAAGCTGGTATTGCGATTTTTGCTGATGTTGGCTGAGCAACATCTGAGATGTTGGCTACCAGCTAACTGTGCCAGGACAAACTGGATGCTCACTGGATATGCTTAGGGATGAATATTAACATGACTGATTAGACTAAAAATAAGATATTTGAAGTTATTTTCATATTTAGTTACAGTCACGTGTTTGTCATATAACCAGGAGATTTCTATCCTAGTTACACTAAATGTATTAGGTTCTGTTCTGTATTGTTAATAAGACCATTAAGCAAATATATATTGAATGCTTTCTGTGTGTAGAGCACTATTCTAGGCTCTGGGGATACAATTAGTAAGGCATAGATAGTCTGCATAGAAGGAGGTCCCCGTCTGGTTGGGAAGTTGCCAGAGATAACTACAGTAGAATGCAATGCACTATAATAGGCCCTTAGAAACACAGGTGGCGGTGACTACCTCTGCTAGGTTGGGAAGGACAGTCAAGGCAGGCTGCATCCAGCCCGATGCAGGACCCAAACCCACAAACCGTGAGATCATGACCTGAGCTGCAGTCATACGCTTAACTGTAGGAGTAATGTTAAACTAAGAGGAGTAATGTTAAACTAAGTCTTTGTGGGAGGAGGGGACTAAAAAAAAAACCAAACAAACAAAAAACTAAGTCTTTGAGACCATGTGGAAGCTCTAAGCAGGGAAGTACATTCCAGGCTTAGGAAATGGCAGGTATAAATGCATAGAGGCATATGAAAGTGTGGCACGTTTGGAGAATTGTTATGGGAATGGTGTGCAATAGCTAGAAGCAACATGCATGAGCAGTTACACTGTGCCAGTGACATGCTTAACATTACACATAGGAAGTCACATAGCCCTCATAAGTTGACACTATGGGAAAACTATTATTGTTATTTCCATTTTATTAATTTTTTTTCAATGTTTTTTATTTATTTTTGGGACAGAGAGAGACAGAGCATGAATGGGGGAGGGGCAGAGACAGAGGGAGACACAGAATCGGAAACAGGCTCCAGGCTCTGAGCCATCAGCCCAGAGCCCGACGCGGGGCTCGAACCCATGGACCGCGAGATCGTGACCTGGCTGAAGTCGGACGCTTAACCGACTGCTCCACCCAGGCGCCCCTGTTATTTCCATTTTAAAGATGAGATAACCGAGGCAGAGAGAAGTTAAGTAACTTACCTATGGTCTTATAGCCATTAAATTTCACAGCTAGCATTTGAACTCAAATTTTTTTTTGCCAGTGCTCTAAATTGGGTGTCAGCACACTGTAGCCATGGGCCAGATCCAGCCCGCTACCTGGTTTTGTACAGCCTATGAGCTGAAAATGGTTTTTGCATTTTTAATTAGTTGAAAACAGCAAAAGAAGAATAATATTTTGTGATATGTGAGACTTCCACGAAATTCAAATTTCAGGATCTATAAAATTTTATTGGAACACAGCCATGCTCATTGGTGTAGTATCATGTAAGGCTGCTTTCATACTATGGTGGCAGAGATGAGTATCTGCAAGAGTGTATATGACCTACAAAGCCTAAAATACTCAGTTTGTTTTCTAAAATAACACAGAGAGCGTGCATTGATAGCAATAGTTGGATTTATGTACTACTTACCTTTTAAAAAATCTGTTTTCATATTTGTTATCTCGTGTGTCCTCCTGTCAACCCTGAAATGAAAGGAAGGTTAAGTTTGGTGGTGCTTTCTATCATACAGCCAGGAAACTCTATTGTAGGAAGACTGGGATGGGCTGTGACATTAAAGTTACACTCTTTTGCTTGTACAGTGTCTTGTAATGTCCCTCATTCTGTTCTGAAATTTGCCCTCTACCTCTGTCCTAGATATACAGTTGCTCAGAGTTGGGGCTCAAGGCCACTCCATAGATGAGACAGTTGAGATAGATTGAAAGAACAAGGTAACACACACTCTTTCCTTAACCTTCAGCACCTCTGCAACAGTGTCTGAAATTCTTTGTCTTGGCAACGTTCAACTTATTCTGAGCACACTGCCAGTGAAGTGCTTCAGGAGGCTTGTATTTGATTTCAGATAAGTAAGCACTTACCATCAAAGGAGACAGGGGGCATTTCTCATTTTCGTTTCCATAAAGGGATGCAATTGCATTGTTGGGCTACATGGAAAGTCTTTGACTAACGGTAAATTTTGAATCCTTTTTTTAGGTTTTCACTTCCCCATTATTCTACCTTTAAAAGGTGAAGTTTTTACTTTTTTGCTATTCTTGGTCTTTTCTTGAGCTTAGGAATACTGCCTCTTTTTAAAAAAAAAAACATCTTTTTACATTTATTCATTTTTGAAAGACAGAGCATGAACTAGGGAGGGGCAGAGAGAGACAGAATCTGAAGCAGGCTCCAGGCTTTGAGCAGTCAGCACAGAGCAGCCCAATGCTGCTGCATCCAGCCCGATGCAGGACCCGAACCCACAAACCGTGAGATCATGACCTGAGCCGAAGTCATACACTTAACCGACTGAGCCACCCAGGCATCCCGGGAATGTTGCCTCTTAATCAGTAAATAACAGGAGCTTTCCTGGTGACCTCCGCACTACCATCAAGCTAGTCAGGGAGAGTGAAGTGTAACTCTTCTAGGTGTGACCTCAAGGGATGTTTGTCTTATCTGTTGCTCTTTATCATTCATCCCACTATCCTATATCTAGGATATAGCGGTCTGAGGATTAAACTGTAGGCCACGTTACTTATATTATTGAGCTTGATGCTTTCAGGAAAAAACAAGTTATTTAGATTTCTAAAGTCTTAACCATTAGTGCCTTCTCTTTCAGCCCCAATAGTGAATTCATATTATCAGCAAAATTGATTATACCCAGATTTGGTCTGTTAAGGCCCAGCAGAAATAAGATGCTACCTTAAGAGAGGTCAACTATATTTCCACTGATAGCCAGCATTTCCTTGGCCACTGACAGTGCTGAGGTCAGAGCAGTGTAGGAAAACATTTCTGTGTCCCAGGGGTTAGATGCCTCAGGGATGCTGAAATGCCTGAGGTGATGGATAGCGCAAGTGTATACATTTATCAAAACTCAGTGACTATGTACTTAAGATCTGTGCTTCTCACTGTATGTAAATTTTACTTCACAAGAAAAAGAGTACTCCAAACAAGTTTTGAACTCTTGCTAATGACATGTTTGTGAGGTATTTGGGGACATTATTAAGAATGTCTGCAATGGGACGGACACCTGATGAAGTATAGCACAGTGTTAATGGTGGACTACAGGTCATGTTAGGGTGAATCGGTATTCACTGTGAAATTCTTTCAACTTTTCTGTATGTTCAAACATTTTCATAATAAAATATTTGGGAAGAATGCCTAAAGAGGATGGGCAAGTAATATAACTTGATAAAGCAGCATAGGTATAAAACAGTAGAGAATGGTGGGGTGTGGGGCATCAGGTACTCATGCTCTGCTTAGAGAAGGTAACTGCTGCTCAACTTCAACTAATTGTTTCTTTGCATTGTCAGATATTCTAATTTTTTTTTAATGTTCATTTATTTTTGAGAGAGAACGAGAGTGTGCACGCATGTGAACAGGGGAGGGACAGAGAGACAGGGAGACAGAGGATCCGAAGCAGGCTCTAGGCTCTGTGTTGTCAGCACAGAGCCTGATGTGGGGCTCAAACCCATGAACCATGAGATCATAACCTGAGCTGAAGTTGGATGCTTAATTGACTGAGCCACCCAGGTACCTTGTTTTGTTTTTGTTTTTGTTTTTGTTTTTGTTTTTTTAAGTTTATTTTGAGAGAGAGCACTAAAGGAAGAGTGAGAAGGGCAGGGGCAGAGAGGAGACAGAGAATCCCAAGCGGGGTCCACGCTGACAGGGGGGCTCAATCCCACAAACCATGAGATCATGACCTGAGCCAAAATCAAGAGTTGGACGCTTACTGACTGAGCCACCCAGGCGCCCCCAGATACTCTAATTTTTTAAAAATCTTGAATGTGAAATTTTTAATGTGAAAAATCATTATTTTTAAAATACCACAAGGGCAAAACAAAATGCTTCTAATTTACCAACCTTCTTCTATCCCAAAGATTTTAATTTTAGAGGAAAAATTGGAGGTGTCCTCTTGGGTTGTAAAGTCACCATTGTTATCACTAACATGTGACTCTGAAGAGATTCCAGCAGTAGCTGAAGCTTTCTACCGTAACCTCGATTCCCCTGTTCTGTGGGCTCCTGTACAGTAATGCTGTGCCAGGGCCATGCCACCGTATTCATGACACTGACCCAACAACGAAGCTTTGCTGGGGGGGGGGGGGAGGGCCTAAGAACAGCTGTGAGGTTGGGCTGGTTGGCATGTTTTCCCTGGGCTCACTTTAGGATTATTTAATAGGGAAAGGGCAGCAAGCAGTACATGCTATCTTGCTGCTCAGATGTAGTTCCTGGATATAATTCACTCAGGCTTTAACAGAAATTAGCACTAGGTAGGAATCAGCCACAGAAAAGACTTCTAAGACTTCCTTATATTCCCTGTTTTGGCTAAGTGGTGTCGCAGTCTACCCAGGGTCCTAAGCTCTCAAAAATCTTATCCTTTTTCACTGTAGGCATTCGAATCAGCTACACTGTCCCTTCTGCTTCAGGGAGGCTTCTTTTCAAGTCTGTCCCCTCCTCAATGTCTCTACTGCTAATATTTCACTTCAAGACCTCATCCTCTCTAGCCCTTGATTATAATTTTCTCAGTGGTGTCTTTGTTGTGAGTTTTTCCTGCCAGCAGTTCAATATTCATATTCCCACTACAGTTACCATTCTTTTTTTTTTTTTTTTTTTTTAATGTTTATTTCTTGAGAGGGAAAGAGAGAGAGTCAGAGAGAGACACACACACAGAATCCGAAGCAGGCTCCCGGCTCCGAGCTGTCAGCACAGAGCCCAACGTGGGGCTCAAACCCACAGACCATGAGATCATGACGTGAGCTGAAGTTGGATGCCTCACCGACTGAGCCACCCGGGTGCCCCCACAGTTATCATTCTTAAGATACGATTCTGGTTTAAAAAACTCAGCATCTCCCTGTTGCCTTCAGAGTAAAAGTTAAACTCTTTATCATGAGGTATAAGGATTTTCACTGCTGCCAATCTATCCTACCCGTCTTTCTTCCTTCCATCTCCCATGAACATTCTTCAGTATGGCAAATGAAGCCCTATTCAGATTTTCGTGTGTGCCCTCACCCCCATCTGAGTACATACATGCCAAACCTCTCACCATTCCAAAAAACTGTCTTTTTTTTTTTTCTTTTCTCCAGACCTTTTCCTTTTCTCCAATATTGCTGTTCCCTTTGCGTCTGGTTTTCTTCATCCCTGCTTTTTTAAACTGGCTGACTCCTTCCCTTTTATAAGTTAGGTGAATAATATCCATTCTCTGAAATGTTCCCCGTTACCCCCAAAGTTAGTGACTTCTTTCTCTGTGTTATAATACTTTGTACATATCACTCATTTTGTATTAGAGTATGATTTCTGTTGGCGTGTATCATTTACATACCTCTTTCTACCACTAAATGGTAAAGCCTTCTTCATCTCTGATTCCTTTATCTCCCCTTGAGGACTATGTCTGGCATAGTATAAGCATCAGTAAATGTTTGTTACATGAATAAATGGAAAGATACTTCACAGTCAAGGAGCATATTACTAAGATAAATTCTTAACCTGTTCTTTGGTAATGTGAGTCAGTGTCAGATCCGGAACTTACATCTGTCTTCTCAGATTTTCTGCCTGTGCTAACAATAGACTTGATGGACCCCTCTGTAGCCGTGACTCTGTTATGGCAAAACCCAGTAGGCAGCCCTTGAATTTCCTTTGCCAGCTGTAGGAGTCATTCTTCCACTCCTGGCTCATTGTCTTCCCTTTCCTCTAATCCTTTTAATTTACTTCCTTCTCTTGTTAATAGAACCTGACTGTGGTCTGTTGGCACCTACTAGAACATACATAGAGACTATGCTGTATTTATATTTAAGTATGTAATTCTTGCCCTGTCTTGTGTGAAAAGGAATGTTCCTGCTGAGTCTTAGAGACAAGGGTAGTGGTGGTGGTGGTGGAGGAGGAAGTAGTAGTAGTAATAATAATACTAACAGCAGCTAACACTTTCATGGTATTTTACCCATATGCTGGACACTAAGTGTTTTTATGTCCATTAGCTCACTCGTAACCCCATGAAGTAGGTACCATGATTGGTATGATAATTTTATCGATGAGGGAATTGAAGCATACTGAGGTAATTTGTTTTAAGAACACAACACTACTAACCACTAGACCTGGGATTGGAGCCCAGGAAGTCTTTATTCCGTAGTCTGCCCTCTTAACCAGTGCACTGTACTGGGTAGGGGACCCTACGTGTGGGGAGACATGCCAGTAAGTGATATGGATTCTCATAGGACCAGCTTTGCCTGTGTAAAACTCTTGATGGAAATCAAATGTGCTGGGAAAATAGTAACCTCTTGTTTCAGTATCTCCTTTTAGGGATAAAATTTGCTGTATTGATTTATGCTTTATGAGAATTCAGTCTTCCTGTAATTTCTTTGTCGCTTTTACTCCTTACCTAACTCAGATCCCAGAATTGCCTTTCTTCTTTTCACAAGGCTTACTTGACAGCCATGGAGCACTGCCCATGCCATAGCTTTCAGGCCGTACTCTTGCGGCTTATGAAACACTTGTTTATGGGCACGGAGTGATCTGGAGTTAAATAGTAAAATCCTTCTCCCTGGGACAGCAATTTACTCTACATGCCAAGTTGGCAGCAGAATAGACCTTTGGGGGGCTGTGGTTAAGACAGGTAGCCAAGATATGAGGGAGGTTTCTAATCCAGACTCATGTTAATAAACAGAGTGGTAACCAAAGCACTTTAATGGGATCTTTGTGTTTTGCATTTAGTCTTCGTCAAGAGTGACCAACTCAAATCAGCCAATTGACCACATTCCTCATATGAATTATTGGAGAGTTAGACTAATATCAGTTTACCCTATATATGCTAAAGCAAAGTTATTTTTAGGAAGATAGTATCAGGTATTAAAAATGTTCCATGAGCCAAGTGGTATCTGGAGACTGGCCCATGAACTCTATTTTGGATGCCTCTAAATTGGTAAGTAGAAAACATTTAGGTGGTTCTGAATATGTGACCTTAAATAAGTCACTTAACTTTTCTGGGACTAGTTTCTCCATCTGTAACATGAAAAGTCCTAGTGTTTAGTGCTTTAACTACCACGTTCTTTCCTTTTACATCCTTGTTGTAATATGCTTTTTCCAAGGAACTTCTTTTGATCAAGTCTGTTAAGATGAATCATCCCAATACTTAGTGTGCCTCAGCTCTTATGTGCAGAATTTGTAAGAAAATAACCTCAGCAAGGGCTTTCTTATTTCTGTAGAAGTATCTACAAGCTGTGGACACTCTTTTGACCTGAGAGGAACTCATGCTTGAGATTTTTACCATAATTACTAGGCCTCATTTATTGTTCCTCAAAATCAGGATTATCAACGAGTAATGAAACAGAGATTTGGACATTGGAACTCTAAAAGTTCTGTTTGAAGAGTAACCATGGACTTTAAGAAGATGCTGCTTCCATTTCCTGGGCCCTTTCTCCTTCTACTCAACTTTATAAAAACCTGTCTTGATCTAACAAGAGGTAGGTCAGATGTGTATAACCTTGTATGGTACAAAGTTGCCAAACTAATACCTGTAAGACAACGTAATGGGTCTTTCTTCATTCAAGTGGATAAATGCATGGAGAATGCAGAAGGTTGAAGGCAACATTTGAAGGGTCAGGCCTTGGGACATTTTAGAGTAGGCTTTATTGGCATCCAGAATGAACATATTTTTGATATCTAAACATTGTCAACCTTTAGGCAATATGATACTTGCTCTTGACTGAAGGAAGGTGTTTTCTAGTCCCAAATTGTAAACGTTTACAGTCTTGTGGGTACTATGCCAATTTACTGAGAACACAATCTTAATCGGTATGACACTCCATGGAACATTCTTTACTTCTGCTGTTTCTCTTGGCTATCTCTCCTGAAAGGCTACAGATCAGTGTCCAGAGCCTGCCTGACCACTGAGTACATAATCAGATATAGTTCTCACCACCTGGGAGCCAAACTGTCTATGCCAGTGGGGTTGTGAGTCTTTCACACAGGGCTGACAGTTGCTGGAGTCACCTGTCATGTTGGAGCAGAATGCTATTCTGATTCTCACTTGAGTAGTAGTTATACTATGTCATGACATGATTGGAATAGAGAGACAGGTACTTGGAAGGAGTGACTCAAGCATTTGGATCTGTCTTAACTACTAATATATTAAAGCCCTCTCATAGTGATGATCTGTTGATGATTGAGATTTCCAAATTTACTAACTCCTTTACCACTGTTAATTTACTGGTATACATTCTTGTTCTGTGAGGAGGTGACCTCACTGGAGCAGGGGGACTTTGAGCTTTGAAATGTTGGGTTTCAGAGCAAACTCCTCATCAGTACTGCCATCCTAGTTTCAGTTTCAGTCAGCAGCCAGAATACTTTCAGCAAAATACTTAACGTGAGAACCGCAGTCAGGTCTTTCAAGGCATTTGCTATTTGGACTAATGATTGGGGCGGGGGGGGGGGGTGTTCTAGAACTTTCTATTAAATGTAGTTGTCTTTTAAAAAGTGATATAATTAATGTTTTGACCACTTTTCATCTGGCAAAGAGGGGGTGAATCACAGCTCTAATTTTCATCGATACCAAGGAATAAGGATGAGGCAGACCCTTCAGGTTCTGACTTCCTATTCTCTGCCAATTGTGTTAGTTTTCTGTGGCTTTAGTAACAAATTACTGTAAATGTGGTGGCTTAACTTTACAAACAGAAATCTATTATTGCACAGGCTAGAATTTATAATCTGGAGGCTAGATGTGGGGGACTCAGGTGTTGTGAAGGCCACACTCCCTCTGTAGGTTCTAAGGGAATATTTGTTCTTTGCCTCTTCCAGCTTCTGGTGACTGTCAACATTCCTTGACTTGTGGCCATATCACCTCAGTCTCTGTCTCTGTGGTCGCATTGCCTCCTCCCCTTGGGCTATTTCAAATTTCCCCCTTCCTGTCTCTTATAAGGACACTTGTCACTAGAGTTAGGGCCCACTTTGATAATTCAGGATGACCTTGTCATCTCAACATCCTTAATTATATCTGCAGAGACCCCTTTCCGAGTAAGGTACATTCATAGGTTCCAGGAACTAGGATATGGGCATAGCTTTTGGGGGGCCACCGTTTAACACACTACACCACTGGAAAAGAGATACATGGACAATACAAAATGGATGGGAGGCAGCAATATATAACATCCTTGACCTGGCCCTAATCCATACATGGATGTGCTATATGATTTTGGTGGAATCACCTTGGGCATCCTAGACAGGTCTTTGGGTGATTCTAGATATCTGAGGATCAACTAAATGTACAGAAAACGTGACTTTCTATGCATTTGGGCATTTATTCTTCCACTTAACAAATATCTATGGAGGGCTTATTATGTGCCAAATGCTGTTCTAGGTGTTTGGGCTACATCAGTGAACCAGTAGCCTTTAGTGGAATTTATGTTCTAGCTTTGCTAGCAATGACTTGAGATGTTCATATAGGTGATTCAGGAATGTGGTGTTTGGCTGATGAATGTTTGTGTGAAAGAAATTATGCTCTTTGCTGTTATCTCCAAGCAGCTAGGGTTTTTAGCATAAAGTTGAAATTATATAATTTGGGGGATTATATAAATTTTGAATATATACCTTATATGTAAATAATAATATTAATTATCAAGTATTAATATAATTAATAATACTAATTATTATTCAATTATTATTGAATTATGTAAATTTGGAGAGGCTAAAGGACAAAATAGTGACATGTATGGAATGGGGATATAATACAAAGATCATCATCTCCCAACACTTTTGTCAGCATGATTTGTTGAAATCAAGACAAGCGTGAGCTGAAAAATCCAAACACGTAGATGTTATGCTGCCCCAAGCCCAGCTTCTAGTGTGTCATCTGCCTTGGCACCTGGAGCTGGGTTTGTGGGGAAGAGAGTTGTTCTGGGGCAAAGGTAGGTAGTTTTAGCAGTATTCTGATATACACGAGCAAGGTCAGCTCTTGGAGCCAGCGGCACTTGGTGGTGGTGACAGTTGCAGGCTATTTTGGGAATGGAGGAGGCTTTGTTTTGTAAGGCTTTCTCTGCACTCCCAGATTTAACTCTGGCACTGATCAACCATCAGCCACTTTTGTCTTTGATATAGAGAGAGAGCAATGTTAGGTACAGTATAGAGATCATAGTGCTCTTTTATCATTTTATTGGTGAAATCAAGTCTTTTTCTTTGGAGATAGCTTGTCATTGCCAAGGAAATGTGACATGCCGATTTTATGAAACTTTAAATTCTTACCTGGTAATTTTTCTAATATTTCTCTGGACCAATAATTAAATAATATCTCCTTTTGTTAAAGAGCTTAGAAGAACTTGTTATTTTAGTAATATTGTGTGTGTCCTCAGGATTGAAAAGCAGAAGGAAATGAACATAAGCCATAGCAGAAGGAATTGGGCTAAATGCAAAGAAGAATATTCCCAGTGATGTCATGAGTAACATCAGAAACTTTTTTAGTATCCTTTGCCTGTTCAAGGAAAGGAAAAGACTCATCTGTCTGGAAGGTTCATTGCAGCTCTGCCTAGAGACATCGTGTTGGAGCCCACGGCCCTGGACCAGGTTTTACAGATGGGTGAATCTGCTCATCTACCGGGCTTCAGTCGTGAATGAGTCAGCAGCACAGCTGCAGATGGAGTGGGCAGAAGGGCATCTAAATTTAGTCGTTATTCACTCGAGAAGGTTTCCAGTGATTATTTGTCTCTCCTTCATGGCTTTAGTCATATTCCTTCTTCTGGAGACCGAAACAAAAAAGAACAGAGAATGGTCACTCCAAGATATTTCATGAGAGCGAGTGCCCTACAACTCTGTTGAATGTCTCTGAGGATGATTCTCTTTCAGCTTAACCATTGATACATACTATTTTATTCACATTGTTCCTGAATTTGGGAACCTGCAGGATCCTTTACCCTAGAAAGGGAATTTTTTGAAGTCAGGCTTGATAAGCAAGCTCTAAAATCCTGATAGTTCAAAGACATTTTTAACCAAACTGCCTTCCTCCTAGAAGATACTGGAGGTGGGGGAGGGCAGTGATGGGTGAGGAGTTAGTACAGTTTGTGCTTTTTCTACAAGAAGTTGCTATTTGTTAAACTGGTGGCTTAAAAACAACAACAATGCCACAAAAGCCCATGAGGTAGGTGGTATTCTCATGCTGTAGATGAGTACACTGATACTCAGGTTACATACCTCACTCAAGGTTATCCGCACTGGCAGAGCTGGTATGCAATCCCAGGGCTGTCTGGCTTCAAAGCTGATGTTTTTAACAATATACTCTCCTTCACTTTGTGGAGGACATGGGGGATAATTTCACTCTTGACCTACTTTATTTTATTTGAGAGGATTCTTTGGAGATTGATGATCTGCCAAATTACATTGCAGATCAGGCCAGCTTTTTGTTACTGTCTTCCCAAACATCGTCACAATGTCATTCTTCTAAAAATACTCTTTCAAGAATTTCAGATTTATAGATGAAAATATCACAAAACTGAAAAATAAAACTGAAGGAGTGATAGAGTGAGGGAGATTAAGAAAAGGAAGGGAGAGAAATAAGAGGAAAGGAAAGAGAAGTTTCTCCTGTTTCGTACCTGGACTCACTGGGCTTATTTTAGGCCCCCTGGGATTTGGTTGCTGTCATCATCAAAGAGCAAAGAATGATCTTGAAAACATTGGCTTCCAAAAGTCTGCCTGGTGGTGGTGTGGCCATCGGAGCTAAGTTTTTAGACTGTTGAGCTAAAGAAATTTTGCAACCAGGCAGGAAGCAGTTGACCCAGCTGTTTTAACGCAGGTTACGATGGCACATTTGACCTTCGTGATACAGGCCTTTGTTATTACATGGGCATGACACTTTCTTCTCCTTGGACTTCAGTACCTTTCTTAAAAGTACCCGTTTCCATCCTTTCACTTAAAAGTCTTTGTTAAAAGTTTTTCTCAAGGTACTCTGCAATGAGTTGGCCAAAGCTTACTCTGTGGGGTTTGCAGACTGGCAGACATGCAATATATGAGAAGAATTTAGTGATAATAATAATGAAGTATTCTACATGGTAAAGAAGTAAAAAGTAAATTAGGAATCCTTGTAGAAGTTGATAAACCTAAGAGAACACACAGAAGAAATGTAACTTTTAGAGCTACTTATTGAAAAAGAGACCATTATGAATTGTGGCTATAAAAGTCATCTGGCTTCCAGAGGTCAGGTTAAAGGAATATATTCCATTGCATCAGATCAAATCTAGGCTGATATGTTAGCTAACCTCAGTAACTGTAAAAAGAGTATCAAATGGGAAAAATGAACAAAGGTGCTTTTTGTAACTAGGGTTACCCAGTTAAATTTTCATCCAGAGTGCATCAACCTTTGTTCATCCATGCCCCTGCTTCCAGGCAGTATTGACATGAGGTTTATCTCTGGAGGGAGTTCCCATAAGTTCTCTTGGTAAGATGTATACTACTTAAGTCCCTTATATATATTTAGAAAAGGGAGGAGTATTTTAATAGCCTGTACAGACAATTGTGGATACTCTTCTTGGATATTATATACTCAAACTCCCAACAAGTAGTAGTTTCTTAAATATTGGTTGCATTGCAGAATCTGAAACCGTGTGAATGGACTTTTCTTACTTTGTGACATTAAAAATAGGAGTTTCATTTGTTTCTAGGTTCTGAATTATTCCAACTGTTTTGGAACGATAAAAGCCCTGATAATGATTACCTTTATCATTGTGGGCATTGATCCTTTTTATTCTGTACATTTATTAAGACAGCCTTTTGGTCTGCAGATCTCATTGCTATTTGTGGCTGTTTCTCCTAATTGTTACTGTGTGATGGGCAGCTAAGGATCCCTATAACTATCCATAACTACAAACATACTTCGCCATATTGGTTGGAGCCATTCAGAAAATACATGAAAAGAAAATACGTTTCTTCAGTTTGAAGTGATCACCTTATCCTTTCTCACCAAAGCGGGGATTGTTTGGCAACCCTAGAATCTTAAACTATAGCTTTCCACCGAGGAAATTGCATTTGATTCTGTACGACTATTTTGTTTTAAAAGTCATAAGCCAATTAGTAGTTTCTAACGTGTCCTCTTTTTTATAGTATGATGATGAAACAGCTCAGCCATTTGAAGTACTTTAGAAATCACTTTCACAGTTAATCCTGATAGTACTGTAAATAAGATTAGGTGTCATTATACCTGTTTCACAGCTGGAATATTGAAGACAATTCAGGGGTTTGCATAAGATTACAAAGCTTACAAGTCACCCTCTGGACGCTGGTATCAGCAATTGCGAGAAATAGAAATTAATATGTCATTACAACTAAAGTATTGTCAGTGCCCAGAGCAGTGTCTGGCACGTAGTAGAACTCAATAAGTACTTGTCGAGTGAATGAATGGACTTTTCTTTTCAGGCCTGTATTGATGAAAATTTGGACATGGTGAAGTTTCTGGTGGAGAACAGAGCCAATGTAAACCAGCAGGACAACGAGGGCTGGACACCCCTTCATGCAGCAGCTTCCTGTGGCTATCTCAACATAGCAGAGTGAGTCTCTGTGTGGGCTTGGACTCTTTGTAGGAATAGCCTTCTTTTCTTCTCTTAAAACTTTGAATTCATAAACAGTTGTAATTTCTCTTACAAATTATAAAAGCAGGAAGATGAATCATTTTTAAGGAATAATTGATACTATTTTTTATATATAGCTGCTAAATCCAGTTTTTCAGTTGAAATTTTTTGTTTGCTTCTATTTTCAGGAAACTGATACATTTTGGCATACTCAGAGGTGGCTTCTGTCTGTTGCACTATCTGGGTCACTTTTTGAGCAACTATAACATATGTGGGCAGGCCTAGAAATTTTTTCTGGACTTCCTTGTAAACTTGTTTTATTGTTTAAGAAAAACATCAGTGGGGTGCCTAGGTGGCTCAGTTGGTTAAGCATCCGATTCTTGATTTTGGTTCAGGTCATGAGCTCACGGTTTGTGAGTCTGAGCCCCGCATCAAGCTCTGTGTGGACAGTGCAAAGCCTCCGTGGGATTCTCTGTCTGCTGTCTCCTCTCTCTGCCCCTCCCCTGCTCTCTCTCTATCTCAAAAATAAATAAATGAACATCAAAAAAAAAGAAGAAAAAAATCAGTGTTCAGTACAAATGAAGGTGGAGAATGCCTGACATACTGATTATAATACCCATATGGTTAATAGCAGAAGAATGAGCCTAAACATGGAACAAAGGAAGGGTAGGGATTGGCATGTGTTTGTTCTCCACATTAGTTGAATGGTGTGTTTATTAAGACACACAAGTAGCTCCTGACCTCCATGACAACTAGTTGCCCTTGCCTTGGGCAGAAGAATCCTGACCACATGTATCTAGGATGTAAGAGGTACTAAATAAGTGTTAAATGAAGGAATGAAATTTATTTTTATTTTATTTGTTTGTTTATTTATTTTAAAGTAGTTTCTATGCCCAACATGGTCTAAGTCACGACCCCGAGATCAAGAGTTGCATGCTCCACTGACTGAGCCAGCCAGCCACCCAAGGTTATTATTATTTTTTTTAACTTTTTTAAATGTTTATTTATTTTTGAGAGAGAAAGAGACAGAGTGTGAGCCAGGGAGGGGCAGAGAGGGAGACACAGAATCTGAAGCAGGCTTGAGGCTCTGAGCAGTCAGCACAGAGCCTGACACGCGGCTCAAACCCATGGACTGTAGATCACGACTGGAGCCGAAGTTGGATGCCTAACCGACTGAGCCACCCAGGTGTCCCAGTTATTTTTAAATAGGAAAGAGACTTTGGCAGTTGAAACATCTTTAAAATGAGGCAACTGAGTGTTTTCTAGAGATGAGAGTAAATTTAGGTTGGTAAGGTAAATTCACTAAATAAATGATATTCTGTGATCCTTTGAAAATCAGATGCTTGTTTTAAGACCCTTTTCCATATAATTAGAGCTCTATTATATTTCTCTTATTCAACAAACAGCAGGGAGAATTATGTTGGCAGCTATGTAGAGGCTTGGGAATGGCTTCCCACAGAATCTGATTTACCCAGGTTTCCTGGGGGAGAGCCTGTGTCTCTGTTTTGCTTTCGAGCCAGGATGCTCAGTGGGAGAAGTTAAACAAAGGGAGAGTCAGAGCCAGAGAAACACTAGGCAGCAGCACTGGTGTTTGACTGGGCTGCTTGTTCTAAAAAGTGGACAACGGGATCGGCCCCAAAGCCAACAGAAGCAAACAATGCAGTTTTCTTCAGTCTCGGTTCTTTACCCTGTTCTCAGTCACCTCTTCATCCCTTAGACTGTCCTCTTCTTAGAGTCTCCTAGAAAAGGCTCTGATTCTCAGCCTTACCCACTAATGCCAACAATCTGATGTCTAAGAGTTAAGGTGGCTTCCTCCTAGATTTCAATTTTTACTTAAAAAATTTGTCTAAGAAATAGTTATAGAACATGTTAGCACCTCATTTTTTATATTTCATTATTTGTTCAGGTGGCTTGTTTGTGATTTCTGAGTTGCCAAATCTCATTACATCCAAGAATTTCACTTTTTTTCCATTGGCAGGTAACTAGCAGAGCTCATGCTTAGAATTAGGATCACTTGTGTTGGCATTATCCATGGAGTCTCTTTCTTTTTTCTCTTTTTGTGAAGCTGAGTACAGAGAATGATTGTAAATGCTTTTTTACAGTGGTTTCTTTAATTCATCTTTCTGGATGAACACGGTTCCTTTGGAAATAAGTTCAAAATTTAACCATCTCCTGCCCAAATAAATATTACCTTGAGGGGAAGGAATCAGTGAGAGTTACTATTTCCTCATACAAATTATTACTCATTAGTCAAATGAAAGTCTGACCGGGAGAGAGATGATCTAGACTAGAATTTGTTGCATGGGTGAGGTGGTGGTAGGGATGGCTTTCTTTAATTTATCTTTCATTGTGCATATCATTATGAGAAAGTTTGATCTTGAAATTATTTATTTATTTGCATTATGTAGCATTATTTTCTGTACAATGGAAAAAAAACCTCACTGCTTATATTACTCATTTAGGTTACTTTACCTTTGGGCCTGTGAACAATGTTTTAGATAAGATCAGCCCTTGGTCATTTTGTCTTTTTTTGGTATCTTAAATTTTGCATTCTTATCCTCAGAATCATCAGAATTCCAAATTTCAAGGGAATAGAGACAAATAAAAGGCAGATTAGCTTTCTAGGAAGACTCCAACTGCATTCGATTTCATGTTCCATTATCTTTTTGTCTCATATTTGAACTCGGTATGATATGTTTTTAAAAACAGGTTTAGAGGCTATTATTTTTCTCATTTTAATTTGAGTTCAGGCTTACTGCTAGTTAGCAGGATGTTTTATATTTTTATTACCAGTAAGTGTTTAACTTAGAAGCAGCAGATTGACCCAAGGGTACAGCATTTAGTTTGGCTTTATAGTTTATTGGGATGTTAATTTATTCTGAGTTTTTAAACACATTAAATTTTCTTTCTTCCTCCTTTAGATATTAGTATTTTTACTAATATATTAGTGATGAGTAACGAAGAATAGGGAGGCTTTATTTTCTAAAGGGCATATTTATTTTGCTAGTTGGTATTTCTGAGTCTCTGGATAACTATAAAGATTCTCAGGGGTAAAGTAAATATTACTCTATAGATTGATATTTATTCTTATACAGGTAAAAGTGTGAAACTAAGCAGGTTTTTACTTTTTTTCCCCCTAAAAATGGTCTAGGAAGGAAGCTTTGCTTAACAGTAATCCCTGAGTCATAGTGAGCCAGATTGCTTTCTAGAAATGAGTTTTCTTGATTATTGACATAAGAACATGTCCGAAAAGGGAAAAACAGAGAGGCCTGTATAACCAAGTGACACTGTGACTGATCCAATAAGAGATTGAATAGATGTCAGAACACAGTAGTTAAGATGTTTCATTTATTTCAGGTAATATTTATGGAGTGCCAAGAGAAGAGAGATGATGTCACGATGTTCTGGCAATAATAACAGTGAGATGTTCTGGCAATAATAACAGTTCTTGCCCTCAGGTAGCTTTCAGCCTGATTGGGCAGTGGCATCAATAGTGTCATGGCAGAGGTCCGGAGGGATCAGGGGAGAGGGTGGAGTTTTAGGAAGGAGACAGAAAGTTCAGTTGTTGAGAACAGGCAAAGGCTACATGAAGGCAAAAGAATTTTAAATGGACCTTGAAAGATATGGAAAGTTTCTAGAAGGGAAAGGATAAAGAGAGGGTGTTTCATTCGGTCAGAGGAAACTACTTAAGCTTTGGAGGAGAGCTGAGTAAGAGTGGGATGTGTTTGGGAACATTAAGTGGTCCAATTTGATGAGAGTATAGGGTATAGTTCACTACAAAAAGCTTTTATTGAGAGCTTACTGTGTAGATTATTTCCATTTTGATTTTTCAGGGTGATTTTTCAGTTGTAGTTGAATGTTCCCCTGGCCTGAAGTTGAGGAACCAGAAGAGAGAAGGTATTGAATATATAGAAATGAAGGAGTAATTGATGGACAGAGGATTGGTACTTGATAGAACTCAGAATGCAAAGAGAGGATATTAACCTTTGAATTGAAAAAAGTCTGTCTTCCTCTGAGACTGAGGGAAGGACAGAGTCCACTGAAATCAGATGAATTGTGAATGCGTTTGCACTTTATATATGTGCAATTGATCTATAAATTAAAAACATTTATTGAGGCTCTGTTATACCATGTACTAGGCACTAAGAAAGCAAAAACATGATTTTAATGTAGTCTTCATTAATTCTTTCTCTTTTGCTAACTCTCTGAAGAGAGAATGACCATATATTGATTATCTTTTGAAAATCTCCTATGGTATATAAAATGTGATGCCTTAAACATAGTAGGGGTCCAATAAATGCTCACCAAATTGTTGAAATCTGATTTCAATAGTTTTTTTTCTCCTTTAAATACTTTTGAATATTTGTTAGAGTTCCTAGCATTACTGGGATTCTCACTGGCCCCAAAGCACCTTGATATAGTGAACAGATGAACTAGACTTGAAGATGGAAGACTGGGGCCGTCACCTCTGTCATTTGCCACCTATGTGATTTTAAGAAAATTACTCAACATAGATGAGCCTCAATTTCTTGTGGAGGTAGTACTACCCATATTGTCTACTTCATAAAATTATCTGACTCATTATGTAATTTTATGTGAAAGCACTTCGGAAATCAAAAAAGATCCATTCAAGCTATTAAAATTATCAGACCTGGGGTGCCTGGGTGGCTCAGTCGGTTAAGCGTCTGACTTTGGCTCAGGTCATGATCTCGCGGTTTGTGAGCTCGAGCCCCGTGTCGGGCTCTGTGCCGACAGCTTGGAGCCTGGACCCTGCTTCAGATTCTGTGTCTCCCTCTCTCTCTGCCCCTCCCCTGCTCATGCTCTGTCTCAAAAATAAATAAAACATTACAAAAAAAATTTTTTTTAATTATCAGACCTTTCTTCCTCAGAATTGAGTATTGCATTTCAATACAGAATCTATTTAGAATTTAACTATTTATTTCTTTAGTAATTTAGTTTCCTTGTAGAGTGTAGAAGGTTTCATGTAGATGTATGGTTGAAGAGAGAGGTATTGTGGAGACACGATTTACACAGATTCATGCACATTTTAATTCATTATTTTTCTATTTTCATACCCCAGCACTACTTAATATATTCTAATGTGGCATTGAGAAAGTTTTGTGAGAATTACTTCTTTGCATACCTTCTGAGAGCTCTCATTCTCAATATTACAAGTGTAATAAATCCTTTTGGGAATCTGTTTGGACCTCAGGGATGGTAGGTGAATTCTTAGAGCTGTATGTCTTCCTTATGGTATTTAGAAAGTCTCTTGCTATCCAATAAGAGTGAGAGGGTGGAAGTTGGGACTATGAGTGTGAAAGAAATCTTGTTTGTTGGCATTGTTCATCAGGAAATAGAGACACTTCCAGTCCTAATTATTGAAGGTTAATGGAGTTAGAAATTAATAATGGAACACATCATCTGGGACCATATTTAAAACCTCAAAACAGTGGCCTCACTCATATGCATGAGTTTAAATTGATATCAGATTGACAGATAATATAGATCCTGGATCTTGTCTACACAGGTATTTCATTAACCATGGAGCCAGTGTGGGTATTGTGAATAGTGAAGGTGAAGTCCCCTCTGACCTTGCAGAAGAGCCTGCCATGAAGGATCTTCTTCTGGAACAAGTGAAGAAGCAAGGTAAAAAAAACTTAAGCAATTAGAGGGGGCCAGGAGAGACTCTCAAACATTGCCACTTAGAAAATAATCCATTTGCCGTAAAGAGCTTTTCATCATCATATGATAGGAGAGGATTAGATCTGTCTGCACAGTATTAGTCATCAATTACCAGTGTTGTGTGTCCTCTTAAGAATTCACATAAGAATGGTTCAAATGCCAAAAGGATGAGCAGTCATTCCTTGTTTTTGACATATCTGAGGATGTATACCCATTGCATAGTTGGGAGTGACCTGATGATTTTGATAATACAAATTGGACTGATGAGGAGCATGAACATTTCTGAGTATACATGGTATTGGATTTTGCTAGACATTATGACATCTAAAGAAAGGATGATATATAATGTAAATTTGAATATGGGCCAAATTCTGTTTATGACTTAATTTTCAGAAGAATCCATATCAGAGAATAAGCCAGAATTTTTCTGAAGGTCTCTAGGTTCTTTTAAAAAAATATATTGCAAATAGATAGCAGGGAGGACAGGTTTTAGGAAGTTTACTAGAACCATCAAGAAACTTTGTGGACCTGATTTATAGTGAATTTTAGTCTTTCCATTAAACTGCCTTACCCACAGTCTGCACTTATGCCAAAAGATTTAGCTCCAGTGGCCTTTCCTGATGTGATCCTTTAGAACAGGCAGGCCAATTCTGGCCACATCCATTTGTTTACATAACATCCAAAGCTGCATTTGCACTACCACAGAAGAGTTGAACAGACTGAATGTCTCACGAAGCTGAAAATATTTGATATCTGGCTTTTTATGGAAAATATGCCAATGCCTACCTTAAAATAATGATGTTCTAGGGCAGTAAATACTTGTTTTTACTGCCTTCCTGTATATAATTTTTGTGCCCTTTGAATTAAAGAACTTTATACTTAGTTTACCATTCAGTCCCACTCAGCCTTATCCTAAGATTGGCATCACAGTATACAAAAACTTTTTTTTTAAACAAACTGAGATTTTAAAAATAGCTTTAAGAAACAAACTTTTCTATTTTGATTTCTGACTCTTCAGTTAAGGAATATGCTCTGTTGGAAGAGGTATTCAAATGTATGCTTAACTTTGCAGCATGACAGTTCACTCTTTCCATGGAATTCTGGTATGTTATAAATTAGATACTCCTTTCAATCCAACAAGAAGGTGTAACAGTCATAAATACATATGCACCCAACTTTGGAACACCTAAATGTATTAAATAAATACTGACAGATCTGAAGGAAAAATAGATTTATTGTATTATTGTCTATTTTGACAATAGGGGGACTTTAGTACCCCACTTTCAACAATGGATAGGTCATCCAAACAGAAAACCAACAAGGAAACATTGGACTTGAGCTATACTTTAGACCCTATGGACCTAATAGACATATACAGAACATTCCATCAATAACAGGAGGAAAACTGGAAAATTCACAAATATGTGGGGATTAAACAACATGTTACTGAACAACCAGTGGGTCAAAGAAGAAATCAAAGGAAAAATTTAAAAACATCTTGAAGGGCGCCTAGGTGGCTCAGTCAGTTGGGCTCCAACTTTGGCTCAGGTCACGATCTCATGGTTCATGAGTTCAAGCCCCATGTCAGGCTCTGTGCTAATAGCACAGAGCCTAGAGCTTGCTTCGGATTCTGTGTCTCCCGCTCTCTCTGCCCCTCCCCTGTTCGTGCTCTGTCTCTCTCTCAAAAAAATAAAAATTTTAAAAATTTTAAAAATATCTTAAAACAAACAGAAATGGAAATACAACATGTTAAAACATGTTTTACGTGCAACAAAAGCTTTTCTTAGAGGGAAGTTTATAGTGACAAATGCTTACATTAGGAGAAAAGAAATAATCTTAAATATACAACTCACCTTTACATCTCAGAGAACTAGAAAAAGGAAGAAACTAAGCCCAAAGTTAGCAGAAGGAAGGAAACAGAGCAGAAATAAGTGAAACAGGGACCAGAAAAAAAACAATAGAAAAGATCAATGAAACTAAGAGCTGTTTTTTTGAAGAGATAAATAAAATTGACAAACCTTTAGCTAGACTAAGAAAAAAAAGACTGAAATAAATAAAATCAAATGAAAGAAGAGGTATTACAACTGATACCACAGAAGTGCAAAACATCATAAGAGGCTACTGTGAACAACTATGCCAACAAATTGGATAACCTAGAAGAAATGGATAAATTCCTAGAAATATACAACCTACCAAGACTGAATCAGGAAAAAATAGAAAATCTGAACGCATCGTTAACAAGGAGATTGAGTCAATAATCAAACAACAAGAAAATCTCAAAACCATGTGGTTTCTCTGGTGAATTCTACCAAACCTTTAAAGAAGAATACATACCAAGCTTTCTCAAACTCTTTCAAAAAAATTGAAGAGGAGGGAACATTCTCAAATTCATTTTATGAGGACAGCTTTATCATTATATCAAAGCCAGATAAGGACAGTACAAGAAAGGGAAACTATAGGCCAATATCCCCGATGAATATAGATGCAGAAATTCTCAACAGAATATTAGTAAACCAAATTCAACAGCACAAGAAAGCTAATACACTATTAGCAAGTGGGATTTACCTCTGAAAATCAAGGATGGTTCAATATACATAAATATGATATACAACAATAGAATGAAAAGTAAAAATTGCATGATCATTTCAACAGATGCAGAAAAAGCATTTGACAAAAGACAACGTTTCATGATAAAAATTTGAACAAATTGGATATAGAAAGAATGTACCTCAACATTATAAAGTCCATATATGGGGGCACCTGGGTGACTCAGTCAGTTAAATGTCTGACTCTTGATTTTGACTCAGGTCGCGATCTCGACTCAGGTCACGATCTTGCAGTTTGTGGGATCAAGCCCCACAATGGGCTCTGCGCTGACAGCATGGAACCTGCTTGAGATCCTCTCTCTCCCTCTCTGCTCTTTCCCTGCACATGCACACATGCTTTCTTCTCTCAAAATAAATAAATAAACTTTAAAAAATGGGCAGAGGATCAAAATCCTCAAGGAGAAAGCAGGTCTCTTTGACCTTGGCCGCAGCAACTTCTTACTCAACACGTCTCTGGAGGCAAAGGAAACAAAAACAAAAATGAACAACTCGGACCTCATCAAAATAAAAAGCTTCTGCAGAGCGAAGGGAACAGTCAGCAAAACTAAAAGGCAACTGACAGAATGGAAGAAAGTATTTGCAAACGACATATCAGATAAAGGGTTAGTATCCAAAATTTATAAAGAACTTATCAAACTCAACACCCAAAAAACAAATAATCCAGTGAAGAAATGGGCAAAAGACATGAATAGACACTTCTCCAAAAAAGACATCCAGATAGCCAACCGACACATGATAAAATACTCAATATCACTTACCATCAGGGAAATACAAATCAAAAGCACAATGAGATACCACCTCACACCTGTCAGAATGGCTAACATTAATAACTCAGGCAACAACAGATGTTGGCGAGGATGCAGAGAAAGAGGATCTCTTTTGAACCGCTGGTGGGAATGCAAACTGGGTGCAGCTACTCTGGAAAACAATTAAAATTAAAAATAGAAAAATTAAAAATTAAAAATAGAACTACCTTACGACCCAGCAATTGCACTACTAGGTATTTATCCAAGTGATACAGGTGTGCTGTTTTGAAGGGACACATGCACCCCAATGTTTATAGCAGCACGATCAACAATAGCCAAAGTATGGAAAGAGCCCAAATGTCTATTGATGGATGAATGGATAAAGAAAATGAGGTGTATGTGTATACACAAACACACACACACACACACACACACACACACACACACACACACACACAATGGAGTATTACTTGGCAATCAGAAAGAATGAAATCTTGCCATTTGCAACTACGTGGATGGAATTAAAGGGTATTATGCTAAGCGAAATTAGTCAGAGAAAGACAAATATCATATGACTTCACTCATTTGAGGGCTTTAAGATACAAGACAGATGAACATAAGGGAAGGGAAGCAAAAATCATATAAAAACAGGGAGGGGGACAAAACATAAGAGGCTCTTAAATATGGAGAACAAACAGAGGGTTACTGGAGGGGTTGTGGGAGGGGGGATGGGCTAAATGGGTAAGGGGCATTAAGGAATCTACTCCTGAAATCATCATTGCACTATATGCTAACTAATTTGGATGTAAGTTAAAACAATAAATTAAATAAAATTTTTAAAAATGGGCAGAGGAACTGGATAGACATTTTTTCAAAGAAGACATACAAATAGCCAACAGGTTATGAAAAAATGTTTAATAGCACTAATCATCAGGGAAATGCAAATCAAAACCACTGTGAGATATCACCTTACACCTGTTTGAATGGCTATCATCAAAAAGACAAGAAATAGTGTTGGTGAGGCTGTGGAGGAAAGGGGACTCTTGTACACGTTTGGTGTGAATGTATATTAGTACAGTCACTATGGAAAACTGTATGGAATTTCCTCAAAAAATTAAAAATAGTACTGCCATATGATCCAGCAGTTCCACTTCATGGTATATATCCAAAGGAAATAAAAGTAAGATCTTAAAGAGAAACCTGTACTCCCATTTTCAATGCATCATTATTCACAATAGCCAAGATATGGAAGGAACCTAAGTGTCATTCTATGGATGAATGGATAAAGATATTTTATATATATATATATATATATATATATATATATATATATATATACACACACACACACACACACACACACACATGTATGTGTGTATGTATATATATATAACATACATATATATGTATATATATAACATACATATATATGTGTGTATATATATATATAAAACGTACATATATATGTGTATATGTGTGTGTGTGTGTGTGTGTGTGTATAATGGAATATTATTCAGCCATGAGAAAGGAGGAAATATTGCTCTGTACAACATGGATAGGCCTTATGCTAAGTGAAATAAGGGCGTTATGCTAAGTGAAATAAGTCAGACAAAGAAAGAAACAAATATTGTATGATATCATAGAAATGGAGAGTGGAATAGTGGTGTCCGGGGGGCTGGGGGTGGGGATGAGTGGGGAGATATTGGTCAAAGAAAGGGTACAGACTTCCAGTTATAAAATAAGTTCTGGGGATCTAATGTACAGCATGGTAACTATAATTAACAATAGTCTATTATGAACTTGAAAGTTGCTAGGCGATCTTAAATGTTCCCAGCACAAAAAAGAAATGGTAATTTTGGGAGGTGATGTGGTTGTTAACTAACTTTATTGTAGTGATCATTTTGCAGTATGTCAGTGTCAAATCAACATGTTGTAAAAATTAACTTACATGGTATTATATATCTATCGTATCTCAGTGACACTGGGAAAGAAAGAAATAAAATAAATTGCTTACCCTTTCACCCTGTCTGTCCCCCCAAATCAGACAGATAAGCCTTGGATAGTTCACAGGTTCTCATTTAGGAAGTGAGTTGGAAGAGAGTAGACCAAACACAGAGAAAGCCTGCTTGTGGGTATAAAACTCTTTGGATGGGTATGTTTGTATTTGGGACATGTAATTATCGTATATAAGGGGGAATGCCCCACCCTTGTCCCTTTTCACTGGCACAGATGTTGGAGAGTTGGTGGCTAAAAGGAGGAACTTTTGGGAGTTCCTCCATAATGTTTTAAAGTGAAACAAAAGCTAAATTCCCTTGGAAGTTTAACTACACGTGACCTACTCAGCTACTCTAGATTCTATAGCTTCAGGTCAGTATATTTCCCTTGATATGGAATTGAACATTAGAGGTAGATTATTTTTTTAAAGTATATCATACCTGAAACCAAGATTTTTAAAAAAATACTTATTTATTTTGGGGGGAGTGTAAGTGGGGGAGAAGCAGAGGGAGGGGACAGAGGATCCAGAGTGGGCTCTGGACTGACAGGCTGACAGCAGGTAGCCCGATTGGGGCTTGAACTTACAGACCTTGAGATCATGACCTGAGCCAAAGTCGGACGCTCAACCGACTGCCATCCAGATGCCCCATGAAACCAAGATTTTTGGTTACCAATCTTATGGTGTAGTAAGTGGAAAAGAGCAACAGACAGAGACCTAGGATATCAGAGTTCTAGTGGCAGCTCTGATGTATTTCGTGGCCTTGAGCAAAGGCACCTCACCTTTCTATGCTTATTTCCTCAACTGTTAAATAGTGATAGTAATTTGTTATATTTACCTCAAAGGATTATCGGCCAACTAAAACGGTATGACATGTAGAAGGTCTTTGAAGTGTACAGCATTGTGCAAATATTATAATACAAAACTAATGTTCTTTTGGTCTTTATGTTCTTAAAATTGAAAACAAGTTTAAGCACGTTCCTTTAATGGAACTGCCATCACATAGTATTTAAAATGATGATTTAACCCTGGTAAAACTACTACTATGTGTATAAATGCCATTGCTCTTCTAAATAAGGAGTGAACTTGATGAATACCCAACTTGGTGACTAAACTGTTATTTGTGGTTTTATTTATGATGTGTTTAGAACCTAAGGAAAATATCCTGTCAGATTTAAATGGACCTGCAGTAATGCTGGCTATCTGGTTTCTGCAGGAGTTGATCTAGAGCAGTCAAGAAAAGAAGAAGAACAACAGATGTTACAGGATGCCCGCCAGTGGCTCAACAGTGGGAAAATAGAAGACGTAAGGCAGCCTCGTTCAGGGGCCACAGCCCTCCATGTGGCGGCTGCCAAGGGCTACTCTGAGGTCCTCAGGTATGGTGCATTTACATCAATCAGGAATTTGGTAGACTGGGAGAAAATGAGCTGGGTTTTGGGAGCAGGGGGTGAATTCGATTTTCAACTATGATGCAATTCTTTCTTTGTTGTTTTCTTCTCTGATCATGCACTCTTTTCTTATGTTTTGCTGATATGAATCCATAGATGGTCTCCCACCCTCCTACTATCACTTTAGCTTCTCACTGACGTGCATGATATAAAACAGAGTTGAGGTAGACTGGCCTAAGAGATGACCTTACATGACCTCTCTGGTTTATCACTACTTTCCCTGCAATCTTCACCTTTGGTGTCAGGTAATACAGGACAGAATCATTTCTGTCAGGTCATTTTGGTCCTTTTTGGACACAGATCATTTCTTTGGCTCTTTAGATGAACTTTACAGATACTGAGTGTGCAGTGTCCAGCTAGACTAGGAGAGTTTAACTTACATGAGGGATTTAGTTTCTACTCGTCTGCCTGTTCCATTTTTCCTTACATCCACACATGCTGAATGTAGCTCTTGGTGCTTACTGTTGACAGGCTTTCCCAAATCGTGGGTAGCTAATAGCACTGTCTGTGTAGTCGTGGCCAGACTCTTCCAGTGCTTCATATTCCACCCACCGTGGGGTTTCCCTGGCCTGGTTGACGTTCTCTGGAGTTCTTTGTGTCTGGAGGCCCGTGATAAAGGGAACCTCATTCAGGCCAGTGCAGTTTGGGACCTCAGGAGTCCTACCTTTCTTCCTTCTTGCACACAGATTATAGCTTTGTAGTTAGCACGAAGTCCCTGCAGATACTTTGCAGGGTTGGAAGTGTGACAGCCTACAGTAAAACTTACAGGGTCCTGGAAAGGCCAACTAGAAAGGTAGTAAGTAAAGTGCCCTGAAGAGAATTGAGTTCTCACTTTACATGTTTCTTCCTTCCTGCACTAGAAGTGGAAAACACACCTTGTAACAGAATTATGTGGTTTGGCTAATATAATTAGGCTTTGGTTAATCTCAAAGGTATACACCTTTCTAAACGTTTGCATCCATGGTGCAACATGGGTGTGCCTAGGAAGTGCCATAGGACCTTTAAGAGAGGGTTGATAACTGTTCTGTATGATTGGTTTTCAGTGTAGTAACTATGAAACCTGAGCTCTGCCTTAGAGGACAGAAATAATCACAAGACCCCAGTGGTTCAGGGCCAAAATCTGAAATATCAATTAGGTGATAGTTTATGTGGCAGAAAACTATAATATAGAGGGTATAAATATCTTGTTTGGGGTTTTCTTCTTAGACTTTTAATCCAGGCTGGCTATGAACTCAATGTTCAGGATTATGATGGCTGGACTCCCCTCCATGCTGCTGCGCACTGGGGTGTGAAGGAGGCTTGCTCCATCCTGGCGGAAGCACTCTGTGATATGGATATCAGGAACAAACTGGTTAGTATGCCCGACCTTCTAAAAGGGCAGTGAGATTGGTGGCTGGGTCTCTAGAACAAAAACTTAAAGTCTCAGTTAAATGGCCAGACTCACTGTCCAGGGAAACATATGTCACAGGCAGCTATGGCTCTGCTCCCCACATCCTCCTCCCTCCCCCCTGCCTCATTATCCACACAGAGAGGTTTGCTATGTTAAATAAAACTCTACTGACCTAGCATTCTGATTCTATTTATGTTGAAGGCCCTAAAATAAACAGGAAAAAAAGATATTTGCCCTTGGCAAAAATGAGCATTGGAAGTCCTAAGGCTGTTGTTTGTGGTGAAGTATGAAAGGTGTTATTTTGCTTCATTTTTAATTGAAAGACTTTTAATAGCTGAGCTCTACTCACATCCAGTCACTGAAAAAACATTATAATGGCAAAGATCCTTGTCTCTGGCTGAAAATAGTGTTGTTGAGCCTCATGTCAAGCAACTTTAGAAGCCTTGGAACTCCTATCCCAACAATACTGATTTTCTAGGAATCCAGAGACATGGCTTTTTATTTAGTAAATGTTCTTACCTGCCTCACATCTCTCCTGAACCCAGCTTTCTCTCAGATTGTGGGTTAGCGTCCTAAATTGTGCTGACATTTCCTAAAAAAAAATACCCTTCTCTCACTTCAAGGGAGATGACATGTGCCCTGAACCTCCTTCTGAGGCTTGTCAAAGCCCCTTATTGAATTTATCAGAGCAATTAAGACCATTTTAGAACAGGTACAAGGAGAAACTTCAATTGATTATTTGCCAAAAGGGAATAAAGCATTAGAGATGATGTGATGCTTTCCTCAATACTGTTTTACAAACTATAAAAACTTGTATTTAAAGGACTTGCTGTTCCTTGTTTTGTTTCTTCCTCTGTGCTAGTTGAAGGCATTGTTATAATGCAGAATAGATTTTAGGGAAGCAGCTATCAATTGGAACAAAGGCATAAAGTGAGTATTGAATAGTTTTCCCATAAAGTCACGTGATCGCTGTTTCTGTTTTCTGTTGATCATGGTACCCCTTTTTCTCTGCCAGGGCCAAACACCATTTGATGTGGCTGATGAGGGTCTTGTGGAGCACTTGGAGATGCTCCAGAAGAAGCAGAATGTGGTGAGTCTTCAGTTAATGCTTTTAAAGCTTTTGTAACAGTGTAACAATGGGGGCGCCTGGGTGGTTAAGTGTCCAACTCTTGATTTCAGCTCAGGTCATGATCTCGTGGTTTGTGGGTTCGAGCCCCAAGTCGGGCTCTGTGCTGACAGTGTGGAGCCTGCTTGGGATTCTCTCTCCCCCTCTCCCAGCCCCTCTCCCACTGGCGCTTGCTCACTCACTCCCTCTCTCTCTCTCTCTGAAAAATAAATAAATAAACATGTATTTCTAAAGCTTTTATAACAATGCAGTCCACTGCAGATATCTCAATCACTTGTTTTAGTTGTCTACTGAGAGCTGAAATGGACATATCTGCATTTCAGAGATGATCATTATTCCCTTAGGGGACTAGCAATAGTCTGTTAGAAGATATTCCAGAAACCATTGTTGTTAAAGTTTACTCATCATAAGATAGCCTTCAAGCACCTGAAAGTCAAAAATGACAAGAACAGGGGCGCCTGGGTGGCTCAGTTGGTTAAGCATCTGACTTCAGCTCAGGTCATGATCTCATGATTCATGAGTTCGAGCCCCACATCAGGCTCTGTGCTGTTAGTGCAGAACCCACTTTGGACCTTCTGTCCCCCTTTCTTTCTGCACCCTCCACCCCTGCTCCTGTTTTTCCCCCCTCTCTCTCAAAAATAAACAAACATTAAGAAAATAAAATAAAATCTATTTTTAAAAAGATGACAAGAACAATAAGCTAATGATTACCCTTGAGTTCTAGAAAGTGAATGTGGTATGTTCAAATCAGTTTTTTCCAAATAGGGAGTACCAGGGTAGAGGACATCTCATTCACTTTTTTCTCCCCTATTGACTGGAAGGACATCTTTATTTAAAGTAAATTCACTACAGAAAGGAATATATTTCTTTCTGAAAAAGCAAACAAGGCCACAAAACTAAAACTGCCTTTTGGCATTGGACAGTACTTGGTCAATGACTCATACTTATTCAGCATTCATCAGATATCCAGAATTCAATCCACTTCTCCCTTCTCATTCTAAATCTTTTATTATTTGGCTGCACGTACCATTCTGTTGCTTAGTGCTACATAGGAGACCGGTACCCACGTATAGACTGCGGAATGAGAAAACCCACCCAATATAAAGACAAACTGTAAATAATTTACATTTTCTACCCATAAGTGAGATGAGTGATTTGGGCAAAGAGAATAAAGATCAGTTATTGATGATCAGGGTTGATGTTTGAACAGAGTTGGACAGAAAAAAATCACTAGCTTTCCTTCGCATGATTGTGGCTCAGGGCATGTGAACTCAAGTTTAGCACCAGTAAGAGAAACGTAGAGCAGCTCTGAAAGAAAGAACTCTATATAGTTCACTGATGGCACAGACCAGCCATGTCTCACCTCACCCATGTTCACCACATCTGCACCGGTAGAGTGAAAATCCTCGTTACCTCAAGGCTTAGTTGGAAAATTGCATATGTACAGCTCAGACAAACACAACTTCCAGTTCGTTTTGTTTTCTTTAGTGAGCAACTGGAATCGAAACTAAAACTTAGGACTTTGCAAACACAGTATTGGTGCTGTTGCTTAGCAGCAGCAACCTTCCTAAGATGTATACTTTGCATAGTTTGGTGGTGGTGTTTTTTTTTAAGTCCATTTATTTATTTTGAGAGTAAGAGAGCATGAGCAGGGGAGAGGCAGAGAGAGAGAGAGAAAGAATCCCTAACAAGCTCTGTGCTGTCAGTGCAGACCCTGACTTGGGGCTTGATCTCTGAGATCATGACCTGAGCCAAAACCAAGAGTTGGATGCTCAACCAAATGAGCCACCCAGTGCCCCTGGTTTTTGTTGTTTTTTTTTAAACTTTTTATTCTGAAATAATTTTTAGACTCACATAGAAGTTGCAAAAATAATATAGAGAGTTTCTGTGTACCCTTTACCCAGCATGGTTTGGTTTTTGAACGTAAATAATGTTTTCACTGAATAGCATTTCTATGTTGGGAATGGTGCTTATCTTTGCCCCATGCCTAACTTTGGGGTCCAGGGATATAAACACTTTTTGTGCAGAGCATGTATCTAAGGACCAGATGATTTATTCTAAGGGCTTATTTCCCCGTTAGTACTATTGCCGACCTAATTCAGTAGGTGGTCATAAAGAATTCTTTCAGAGTTCCTTCCTTTTTTTTTTTTTCCTAGTCTACTAGAAGCTAGGCTTTCTTTCTTTTTTTTTTTTGTTTTAAGTTTATTTATTTATTTTTATTAATCTCTATACCCAACGTAGGGCTCGAAGTCATGACCCCCAGATCAAGAGTCACATGCTCTTTTGACTGAGCCAGCCAGGTGCCCCTAGAAGCCAGGCTTTTTTTGAAGATTGGGTTTGGATATTTCATATGGGCAGTTTTATTGAACCTCTAACCCTATGCTTTTTCTCCTACCTTGGATGAAGATTGTTCTCTGTCATTGTCTTCTAAAGAGACCCAACTGATGTGTTTCTCTTTTTCTCAGTTCTTTCTTTTTGGTTTTGGTCCTGTCTTCTTCAGAATGACAGTACCATTTTGAGTTCTCATTGTTGCTAATTTTTACCAGTAGTTAACTTCCCTCCTTTTCTCTGTTTTCTCAATTTCAAGCTTCGAAGTGAAAAAGAGACACGGAATAAGCTCATTGAGTCAGACCTGAACAGCAAGTTGCAGAGTGGACTCTTTAAGAAGTAAGACATTCGGAGCTTGCAAAATGTGATGAGCTCTGCTGTGTGTGGGTGCTATGTGTGTGTGACATACTTAGCTTGAGAATTTATATAGTAAAGAAACTGTGTTTGAATCTTTGAGGGGCAAGGACGTGGCACTGAGATATGGGGAAACACTGAGGATGGATGAATGTGTTTTACATTTAGAAATTAATCGAGACTGTGTGCAACATTTTCCCCCCTGGCTTAGGGGTTCCTAGTCCTCATTGCATCCCTAACTATATGTTCTGTGAACTCAGGGACCAGGTGTGTTTTGTTCACCACCATTCCAGGGCCTGGCATGATTTCTGGCATGTAATAAGCACTCAGTAAACATTTATTAAATGGCTTTTAAAACATATTTGCTTGCTTCATCACCATCAAGATTCATAGCCTTCCTTTTTCCTGTGTGTTGAACAGGTGAAATCTGCTTAAGTCATACTCTGAAGTTAAATACTAAACCTTAGTCTGCAAAAACCCAAAGATCCAAAAAAATTTAGAATTGAGAAGGATTTGATGTATTTCTATTACCCCTTCTACACAGAGGTTTATAGACTTGTTCTCTTTATGCTTGATTATCAGTGAACTTGAATAGTTTGCCATTTCTGAATTGCACTCAAATCATCTTCTTTAATTTAGCAAAGAGAAGATGCTCTATGAAGAAGAGATCCCCAAGTCCCAAGAAATGGAGGAAGAAAGCAAAGAGTCCAGCAGCTCCAGCTCAGAGGAGGAGGAAGGTGAAGATGAAGCTTCTGAGTCAGAAACCGAGAAGGAGGCAGGTAATGCAAAGATCCTGTTTCCATAATGCAAGGAGATCACTGCTTATCACAGCTAGGAGACCTCAGAGGGCTCCAAAAAGAGCTTTAAGTTTAGTTTTCAAAGATAAGATATCCAATTTTGAGTAAAAGCTCGGTTGTAAAAGCTGTGAGCTATGTTAGAAATATGTGTGCGAGTTTCTATGTAGCCATATGATAAGGTGCACAAAAAATTCTTGTGTATGTAAAGGAACCATCTGTCTGACCTCGGGTTGGTGGGATTGAGAGACCAGATTCCAAACCTCACTCTGCTAAGAGACTGAGGAGATGAGGTCTTGCAGAGGCACATTTGGTCAAGTCTCTTTAACCAACTGGTGAAAATTTGCATTTAGTTTTCAGGTTCATCTGATTCCCTAAACAGAATCCCAAGATCTTTTTATTTTTCCTTCTGATTATGTGAAGCTCCTTCAATTCCTGAGCTGGGGATTCAAGAAGGAACAAAATCATATTTACCTTTATGACTCTTACTATATTTGCTTCATGTGGTACTTCTTGAGTTTATCATATGGCAAGGCAGGACCCCCAACAGTGAGAGGGAGCTGCTAAACATGGTCAGATCAGCATGCTATAAAATCACCCATAGGTTTTGATATACAGTCAGGCAAACGCTGAGGAGATAAATACTGGGTTTTACTCAATAGAGGTTCAAAAGCAACACAATAGCTCTCATGGATAATTGGAAGTTCATGATAACTAAGATTTTACCGTACTTGTGTCCTGAGCTCACTGGCTTGTATTGGTAGTATTAGTATTAGCTCATCGAATGTCACCAAAGGCAATTAGAGACCATTGACTGTGCAGAGAAGATAAGCACTAGCTAAGTTGGTAGCATGGGAGATGACCTTTTACTCATGGAGCCTTGAATTTCTTTTATTAAGTAGGCATAGCCTACTCTGGAAATGCTGGTGTAGTACCTATCAAAATTTGTAAGTACTCATCTTTTTTATGTTTTTACTGTTTTTTGAGTACTTACATGTCTTAGACTTCAGGTATTACTATCTGGTCTTGCTCTGTGCTAGATCACTTTGTTGGCTACCAAGCTATTAGAAGAGGGAGGGAGCTACCTGAACTACTATCATTGTTTTGTGGTATGTACCCATGCCTCAGGTCTCTGGTGCCCTGCAGCCCATCTCTACATTGCTTGTTGGAGTCAAACACCCACAGCACCCTTTGGCAGGGGTGATGCTACACCCCTGTCCAGAAACTGTCTACGATCACCTTCCTCACCCATGGCTTTGCCTGTGGAGTAATCCCAAACCCCGTCGCCTGACCTTTAAGATCTTTCATAATCCATCTCCAGCCCACCTTTCCAGTGCTTTCCAGGGCCTAGGCAGCATCATCAACTAGCCACGCTGGATTGTTTGGTTTCCCCAAACATGCCCTGAGCTTTCCTATCCCTGGACATTTATTTGTGTCTTCGAATTCATTTCTGGCCGTCAAGTGCTTATTGAGTGATTTCTGTGAGAAACCATGGGATTTACCACACTGAAGAAGCCTTTCTTTAGTTTTCCTATACAAGAAGCTGAAAAGGAATGGACCACTTCACTGTTCTCCCACCCCATGATAATCGCTCCCCTGTTTGTATCCCTCTAACACTTTTTACTTATCTGTGTTGTAGCACTCCTCATCTCGACTGGGAACTCTAGTTTATCATTTACTCGTAACTAGGTCTCTGTGAGATGCCAGGCACAGGACAAGCATTCACATTCATTAAATGCTTTTGTTGAACACATCTAGGAGATACAGGGGAATAGGAAGGCAGATACATGAATCAAATACATGCCACATGACAGAGATAAGTGTAGTCAGTGGTATTCACTAGTAAGAAAGATTGTATTTAGGCGCCTGGGTGGCTCAGTGGGTTAAGGGTCTGATTTCGGCTCAGGTCATGATCTCACGGTTTGTGAGTTCGAGCCCCACATCAGGCTCTCTGCTGTCAGCACAAAGCCCACTTTGAATCCTCTGTCTCCCTCTCTCTCTCTGCCCCTTCTCCTCCTGCTCCTGTTCTTTCTCCTTCTCTCTCAAAAATAAATAAACATTTCAATTAAAAAAAGAAAGACTGTACTTAGTTTGGGGGATTATAACGACACTTTACATTTGTGTAGTGCTTTTTTACTCTGCAATGCACTTACAACCACATATTTTGAGATACATATCATCATCACTGTATTATCATGGGAAATTGACCCTGTAGGAGGTTAGGCAGATTGGGTCTCATACCTGGCAAGTGGCATGTCTAAGATCCTAACTTTGGTCTGGGACTCCTCAGAGTAGCAGGGGCAGAATGAAATATAGAAATTATTTGCCTAAAATGAGAAAGAATGAAATCATGCAGCAATGTGGATGGAACTGGAAGGTGTTATGCTGAGTGAAATAAGTCAGTCAGAGAAAGACAGATATATGTTTTCACTCATATGTGGATCTTGAGAAACTGAACAGAAGACCATGGGGGAAGGGAAGGGGGAAATAGTTACAAACAGAGAGGGAGGGAGGCAAACCACAAGAGACTCTTAAATACAGAAAACAAACTGAGGGTGGATGGGGTTTAGGGGAGAGGAGAAAATGTGTGATGGGCATTGAGGAGGGCACTTGTTGGGATGAGTTCTGGGTGTTGTATGCAAGCCAATTTGACAATAAGGTATATTCATTAAAAAAAAAAGAAATTATCTGCCTAAAAAGTGACAGCTAAAGCTGTAGAAAAGATGAGATTTCCCACGGGAGAGATTGTAGAGAAAAGATGTTACGAAAAAGAATGGTGTGTTTAGGAAGTAAAGGAGGCAAAGAAGGTATGGTCAGAAAGGTTGAGGAAAACCAGAGTATGTATTTCTGCATCGGAAAAGCCAGGGTAGGAGTGGGAAGGGAGAGATCAAGAAAGAGACAGCAATTAGGGAGTCACCGGTAATCTGAGCAGTTTCAGGAGCCCGACGTAGGCAGAAGCCAGATGGTTGCAGCAAGCCACCGTGCTCATTTCTGCCGTTTGAAGTTTTACTCATGTCTCAAAGCCCGGCTCAAATCAACTTCCTTTATGAAGCCTTATCATCACAGATACAAGTGTTTCTTCCCTCCTCTGACTGGTAGCTATTCGTTTGAATCTCTTTTTTATTACTTACACTAAGAGTGTTATTTCCATTTATTTATTTCTCATCTCCTCTGTTCTTCCCCTACCGACCAGTTTCAGAAGTACTGAAATGTATTGTGTGTCTTGTTTATCTTTCTGTCTTCCATAAAGCCTGGCACAGGGCCTTCCTTCTACATGCTGGGGTGCTCAATAAATATATATATATATGTTGGAAGAATTTGGGGAACTGGATTATGTCTAAACCTTTCCAAATGATGCCTGACACATTATGTATGTACTGAACAGGTAGTTGTTGAATGCATTTATCCTGGATTTGGTTTTGCATTTATCCTGTTTTTAAAGGTCCATAGATACAACCTCATAAAATGACAGTTTTCATATGTCTTACATATAAATGTATTTGTAAAGAATACTAATTCTATTTTGAGGTGAATGTAAGCTGTTTGATTTGGATTTCTGTTTTCCTCTTTTATTTATTTGGCTTAAACATTTGGTATATTAGTTATCTATTGCTGAATAACAAGCCATCCCCAAATTTAGTGGTGCTTAAAACAACCATTTTTATGGACCCAATTCTAGGAGTTGGCAATTTGGGAAGGGCTTCACTAGGATGGCTTTTCTCTCCCCCATGTAATAATACTGGACTTAGTTATGTGTTGGTGGTCAGTTGGTAAGTCAGCTAGGGGATGGCTGGTCCTGGATAGCCTTGCTCACCTTTCTGGTGTTTGGTTAGGATGTTTGAAGCAAGTGTTTCTCTTATCATCGGGGAGACTAGCCACTGCTTCTTCATACGTCAGTTGGATTCCACAAGTAGAAAGAGCAAGACTCAGTGTACAAGCACTTTCCAAGCCTCTGCTTATGTCACATTTGCTAACGTCCCAGTGGCCATAGAAAGTCACATTGCCAAGCCCAGAGTCAATTTGAGAGGTCACTACACAGGGTTGTAGATTCATTGGGAGTTTCTTACTGTAATGGTCTGTTGCATTTGGCTAGGAAGGTATATATCCTGGGGATAGAGATTCTCAGGTAATACTTAAAGAATGTCTTGAATATTCACAATAACCACAAAAAAAATGATAGCATTAATAACTAGAGACTCATTATGGCCAGACATTGAGCTGTGCAGTTTAAACACATCGTCTCTAGTCTTTTTTTTTAATGTTTATTTATTTTTGAGAGACAGAGCATGAGTGGGAGGAGGGGCAGAGAGAGGGAGACACAGAATCCGAAGCAGGCTCCAGGCTGTCAGCTCAAAGCCCGATGTGGGGCTCGAACTCACGAGCCGTGAGATCATGATGTGAGCTGAAGTCAGACGCTCAACAGACTGAGCCACCCAGCCACTCCTTGTCTCTAGTCTTTATAGCAACTTATTGGCAAGAATTAAATCCCTGATTAGCCAGTGAGGAAAATAGAGGTTCAGATATGTTAAGTAATTTGCTCAATGTCACACAGCTGGGATGTGACTTAAAATTGTCACATAATTCGGGGTTCCTGGGTGGCTCAGTTGGTTAAGCATCTGACTTTGGCTCAAGTCATGATCTCGCAGTTCATGGGTTCAAGCCCTGTGTCAGGCTTTGTGCTGACAGCTCAGAGCCTGGAGCCTGCTTCGGATTCTGTGTCTCCATCTCTCTCTGCCCCTTCCCCATTCATGCTCTGTCTCTGTCTCTCAAAAATAAATAAAAGTTAAAAAGAAAATTTAAAAATTGTCACATAATTCATAGGTGGGTTACTTTGGGACTCTGTTTCCAGAGTACATAGATCAGAAGGCCCCAGCACACCTACTAGGTGCAGGCTCTGTACTGGTTATCTGATATATAACAGTGAATGAGACAGACAAGATTTCCACTTGATGGCCCTATAAGACGAAGTATTCCTGTTTGTTAAGAGGCTTCACCTACTATAGTTCTATGGTTTACCTTATAATATCTTCTGTAATCCTTTCTCCCTTTATTTCCTATTGTAATCCCAAGAATATTCATTACTTTAATTAGGCCTGCTTAAATTAGTCTTGCTTAGACTTAAATTTACTGACCAACAGATGTATTTTGATTTCAGAGTCATTACTCATAGCATTTCTTTCTCCTGCCAATTGGTATTTGTCTTCCAGCTTTCTCTATGGCATCTTTCCTTGTTGTTTCCTCCCTCAGAGGGTTTACTCTGAACTCAAAAAGCCCTGTTTAATCTGACTCAACCAATTTAGCACCTAACTTATATATGAGCTTGTGTTGTTGCTATTATTATTATGCATCTTATCCCTTTTCTTGATTGTAATTACCTAGAAAGCAAGATCTTATCTGGTTTTTCCTGCCCAACTTCCCAAAACAGAGTTTATTCTTAGTATGTACATACTGATGAGTTTTATGTATGATACACAATATGGAGAAAGTTTTCAGTTATATATCAAGGAATTAGAGCCTACCAAGAAAGGAATACCATTGAGTTTATTTCCTTTTGGCAATAGTTGCTGGAGATTTCATTTTCGTTTGAGTCCAAGCATTACATAGCCTTAATAATGTTTTGATAATAGGTAAACCTTTTCTGTTAGCAGAAAAGTGCATACATATACACAGATAAGATTTTCATACTTGCACTTCTTGCTTCTCTTGTCTTAAATAATAGATAAAAAACCAGAAACCATTGACAACCATTCCAACTCTGAAAGCAAGAGTATTATTACGGAACAGATACCAGCACCAGCTCAGAATACCTTCTCTGCCTCTTCAGCCAGGAGAGTGAGTATTTTGGAATTAATTTGAATATTATATTTCCCCTACTATCCTAACATACAGTTTGAAAGGTCTTAGAGATACATTCTTGCAAGATAATTCAGATAGATTCTTGCCTGTCTTAGTCCGCTTAGTTTGCTATAACAAAATACCACCAACCAGGTGCCTTTAAACAATAGAAATCTATTTCTCACAATTCTGGAGTCTAGGATGTTCAAGATCACGGTGCTAGCTGACTCAGTTCCTAGTAAGGACTCTCTTCCCAGTTTGCGGACAGACTCCTTGTCTCCAAATATAGTCACGTTGGGGATTAGGGCTTCAGGGTATGGAATTGGAGGGTGGGCACATATAATTGCATTTATAACATTGCTCACAAAAACCACAAATCCATCACCAAACAAATTTGGCTACAATGTGTTTAGATAACATAGGATATAGTAATCTGGACCAAAGGCATTTTGTCAATTGCCTATTTTCTTCATATCTAAGGCTAAGGTAAATATATGTAAATCTCAGACTAGGCTAGGAAAATACCTAGCATTCGGTATTAATTGACTTGAGGACTTCTATCCTTGCTTATTTCTTGTTTAAAATTTTATTTTAATAAGTAAAGTCTTTATGATGAGTAGTGAGCAGAGGTAGAAAGAACTTGTTGAAATACCAGAGACATCTCCTCCTGCTACTCGGCCCAGGCCTCTGAGATGCTTCTAATCAGTGAGACGGACTTGAATAATGACTCTGCTTTACAAAGTAAACAGTTAGTTTTGAGGTTAAGAATTGATCTGAGTTCTTGGGAAGAAAGCTGATGAAAAAACTCTGGTTTTACAGATACTAACTTACTGATCTTCTTAGTACCTCATGAATTGAAAAGACAGGATTGTGATATCATTGTGGAGATGAGGAAACAAAGGTCTGGTTACTCATTATTCCTAAGAGCATCATTGTGAATCCGTAGAGATGTTTCAGATAGAACACAGCCCTCACTCATCATCCGGTCATTTAGCTGTACTTCGCATACTCCCACTGCTTCTAGGTGTGACTAGACTTCTTATTTTTTTAAAAAGAAAATTACTCAATTGGGGCACCTGGGTGGCTCAGTTGGTCGAGCGTCCAACTTTGGCTCGGGTCATGACCTCATGGTTTGTGAGTTTGAGCCCCGCATTGGGCTTGTTTCTGTCAGCGCAGAGCCCACTTCAGATCCTCTGTCCATTTCTCTCTCTGCCCTTCCCTCCCTCTCTCCCTCTGTCTCTGTCTCTGTCTCTCTCAAAAATAAACATTTAAAAAATAAATAAAATAAAAATACTAAGTAAAAAAAAATACATGAGCACCTGGCTGGCTCAGTCGGTAGAGCATGTGACTCATGACTTCAGGGTCATGTGTTCAAGCCCCACATTGGGCATACAGCCTACTTAAATACACACACACACACACACACACACACACACAGAGGGAGAAGGAGAGGGAGAGAGAGACACAGATGTATTCCACTTGGCTAAAATAATGCTGGGAAAAACATTTTTCCTCTCAGAATCAGGGTGACTTGTAAAGAGTTGACATGATTGAGCCTCTAAAGTTGGAAGGAGTACATAAATACGTACATTCAGGTGACTAATTAAAAAGGGAAAATCTGAGTGTGAGCTGGAGGTGAGTGATTTAATGGTTCCATTGCATTTTCGCTACTCCAGGCAGTAAAGGTGGCCTGATAGCTGGAGAAAGACCACAGCCATCTTGCGGAGGGGTCCCCCGATCCCGGGAAAGGACTACTTTCCTGCTCTAAAGACCAGTTGTTCCCCGACTGGTCTTTGGGCTAACACTAAGTCTGTGATGTTTTCTGTGGTTTATGGTAAAATGAGGTAATTAAAGACACTGTAAGCTTTCCAGAAAGCTTTCTTTTCTGATGTTAAAATGTTTTTCTTTTTTTAATGAAATGATGGTGATGGAAATGGTAATGATGTTTTTGAAAGATGTTCTCCTGGCAATAATCTAAAAGATGGCAACTCTGTGACTTCTACCATTTTTTTTTTCTTTTTTAATTTGGCTGCTCAGTGAAATCTGAAACACATGGCCAAGATCAAATAAACTATTTTCTTGAAATAAACAATTAGAATTTGAGTGGAGTGGCTTTTAGTATTTTTATTAGTATTCACTTACATCAATTTCCCACGGTCTTGTCACAGTACCTTAAATCATATTTATACGTTGGCTCCTCTGTGTTTTCCAGTCTCCACACATTATAAGAAGGAATTAAGCTCATTAACACCATTTTATAGATGAGCATGTTGAGACCTAGAAAAGTAAAATGTCCTATATTCAGTTACCCAGTGAATCAAGCAAGAGTAGAGGCTTTTACTAGAATGTGGATCTCCTGGTGTTCTAGGTCAGCATTCATTGCTAAGAGAGCAAATAGTGTTTAATTTCTCAGAGAGCAACTCTGTCTGTGTTACAAATCTAAGGCTATTTCTGGCTCGGGGAGAAAGGGAGCCTTGAGAGGTTATTAGCGTCTGCCAGGTGAGGAAGGCGACACTGGCCGAAAGCCTGCCATGTATTTGTCCTCCTTGGACTGAACTTAGTTAAGTGTGGGGAAAGGCAAATAGACTGAAAAGAATCATCAAGACCTTTTTCCCCCTTCTCTTCTTTTCTTCTCTTTTCTTTTTTCTTTTCTTTGCTTCTTCCCTCATAGTTCTCCTCCAGCCTTTTTAACAAGCCGGAAGAGCCCAAAGATGAATCTCCTTCTTCGTGGAGACTGGGACTCAGAAAAACTGGCAGCCACAACATGCTGAGTGAGGTGGCCAATTCCAGGGAAGCTCTAAGGGACCGAGGCTCTTCTGTCTACCGGTCATCATCAAGCCCTCGGATTTCTGCTCTGCTGGACAACAAAGATAAGGTGCCGTTTAGGCGGGGTATGGGAGAACTCCAGGGCAGTTTCTTTCTGTGAAAATTCAGTCATAGGAACGCATGAAAGTTTTCTGGTCCCTAATTTGATCCTGGAAGTACAGAGTCTTTAGAAGGAGATGGCACGATGGTAGTTTAATCCGGTGGCTATTTTTTTGCTATTACCCAGCCAATAAAAGGAAAAAATGCTTTACCTTTTGGCATACCTTATGTTCATTCTTCCTTACCCTCCTTACCTAGGGTAAAAAAAATTAGAAACATAAAAATTTGGGTATGGCCTAAAAGGCTCCCTTAAGCCAATACCAGTGATATATTCTTTCAGTGTTTAAAAGCAAAGTTCTTTAGCTGGCCTTTCAATCCTAATGAAGCTCAGGCAAATTAGCACTTAAAGAAAAATGTTTAAATGTCTCATTCTTTTCATTACTAGGTATATGATCAGGCTAACTTCACAAACAGCTTATCTACATAATCATCCACCGTCAGTACATTTTTATTTCGTACCTTTTGGTTCCAGATTTTCTAGGGCTCACTTGATGCTCTTCTCTGGGGTCAGGTCTTCTTGTAATCCGAGTCCCTTTGCTCGATATTGTGTTTCTGGAGACTCCTCCAGGGGGTGAGGCGTATTGGTTGGGTTAATTCCGCAGCATATTTGTTGTATGTGAAGCTGCGTTTCCACGAGAAGATAGACTGGGGAAGAAATAAGACTTATTTCATCAAGAACTTGAGAGGGGAGCTTTCTGTCTGTGGCCTTTCAAAGGCTCTGTCTCTCTTGGCAAGGCTGCTGCTGTGTGTAATTTGTGCTGCTGTTTTCCTTATTTGATCATCCTGGCTTTTCCCACGAGAATTATTTCCCTACATATTGGTTTTTAATAGAGGCAAAGTAGGAATTAGCCTTTGAAAGCTAACCTTTTGTAATACCACTCAAACCGGAATTGGTATTGGATATAGAAATAAGATTATATATGTATATTAAGTTCTGCTTTTTACCCAAAATGTTACACTGAATCAGTATTGTGTTGTACCTCCTCTGTGCTTTACTTGTTTTATTTTACAGGAGAGAGAAAACAAGAGCTATTTTAGTTCACTAGCACCCCGGAGGCTCAGCAACACAAGTGACGTCGAAGAAAAGGAGAACAGGTAATCCTGATACAGGCCCAAAGATGGTCCTCTTGAACTTTGCTAGGCATGGTGATGTCTTGGCCATCACTCTGCTGCTGTCTTTCCACAGGTGCCCTTAGCACATCATGAATTGTTTTTCCCTTCTGCTTAGCACACCTCCCAGCCTTTACTCACTTGCCTTGCCAGTTCTCCGCCCTTCGGGCTCTCACTTCAGCTTAGGTATTATTGTCTTTAGGAAGTCTTCCCTGACCCTGCCGAGGGTGAATTCATTCTGGTACACCAGCAGGCTCTGGAAAGGTAGGGTTATGTCTGTCTAGTTTCACAAGGACCCCCTAGCGCCTGGCACATGACCTGTTCCGTAGTAAACACCAGAAATATTGTTATTTAATTAGTGATCAACTTCTAATTTGTACGTAGATAAGATTTCAAGTCTTCCTCATAGGTTAAAATGAATGTGAGGATTTTGAAGTACTGCTGCCTCTCGGAGCAGAGCCTGACCTAGAACCTTGCGTTTCGAGGTGGGGTCCTCCCCACCAGCAGCACTGATGTCACCTGGAAGCACGTTAGTAATGCAGAATCTCAGGTCCCACCTCAGACCTGCTGAATCAGAATCTGCATTTTAACAAAATTCTCTGGGTGATTCACATGCACATTAAAGTTTGAGAAGAACTATTCTGGAGAGCTTTGTGAAAGATGGAGACCCACAGCTTTTGTAGCCACAGCCCCGAGGGAACAATTATGGATTAGAAATCCTACTATAGTCCTTTCCTGGATGGCTTATTATTGTAACACTAAATAGGCTTCCAGCAATTTCTTCCGTTTCCTCTTCTGTGGTAGTTACCTCTTGCTCTGTGACAGACTTTATCTTCCCCACCATCCTCTTCTCTGCTTACTTATGAACAACCTATTGCTTTGTAAAACCCTTTAAAGGAGAGACAAAAGTGACTTCTCATTACAAAAGAGTTAGGAGATCTTTGACATAAGGATTTGGTACCTATTGAAATTAGTTAGCTTTGAAGTTGATAAAAGAAAGCAGACAGTAATACTAGACTCCTCCTCTAATCCATAAAGAAAACAGGTATATAAAACAGAGTATTACTTGAAAATGTATCTATTTCCTCAGCCGTATTACATTTTCCCTCTCTGGCTCTTCTCTCCCAGCTTGCACTGTACTGGGGACAAAACTGGTGGTAGGAATCAGTGTTCTGTTTTGTTTTTCTTTTGTGCCTCTACAGAGAATCAGCTGTCAATCTGGTGAGGAGTGGGTCCTATACTCGGCAGCTGTGGAGAGATGAAGCGAAGGGAAAGGAAACTCCGCAGACAGCTGTTCCATCCACCTATGTATCAACCTACTTGAAAAGGTACCAGGCTCCCAGGGGTGGGAGATGATTTTTCTTCACTCTGGCCATGGGTATATGGGTCAATAATTGCATGTCGTTTTATATCCAATTAGCACCACAAAAATGAATCAAAAAAATGGATTACTTTTAGATTTCTTGGGAGTAACGCCTTGACTAATTTTAAATTAACATTAATTTATTTTCCTAACTGAGTTAAGGTAAGCTAATTCCAAATTCTTACCACAGACAGATCTGAATTTATGCTCTCTCCTCTCAGTCCTATTAAAGTCTTCAACTGGAAAATGACTTCTGGTAATCTCTGAGTAGGACTGAATTTAAATCACTTTTGTCCAGTAGCTAGCTTTCCTTTTTCTAAAACTCGAGTAGTTCTCATCTCAAGTTACGTTTTCGTGGGGAGGAAGGGAGGGACCCTGTAGGGTGGTGAGGGGGGAGGGTAATGGGGACAGTTTTGTATTGCATTAAAGAAGTTTCATTAATTGAAGCCTGTTAATTTAGGGACTTGAGTCTTTTTTTTTTTTTATGACTTTAATGGCCCTCAGATCCATCAAGATGAGAAACTCGCAAGTTTGGTGCAGAGAAGGTACTTGGGTTTCCTTCCCTTTTCTCATCTATATTGTCTTTCCTGCAATTATTTCTTTGCCATGTACCAGCCAGCAAGCAAAGCACCTTTGCCAGAGCCATTAAGCTATAAGATATACTTAATTAGTATATTAATTTGAACTTTGCTGCTGATGTGGAAGAATCTGATTCTCATTGCTTACTTTGAATTCTTTCTTCACTTTCATTTACTCAGCCCCTCCAACTGCCTCTTCATGCCATGGGCTTCATCTTTAGGTTTTATAGATGATTGGTTGGCTGCCCTAGAACCGGCCTTTTGTTATAAACTATGTATTTGGGTTCAAAACTTATTCCCACTTGATCAAAAGAATCTTATCAACTAGTTAATATAAGAACATGGGAGCTGGTGACCTATAAGACAAACAGCCACTGTTGCCTTTTAATGGTCTTTAAGTTCTGCAGACACATCCTGTAAGAAAAGGCTCAACTTTGAAGGTACACAAGTATAGTTCAGTGACCTCACTGAAGCTTTATTCAGTATACAAACTCAGTGTTTTTGGCTCAATGAAACTATCACCTCTTTGTCTTCAAGGCTACGGCCTTAATCCATCTAGATACATTATTACTCCTCATAGTTGCATCCAAGACCAAGAAAACTTTTCGAAGAAAACGATGTTCTAGATCTAGGAAAGAGAAAAAGCTGCCTTTTAATTTCCTAACACGTAGGTACACTGTGGTAGGGTAGAGTTGTTCTTTTTCATGATCCAAATCATTAACAAATGGATTGAATGAGTAGCATCTGGTTGAATGTAGTTTGGCATAATTATGGTAAACAGAAGAGAAAGGGACTGCCTCTGTTTAGGGTGGAAAGCATGCTTAATAATGTGAGTGCTTTTTGAAAAAAGATCTACAACTTGCTTCATGCTTTGGATTTCTAAACCTCTATCACCCTTTAAGCATTTTTTTAAATTTATTTATTTTGAGAGAGAGAGAAAGAGAATGCATGTGTGGGTGAGTGGGGGAGGGGCAGAGAGAGGGAGAGAGAATCCCAAGCAGGCTCTGCACTGTCAGCATGGAACCCAACGCAGGGCTCAGTCCCACAAACCATGAGATCATGATGAGATCATGACCTGAGCCAAAATCGAGAGTTGGACGTTCAACCCAGTGAGCCACCCAGGTGCCCCATAAGCAATTTTTGATTGTATAAAATCTCATTTTATGATCTTTTCAAAAGGGAAGAATCATATGCTATCACTAATTTAAAAAGAAAGCACAAGAAGATATTTGGCAGCCTTGGGCTGTGCTGGACCTCAGCATACTTTCCATTTTCTAGTTCACCTCTTGTCCTTAGGCAGAAATTCCTTTCCTATGTCCCTGTAAAATGCATCGTTACCAAAGAAGACTTCATAGCTTATTTTGCTCACCCCCTGTAGTGTGTCATTACTGTAATAGTCAAGGAGTTTTTGGTTTTTTTTTAATTCTAACCCAAAAAATTTTTTTTACTTCAGTTGAGGTGGTTCCTACTTATCTTCATTTGAGACAAGAAAAAGTTGCCTTCTATTGCCCATGCAATATTACTTTCTAGACTTCAGCCTTGGAATCCTCCCAAAGATGTGTTTGTTTGAGGCTAAATAACCACGGTTCTCAGAGATGTGTTTTCCCCCCACAGAGCTTTTTATTCCTTTCCGCTCTTTAATTTTAAATTTCTACTCCGAAACCTCTCCAAATTCTTGGTCTTACTTTAGCTTCTGCGGGGCTACTTCTGCATCAGGTAGACATTTGGGGTTGCATGATTTTTTGCCTTGGGGTTTGTCGGGAATTACTTTTTCTAATACGATTATTCTATTTCCTAATATTTCTTTTTCTTAGCCTGTATTCTATTCCAATATACTACTCTTCTGCTCTCTCTTATTGCATATTATCTCTCCTCCCCATTCCTTCACTCTTTTGGATGATTGACAGATGCCTGCTTGCTGCCAGTGACCCAGCTCTAGCTGGAGTTGGTCACTCCACTTCCCAGTTGCCATACCCTCTCTTTGGTCTACATTCCTTTTAATGCACAATCTGGGGGGAAGGTGGTGCTGGGAAATGGTGGGTGAGCAGCACGTCCTGAAGAAAGTGACTGTGTACTGTTTTGCAGTGCTTCATTTGGTAGAAGTAGTGACCCCACAAGTCCCTACATTTCAGCCAATCGCAATTCATCTCCTGCTACCTCACCCATTACCATTGGTTCATCTACCTCTCGGGGCAGCAAGTGGCAACCTGCCTCTTCTTGCCCTGCACCAATCAGTGCAAACACTACTGCATCTGTACACCATGGCAGGTAAGGCTTCTTGGAGCCATTTGAGTTACAGTCATCAAAACTAACGCCTCTGGATACACATATGAGATTTGAACCAAAGAGACTTTGTCACTGTGGAAGCACGTGTGAATTCCTGTGAAAATGTCTATAATTTAACAGGGATGCTTTTGTTTTGACTTGGATTAGCCAGCCAACAGTTGCTCATTGAATAATCATAGGGTACATATCTTTGTACTGGGTGTTTAGGCATCAACTTAAAATGACTGCTTTCGTGTGGTTACAATGTAAGGGTCATCCTATTATGGTAAAGCACAGACTAAAAATATCCTCATACTTCGCTGACATTAATTTTCCTATAATCGTGCATAGGAATCTCTTCTATTTACTCTGTTTTTGGAGGATGGTATACCAACCCAAATCAGAAGGAAAGCTAACTCATGTTCCAAAAGCTTCCTATAGCTTTCTGAAAATTCCCAGCCAGTGAGAGCGTTTTGCTGGAAACACAGGGGGAAGGAAGAGATTTGTGTTTGTGTAAACTTTGTTCCGGGGCAGTGGTGTGTCTACTCCGTGTAAGGGGAAGCAGGGAGGCAGCATGGGCGGGGCTTTGTCACGAAAGCGCAGTGGGACTTTAGCTGTGATTTTGACTGTGGCTTTCAACCCTTTATATGTGGTCAGAGACCTTTTCACTTTGGGGCAGGGCAAAGGGACCTCTTTTTGGGGTCTCGCTTCTAGAACTGATACAAAGAAAATGAAAAACATAAATGATGATAGTGTTGCCGCAAGAACACTGCTGATGGTGGTGCTTCATTGATATTTGTCTGTTTATTAGAATTCTTTCCCTAAAATAAGTGGTGATCATTTGTTTAGCCAGGAGGGATAGGCTCATGACGGATTGTTAATAATAATACTGTACAATTTTGTAGAAATTTATTAGGTTCTCTTAAGAGTTCTTCTGCACAGGCATACTAAATATTATGCCCATAGATGAAGAAACTGACACAGAGAGGTTACTGGATTATTAAGAGCTGGGACTAGGAAAAACCAGTAACAGCTGCCATTTGTTGAACCCTATCATGTGCCAAGCATTGGCTTAAATACTGTACAAAAATTACACAAGCATTCGGTTTACACTCATGTAACAGTAAATCCAAATAATTGAGGCTTAAACATGATAAAGGTGTATTTTTGTTTCTCTCACTTAAGAAAGTCCAGAAATAGGCAGAGGTACCACCACAACTTCAGAGTCATTAAAGGATCCTGAATCTTTCTGTCTTTCTGCTTCACAGTCCTTAGATTATGGCTTCCATTTCCATGGGTTGTCTCATGGCGCAAAATAGATGCTGAAGCTCTAGCCGTCATGACTGCCTTCTAGACAGGAAGAAGGAAGAAAGGGGGAAATGCACAAAGAGGGAATGCCTTTAAACTGAGATTATGCTTATATCTCATTGGCTACCTCTAGCAGCCAGGGAGACTTTGGAAAATATGAATTGTTAACTACATATGTTGCTTCTCTCAATAATATATGGGTTCTGTTAGTAAGGAGAAAAAAGGAAAATGAATATGGGTTAGGCAACTAGCTATTTCAGGCACACGTGTATTGTTTATAAAGAGGCCTCCAGTATATGAAATACCATTCTCACTTTATAGATATGGAACCTGAGACCCAAAACTTAATCACCTGCCCAAGGTCACACATCTAGTAAGAAACTGAGGCAGGGGTTGAACCTAGATTTGTCCATGTCAGAGCTCCTGTCTCTTTCACTATTTTGTTCCCACGGAGCTTATATGCTATTCAGGGCTGTATACTAAGTGTTCTACATACGTTATTTTATTTATTTATCACAAGACCCCTACACATTAAGGTACCATTATCCCCCTTTTACAGATGAAGAGACTAGAGAAGTTAACTTGGCTAGAAGGTAGCCCCACATGGTTCCAGAGCCTCTGGCCCCTGCTCTGGAGCTTTTCCTGTTCTGCTCCTAACAAACTACTTATAAAATTACTCCGCATTTCAAAATAATAGTACAAGTCCTATCCTGTAATTTATTAAAATAAAATCCTTGGCATTTCTACAGCAGGAAAAATTGCAGAGAGAACAAAACATGATATTAACCTAGAAAGAATTTTAGGTAAGGTTTTGATAAGTGTAATTTTTTATAGCTTTGTTTCTGGCTAATTTTATTAGCATGTCCTGTAGACTTATACATCTTATAAGTCTGAGGAATTTAATTTCACCTTTTTTCTGAGTCATTAATTGCTCCTGGAGAAGTGGCTTGTGTTTTTTAGATACCACTTCAAAACTGTTCTATTTTTATATTTGCGTATATAGGTACCATATTTAGATTTTTACAATCTGATTATTGCTTTCAAGCTTATTCTAATGATGTGATTATTTGAAAATGAGCTTATAGCAACTTAGAAGCATTTCTGGTAATTCTGAGTAGGTGAAAAAAACAGATTTTTAGCATTCATTATTTTCATTGCTTTTCCCATCTCCGTGAATATCAATTTTGGATCTCTGTTACCCCAGCAACAAGCTGTGACATCACAAATGATAGCTTTTTGGGTGGAGAGCCAATGGTTGCTCTCAACTCTTTGTTAAGAAACAAAGATCTTGTTTTCATGTAAATGAGTTTAATTATACAGCTTGCTGTTGGAAAATCTGTAGTTAAGGTTACATATAGAATCTTAATAGTTTTTATTCCTGTTGCTCATGTGTGCACTTAAGAATACAGACAATTAGGCATTTGGTTAAATGGGAAGAAAGCAGTTGCTGAGCTAGGTGCAAGAGAACTGAACATACTGAGGTTGTATTTATCAAATATCTCTGGAATCCAAGAAGATGGTCATCTAATCTAGGCTGAGGACTACCAGAAAGACTCTCACTGCCAAGAATTAAGGGGCAGGTGGAGACTAATATCGTAAGTGACTTTAGTGTTGTTTTCATGTGTGTGGAGAGACCCTGCTTCTGTATGCGTGTGTGGAGACCAGATGGTACTCAGGAATCATTTAAAGCAGTCTTGCATATGTTACTATCTTGCCTGGTGCCCTAGCTAATTTTTAAAAAAATTTTTAATCTCGGGCAAAAAAAAAAAAAATGTTCATGAACCAGAACTCTTTGTGCAGAGGATATCAGACTTAAATGTATCATCATACTGTTCTAAGATTTAAGAGCTCAGAATTAAAAAAAATAGTCAACCAACAAACAAAATCTGAGCAAGAAGATTCTGTAGTTAAACTTACCTCCAGCCCTTTGTGTGCTAGTGCTTTGTGATGTAGCATGCCTGACCATTCTCTTTCTGCTTGTGTTTTTGGGTTTTTTTGTTTTGTTTTGTTTTGTTTTGTTTCAGGACTCCTTACAAATCACAGGCTGACTCAACAGCAGAGAAAACAGCAGACAATGTCTCTTCCAGCACCCCGCTCTGTGTGATCACTAATCGCCCTCCACCTAACACTGCCAATGGGGTTACAACTGCCACTCTGCTCTCCACTCCTGGAACAGACTCCTCTGTGGAAGCCAGGGAGAAGAGGAGGTATGCTATGTACTGATTTCATTTGTGGGGTTCTGCTTTGAGGTAGGAGATACAGCGGTGGGTGTGAAGTCTTTCCCCTAATCCCAAATACATTTATGAAAGTAGATCTTTATATTATAGTTTGGGTTTTGTGTTTTGCCTCCGGGAGATTTTTGGCAAAGATCTTAATTATTTCTGATCATTTAATAAAGATACTTATTCTGTTATGAATAGAGGCATATCTTTTTTCTATTTTTCTTGTAAGAGAAATCATGGTCAGGCATTATTTCCCCATTTTGTGATGGAGAACATGAAGCACAGAGAAGGATCTTTTGTTTTGTTCTGAGGAGTCCGTGAAGATTTCTCTGGCAGCAAGGAAAAGCGGTGGCATGACAAAAGGCTCAGAGAGATAAAGCTAGGATATAAAGTTTTAATTAATTTAAGAATACCAGAAAAGGAAGTGCATAGTATGTGATGACATGGTAGAAGGATAGTGACTGGTTACTCTACGGTTTCTTTAGAGAAAAATTATGAGAGAGCAGTCATGAATTGGCCTAGGAGAGATTTCAGGTAGAATCTAAGAATAACTTTTTGGTTGTCAGTTTTAAGAGACCTTGGAAGATGTAACCAAGAATAGGACGTTTTCTCCACCTAAAAAAGTGTAAAAAATAGAGTGCCCTCCATCTGGCTGTTTTAAAAACTCAAGCCATGCTTAAGTTTTTAAGCACTAGAAATGTCTATATGCATAATAAATCAAGAAGTCTTCCCATCTATAAGATACAAGTTAAACTTTATAATTCTTTAAAAAAAATTTTTTTTAACGTTTATTTATTATTGAGAGATAGAGACAGAGTGCAGAGAAGGACACAGAATCCAGAGCAGGCTCCAGGCCCTAAACTCTGAACTGTTAGCACAGAGCACGACATGGAGCTCGAACCCACGAGCCGTGAGATCATGATCTGAGCCGAAGTCAGACACTTAACCGAATGAACCACCCAGGCACCCCAAATTTATAATTCTTGAGAAAGAAAGAGAGCAGAAATTGGGGAGGGGCAGAGAGAGAAGGGGACAGAGGATCCAAAGCAGGCTCTGTGCTGACCCCAAAGAGCCCAACATGGGGCTTGACCTCACGAGCTGTGAGATCATGACCTGAGCTAAAGTCAGACATTTAACTGACTGAGCCACCCAGGCACCCCTTGAATTAAACTGTTTAGATGTTTGTTTATTATAAAAACAGTTCTAAAACACAATTTGAGAAGAAGTGGAAGGGAGATGTTAAGTGAATTGAAAAATAGTGTTTCTCTTCTTCCTTTCTTTTCCTTCCTTTCTTTCCTTCCTTTCTTTTTTTCATTTCTTTATATAAAAGTTGGAGAAAGTCCATTTTCTGGTCTAACAGATTGCAGAGCATCATCTCTTAGTTGGTTTCCAGCCAAGGAAATTTTAATAAATCAATCTTGAATATTTAATGCCTATAAACTTAATAGCTCAGTTATAATTTAGATACTATTAGTTTCATCTAGGAATAAATGCAAAAGTAATATTTTCATTAGCTGAGAAAAACTCCCTTTAAAAAATCCTTCTGGGCTGAGACGAGTAAAATGAGTTAAATTCATCATTAAGATCATGATCCCTGAAAGGATGGGTAAGTCAGGTTTTTAATCAAATCACATTATTAAATACTTAGTTGCATGTATCATTATTTAGAGAAACCTAGAGAGACAGTTACTGTCTTCTGGGATTTTTATAACCTATGAACAATAAGATAGCACCTGCTACAGATTTTAATTTTGTTTTAGGAGTTTTATTTAGGCCACAAATATTTATTGATTAGCTACTATGTACTGCATATTATCACTAGGACATAATTCCTCAAGGAGCAGCAAATAGAAGAATAAAAGAATATAAATATAAGAATAAATCAAAATTTCAGTGAATCATGTGAATGTGGTATATCAAGTGCATTTTCAGGATGGTGCAACATAATAAACAAGATACCAGATATTTATTAGATAACAAATAATATTTAATTAGAGAAGTTAAATAGGGTAATGATACAAGATAAGTAAATAGGAGGTTATTCAATAAAGAGCTGTTGGACTCAGTCACTAACATTCATTCTTGTCAAAATATTTATTGAGCATTTGTCAATGCAAGGTACTATAAAAAAAACCCCAGGTGATACAGCCATAAACAAGAACAGCCTTAGCCCTTGGGAAACAAATATGCTAGTGAAGAAAAACAAACATTAAACAAATAATTGTGATATATACTATGAAGAGGTAGTGTGAGTTGTTATGACAGTTTTACAGAAGCTCCGCCTACGGAAGACTCCCCTTTTCCTGCAGGATCAGAGACGGTTATCCTAAGAGTATCCTGCTCAAATTGAGATCTGTAGGACAAATATAGCCAAGGGAAGGGGTAAGCATTCCAGGCAGAAAATATGGTTGTTGGAAAGACAGACACTAAGGTAGGAAGGTGCTTGATCCTTTGGAGAATCTGAAAGAAAACATTGTAGAGAGTTAGGGAAAGAGCAGTCTAAGGTGAGGCTTGAGGAATAAGTAGGAGCTATATAATGCAAAGTCTTACAGCCAAGGACAAAAATTTTGGATTTATATGTTAAGAACCATGTTGAGTTACTGGAAGAATTTTTTTTAACAGCTTTATAAAGGTAAAATTTATATACCATATAATTTAAGATGTCCAATTCGGTCACTTTTAGTATATTCACAGATATGTGCATCCTTTACCACAATTTTAGAACATTTTTATCACCTTAAAAAGAAATCTCATACCCTTTAGTTATTGTCCCCCCCTACTCCCACCCCATCTCCCCATTCTCTAGACCTTAGCAACCACTGATCTCCTTTCTATTTCTATAGAGTTGCCTATTCTGGACACTTCATAAAAGTGGAATCAATATGTGGTCTTTTGTGACTATCTTCTTTCACTTAGAATAATGTTTTCAAGGTTCATCCATGTTGAAGCATGGCATGTATCAGCACTTTATTCTTTTTTATGGCCAAACACTGTTTCATTGTGCGCGTATACTGAGTTTTCTTTGCTGTTCATAAGTTGGTGGACATTTAGATTCTTTCCACCTTTTGGCTATTTGAGTAATGTTACCATAAACATTCATGTACAAGTTTTTGTGTGGACATATGTTCTTATTTCTCTTGGGTATATACCTAGGAGTCAAATTGCCAGGTAATATGCCAATAGAAGATTTGAAGCAAAAAGATAACATGATCTGACGTACATTTTTTAAAATTCTGGCTTTCAAACTCTGGTTATAGTATTCCATATGGATTGGACAGGGGAAGGATGGACAGAAGTAGATGTGAGATGACCAGGAAGGAGACCATTGCAGAAGAAAGTTGCATGAGAGAGAACGTGGTTTGCACTGAGATAGTAGTAAAAGAGATGGAGAAAAGTGAATGGACTCAAAATTTATTTAAGAAAGAAGTTCTAGTAACATGGTAGATGGATTTATAAGGACCTCTTTCCCATTACAAACATAGGAAAATATAGGTGAGTTCAGAAAAGTGAAAGGGAACTGCTAGGTAAAAAAAAAAAAAAAAAAAAAAAAAAAAAAAAAAATGAAGTGGCTAATGTAGTAGACCTTAGAATTTGGAGGCTCAGATTTTCATGAGGTGTATGGATGTAGGAAGCATGGCTTTGGACTTGAGTAGGCTAGGAGCTGTAACCAAGAGAAGTTGGAGCTCTCAAAAGACTGCCCAATTCATGAAAAGGGTACTTTGTCTATGGCCTAAAGAAGTGTCAAGGATGGGGCTTATCCAAGGGTCTGAACAAGGACAGAAAAATCATTTGTGGGTAATTTTTACTCCCTATATAGTGTGGAAATCCCAAGCCAAGAGCTTAACATAGAAATTAGGTCTGCACTCTTAAAACTGGGGCTGTTGCACAAGCAATTTAAAGCCACCATGAAGAAACACATCGACAAACCAGGGTACAAGGGGTTCCTATAAAACAGTTGCCTACCAAAGACAAACTTGCATAGAACCTTATAAACACTGAAGGAAATGAATCACTTTGACAGAGCTAACAGATGCAGCTTCTCAGATATATTCTTAGAAGTATTACATGCAGGTCAGTATTTAATAGAAGTTTTGAATGCAGAACAGAAACCTCAAACTATTATTTAAATTGGAACCAATAATTAGAAGTGGCCAATTATACTAAAGATAGACACGTCTATAAAAATGGTAATTTAGTCAGAAGTGGTTCCTACAATAAAAGATTTTATAGATGTGTTGTATCTATATAGACTCCCATTTAAATGGGAAGCCGTGTATATAAAGCACCTAACAACCATTAAGAGCCTGCCATGTGGCAGGCACAGTGGTTAAAGATACAAGGTCAAAGAAAAACATCTTTCCTGTCCTTGAGGAGCTTAACTTTATCTATTGTGGGAAGGCAAATAAATCACATAATATCGTCCATTGTTAAGTGCTCTGGTAAAGATATGTGTAGATTGATATGGTGGCACAAAGAAGGGGAATCTAAATTCAACCGAATAGGGTGACAGAGAACGTGTGCTAGAGGAGGTGGCTGCAGGTGAATTCTGAAGGCAACTAGAAGTGAACTATAAATGGTAATAAGAGGATGATATTTTAGAGAGAACAGGAGAAATTCAGGGAACAAGTTCAATATGCCCGAAGCTGGGAGAAGGCTAAGGCCAGTGTAGCATTTCTGAAAGTGTCTATGTGAAATAGATTTAGATGATTTGAAAAAAAAAAAAAAAAAAAAAGCAGCCTGTGGCCAAATGAGTTTGTGAAAGAATGGGTTAAACGAAGTTAAACAGGATTATTCAAAAGCCTTCTCAGGATAATTTCTCTTGGGGGGGGGGGAGCGTGGGCTTGTTAGAATTTGCAGCATTTCCCGAATTTCTGTGTCCATCGAATAGTTTGTTTGTTTGTTTTTTTCACAGAAACCCAAGACTGGTATTCCACTGGGTATACTTTGGAAATTGTGGAGTTAGAGAGGTAGGCAGGAACCAGATCATGTAGATGTTTGTTGTTGTGCTATGCTAAGAAACTTGAACTTCTGTTTGCAGAGCTATGGAATACCACTGAAGTATTTTCAGCTGGGGAATGACTTGATCAAATAAAACATACCATTTAAGCCTTTACAGAATTAAAGCCATTTGGAATTTCTCCCTCTAGACAAACACAAGCTGAAAGAAAAAAAAATCACATGTTTTGAAAACAGCTAAATTTTCCTTCTGAAAGAGCATGCTGGGTGCTAATTCTTCTCTTGAAGCTGCAGCTTTCTGTGTAATCAGCTCATTGTGGAGGCATTTGGACTCCTGCTGGGAACCATGATAGAGGCCTGAAGCCCCCCCCCCCCCCCCCACGTTCACAGGTCCAATTTGAAACAATTAGTGAGCACTGGGGTAAATGGGGCTTTAAAACTGGCCACAGCAAGACCTAACCAGTGGAGAAGTCACCTCTCAGAAAGAATCTCTATTTGCAGTGTAATTAGAGCACGGGGACTGGGGAGTGGGTCTCACCATTAAACCTGTACAGCTGGCTTTTCTTTTCTGAGAATGTTTGGTCCTAAGAAGGGATAAATGGGTGTGTGCAGGCGTTTCACGATCAGTCTCAGCTTTACACGCTGTGTTCTTTCAGTCAGTTTGTTAACGTTATATAATAGTAATTACGTTAATAAATGGACTGAGCTAGATACAAAAAAATACATTGTGATACCAAATAGAATAAACATGGAAATCTTAACACTAGATTTTTCTGGGGAGGGGATTATGAGTCATTTCTATTTTCTTTTCTTTTCTTTTTTTTTTTTTTTTTTCTGTATTTTCCAAAGTTCCAGAGTGATAAAGTGTTACCATTATAAGGAGGGCAGGGAAAGGAGAGAGCTTGAAAAAAAAAATTAATTCAGGGACAACAGTCTCTTATAATGTAAGTCTGTGAAGATGGCTGAAGAATAAACACAAGAGTCAAGAGATTCAAAGTGTGAAGGATTTTAGATAATCTGTGATTTTGCTACATAAGGTCAGGGCAGGACTTCTGAAGTGGTTTCTTACTTTTGAGAAGGGCATGAATTTGGATTTACAAAGTTCCTTTTATTTTCTTTCCTGAAAAGCTCAAGTGTGCTCAAATGTATTCTCTTTACATGATGGAAAGAGTAGGCGTTAAGCTCCTATTTTACAAATGGAAATACTGAGACCCTAAAAGCGTGGAGTGATTTGCAGTGGAGATCATCACCCAAGCCTCTTTTTCCCTTGTCACTGAACTCACTAACCATTTCTTCTTTTGGACTTAAGAATAAAGGTTTTGATTCGGGGGCCCTTCCATCTTAATCTGTAGCCCAGAATGCAACAGTCTACCTGTAAGGCACTGTAATCACTGCCTTCCAGTCTTTGGAATGCCCCTGAGGATTATAGAATCCAACAGGGTCATCTGATTGTAAAGGGGTTGACTTGACCGGCAGACGGCAGGACAGAAATGGCAAGTGGCAAGCAGTTGGCAGATAACTCTGTAGGGATATCAGAGCCAAGCGGCAACTGTCACAATAGTGTAGTGGTTCGGTTCATTTTCCAAAGCTCCAAGTTTTCCTTAGCAACAAAAATGTAAACAGTTCCCTTGGCTAATATTAGAGTCTGATAGCGTCTGCCTTTGATGCTCTTGCTCTGTTTCTCCTCTAGCTTTTTCCGTCTCTCAACCCAGCCCTGAATTTTACATCTTTTTTATTGGTGCCCTTTATTTTCTTTATAGAAACGGCTAAAATAGTTTTTCTCCACAAGAAGCTATAATTGTTTCTCTTTCCCAACCAGCCCACATGCAACTCTGCTTGGTCAGGATATGGTCAGTATTGACTGAGTCATATACACCACACTTATTGACCTTCTTGAATCCCTTGGGGTCTTTATACGCTAGGTAGTTATTCCTGCTAATGTGAAGCTGTCAGCAAATTAATTTGGCATCATCTTTGGAATGTTAGAAATTTAAACCAAGTAATTAAACACTGAGTCATGGTTTTTTAAAGTCATTTGACTCATCTCACTGCCTCAAGCTAAAGACAGGCAGTTGTCAAATGGAAAAAGTACTCTAGAAAGAGATTCCCCAGCTCCTCTACTCTCTCAATTTTGGTTCTAAAATAAGTATTTTCCTTCTATATCTAAAAGACTGAAAAAATTCTGAATTTACTAAGTTTTTCTTTATTGAAACCCATCTCTCTCCTCCTAACTATGACTATGGAACAAGAAGAAAATGAAATGTATATAGCAGTAGATATATTTTCTACTATATTGCCATTCTAGGGGGTTGGGGGTTGCTTAGATGATTAGTTATTCTGTTAGCTTATATGGATTGTGCTTGTGTGATTCCTTTCCTAAGTTAGTGAGGTCAGTTTCTGTTGTTTTGTAACCAAGGACGCTCCATACTGTGTAATATTTGATACTGTTGATTCTAGGGTGAACATTTTTCACATTTCAGTATCTCTGAAATCATCATGTCTTATGCTAATCACCATTCCTGCACGTGTGTGAATTTAGTCATAGGTGTTCTGTTACTTCCATGGAGTTATGTGCATTGCTGGTACAAAATATGTCTAAATAAGTCTAAAAGATTGTTTTCAACATGTATCCCAATGTTTATAGCAGCGCTTTCAACAATACGCAAATTATGGAAAGAGTCTAAATGTCCATAAACTGATGAATGGATAAAGAAGAAGTGGTTTATATATATGATGGAATACTACTTGGCAATGAGAAAGAATGAAATTAGTTATTCTATTAGCTTGCAAATGATCATGCCTTTTGCAGCAACATGGATGGAACTGGAGGGTGTTACGCTAAGTGGAATAAGTCAGTCAGAGAAAGACAGATACCATGTGTTTTCACTCATATGTGGATCTTGAGAAACTTAACAGTAGACCATGGGGGAAGGGAAGGGTAAAAAAAAAAAAAGTTACAAACAGAGAGGGAGGGAGGCAAACCACAAGAGACTCGTAAATACAGAGAACAAACTAAGGGTTGATGGGGGGTGGGGGAGAGGGGAAAGTGGGTGATGGGCATCGAGGAGACCACTTGTTGGGATGAGCACTGGGTGTTGCACAGAAGCCAATTTGACAAATAATATTTTAAAAAATGGAAAAAAGATTGCTTTCAATAACTGTTAAATCAAGTGATGAAAAGGTGATAAAAAGCATGTGTGATTGGCACTGCTTTTTGTTTCTTTTGTGGTAAAGTGGCTGTGCGTCTTGCGATTGACGATATTTTAGATGTGATGCAGTGTGGTACTATTCAGCCAGTGAGAATGATGCTGTTGATCTATATTTAAAAACACGAAGTGGAAAGTGACTGCTAATGCATATGTGGTTTCTTTTGGGGCGATGGAAATATTTTTAAATTGATTATGGTGATAATTACATAACTGTGGATATACTGAAAACCACTGAATGATATGCTTAACCCGGTATGTGAATTTTATCTCAATAAAGCTGTTTAAAAATAACACTAAGATCATTTAGCTCCACTGAACTGTTCTGGGAAAGGACCTGGATGAGCCCTGCCGAGAGATGCTACATGAAGACTTAAGGGCCTTGAATTTCCAAGTCTGTTATCTTTTTCCTGTATTTCTGTTGCTAAACACAGCTACTGAGACACAAACTCACTTCGTTTTCCAGAGACAGTGGCATTTGTCACATAATTCCTCAGCACACCACTTAACAGCTCAGGAGTGGAGGTTTTAAATGTTCCCCCTCCCCTTTGGGACACTCGCATTCCAAAGAAGGGACCAGAATCCGTTCGCTGATGCAGCAGAGGCTCTGGTGGTTCTGTCCTAATTCCCCAACCACTTCAGCGTAAAGTGAGCAGTCACCTAACACCTGCTACTCAAAGCCCTTATCAGCTATGTTTTTACAGTTAATCTCCTTCTGATAAAGTGGTTCTTTTTTCAGAGCTGTGAGTATTGGTGACATGTGGGAGGGACCGAACTTTTGTGCTCTCTCTCAAACCCCCTCCCCCTCTCTCTCCTACCAGTTGATTTTCCCACGTTAGAAAAAGACAGCCACTTGTAACAATCTCATAAAATGAGCTCTGGTGTTTACTAGGTTACTAGGGAAGGACAACCAGAGGGGTGGCCACCTGCTTGTTGAAAATTCCCAGCTTCTGGGAAGCTGCCGCACAGGTGTGCTGCAAGGTGTGCTCTCCCCTAGAATGATTTGATCTGGCAGTGGAGTTCTTTTCTGTTCCTGGTTTTATGGAAATCCGAGGCACGGGAAGTTGATCTTTGTGTTCTGAGAAATGGAAACGAGCCTCTGCCACATAGTTTACTAACATCTTCTGTGTTTGGAAGCTAACTCTCGGTGTGCTGAGTTGAGACATCGGGAGGTACTGGGCATGGAATAGCAGAAGCAGCAGGTAAAATGTCTTTGCTTGATGGCTTTGATATCCTAGATGTGTGTTTCTGCTCTCGGTCCTCTTCCTGATGGTCCTCTGGGAAGCTGACTTGATTGCATACATTGTTTTGGTGGTGGTGTGGTCGGGAGAGCAGCGGGAGAGGGTGAATGTGTAAGAATAAGATGTATGGTGTTCAGAATAACTGGTTTAGAACTTCTTTGTTGTTTCTTCATATTCATAAAGAATTTATTATTAATTTTAAAGATTTTTATTTACTATTATTTTTTTAATGTTTTATTTTTGAGAGAGAGAGAGTGTGAGCAGGGGAGGGGCAGAGAGAGAGAGAGAGGGAGACACAGAATCTGAAGCAGGCTCTAGGTTCTGAGCTGTCAGCACAGAGCTCAACGCAGGCCTCAAATTCATGGGACCACAAGATCATGACCTGCAACGAAATCGAGTCAGATGCTTAACTGACTGAGCCACCCAGGTGCCCCGATATTCCTAAAGTATTTAAACACGTACATTGACTTAAGGATCCCACCCAGGAGGTTAGGGTAGCAGAGGACGATTAAGAATTTCAAAAAGTAGAAACATGCTTCTCTTTTTAAGAGGAAACCGATACTGGTAATGTAGTGGTTTTTTGTTGTTTTTTTTTTTTTTGATGTTTATTATTTGTTTTTGAGAGAGGGAGAGAGAGAGAGAACATGAGAAGGGGAGGGGCAGAGAGAGAGGGAGGGAGACAGAGGATCCAAAGTGGGCTCTGTGCTGACAGCACGAATCCTCAAACCATGAGATTATGAACTGAGCCGAAGTCAGATGCTTAACCAATTGAGCCACCCTGGCGCCCCGGTAGTGTATTCTAAAGTTGGATGAAAGTACACAGACGGTGGTTGTATTCTTTATATCTTTTAAATTTTTTTTTTTAATTTTTTTTCAACGTTTATTTATTTTTGGGACAGAGAGAGACAGAGCATGAACGGGGGGGGGGGGGCAGAGAGAGAGGGAGACACAGAATCGGAAACAGGCTCCAGGCTCCGAGCCATCAGCCCAGACAGAGCCCGACGCGGGGCTCGAACTCACGGACCGCGAGATCGTGACCTGGCTGAAGTCGGACGCTTAACCGACTGCACCACCCAGGCGCCCCTATATCTTTTAAATTTTTAAATATATGTAATATATATTAAGTAAATAAAACAAAGAAACAATGTGTTGGATATGTAGGGCAATTACAGGGAGAAGCTGGTTTAGGTAAATGAAGGGTAAGACTGCTCCTGGAGCTGGCCTTTGAACAGGAAATTACAAAACACAGAGACTAGCTCTTTGAGGTCTTGAGGTCTGAGTGAAAGCTGTTTGCATACCACAAACTGTACAGTCACATTGAATCTTCATGGAAGTAAATGTTTTCCCATACCTATAAGATGAGACGTTTCCTAATTGATCTTTTATGCTCAAAGGACCAGTTTCTAGACAGAATTCAAAACCATGCTGAGCCAGGCAGTATAGAAGGTATCTAATCTGATGGGTAGTCCTTTCAACCCTGTAGAGAGACTATTCATTAGACTCTTTGAACTCAGCCTACCAAGAGCTATACTGTTCTACTTTTCTTATCACCCTCTCTCTACTCTTCTTGGATTTTTGTATTTGCATCATTTTATGTACTCAGGTAGAAAACTCAATTTCGTGAACACGTTCTGCTTTTATGCCTCTCTTTGTCTGTGTTCGACTTTCTGGAATGGCCTTCTGTCATCTTCCCTGATGAACACAATTCTATTCATCCTTTCAGAACAGGTTAAACCCCACCACTGGCTACCATGCTTCCCCAGCTCCAGCCTGATCAGTATTCTCTCCTCAGTGTTCTTCAGTAGCACTTTTCTTAGAACTGGTTTAACTGATTCATTAAATTGTCTCTCTTCATGACTACATCGTGAGCTTCTTGAGGGTGCTTTTTATTGTTGTTGCTGTTGTTGTTCATACCACAGAGCCTAATACATAGTAGGTGTCGGGTAAATATTTATTGAATGAAATGGTTTCTCAGTGAAAAGGAGCCCCCAGGTAGTAATCTTCCGCGTCCAGAAGATGGCAGCAGCAGAACGTCAGTCGGTCTACTTTGTGTACCGCTCCCAAAGACTCTTCTGTGTTAGGAAAGGTTGCAGGTAAGCATTTTTACCCCATTCCATGTTAAATGTTTTAATATAGAGAGTGCAGACTTTTTCTAGTACATGGAGGCCCTTTGTGGACTTTGCTGCGATGCTTCTTCACAAGAGAGCAGCAGGCTGCTGGGCTGCAAGGCAAGAGACCGAGTTACTCTCCAGCTGAGCACTCGATTTCTGCCTTCTCAAGCAAGCCATTTAACTTCTTTAGTTTCAGTTTCTTAATTGGTTGATCAGTGGAGTTAGGAGATTCTCAGGTAATTTTGGATCCTAAAATCACAGGATTCAGAGACTGTCTGACCGTTTATGTGTTCAGTATTATGCTGACAGCCATGGGTATAATAAGAAAGAGATATGTCCTAGGTTGTGCCTTGAAGATCAAGGACATCAAATATACACATGGTAAACCACGGGTATACATTAAGGAATAATATATCCTTGAGTGCAAAATTGTGTTCAGGTGTATTAGGAGTTCAGAGAAGGTGAATGATGTAGGATGGAGAGGTTAGAAAGGACTTCATGAAGCCAGTTTAGATAGAATTTGAGTTGGCTTTCAAAAATATGAAAGGTTTAAAGGGGGTAAGAGGATTCATACTTTTGAAAGCTTGTTATGTTATATGTCAGTACCCTCCTAGATGCACTTAATGGTCATCGTTTTGTGAGATAAATAATATTATTTTCTTAAAAGATACAAGAAAATTAAGGCTAAGATGGATTATGGAACCTGCCCACAGTCACAGAGCTAGTAAATAAAAAAACCAAGATTCAAAACCAGGTCTCTCAGACTTCAAAGCCCATGCTTTCTGTACACAACTGAGCCCTGGTATGCCAGGGCTTGGTCTTAGTTGGGCTGTTCCATACCATAAGCTAGCATTGATTGAACACAGTGGTTACAATCTCTTGGTATTTTTTGAAGGGAAGAAAAAAACTTCTAGGAAAAGAGTATTTGCCTTGGGAGATACCACTTCTGAAAATAAAGCAAACTGAAAACTTTCTGTCCTCTCTGAAATCGAAATAGGAAATAAGGGTTTGGGGGAAACAAATGAGAAGTTGTCTTGTAGGTCCCCTGGCTTAGTCAGTGTTTTATGAGGATGCGGGATATAAGAAGTTTTGGGAGAATTCCAGAGCCATGGGCAGGTTTATTTCTATTTTAAGAAACATTTAAAAGTTGGAACTGGATGACAGCAATTACCTGAATGATTCCTTGTTTCTGGTTCGTCTTTAAACCACTTTTTTCCCTCTTCCTCAGAGCCTCTGAGTTAATCCTGGGTAGTATACTGACCCAGCTCTTTAATTTGTTTCCTCTGAATAAATATTAGTCTTCTAACCTGAAATAGGGAAATTGAATGTGATTCACAAGTCTGGTGCACTTGTGCCGAAAGTGGCTCACTGCTCGCTGACATGTAAATAAAATATAGCAATAGCTCAAGGAAGCCAGTGAAGAAACACATTCTTTATAATGAAGCTTACCGTGTTTAAAAGAAAAACTATTTGGCACACAGAATTCATAAGTAATGGGAAGCAGAGCTGCAAGCTGAGCTATATCTATGACAAAAGCACTCCTGCACAAAGATTTTGTTTGTCCTTGATAGGTGCTTGTCTCTCCCATCTTAATAGACTTACCTTTGGCACTGTACCGCCCTCTGGGGTTACCATGTCTCACTCTGCCTTTTACTCTTGAAAAGCCCTCTCATTTCACTTCCTAGCCTCTTATTCACTCCTCAGTCTGTTAAAATAGAAATCCTGCCCCACTCGCCTGTCCAGTGAAATTGCTCTAGCAAAGGGCCCTGTGGTGTTCCTAATGATCAGATTCCTTATTCACTTCATTTTTTGCCTTGAACTCCCAGCAGCACGTTACGATGTTGGCTTCTGCCTTCTTAAATCTTTATTTTTACCTTGACTCCTGACATGCCATTCTTTCTTGGCTCACTTCTGTCCTTTCTCCTCTTTGTTTGTGTCCTTTTTAGCCTGTTTGCTTCGGCAAACACTTTACGTATTATTCCTCAGGCTTCCTTCTTTTCCTGTCTCAGGACTCTCTAGCTGGTCTTGTCCACTCCAGTCGCCTCAGCTATCATTCTTGTCTGTATTTCTAGCCCATACCTCTCTGCTGAGCTTCATGACACTGTATGGAAAGCACTTGCTTAGAATAGTGCCTGACACCTAATGATAGCCATTTCTGGCCACTGTTTTCCTTTCCCCCATATCTCCTCATCAAAGTGAAGTATTGTTACAGATGCACATTTCTTGAAGAGTTCTTGAGTCCTCTATAGAAAGAGTATAAACAAACCAAACCATTCCCTTCCCTCTGACCTAAAAAGGATAGAGAGAGAGGTCTGTTTTCATGTATTATAAAAAACCTTTGTCAGTGATTCTGCATAAGTGTCACCCAATTGAGAAACTTAGAAATGAAACTAGAAGCCTAGACTCTTACTTCTCACCAAGTCCTGTGTGTCATTCTCAAGAATCCTTCAAACCTACCCTCTCCTCTCCATCCACACTACTCTCTGTTAACTCCAGCCCTCCCAGCTGGACCCTTGGCCTTGGCCTTCTTCCCCCCGGCCCCTCCTCCCAGTCCATCCTCTGCAACGCACTCTCCTGCTGGGAATCCGAGAATGGTGCCATAAGCAATGTTGTCCCCCACCTCGTTTTTTAGGAAGCCTCTTCCCGGTCTCTTCAGATTCGTTTCAGATCACCTCCTTTATTTTTACTTCTCACCCCGCAGATAATACGGGGTTTCCTATCCAAAATATCTCTTTATGGCATGGCATTTCTTAAATCTTAATTATCACTACTTTATATATCACAAGATCCTGCTGGAAATCAGCACTTCTTTCTTTTGAAATACAGTATCTGGAGTAGGTAAAAACAAACAAAAAAAAAACCAGTGTAGGATGGGAAAATTGTTGATTAAATGGAAGGAAGAAAATGAATGAATGGACCAACACCCTGCTGACCAAGCTTTTAAAATGGTAAATAAATGAATAAGTAATTGGGACCAACTCAGACTGTGAATTTCCTTCATAAGCTTAATTCAGTTCAGTAATCATGTCAGAGCACCTACTTTGTCTAGGTACAGTGCTAAATGTTACTGATGTAATGACAAATAAAAAATAGCCCCCTCTTTCGTGAAACTTAAAGAGTGGCCAGTAGTAGATAGAATATAAGGAATTTTATTTTCACTAGATCTTAGGCTCATTTTTGTTAGGCTAACACCTAATTTAGTGGGCTAGGGCAGTTAGTTGGTTTATATATCACTTTTTTTTAAAGTTTACTCATTTACTTCGAGCAACTGTGTGAGTGGGGGAGGGGCAGAGAGAGAGGGAGAGTGAGAATCCCAAGCAGGCTAGGTGCTGTTGACACAGAGCCCAGTGTAGGGCTCGATCCCACAGTCTGTGAGATCATGACCCGAGCCAAAATCCAGAGTCAGACAGATGCTTAACTGACTGAGCCTCTTAGGTGCCCCTACATACTACTTTTTAGTGTGAATGAAAAAGTCAGTGCATTCCTTCAATAGCAAGTTTTCAAGCTTTTGTGTAATTATGAAAAAATTCTCCTTAGGCTGGGACTTGGGTGAGCCTGACTACAAAGAGGCATGAAAATTTTAGGGGGTGATGGAACTGTTCTATATCTTGATTGTGGTGATGGTTAATATGCACTTGTGAAAACTCATAACTCATAGACCTGTATACTTTTTAGGGCAAATTTTACTGTGTGTAAATTATACCTCAGGAAACCTGACTTTTAAAAAGTGCTACTGTCACTGCTAGGAATTTACCCAAGGGATACAGGAGTACTGATGCATAGGGGCACTTGAACCCCAATGTTTATAGCAGCACTCTCAACAATAGCCAAATTGTGGAAAAAGCCTAAATGTCCATCAACTGATGAATGGATAAAGAAATTGTGGTTTATATACACAATGGAGTACTACGTGGCAATGAGAAAGAATGAAATATGGCCCTTTGTAGCAACGTGGATGGAACTGGAGAGTGTGATGCTAAGTGAAATAAGCCATACAGAGAAAGACAGATACCATATGTGTTCACTCTTATGTGGATCCTGAGAACCATGGGGGAGGGGAAGAAAAAAAAAAAGAGGTTAGAATGGAAGAGAGCCAAAGCATAAGAGACTCTTAAAAACTGAGAACAAACTGAGGGTTGATGGGGGGTGGGAAGGAGGGGAGGGTAGGTGATGGGCACTGAAGAGGGCATCTTTTGGGATGAACACTGGGTGTTGTATGGAAACCAATTTGACAATAAATTTCATATATTAAAAAGAAAGAAAGGAAAAAAGAAACATAAAAAAAGACAATGGAACCTAAAAAATAAAAAAATAAAAAGTGCTACTGAGGCTTAATTACAGGAATCTGAGTCATCTGAAAAGTGGGGTGATTGGATAGGGAAGATAATTGATCTGTTTTATAGGCCTTCCTGAAGATAAATCTGATTTGGGTCCTTTAAGGAGTTCTTCCATTCTAGACCCTTCTCTTTTTAACCCGAGCTTCAGAAAAGTCCAGAAATCTCTGAACCTGATGGCAAAATTTTGTTATATGTAATTATTCCCCACCCTCCCCCCTCCCCCCTTGGGAAAAGATGACAGTTTAAATCTCATTGGTATGAGTATGTTACTGTCCAATAAGGGTTAAAAACCCACAGGTTTGGGTGTTCTTTCCATTTCCCAGGTGCCCCCTTTTTCCTAAGGTAGGCCATACTCATGATTACAGCAGCTGGAGGCCAGTTTCTGGAGTGGGTAAGAGGAGTGCGTGAGTCCACTGACCTTAGTATTTAGAGCCCACCTGCTGCTAACACAGGCCTCCTTCTTGAACCTAAACTCTCATTCCTTCTCTGTTCTAGGGTTGACCCAAGGGCATTTTTTTCAGAAATATTTATGTTACTTTAGTATATCATAGAAAGTACCTGTGCTTTCTATCTCACTGTTGACTATGACAATAAAAGGTTTTTTTCTAAGTGTGGAATATAAGTAAGTACATCTTACTGCTTGAAACAGTCCTTGGAATATTAATGATCAGTTTTGAATGTTCTTAAAGTTTATAAAATCTTCTACAATATGAATATTTTAAGTAGAAAATAGAAGTTATCTATAATCTTACCATTCAGCAATATCTCTGCTAACATCCTTATATGTTGCATTGATTTTGAGATTATGCTGTATTTTTTTCTTATTAAAATATTATTATTAAATATTATAAATACCCAACATATCAGTTTTCTGGCCCAGTCAAGCCCTGGCTATATTAGCTTCAGTGTTTTTAAAAATTTTTTTTAATGTTTGTTTATTTTTGAGAGAGAGAGAGAGAGAAAGTGGGAGAGAGAGAGAGAGAGAGAGAGAGAGAGAGAGAGAGAGACAGTGTGTAAGTGGGGGAGGGGCAGAGAGAGAGGGAGACACAGAATCGGAAGCAGGCTCCAGGCGCTGAGCTGTCAGCACAGAGCCCGACAAGGGGCTCAAACCCAGAACCATGAGATCATGAGCTGAGCCAAAGTTGGCCGCCCAACCAACTGAGCCACCCAGGCACCCCAGCTTCAGTGTTTTTTTAAATAAAATATTAAAAATATAGCTGAGGCCCCTGTGTATGTCTCCCCGGTATCATCCCCTGGACTCCCTCCCTAGAAGTGGTCACTATACTGAATTTGGTAAAACCATTTGCAAAGTTTTATTAGTTACTATTCTTTTTATGTATACGCACATTACTACTTTTACATGTTTTTGTTCCTTATATGAATTGTATTGTTGTGTACGTATCATTCTGAAACCTGCTGTTTTTACTTAGCATTTTTTTGTTCATTTTGAATGTTCACTTTAGTCCATTGTGTAAATATACCACAATTTGGTTTTATTTTTTGTCTGCTCTTGGACATTTAGGTCATCTTTCTTTTTCTTTCTTTCTTTCTTTCTTTCTTTCTTTCTTTCTTTCTTTCTTTCTTTCTTTCTTTCTTTCTTTCTCTAATACTAATTAATTATACTGCTGTGTACGTTCTTGTTCATGTTTCCTTATCTAAATGCGTAACAGTTTCTCAAGGGTGTTTATTTTCAAATGGAATTTCTGGATGTAAAGAGTGAGTACGTCTTTACTTGAGATGCCAGATTGGCTCTCCTGTTTACACTCGCCAGCAGTGTATGAGAGTTTTTACTTCTTTACAACTAATGTTATACTTGATAATGTCAGTGGTTTTTGCTTTTGCCAATCTAAGGAAGATGAAGTGGTTTCTCCTTGTTTTAATTTGCATTTCATGATCGTTAAGTGAAACTGAACATTTTCTCTTATGTTTATAGACTTTGGGGATTTCCTGTTTTGCAAATTCCCTGATTATATGCTTTGTTAATTATTTTTTCTTGGGTTTTTGGTCTTTTTTTTAATTGGTATAAGTTCTTTACATATTCAAGATACTAATATTTTGCAAGTTATGTATCTGTGGTAATTTTTAGTTTGTCTTCCAGTGTCTGGAAGTGTCTTATGGATATTCCATAATCTATTCAATTGTTTCCCCTATTTTTTTATATTTGGATTCTTGCCATGAATATTTTGTGTGTTGGCTTTCTTGAATTTTTTTCTTAAAAAAAAAATTTAGTGGTGGTGCTGAAGTTGACCTGGTCTATTTTGTAGTTAGTAATAAATATTGGAGACAGTTGGCCAAGCCCTGTTGGTACAGCCTGTGGGTATGAAATAAAGCAGCACTTGCACTTTTGGCACCTGAATCTGCCATTCTTGGCCTCCCTAACACCTGTCTGACCAATGAACTAACTGTCGAGTGACCTACATGCATAAAACATTGTCATTTGTGAAACTGGCTTTGGCACTTGATGCTGGAGTGTTTTTAATAGAACAAATGTTCAGAAGTACAAGAATTCAAGGTGATATAGTACTTTTCAAAGCTAGGTCACAGAAACACCAGACTCACATTGTTTGTAAAGCAAAAGGTGTTCTCTGAGCTGTAGTTTGGTGCTATATAACTTAAGAGTTTAGAGCAGGGATCAGACTTTTTCTGTAAAGGGCCAGACAGTAAATATGTGGGGCTTTATGGGCCATATGGTTTCTGCTGCAACTGCTCAATTCTGCCTTTGTAGCACAGGCTTGCCCATTCGTTTCGTTTATATGTCGCCCATGACTGCTTTGGCCCTACAGTGGAGTTGTTGAGTAGCGTTGTAAAGCCTGAAAGATATGCTATCTGGCCCTTTACAGAAAAAGTTTGCAACCTTGACACTATTGACATTTTGAGCCAGATCATTCTTTGTCATTGTCCCCTGGGGGGGGGGGGGTGGAATTATTCCCTGTTGAGAACTACTGCTCTAAAGGATTCAGGAAATGCTTCATTTAGCCAAGGGAAATCCTCTCTCCTTTTAAAATAATTATTCTGATTAGCGGAGTTGTAGCTTTGATTCCTTGCTTAAACTTTAGCTCTGATCTCAGTGTTGAACTAGAGAAGAGAATATGTCACAGGAGCACTTTCTGAATACAGTTGTCCCTAAGCTGCGACATCAGATCATATCCTGATATGTGACACAAATCATATCTAGAAGTCTTTCTGATCTGTAGTTATTAGCTTCTCCGATCGAGCAATACTTACACTCTCCCTCTATTTAGCTTTAAGCTATCTATGCCAGATCTGAAATTTGTCCCTGCATTTGTCTGTCATGTGTTGTTTTTGTCTCTCTCTTTACCACTGTTGACATTTGCCAGTTGGCTGGGCTTGAGCCTCTAGTGAGGCAGTATTTACAGCCCACTTGGGTAGATGCAGCAACTAGGATAGCCCAAGGGCAGATGAAATCATACCCAGAATGAGAAAGCTGCATCTCTCTAACTCTATCTTCTTTCACATGAAGGAGAGAGTTCCCCCTCCCCTCTCTATGAAATGAGAAGTAGTATTGATTGGTTTGGTACAGTGTATAAAATATACATCTAATGGGATGATATTTTGGGCACTATTAACAGCATTGGCTCTACCGAGCCCCAAGATTTTGCTTTCCCTGCCTTTTCTCCTCCCCTTCCTTTCCTCCTCCTTCTTAGTAGCAGGTTCTTAGCAAATTGCAAGCTTTGCCTCTGGCTTGCTGGATAGCAGTGGAAGTGCAAGCCTTTTCTAGTTTCCAAGGGAGACCGGGTGCTGAGACTGCAGTCCTGCCCAGCAGCCACTTACCTTTCTTGCTATTCGTCTCCACACATCTTTTGACCTTCATTCTGCTATGCAGGCCTGCGCGAGGAGGTAACAGTCTGTTTTCTCGGCGCTCTCTTTGTAAAGGGGGCAGAGGGAAAGCAGGGTGGTTCGGGTAAGGCATATGGGGTTAGCAGAGTATAAATGCTGCCGTAAGGAAAAAAGTGTCTCTGAAGTGTGCTGTATCTGTGAGCTTGATCCTATTTGCCGTATCTATAAATATCTTAAAGATATGGTATCTTTAAGCACTACATTATACAACTTAAAAGTGCCACATATAAAAATGCAAAATTAATGTAATAATGCCTCTGAGAAGCACAGAAGAAAATGGGAACTTAATCTTTGAGAAGAAAATAAAATCAATTGGTTTTAAACTTAACTGGCTGACAAACTGCATTCTGTTAGGCTTATGTTGTATGAGCTGAATCGAGTTTTCAAGTTTAAGGAAAGAGTTTGGTGATAACATCCCTTAATTGGATTCTCAAGACTTCTGGGGCTGTGCTGTCCAATATGGTAGCCGGTAGCCATATGTAGCTATTTAGATTTAATTTAATTAAAAATTACACAACTTTTCCATTATCATACAAAGTTCTGTTGGACTATACCAAAGAAAATGACCTATAGGATACAGGAAATTTATTATCTGACCAGAACCAATGAATGAGCATTTTAGTGAGAAGACTTAGAGGCTATTTGTCCAGAAGCAGCATAAATATGGATTCACTGTGATTTAAAGCTACATGGGACCTTAAAACTATAGACTTACCCTTCATTTTGTAAGTGAAGAAGCTAAGGTACCAGAAATTAAATGATTCTCTTAACGCCAAACAAGTAGGTAATGGCAGAACTAAAACTAGAACTCAGGTATGTGTTCTTTCTACTGTACCACAGTGTTAGCATCCCATACCCAATTAGAAATAGCAAGGAGAACTTGACCTAAAACCTACCTGATAGGGCCCTGGCAAGTGTAGAGTCAACTACATCCTCTGAAGGAGAATTTAGTCCCTCATATCACCTGTCACTTACAGTTTTTTTATGACACATGTTGGTAGCAACCTCTGAAAATATAAAAACCATTCTTTGCCAAGATAGAGTGTTGATTATGGTATACTTTTGGGAGACACCAGGGGAAGGTAGGAGAAGTCTAATGCAAGGTAGACATCTTTATTCACTAATTCCTGATATTGCTAGATTTGGAAAAAGAAATGTCTTATCCATAAATCCTCATAATTAAGATAGCATGGTCCTGGGTGGAATTGCAGGGCTATAAGATAAGAAACGTTGTACTGGAAGCAGGAGACCATGGTTATAACCCCTTTAGGTCTGCGGCTGAATAGCATTGTGACCTTAGGTAAGTATGTTAATGTTTCCTTAGGCTTTGATCAACTCATCTGACAAAACAGGAATCTGACATCTCTAGGTGAAGTCTTAGAATTAAATCAGGTGACTTTTTTTAAGTTTATTTATTTATTTTTGAGAGAGAGAAAGCATGAGTAGGGGAGGGACAGAGTGAGAGGGAATGAGAATCCCAAGCAGGCTCCACACTGTCAGTGAAGAGACCAATGTGGGGCTCAAACCCACAAACTGTGACATCATGACAGGAGCTGAAGTCAGATGCTTAATTGATTGAGCCACCCAGGCTCCCCTAAATCAGATGACTTCTTGACGTCATAAAGCCTCTAGCCACAGGTTTTTGATTCTGTTATTCCTCTAAATTGTCGCCTTCTCCTATAGCTAGCTAGCTATGTGTACTCCCAGATGGATGTTGAAGCAGTTCTTTTTGACCTTTCTGGAATACCTTTATCTATGTATCCTTATACATAGGATGTAGTCCAAGGAATTAAAAGCTGTCTTAAAAGACCATTAATTATTCTGTAATTAATGACCACGGCCTCACAAGTGCTATAAAAGACACATACTCAACGTGGTCCTTCCCTGTTTGAAGTTAACCTTTTAAGCACCCTCTCTGTTCAGTGCAGATTTTAGATATAGGACTCCTTAAAGCTATTTCAAAAATCAATTTCCTGTTGGTAATTCCAGACAAAAATTTTATTTCATCATTCTAGGGAAACCAGCTTTTGCTCTTGCCTTGGAGATCCTGGCAATTTCTCTTTCATTCTTCTACTTAAAGTAGTTTTATTTTACTTAGATAGCTCTTTGAACCTTCATGGAGAATATTTTCAAGGGAATTAAGACCTCTTCCAAATGAATTATCCATTTCTGGTAAAAATAATTAAGGGGAACTCCTTTATTAGATTAGATGGGATCGATATTACAGTACACCCAGCCTTTCTTTTCCAAAATACCACTGCTGAGCTTTTAATGAAGTATTGAGAATAATGTAATGGGAGGAGTGGTGGTGCTCAGGTAGCAGCAGCGGCTAAGCTGTACTAAGTACCTACTCTGTGCCAGCGAGTGTTCTAAGTACTTCATATGCTTTTTATTTAATCTTCCCAACAACCCTGTCTATACCTGCTAATATCTGTTACAGCTATTAATATCCTTGTTGTATAAGAAACTTGGGTTTAGAGTACTTAAATAGTTTATCCAAGATTATCTAGTAAGCAATTTGAGTCCCATGTCAGGGTACTTTATCACTACACTGTCCTTGTCAGAAGATATTTTAGGTCTTCTATTTATTGTGACTTTCTTCATGTTCACTGGTGATTTGCTAAGCATCTTGTTTACACAGCTTCTTGGAGCAAAATTAGTCCATCTGTGGTATACAAGGGACCCTATGGATTTTAGATGCAGAGGACAAATTATTTTTGGGTAGTCATGCTAATTTCTGTAATTATTTGAATTCAAATCAAATTTGAATTTGATTATGCAACCTCAAAGTCATAGTGAATACAAAGAAAAATGCTTCCTGCCCTCAAGGAAACATAGTAGACAGATACAGTAATCAAAGGATTTTGGCATTGGAATTCCTTTCTATGCCACTGAACTGGGGACATTAGCCTAGTTTTATCTAGATGTAAGAGGGCCAGAGGTATATGTTAAAGCCGTGGATTCTGTTATACTTTCTATTATACTATATTGTGAACACAGACCTATCTTCTTTTCATAGCAGTAAGGATTCATAGCAATCGTATAGCACTCAGATTTCATGGATGGCTCAAATGCTTGCTTCTCAGAGAGAGCAAGGTGTGTTGAGTGTGGGTCTGGCCTAGTGTAGGAGTTGCCAAATTTTTTCTGTAAAGGCCAGATAGTGAATATTTTAGGCTTTGCAGGCTATTTTGTGTTCTTTGCAAATATTAAACTCTGTTGCCGCAGTTAGGTAAAACTTTACAAAAATATGGCAGGCCAGATTTGGCTCATGACCAGAGTTTGCTCACCACATGGTCTAGACTTTAGAAAGTACAAGGACTTGGGCTCTACCAAAACCCTAGTGCGTCCTCAAGGCAGCTGTGGTCAGGTGCATCACTTTGTGAACCTTGGAATACACATCTAGGTAAAGAAAAATGAATGAAAATGTTTCTTCCTTCCTCAAAAATATTTATAGATTCAAGTACTGGAGTTTTCTGGGTTTTGTCTTTAGATTTTTTTTTCAAATTAAATCATAAACATTTCATATTGACACAGGTAACGAAATAGTATATGTGATACTCACTAACAAAACCTAAATACATAGATACATACATAGATAACAATCCAGACATATATGTTATAGAATGAAAATGGGTTATTTTCATGTGGTGGAATTCTCATTTATTTTTGTTTTTACATTTTTGTCTGTTTTCTAATGTTTCCATGAAAAACATATATGACTTCAAATATTCAAGACTTCAACTCAGGTAAAATGTTATTGATCTTACCTACCAGACCTGCTTTTACTAACACTGTTTCTCTCATTCTATTAAACCCTAGAGCAGGCAGTGGGATAAGCCAGTTTGAAGCTTTTTTCTTTCACTGTGGCTCCTATCTACTATGCATAGATAGTAGATAGTGGACTTTAAACTGACTATGGTTAATATCGTTAAGAAAATAGAAGATGGGAAATTTCAGCAAAGAACTGTAATCTATTTTAAAAAGAATCAAGTAGAAATTCTAGAACTGAAAATTTAATAATTGGAATTAGAAATTCAACTGGTGAGTTTATAGTAGACCAGCTGAAGATTTTTTAACAGTCAAAAATTAAGTATAATAGTGACGGTCTATATATTTTGCAGGTAGAAATGACATGTGAGTAGGCTGGTTGGTAACTGAGGCAGAATTTCATAGAGAGTTAGTCCTTAGTGTGGTCATCAGTTCCAGGGTCTGGTCCACAGCTTTGTAAATTTGGAGACTTATTTTTTTTCATTTCACCCAGAGGAGAGGAGCATATTAAGGAAGGACTCAAATATACCAAATTTACAGTGGATTGACAAATGTATCAGAATTCCCGTTTACTAATCTATGTTGAGGGAAGCTTGGGGACTCCTGGCTGGCTCAGTCAGTAGAACATGTGACTCTTGATCTCAGAGTGCTGAGTTCAAGCCCCACATTGGGCATGGAGTCTACATGAATGAATGAATGAATGAATGAATGAATGAATGAATGAATAGCTTGGTTGGGGACTTCTGCTTCAGGCCATGGCCTATCTAGTATACAAACTCCTCTCACTGAGAATAACTAAAAAAACTGGACAAATATTAACAAGTATCTTTGAAGATATTGGATTAAGGAATTGAGGACTTGAGGGATCAAGATCCCGGAGAGAAGGAAATCAAAAAGAGGTGAATCCAACATTTGTCTGTGCTTTTCCCCTTGAGGCATTTGCTGAGTAGTAAAGCCATAGCAATAAGGCTAAGAAACTGGGCAGGATTTTCAGTAGTCTCATGGAGCTGAGGGAACTAGAGTTCAGGAAGAGGGGCCCCATACCTTCATCTGGGACCACCGATGGGCTACATTCTAGAAGTAAAGGCTTACCAGAAATAGACCAGCCCTTGCAAAGACTGAAGGCTATCTTCCAGTCATCTCAATCTCAAAGTAGATTGAGGTCATTTGTCTTGGCCCTGTAGTTCTCAAAGTGTGATGTTAGAAGCATCACGGAAGTCTAACTAGAAATGCAAATTCTCGCTCCCTACTCCAGACCTACTGAAACAGGACTTTTAGGGGTAGAGCCTAGCAATTTGTATTTCACAAACCCCCTAAATAATTCTGATGTAGATGAAAGTTTGAGAATCACTTCCTTAACCTAACTGCCAGAGGAAAAGAATATCCTCTCTGGAGGATGACATCTTTCAGAGCTGCAAGTTATCACTACATTTTTCATTAAAGGTGTTTGACTGTTATACTCAACCTTGCTGGACTCTCAGTTTCTGAGGAGTGATGGGTTCAGTGTTAAATGTGATAAATACTGGGTGGCTCAGTCAGTTGAGGGTCTGACTCTTGATTTCTGCTTAGGTCATGATCCCCGCGTTGTGGGATTGAGTCTCCTCCATGCTCAGAGTGGAGCCTGCTTGAGATTCTCCTCTCTCTCTCTCTCTCCCCCTCTCCCCCCTCTCTCCTCCTCCCTCACCCTCTCCCCCACTCATGTGCTCCTCTTTCTCTCTCTCTCACATAAAAATAATAAATGTGATAAATACTATATTTTTTATTGTTTAAACTGCATCTCTCAGATAATGTGAAAATGGTCCAGAAGGCAACTTCCCGCACTTATAATTTTCCTTATAAAGACATGTATTCAAATATTTTAAAAAATATTTGGCATTAATTCAGAAATTAGCAGACATACCAAATTTACCAAAAGACTGATTCACCAAAAGACTTAGAAAAATAAACAATAACAAAAGATCCAGATATTGATGTTATCAGACATGGACTTTAAACTAACTATGGTTAATATTGTTAAGAAAATAGAAGATGGGAAATTTCAACAAAGAACTGTAATCTATTTTAAAAAGAATCAAGTAGAAATTCTAGAACTGAAAATTTAATAATTGGAATTAGAAACTCAACTGGTGAGTTTATAGTAGACCAGCTGAAGAGATAATTAGTGAACTAGTTAGATAGACAGTAGAAAATATCCAGAATGGGGGCACTTGGCTGGCTCCGTTGAAAGAGTGTGCTACTCTTGTTCTCAGGGTTGTGAGTTCAAGCCCTACATTGCATCTAGAAACAATTTAAATAAATAAAACTTTAAAAAAGAAATACATATCCAGAATGAAACCCAGAGAGAGAAAAGGATGGGAAATACAGAAAAAGCAAAATAAATGAATAGATCATGGCCAGTAAGATCTAACGTAGATATAATTGGAGTCCAGAGGAAGAAAAAAGAACTGACTACTTTTATCCTGGAATACCATTTTTACTTGAAAGAATGACTGGGAAGGCTATGGTTTTCCAGACTTGGGTATTCAGCAGACATTTTCTTGAAAATGAACAAAGTGAGACTGTCACAAAGTATTTGTTGCCAACTATAAAACTTTAAATTTCAAGCAGAAATTAGAATTTTGGTAACTTGTGTCTGCCCATTATGAGTGGTATTATTGACTGCTGCTTCCCAATATTTAAAGACTGTCTTAAGTTCAAAGGTGGGGGCACCTGGGTGGCTCAGTTGGTTGAGCTTCCAGGTCTGGATTTTGGCTCAGGTCATAATCTCAGGGTCATGGGATCGATCCCTGTGTCGGGCTCCTCCTGAACATGGAGCCTGCTTAAGATTTTCTCTCTCTCCCCCTCTACCCTCCCCTCTAAAAAAATAAAATAATTTAAAAAAATGTTTAATAAAATATTAAAGATGATATTAAAGAATGATTTTTTATGTTTTATTTTTCCATTATTTTTATTGAGATATAATTGACATATAACATTGTATTAGTTTTAGGTGTAAAACTTAGTAATTTAATAAATATAAAATGATTACAACTAAGTGTAGTTAACATCCATCATCACACATAATTACAATTTTTTCCTCATGATAAGAACTTTTAAAATTACTCTCTTAACAATTTTCAAATACATAATAACGGCATTGTAAATTATAGTCACCATACTGTATATACCCAGGACTTACTAATCTTATAAACGAAAGTTTGTACCTTTTGAGCATGTTCACCTACTTTGCCCACCTTCTACTCCCTGCCTCTGTTAACTACAAATCAGTTCTCCATATCTATGAGGTTGTTTTTTTTTTTTTTTTTTAATATTTCACATGTAAGAGATCAGATTTTTCTCCCCCTCTTGATTTGTATGAGTTCTTTATTTGGGACAGTAATCCCTTTTCAGATATATGATTTGCCAATAGTTTCTTCCATTCTGTAAGTTGCCGTTTCATTTTGTTGATTGTTTGCTTTGCTGTGCAGAAGCTTTTTAGTTTGATATAGTCCTACTTATTTATTTTTGCTTTTGTTGCCTTTGCTTTTGGTATCAAATCCGAAAAAATCATTGCCAAGGCCAACGTCAAGGAACCTACCCCCTATGTTACCGAATGTGACTTATAAAATTATTATTCTGTAATGAAATGTGTCACCATTTGGAAGATCTGCACCAATGTTTTCCAAAGGACCAGTGTACAATAACTCGAAGTCATGCATGGGTAAGAAGGTCCATTCAAAGTGCAAGATAGACCAATAGACCAATAAATTAACATGGTTTCAGATTCCACATTGTTGCTAATCTTTAAGAAACTACCACTTCAGTTTTGGTATAGTATCAAGGAAAAATGTCCATAATTACCAGCTATTATAATACTCCTTCCTTTTCCAACTACAAACCTGTGCAAGACTGTATATTCTTTATATATTTTAACTGAAACACCACATTGCAACATATTGAATGAAGCATGTATGAAAATCCAGCTATCTCCTATTAAGCCAGCACTAAAGAAAATTTATAAAAATGAAATAAAGACTCTTGCTAAATTTTTTTGTTTTAGAAAATACAGTTATTTTTCATAAAAGATAAGTTATTGATGTAACTTTTTGTAATAGGGCTGATTATTTTTAAATACATAAGTGCATATTTTTTAAATTTCTGCTAAGGTAAATATTAAAAGATACACATAAACAAAAGTTCTTCGGGGGTCCTCAGTAATTTTTAAAAATGTAAAAGGGTCCTGAGACCAAAGAATTTGAGAATCATTGCTACAGATACTAAAATGACAATTAAAATATACTATAAGAATTGGGGCACCTGGGTGGCTCAGTTGGTTAAGTGTCCAACTTCAGCTCAGGTCATGATCTCATGGTTTGTGGGTTCGAGCCCCATGTCAGGCTCTGTGCTGACAGCTCAGAGCCTGGAGCCTGCTTCAGTTTCTGTCTCCCTGTCTTATGCTCCTCCCCCACTCACTCTCTGTCTCTCTCTGCTTCAAAAATAAACATTAAAAAAAATGTTTTAAATATACTATAAGAATTTTATGAACAATTTTGTGCCACTAAAGGTAAAAATATAAAGTTCTTTGAAAAACAAATACTACCAAAACAGAACATCTGACTAGGCCTAACTAAATCAATCAAAGAAATTGAACCCTTCATTTAAAACCTCCCATAAGGAACACTTAAGGGGCACCTGGGTGGCTCAGTCGGTTGAGCATCTGACTTCAGCTAGGGTCATGATCTCATGGTTGGTGAGTTCGAGCCCCACATCAGGCTCTGCTGACAGCTTGGAGCCTGGAGCCTGCTTGGGATTGTGTCTCCCTCTCTGTCTTCCCCTCCCCCGCTCATGCTCTGTCTCTCAAAAATAAATAAATGTTAAAAAAAAAATTTTAAAAAGAACACTTAAAATCCAGACGTCTTCATTGTGCACTTTACTAATTATTCCAGGAGGAAACAACCCTAATCTTACATAAATTCTTATAGAAAATCGACAAGGAGAGAACACTTCTTAACTTTTATAACCTTAATTTCCAGACTTGCCCAGTTGTTATAAGAAGGGAAAATTGTAGACCAATTTCTCTAATAAACAGGGATGGAGAAATCCTAAATTAAATAATACTGACTTTATATAAAAGTCAATCTATATAGGGGTACCTGGCTGACTCATTCGATAGAACATGTGATACTTGATCTCAAGGCTGTGAGTTCAAGTCCCAAATTGGACATAGAGCTTACTTTAAAAAAATATAAAATAAAATAAATATTTCTTTAAAAAAATATGATGCATCTTGGCCAAGTTGAGCTTATCCTAAGAATTCAAGGTTATTTTATCATTCAAAAATTATTCAATGTGATTCACCTTAGTAACAAAAAAAGAAGGAAAATGATAATAATCTCAATATATGGGAGAGAAACACATGTGATAAGTTTGACACACACTAATGATTAAAAAATAATTGATTAACTTCTCAATTAATTGAGAAGCAGTGTCTACAGAAATCTTAGACATCACAGTAATAAAATGCTGAATGCTTTTTCTCTCGAAAGGCAGGAACAAAGCATGGAAACTTACTATCATTACTCCTTTTCAACATGTCCTGGAGGTTCTGGCCAGGGCATTAAATCAAGAAAAGAAATAAAAATTGTAAGGATAGGGAAAGAAGAAATGAAATTCTCATTTCACAGATGACATGATTCTGCATGAAAAGTAATACATTTAAAAGTAATGTGTTGGATTATGCCATTTTCACTGATAGCGTTTCTATCATTTTGATTCTGCCCAAATTCATTCCTAGAGTGTAGAAATCACTTCAGTATGTGGAAGTCCCTTGTCATTCCTCAAGTACAGGTAGCAAAGATCTTACTTCTGGTATTACTTTTTTTCTTTGCAGGTCATATCTGACTCCTGTACGGGATGAGGAAGCAGAATCTTTACGGAAAGCACGCTCCAGACAAGCTCGGCAGACTCGAAGGTCTACTCAAGTGAGTGTGACCTTCTTTTTTATGTCATTTTGTCTATCTTCCTTTCTGTTGGAGCTATGATGAAAAAACAGTAAGATGAGAGCCTTATTCCAGCCACTGTAGTAAAAGTTTTCACCGGTCTTAAATCTTACACTACGTGGTATCAGATGAAGTTATAGCTACACCTACCCACTCTCCCTTTTATATCTCCAGGTTCAGAGCAGGTTTATCTCCTTTCCTTCACAAGACTCATCATTCCATTTGTGCTTAAGGGGCCACCCACATCTTAAGATCCCTAAAGGAGAACAGTTTGGCACTTCCTCAAAATGTTATGTATACAGATACCATACGATGTAGCAATTCTACTCTTAGGTATCTACTCAAGGAAAATGAAAACATATGTCCACACAAAAACTTGTACATAGATGTTTATAACAGCATTATTCACAGTAGCCCAAATCCCAAATTTAGGGTCATCTCTGAACTCTGGGTAGAGTTAACTTGCTACACATACCAAACTCCATGTGTGGAGCTTGCAGGCTTGCTGTAGAGTTGAGTCCTGGGCTCCCAGCTGCAGCAAGGTTTAGCATTGTGTGGGTGGTTGTGCCTCAGCTCTCCTTAGCAGGCATAGTGGTAATGGGCACAAGCTGAACCTTTGAGCAGACCAGATAAATTAAGCAGTTAACATAACTGGAGAAAAAAAGAATACAAATTTCCGTTAACAGAGAAACGGGTAAACGAAATGTTATATATTCATACAGTAGAATATTATTTGGCAATAGAAAGAAATGAAGTACTCATACATGTTAATGCTACAATGTGCATGAACCTTAAGAAAACCTTATGTTGGGGCGCCTGGGTGGCGCAGTCGGTTGGGCGTCCGACTTCAGCCAGGTCACGATCTCGCGGTCCGTGAGTTCGAGCCCCGCATCAGGCTCTGGGCTGATGGCTCAGAGCCTGGAGCCTGTTTCCGATTCTGTGTCTCCCTTTCTCTCTGCCCCTCCCCCGTTCATGCTCTGTCTCTCTCTGTCCCAAAAATAAATAAAAACGTTGAAAAAAAAAAAAGAAAACCTTATGTTAAGTGAAAGAAACCAGACATGATTCCATTTATATGAAAATACCCGGAATAGGCAAAGCCAGAGAAAGAGAAAATAGATTAGTGGTTGCCAGGGGTGGGAGAGAAGGAGGGATGGGGAGGGGCTGCTGATGAACGTGGAGTTTCTTTCTGGGGTGGTAAAATGTTCCGAAATGAGATGGTGATGATGGTTGTACAAGTCTGTGAATATGCTAAAAATCACTGCCTTGTATACAGGCAGACCTCATTTTATTGCACTTTGCAGGTACTGTCTATATATATATATATATATATATATATATATATATATATATGTATATATATATATGTGTGTGTGTGTACATATATACATACACACACACACACACACACACACACACACACAAATTGAAAGTTCAGAGTTCAGTGAGATGCATAACTGCAGATGTGGAAATAGCAAGAGAACTAGAGTTAGCTGTGGAGCCTGAAGACAGGATGAAAGGCTGTGATCTCATGATAAAACTTGAACAGATGAGGAGTTGCTTCTTATGGGTGAGCGAAAAAAGTTGTTTCTTGAGATGGAATCTACTCCTGGTGAAGATGCCGTGAAGATTATTGAAATGACAACAAAGGATTTAGAATACTATCTAAGCTTAGTTGATAAAGCAGTGGCAGGGTTTGAGAGGATTGAGTCCAATTTTGAAAGCAGTTCTACTGTGAGTAAGATGCTATCAAACAGTATCGCATGCTACAGAAAAATTGTTCGTGAAAGCAAGAGTCAACCCACGCAGCACATTTCCTTCATTGTTGTCGTATTGTAAGAAATTGCCACAGCCACCCTGATCAGTCAGCAGCCATTAACATAAAGGCATGACCCTCCACCAGCAAAAGGATTATGACTCACTGAAAAGCTCAGATGATTGTTAGCATTTTTTTAGCAGTAAAGTATTTTTTTATTAAGGTATATACATTGTTTTTTGAACATAGTGCTGTTGCACAATTAATAGACCACAACGTAGTGTAAACATAACTTTTATATGCACCGAGAAACCAGAAAATTTGTTTGACTGGCTGTATTGTGATACTCCCTTTATCACAGTGGTCTGGAATCAAACCCTCAACATCTCTGAGGTATGCCTGTACTTTTAAATGGTGGGTTTTATGATATGTGAATTTGTTTCAATAAAGATGTTTTTAAAAGAAAAAAAATTCCTAAGGGAGCCATTGAAGTAGGGAAGAGTTCGATATAATCTGTGTTATATTTTGTGGAAGTCCACCATGCAGAGAACTGATGGGAGTGGTAGGCAAAAGTATGTTTGTGAAGCCAGGAAACTAGAAGACCGGTTAGGAAACTATTACAGTAGTCCAAGCTGGGAGTACCAAGACCTTGAACGCAGTATGCAGTGGTGAGGAGAAGGGAGAGAAAGCTGTGAATTGGCATTAAGGAGGCAGAGGACGATGAACAGATGAAGCACAATTAAAAGGAGCAGCCAGAGAGATGAAAGTAAACCAGGAAGTAGTAACGGTATAGAAGTAAATGAAAAGTCAGTTTCCAGGGGCCCCTGGGTGGCTCAGTCGGTTGAGCATCCGACCTCAGCTCAGGTCATGATCTTGCCATTGGTGGCTTTGAGCCCATGTCGGGCTTTGTGCTGACAGCGCGGAGCTTGTTTTGGATTCTTTGTCTCCCTTTCTCTCTGCCCGTCCCCTGCTAGCACTCTCTCAAAAAAAAAAAAAAAAAAAAAAAAAAGAAAGAGAGAGAGAGAGAGAAAGTCAGTTTCCAGGTAAAAGGTGAAGGTAACAGTTTTAAATACTACAGAGGTCAAGTAAGAAGGCTGAGGACTGAAAAAGGGACTTCATAAATAGCCACAAAGGTACCCTTGTCTTCCCTGACCTTCCCCAAATAGGCTAAGTATCCTTCCTTTATAGTAATTATGACAGCTGTTGTTTTATTTTTGCTTGATTATTATTTCTCTGTTTTCCCCTCTTGGAATATAACCTCCATGAGGACCAAGACTGACGATAATTTTTTTGTTTCGGTTTAGTTTCTTGTGGTAAAATATACATAACATACAATTTACCACTTTAACCATTTTTCAAGTGTGTGGTTCAGTGGCATTAAGTAATTCACATCATTTTGCAACTGTTACCACCGTCTGTCTCCAGTACATTTCTTATCTTCCCAAACGGAAACTCCATACCCATTCAACAATAATGCCATCTCTCCCCCCAGCTTCTGGCAGCCACCATCCTACTTCTTATGTCTATGAATTTACTAATCTAAGTACTTCATACAAGTGGCATCATCCAGTGTTTGTCCTTTGGTGGCTGGCTTATTTCACTTAGCATAATGTCTTCTAGGTTCATTCAAGTTGTGGCATATGTATCAGTATTTCATTCTTTTTTAAGGATGAATGATATTCCTCTGTATATACCACATTTTGTTTGTTCACTCGTCTGCCGGTGGACACTTCAGTTGCTTCCACCGTTTGTACGTTGTGAATAATACCGCTATGAACGTGGGCAAACAAATGATCTCTCTGAGACCCTGCTTTCAGTTCTTTTGAGTAAATTCTCAGAAACGGAATTTGGTGGATCATATATTCTGTCTTAAACCTTACATTCCATTATACCCAACTGCTTTCTTATGTCTTTTCCACTAGATTAAAAGGTTCTTGCGTACAGGGATCATTTTGTCTTTATAGTTCCAGTGCTTAAAGACACTTAATAATTTATTAAGAGAGTGAGTGACTAAATTCATGATTAGTTTAAAAACAAACAAACAAGTTGTGGATATAGTACCTGCTCAACTACCTTCCAGCTTTAGAACTCCCATCTCCTGAGGACTTGAGCATATAACTGCTTGAGTTAGAATCCGTTCACTCTGGTCCTTACTCTCTTTCTCCCTTGTTCTACAGATGCCTCCTAATTGCTTTTCTTCCGCATGGCTGCTCCTGAGAGCCTGAGGGAAATATCAATTATTGGAAAGTTTCTGTGTGACATTCCTGGAGTTACTTAGAAAATCATCTTAGAGTAAAGCTAGTTTAGGTCGTGTCATGTTTTTGGTTGGCTGGCTGTTGTTGTTGTACCCTGGCTCTGAACTTTCACCTTTTTGGAGCTGGTTTTTCTTCCCATAAGTAAAATTAAGTTTTTCTAGTATCTGCTCTTCAGAGAATCTCTCTTGACAGCTATTTTCTCTTGGGAGGGTATGGAGCTTTCAAACAAAGATGTTGCAAACTAGGGGTATGAGAGAAGTACATCTACAACAGACAGGCATCAATGTTGCCCTGTTTCCTGGAACTCAAAGTGGAAAGCTAAGTATTGCATTTGAAAGGTACCTAGACCCAGGCTGGGCTCTGTGCACACTGAGGTGTTCATTTTTAAGCATATCTTGCTTGAAATGGCCTCATGCATTTGGGGAGCTTTGATACTGGACTTTGGTACTACCAGATCTTTAAGGCGGTTTCCCTGCTCATTTATTAAGAGTTATTCCTTGGTTAGAGTGAAACTTCCCTGACCTTGTGCCGTTTTCCCAGGGCGTGACACTAACGGACCTTCAAGAAGCAGAAAGGACATTCAGCCGGTCGAGGGCAGAACGGCAAGCTCAGGAGCAGCCTAGCCAGAAGCCTGCGGGCACTGAAGGGCTTGAGGGAAGCACAGAGAAGCATGAGCCCTCAGCAGTCCCGGCAAAGGAAGCTGGCGAGAGCCGTCAACCCTGGGGCGGGAGTCTGGATGAGGAGGTAAGTCACTTTTGCGGGCATGTACTGTGCTAAAAGCAGGGACATTAACGTGGGGAATCCCTTCCTCACTGATCAGTCAAGCGCCGTGCGGCTTTATCGTGAACAACTCCTAGAAAACACTGATAATGTCTGTCTCTAGTTGGCAAACCCGTGTGACTGAAAGAACTCAAGCTATCAGTCCTTAAGTGATCACTTGTTTCCTCTTGGAGTTAACTAATGCTTATTTTTTATCCGGTTTCATTGAAATGGTGACACATAACATTTTATTAGTTTTAGGTGCACAACATAATGGTTTGATATTTATAGTGAAATGATTACCTCAGTAAGTTTAGCTAACTAATTCTTAAACTAATGATGTCTTTCTATCCTAAAAAGAGAGGTTACAGTATAATAAAAATACAAATAGAAATGTGAGGATTTATTGAGTGTTTACTGTATCCTGGGCATTATTTCAGCTCCTTCATATGTATTAATTCATCTAATCCTCAAACAGCCCTCTGAGCCCTCACTTTAAATATGAGGAAATTGAGTCACAAAGAGGTTAACTAACTTGCCCAGTGTTTCACACAGATGAGAAGCGGTTAAACAAGAACTTGAACATGGCCAGTCAGGCTCCAGAGTGCTCTCTCAGCCATGATTATATTGTTCTCTAGATTCCTACAAACCTGATTTTACAAAGCACCACTCAGTCCCATGCCACAAGATGTCACTATTGAGGTTGACATGTTAACTTCTGTTCCCTTTCTCAAACAGGGTTATGTTTAGGGTGAATGTAACTCCTCCCGGTTTACCTCGGATGGTTCATATTACACCTGTTATCTCTGTAATTAGCGATACCATTCATCTTCACTCTGAGAAGTGTCTCAATTGGGATGTTAAATTTTACCATTACCATAGTTAGAGGAGAAAGGAATCCCCTTGGTCCATTGCTGAATGGCTAAGCTATATCAACTAACTAAGGTTTTTTTGGTTTTTTTCTGTGTTTTTTTTTTATCTGCTACTGTTTGTTTATTGAGTACTTATTACTAGCTACTGTTCTAAGCACCTAACGTACATGATCTCATACAATCCTCACAGCCCTCTCTAAGGAAGATATTATCCCTCTTTTACATATGAGGAACCTGAGGCTCAGAGAAGTTAAGTAACTTATTCAGGGCCACACAGCTAGTAAGTGCTGAAGCTAGAATTTGAACCAAGTTCTGTCGGATTCCAAAGCTTACTATATTTTATTGCTTCTGTCTTTATAAACAAAAAAGTATACAATCTCTACATGTAGCAATAATTATCTGTGCATCTGTAATAAACCAAGTTAAGGCTTATTATCAGACTCTGTCTTTTTCGTTGGGAAAAAAAGTTCAAAGGGGAAAATGGGAATTTTTTTAAGTTTCAGTAAGCCTGTTACGGCAGTTTGGTAGAATATTCAAAAATTTGTAGAATGCTTAGATTTGGTCTCTGTTCTCAGGTAACTGTATTGTTTCTTCATATTCCTGAACTTCTAATTTTTCTACTAAAACCTTGCCTTTCAGTGCTCCATCTTGAAAAGGCCACCATTCTTCTTATTTTCATTCCAAAATCAAAGGAATTTTTATTAACAAGATTAGTGTTGCCTCGTGCCCTTTGGTCGATTTAGGAAAAATTTTCCTGGCTGGGCTGCTATCAACATGATGGTATTATCAGAATAGGAATCCAGAAGCTGTTTCCTTTCTGGCTAACTAACTAACTGTAGTTCAGCTCAGTGGCTATTTATTGAGCATCTACTATTAGTAAGCGTCTTGGTATAGAAAACAAGCCCTTCTTTAAGAAGCCTGCTCTCCTTATCATTTGGTTGGACTTGACCTCTAACATCTCACCCTGTGGATTATTTCCAGCCTGTCTATCGTCGCCTGAGGTATTCAGCTCAGCCAGACAAACCCACAACACCAGTGTCTCCTTCTGCATCAAGACCCACTCTCTACACCAGTTCCCATCTGCTACGGACAAGCAGATCTTCAGTCCCTGACTCTGAGAGTTCAGAGACCACCACAAACACTGCAGTTGCAAAAGAAATGGACAAAAATGGTATGTGGAGCTTCAGAATATGCAGGCTCCTTGCTAGTGTGCCTGCCCCAGATTCCTAAGATCACACTTTGTTTTATCTCTGGCCAGAGAGTGAAGATGCAGATGTGGATGATCAGTCCTCTAATAGACTGTCCATCCGTGAGAGGAGGAGGCCCAAGGAACGACGAAGAGGCACAGGCATCAATTTCTGGACAAAGGACGTGAGTGGATTGGTCCATGCTGGGACATATCACATCACCCGTGGCTGTTGTCCTTTATGTTGACTTTAAAAAAGAGAGAACCTTGGGGAGCCTGGGTGGCGCAGTCGGTTAAGCGTCCGACTTCAGCCAGGTCACGATCTCGCGGTCCGGGAGTTTGAGCCCCGCGTCAGGCTCTGGGCTGATGGCTTGGAGCCTGGAGCCTGTTTCCGATTCTGTGTCTCCCTCTCTCTCTGCCCCTCCCCCCGTTCATGCTCTGTCTCTCTGTCCCAAAAATAAATAAACGTTGAAAAAAAAAAAATTTAAAAAAGAGAGAACCTCATGTGGTCCCATAAATCTTGCAGATTATCAAGACACATTACTGAGGAAAGAGAAGACTCACCTAGTGTGGGACTCGTTTGGTGTATTCTTGGCTGCATGCCCACTGCCTAGAACAGTAGTACCAGGCACATAGTAGGCACTCAGTAAATAATTGGTGAAGAATGAAAAAAACTGAAAATCAACAACAACCATGTAAGCAAATATAACAAGGGAATAAGCCTGTCCAATATCAGCCGTTCTCCCTAATATTGCCCAAAAGTCATGCAGGTAGACAACAATATCTTAATATCACATATGAGCAGAGACTCTAACAAAATACTTTAGGAGCATTACAAGAATTTCAGGGAGCTTAAAATCTGTTTGTAACACAAGTTCATCTGACTCAATTTTACTCTTTTGGAGGAGAAAAGAAACAATATGAACTAGATTAACTTTGGCTTTAAAATAAAGACAAATGTACCAGTGCTTACTAACTGCAAACACACATTCAGTACTTTAATTCGCCCTCTTGTTCTATACCCTTCTCTCTTTTTTTTAAGTTTATGTATTTAAGAGAAGTTATTAAAAAAATTTTGAGGAGCACCTGGGTGGCTCAGGCAGTTAAGCATCTGACTCTTGCTGTCGGCTCAGGTCATCATCTCATGGTTCATGAGCTTGAGCCCCATGTTGGGCTCTGTGCTGACAGTGTGGAGCCTGCTTGGGATGCTCTCTCTCCCTCTCTCTCTCTCTGCCCCTCTCCTGCTCGCTCTCTGTCTCTCAAAGTAAATAAATAAACAAAATTTATTTTGAGAGCGAGAGAGAGAGAGTGAACAAGGGGGGACAGAGAGAGAGAGGGAGAAAGAATCCCAAGCAGGCCTCATGCTGTCAGCATGGAGCCTGAGGTGGGGCTCGAACCCAGGAACCGTGAGATATGACCTGAGCCGAAACCAAGAGTTGGATGTTTAACCAACTGAGCCACCCAGGAGCCCCTCTTCTATACCCTTCTCACTCAGCTTTGTTATTGGCATTTTTAAAAATGTTTGTTTATTTGTTTTGGGAGAGAGAGAGAGAGAGATCACGCGTGTGCAAGCAGGGTGATAGTGGGGAGGGCAGAAAGAGAGAGAGAGAATTCCAAGCAGGCTCCATGCTGTCAGTGCAGAGCCTGTCTCAAGGCTCGATCTCATGAAGTGTGAGATCATGACCTGAGCGCAAATCAACCAGGTGAGCCACCCAGGCACCCCTGTTATTGGCATTTTAAAAATTCAAGTGACCAATAATCAGGAGGTCCCTGAATACCAATGATCATTTGAAAGTTAGATGAACCGGGGCTGATGGCTCGGAGCCTGGAGCCTGTTTCCGATTCTGTGTCTCCCTCTCTCTCTGCCCCTCCCCCGTTCATGCTCTGTCTCTCTCTGTCCCAAAAATAAATAAAAAACGCTGAAAAAAAAAAAAATTCAAAAAAGAAAGTTAGATGAACCATTCAGTGAGACAAGAAATGAGATGGTATATAGTCATCTGTTAGAAACTATTTTTTAGGTAAAAGTATCTCTTTTTTTTTAAAAAAAAAAAAAGCTTTTCAAATTTATTTTTTATTTATTTTGAGAGAGAGAAGGCGAAAGAGAATTAAACAGGCTGTGTGCTGTCAGTGCAGAGCCCGACACAAGGCTCGATCTCATGACCATGAGATCAAGACCTGAGCTGAAATCAAGAGTCTCACGCTTAACCAACTGAACCACCGAGGCACCCCGAAAAGTATCTCATTTTTATAGGACCAAACAGATAACTATTGACAGAGATGAAATAAAGTCTGTCTTTCTTAATGACCCCCCTTTTCCAGCTATGGCTTATTTGACGTTTTTAATGACAGGCAATGTTCCTAAGCTGTCTGCCTTTGGCGGCTGTTAAAAGCAGCAGTAACAGAGCGTCACTTGGCAGTCAGTTCTCATTGCCTATGTTTGAAATGCCAAGATGCATAATTGATGGGAGCTGACCTTGTTGCTTTCAAGGATGTCTGTGACCATGGTCCTCTTGTTTTTCTCCCTCCTTCCTTTTTAGGAAGATGAAACTGACGTCTCTGAAGAGGTAAAAGCAGCACTGGTAAGTGGCAAGTCAATGAGGCCTGTCCCTTTTGGTTCAGCCTTTCTCATGTGCATACACTTTTAATAGAAAAGAGCAGGCCCTATGCAGATTTGCATTGAGGGAGAGTTTGGAGGTAGACATCGCTCTGAGAGATGTGGCCGGTGTTGGTTGGTGGTATTGTCTCAGTTGCTGTAACAATGCCCATGCTCTTGAGCAAGTTTCCTGCGTTTCTCTATGCCTTCTGCTGATATCTCACACAGTTGTAGGATCTGTCTGTTTTTTCTCTCCTGTGAATATGTTATTGGATTATAGAAAGTACTTGGAAATCTTTGGAAGGAAATTGAAGAGTGATACTATTTCTCTTATGGATCTACACTTATATATAGAAAGGAACATAAATGTGAAGAATGCAAACATTACACAATCCAAAAGCTACTTATATTTGACTTTGAAATAAGATTAAACCCTTGACTCTTCTACAACTCCAGCCTAGCATCCAACTTTTCTCTGTGGTGCGTAGCCCGGGCCCAGCTTTCTTGAAACTCCAGGTTCCTGAAAGCCACTCAAACATGACAGAAAGTTAGTGGTTCCCTTATTAGTACTGTTGTTCACGAAGGAATGTGGTTTTGACTAAATGAATTGAGACTATATGTACATTTTTATTGGAAATTATGTAAAAAGATGGCCTTCTTGTAGCCTACAGTTAGTTGAAAGTATGTTCTCAGAATATATTTGATAACCCATCCTGAAAATTGACAACTAACTCATTCTTAGCAGAAGAGATAAAAATACTATATTATGCCATTGACCTGCCTATATCTTAGTCAAGATCCAAAACAGTCAGTAGTGGCCTTCCAAAAAGCAATGCCCAGGTGACTAATGGTGACACAGGTGGGAATTGCCTACTCTTGGTTGAAGCTAGGTGACTTCACAAAGATGAGCTGTGTCAGGTGGAAATAGCACAAAAGAGGTTCTGTTGGAGCAGGATGTGTGAGTGTGTGTGTGTGTGTGTGTGTATGTGTGTATACGTGTGTGTGTTATTTGCATGCACAAATAACAGTAATTCTTCAGTTCTTCAAGGGGGGCTGGGAAAGGCTTTTGGAGACACAGAGTGGATGTAGGAAAGTTGCTTTGGGGAATTATAAGATACCTAAAGAGAGGATCTGCATAATAGATTATAGAGCACTGCAATGGACTGTAATCCCTTGAGAGTTACAGAGGCCATTTAAATCCATAAAGGGAATAACAACAAGGACGGCTTTTGTTGTGACACAATGTCTTTTGTCAGTGAAAATCTGTGTCTCCACCTTTCCAAAGCACTTGGCATGGGAAAATCCTAACATAGGGCACCAGGTAAGGAAAGCTAAGATGTTCTTGATGCAGTGCTTCCCAGAGAATTTCATTTTAGGACAGTTGACTGAAAATTCTAGAAAGGATTTTCTGATTGGTGAGGAATCGCAGAGACTACTGAGGTTTGACGTGAAAGTCATTTGTCGGACTGAGAAACATTTCACTCATCCAGTTGCTTGAGGCATCTACTAGTGTCTACCATGTGTCAAGCCGACTCCAATGTGAATCCTTAGAGAAGAATAAATAGTCTGTTATCTCTAGAATGGTCACTTTGAATGTATGCCGACAAGCCAGAGTTGGTACAGGCCCATCTGCATCCCCACCAGCCACGTAGAAGGAAAGACTGGTGACAAGTCAGCGCAGGGTGAGGAATCCTTTAAAAGGCATACATTTGCTTGATTGATGACTCAAGTTTATTTCAATGAAACACCCATCTGGGCCCCACCATCTCCTCGGGCTGCAGACTGTGTGAAGGGAGGTAGGCCAGCCCAGGTGAGCACAACCAGCCCAGCCCTAGTCTTGTCTGGCTTCTGTTAGATTGGGTTACAACTTTAACATTACTTAACTGAAGAAGAAAAAAGAAAAAAAAAAAACACACTTAACTGTTCTTCTCCCAAGTACTCTCTTCTAACACTAGCAAGCATGATGCCATTATCATCATATGGATCCACAGAGCAATAGGCCTGGCCATGGCCCAGTGTAAATTGCTGCAATTCTACTTCAAGGCGATCAGTAATATCTTAGGACCATTCTTTCTCCCCAACTTCCGTGTCTTTCCATCAGGCAGTGGAATTGAGCCAGCCAAAGGAGGGGGCATTCTGTTGAAATGGCACTGTTAGCTAATCAGCATGGATACTACTGAGAAGGCAGGGCGGTTCCTTCTTTTCTTGGTTTCTGGTTCAGTGAAACTATATATGCTATTGAGGTCATGACAGCACCCTTCTCTTTCTTAGCCTATTCTTGAAGTGTGGCAGAATCTATTATTTTTAAAGGTTTTTCTTTAAAGGTAATTCTTCCCAAGACTATGGCATATACATACATACATATATACATACATACATATATATATATATATAATGTATATATTATATACATATATTATATATATATTGTATATTACATATTATATTAAATTAATTAAAAATAATATTAAATTAATATAAATATTATAAAATATTATTATAAAATACTTTTAATTATAAATTAATTGTAAATTAATTAAAATTAATATTAATTCTTCCCAAGACTGGCATATATAATATATATCTCAAATATATATATGTATTTGAGATATAATTCACAATCAATAAACTGCACAGAACTTAAGTGTACTATTTGATGAGTTTTGACAGTTGTATACACCAATGTAAAGACCACTCGAATTAAGATATAGAACTTTTCCATCACCTTGAAAAGTTCCCTCATGCTCCCTTCCCTGTCCCAAGAGGCAACCACTCTTCTGATTCCTATCACCATGGATTAGTATTGCCTGTCCTTGCATTTCATATATATGAAACATACAGTCATATTTCATTTTAGGAGTAGAAAGGAAACTTTACTAGTTATTATCCCTATCTTGTGTTCCAGTCAGGGTTAGAATTAAGTACAGATTTTGTTTCCTCCTTTTAAAGATTTCAGAAGAAGATTCTTTGACCTCTCACCCATGTATCAGTAACAACAGCATGGTTAAGAAGACCTTTCTATTGTTTAACCTAATCCCAGTTGGTATTGTTGAAATACATTTCTTCTTTTTGTGCACCCATGCTAGAAAAATGTAACCAGCACTTATACACAGGTAAGATTTATTGCCAGGAAGGGCCCTGATATTTGTTATCAATTACGTGTTAAGAGAAAGACCAGTCATGCATTTTTATGGTGGGGACACCAGGGAATGATACTTAGAAGGCTGGGGATTTTGCTTAAGCCCGGCATACTACATAGTTTTAGTCAGAACCCATTTCCATTGGAAAATCCATGGACAGGTGAGACTGGCAATGGGTATATAATGTCTTAGCACCTCCTTGACAGGTGTGTTTAGAGCACATCTGTTAATTATTCACATAGGTATGTAGTAGATATTTCCCAGAAGCCTTAATATATCCATTATCTCGCTAAGTGAAAAAAGAAACTGTATCTAGATCTTAATGTGAGGAAGAAGGGTATTCCAGTGATATGTAAAAAAAATTACATATTCAGGACTGTGTTTGTATTCTTTACTAGAGGTAATTGCACTGAATGTTTGCTCTAGAAGGCACAGTCGTTGGCACACTGCAGAAAGTGATGGCCATTTGGCATCTTTCCATCTTTTTTTACCTACCTCTTTGGCCTGCCTTTCTTTTGCTTAACACTGAGTTTATCTACTGCATTCTTGCTGTTTTCCCCCATTTACTCCTCTGGAGCAGACTGTTTGCCAAGCCAATTCTGTTGTATAATTAAATTTATCACTAGAGGGCACAAGTGGTCAACAGAAAAGATGCTGGTGAACAGAATGGTGCCCTAAAGAAGCTGAACAGTAGACAGCTTCTTTTGTTTTAAAGGGATTTTGAAAGAACACTGCTTGTGTAGTAAAGTTACTTGCCTCCCAGCTTTTGGGAATTTTGAGATAACTTGAGTTAGGGACCTCATGTTATAGTTAAGAACACTGAGACCCAAAGAAGTTAAGAAGTATTCAGGGACATGAAGACTCTGTTGGTTGAACACCCTGTACCCCTGCATCAGGGAACCTTTTTATTTGATTTTAGTGAAACAGACTTGAAATTGGGGCTTACATCCTTCTGCATTCCCTATTTATCCATTTGGGTTTTTTACTCAACAGATTATATGTTCCAAATGACTTGCTAGGAGTATCTCATTTCCTTAAGTGAAGGAATTTCTCCTTGAAGGATGACTAAAAAGTCTACTCTGAGTATCAAGATTCAGTCAGTGGGTAGAATATCAGCATTCCTCTGTTGTCCTTGACATAGATAGGTACTTATATCTTTCATGAAGTAAGAATTTCCATACAAGATGCCTCCCTCAGCATCCCTACGTTCCAGCCCTGTTGCTTTTAGGCAAGTCAGTCTGAACAGAATCACTGAAACCTCACCCTCAAAACTAGCAATGTAGTTTTCCCAGTCCAGAGTGGAATAGTAGATCTGGATTGCTCATCACCCCTCAAAATGCATTGGTAAAGGAGTATTGTTAAGGAATTACTAATTCATGGATATTAAGGTATGTGCCTTGGAAGGCTGTGGATGTGCCTTGGAAGGCTGTGGCATGCTAGTGGAGAGATGTGTTGATAAAGTGTACCAAAGGAAGTAAGCCATTAAATGTAAGATTTCCAAATTAAATAAAAGATAGAAGCGTATAGAAATTTGCTGCCAAAACTTGGTTTTGAACTAAGCTTTAATAGAAAATAAAACTTGCCTTTGGAGCCACTTGGCGCCAGAAATGTCTCTACTACCAAAAGTGACTAAATGCATTTCCCATTCTGTCCTGCCTTCTCCTCTATAACCTTCCTCTCATTTACTTGCTGAACAAGTACATTAAGGTACCTATTATAGTCAGGCAATTTTCCAGATACTGGAGATGCAACAATGAACAAAAAGCCCTGCTCTTAAGGAGTTTACATTCTAGTGGAGGAGATGGACAATAAATAAAATAAGCGTGTGAAGTAAATAGTGTGTGAAAAGGTGATGAGTGTTTTTGGAAAACCCATGTAGAGTAGGATAGGAAGGAATCAGAAGTGCCTGAGTGGGATAGGAAGTTGACATTATAAGTAGGGTGGTCAGGATAGACCTTGCTGAGAAAGCATCATCTGAGCCTAGAATGAAAGGAAGTAAGATGGGGTGCCATGTGGACATATGGGAATAGAGAGTTTAGACAGGGGGAATAGCACTTGCAAAGATTCTGAGGCAGAAGCACAGCTGACGTGCTTGAGGACAGGTGAAAAGACCAGTGTGGTAGAGCAGAATGAGCAGAAGGGCCCAAAGGCAGAGACTGATAAGTCATTGGAAAGGTTCTGGCTTTTGATCAGAAGGAGTGGGTAGCCCCTGTAGAGTCTTGAGCAGAAGAGTGACATGATTATACTTAATATTTGAAGGAGTTCCTCTGCCTACTGTTTGGAGGATATACTCTACAGGGATCCGGGTGGAAGCAGGAACATTAGTTAGGAGGCTATTACGAATCATCCAGGGAAAAACTTATGGTGGTTTAGACCAAAGTGAGAATGGGTAGTAAAGATGCTGAGAAGTTTTCATATTTAGCATATAGTTTGAAATTGGAACCAATGAAATTTGCTGCTGGATTGGATATAGGGTGAAAAAAATGGCAGGGGTAGTGATCAAGGTGGACACCAAAACTTTTAGCTAAGGCAACTGAAAGAATGGAGTTTTCGTTCACTGAAACAGAGATGACTGTGGAAGGAATGGATTTGGTGGGGGGAGAGCAGGCATGTGGTTTGGGTTTTAGGAGTGTTAAATTTAATGTCTGATTGACATCCACATGGAAATGTCAAGAGAAGACTTAGCAGTAGGAGTCTGGAGTTCAGATGAGTGGTCCAGACTGGACATATGAACTGAATGTCAATAAATGTATAGATTGTATTTAAAACCAGGAGATGGAATGAGATCACAAGAGAATGAAAGCAGACGGAGAAGAAATCCAAAGACAGAGTCCTGGGACACTCCCAAATTCAATGTGAGAAGGGGAAGAACCACAAAGGGGAAGAACTGATGAATCTTAGTAGTTAGCTCTGGGAATATGAGTAGGACTTTTTTGTTTAATCAGAAGAATTGTATTGATTAACCATCTTTGCAGGTGATCTTTTAAGTTCACTCAGCTTTTGGTCCCCTTTGCTTTGCCTGATTTTCCTCAGCTTTATTATATCTTTGAATAACTAGCACTTCCATTTCACTTACGAATAAGAGGGTTTCTTTGAAAACTTATTTCTGAGTGTTACCAGATGCTAAACTCTGAGTTAGCTCTGTAATGTCTACAATGGCAATTATAGACTGAATTTTAGAACTGAAAGAGTCTTAAACTTCTAGGTGACTAGTTAAACATCTCATTTTAAAGATAACAGCTGAGGTCCAGAGAGATTAAGTAACTTGCCAGGATCACATCGCTGGGTTCCTAGTCCATGGCAGTTGTACTACCTTCAGGGGAATCTTTCTATCTGTTCTATATCTCATGTGATATACTGTTACGACAAGCAATATAGCATAGTGGGTAAGAGTGCAGACCCAGGAGCTAGGTAGACTCCTTGGGCCACTGAACTACTTTGGATAAGTTGCTTAACTGCTGTATACTTCAGTTTCCTCATCTGTAAAGTAGGGACAGTCATGGTAGCTACCTCCTAAAGTCATAAAGTGAACATGAATAAATACACTTAAATAGAAATGATCGAAATTCATTCATACTGTTTTCCAAATCTGCACGTTCAGTCTGCATCAGAGTAAGGCTTTTGGAATACATCCATTGACCTTAGAATCATGTGATTTTGAAGTTATTTATGAATTTATCCACAAAGAATTAATTATTTGGAGAGTCAGAGAAGTAGCCCAGGCTCCTATATAACTCCAGTATATGTTTTTATAAATGTACCTGATGAATTTTGATAAATAAATCTTAAGAGGGGTTGCTGAAGTAGGGGGAACAAGTGATGAGGAGAAAGGGAAGAAACAAGAACTAAATGTTTCCATTTCTGCTAGAAACTGAGCCCCTGATCAAATCAAGTCGCGCATATTTCTGTCAGTCAAGCAGGCTTTCATTTCTATGCCTCAGTTGCCCTCCTGTTTATCTTTTTCTGCAGGGATTTCCAACAATTCTAGTTTTATAGATCTTTACCCCGCTCTCCCCCCCCCCCCCCCCTTTCTTTGGGTAAATAATAACCCCTTTGCCTGTAAGCTCTAATTTTTTACAACTTTGCTTCTGGCTATTTGCTGGATCCTCTTTCCTCTCTCAAGCAGTATTTTTTTTTAATCTTGTTACTTAATCTCATGAAGCCCCTTAATCTGCTGGAGGGCATCCAGTGATTTTCTGTCTGCTCTCCGCCACTGGGCAGTATCTTTGCCATTCTCCTTTTAGGTAAAATCCTAGGACTGTTTTGCTTCTCCTCTCTCGGGGCTTGATTACCTAATATGGTAAGGTATGTCCCCTGACAAGACTGCACTGTTGAGAGGGAACAACAGTTTGACTAAGTTTAAAGACACCGAAGGTAAGCTGTCAGAGCTATCAGGGTTAGTTATTTATGTAGCAAAGTAATATTTTTCACAGCATACCATATAAATATAACAGCCACAATCTTGTGAAAGCAAGTCTCTTTTTAATCAAGTGAAAGGATAAGAAAATACAGATTTTCCTCCCTTAGCCTCTTTATCTGTAGCCAGATAAGAAAAAAAAAAAAAAAAAAGACGAAGGGAACAGGGTAGTTTGTCCCCAGAATGAGAAGGTTTTGAGAAGTCTGAGAAATTTGGTTATATAAAAATGCTTATAAGGATATATTTAATAAGCGATGGCTGTTATAAACAGCCCTGTCATAGCCAGCCTCTGGGGGTTGGCAAGCATTCTCATGAAGAAAAGCAAGCTGTCCCGGATTTGTACAATTGATGACAGTGGGCAGTCCCAAGGAAAAAGATGAAGATTGAGACATGGCAGCCAACCAGCTCTGTGTGTGGGAAGCTGCCTTCTATCCAATGTGCACTGAAGACTCTTCTCTAGTGGTTGACTCCATATAAGCCTGGAAGGATCTTTCCTTTCACTGTACATTTGCTCTTGCTTTGTGACTGTAGCTTCTTAAAATACTGCAGATGCTGTGATTTTCTATATATGGGTCACACTGTGCCTTGTTCTAGCCCAAGCTGTATAAACCAACGAAGTTTCTTTTGGCATCTTCCTTTTAAGGACTCTATTAATTTTAGGTCGTGCTGTTGCCAAGGAAATCTCAGTAATCAAAGCTCACATGTATTCCTTTGAGACCCTGTAATTTTTGGACCCACTGTCCCATTACATCAGTGAATTCTGCTCTAGTCAGAAATCTTTTTTAAGATAGAATAAATTGACCTTCAAGGTATCTGTTTGGGTTTTGCTCAAACTTCTTATCCAAAGATGTGGAAGGTTTATCAACTACTAAGGGACGGTACAGTTAACCCTTGACCATTTACTTTTCTTCCAAATCTTTCTTCTGCCTCTGATTGCCTTCAAGGTATTAGTTTGTGTTAGTAACCCATGACCTTCTGTCTCTTTGTTGGAGGGACACTGATGAGCTTGAAACTCTGCTGGAATTTTTTTATGATTATAAAAGTAATATATTTCATTATAGAAAATATATGAAGTATAGAAAAGTATAAAGCAGTGCTTCTCAAAAGCAGCAGGAGCATTTCTAGAGGTTATAAATATTCGTGCGGGTACTTTTAGGGGTCACAGTGATGGGGGATGCATTTAGTGGACAGGGCCCAGAGATACTACCTGTCCTAATAGGTAGGTATATATAACCCATATAACAGTTGTCCTGCAGCTTCCTTGACTTTCAGCTGTCTCCCTGGACAGTCATGGATGAAAAAGTCCAAAACCAAACTTGATTTTATGTGTAAACTTCCATTTTATGGCAGAGAGGATCTAAAAATTCAACTACCATGTAAACTGAGGAAAAACTGTAGTTTTAGTTTTATTTATTCCTGACAGCAGGGCCACTTGTATACTGGCGTTGTTCTAAAACATTCTACAGATGTGCATGTGACTTCTACCTTCATAATGATCTATGATGAGTCTAAGCCTCTGACTACTTCATTATACCTTCTAGTGTTATTGGCCCAAGAATTTATGCATTGAAATACATATTTCATTATATATTCCTTTTGTTTTTCTTCAGAGTTTATTTGATTTTTAAAACAATTTTAGCTAAGTTTTATGTCTATGAATTTTATTTCAGGATAGTAAAGATTGGAAGAGGTATTAGAAATATTTATTATGAAAGAGGACTCTTTGTGCTGTAAAGAATAAGAAAAATTGCCCAAAAATACCACTCAGAAGAAATTACTGTTTAACATTCTGGTGAACTTTCTGTTGGTGTTTTTGCGAAGTTGTTTTTGTTTGTTTGTTTTTTTAAACATATTCAGGACCGACTAATGGCATTTTTAAGAAAAGGATCATTTCCAACCAGAGAATTCCTGGGACCCCATCATTACCAGGATGACAATCTCATAATGTTGTCTTCAAAGCACTTGGGTTCAACTCTTTTATCAAAATAGTCAGTCCTATGATGGCTTTGATTACAGAGAACCTCTAGGAATAATTGTTCCTCTTTCTGTTGGAGTCTAGGGGTTACCTTAGTTATGAAAGTATTCATTTCTCTGTTGATAGCATGGCTAGAGAGCTTTAACCATGGCTTAGGCTTAGCTAATGTCAGAGTTCTAGCCCCATGATTGAGGTAAAAAGCTTAGTGTGGGATTTGCAGCTCTTTTTCAGCAAATGGAGTGTTTCTAGATTTGCCCCAGCAGGAATGTTGCCCTCAAGGCACTAACAGATGTTGCCTGTAAAGGTCTTACTTTGGTAGGGCCTAAAAGGTAGGGTAGTTGGGGTGAAAATGTAAAGATAAATCTGTACAATCTGCCCATCTTAATTTTCTCTATACCATCTCAGTTTTCAGTGAAACAAGTTCAAGAATCAGCAACCATGTAGTGACGTGAATTTCTTTCACAGAAAAAATGTGGCTTTATATCCAAATATGATTTTTCAAGATACTTAAATGTTCACACAGATGTGACTTAACAGTATGTGCTTTTGAAAATACTTGGCTTTTTTAATGCTTTAAAAATGTTTTGTTTTCTTAAACCCTGAGCTCTTATACCTTAAACTATGCCAGTGTTATTGACTACTGAGAAGAAAGGAGGGACATTTTTGAAACCATTGGCGTAAGTCATGGAGACATAACAAACAGCATGGAAACTATAGTTTATAATGCTGTGTCTCATGTTTGAAAGTTGCTAAAGAATAAATCTTAAAAAGTTCTCATGATAAGGCAAAAAATTCTGTAGCTATGTATGGTGACAGATTATTAACTGGACTTATTGGGGTATTTATTTTGCAATATATACAAATAATCTAATCATCATGTTGTACACCTGAAACTAATATAATGCATTTCATTTATGCCCCAATTAAAAAAAAAAAAAAAACATTGGCAAGTTAGTAGTTCAAACTAAAATTACTTAGGTGCTGGGGGACTTTCAAAAGTGATATACCCAAGGGGAGCCTGGGTGGCTCAGTCAGTTAAGTGTCCAACTTCGGCACAGGTCATGATCTCACAATTTGTGGGTTCAAGCCCCGCATTGAGCTCTGTGCTGACAGCTCGGAACCTGGAGCCTGCTTCAGATTCTGTGTCTCCCTCTCTCTCTGCCTCTCCCCCCCTCATGCTCTGTCTCTCTCTCTCTCAAAAATAAATAAACATAAAAAAAAAAGTGATATACCCAATTGGTAGAACATGGGGCTATCCGTGGTAACTGAATGCTTAGTTTCTCATTTCTCCAAGTGACTAGTATAGCTGCTTGTTGGCTCTTGTGAGGGTCAACATTGCCTTTCCAAGGTCATGGGGAGGGCAAATGTCTTTGCCTGTTCTCCAGTAGTATGTGTTGGCCCTCCAGCGACATCAGGGCCAGCCTAATCTTCATCTTTGGTACATAACACTCAAGGTCAGGGCTTAGTAAACACTTTATATAAAGGGCCTGATTAAAATAGTAATAATAATAATAATAATAATAAAGGGCCTGATTGTAATTATTATCTACTTTGTGGTCTGTGTAGTCTGTTGCAACTACTCAACTTTGCTATTATAGTGGGAAAGTAACCAATAGACAATCTGTCAATAAATAGAATGGCTATGTTCCAATAAAACTTTATTTATAAAAGCAGGTTGGTGGGCTGGATTTGGCCTACAGCCCGGGCCACAGTTTGCCAGCCTCTGCTCTTGGTTACAGATTCATAAATGTTTGCTGATGTAAACATGACTCCAAATGTCAGTTTGCTCTCATCTAAGCACTTTTCTGGTAATTCAGCCTTTTTCCAATTGCTCTGATTCTTTAATATTATTGACACTTTGTGGGGTCAGGGAAGTCATTCATTTAGGGGGATACACATTGTTGTCCTCACTTGGGAAAGTATCAGTTTTGGTCATGCTGCAGAAAGCAAGCTATAAAGATTCCTGGATGAAGGAGTAAAGTAGGGAGTTTCTTCTATGTCATTTTAAAGTAGTTTCTCTGTTCTATCTTAGTTCATTACCTCTTTTCTTTCCTAAACATTTTTTAATCTTTTCATTGAGGTGTCATTGACACACCATGTTACATTAGTTTCAGGTATACAACATGGTAATTCAACAAGACTATATGTTATGCTCTGCTCACCACAAGTGGAGAAAGTCTGAAATGGTTATTCTCCTAATACATCCCTATCTGCTTTTTTCATCTGATCCTATCCCTTCTTCCCTCCCAAAGACCTGACTTTGAGGTTGGCTAAAATGATAGTTTGGGGATATGTGATCACTTGACACTTGAGAAATTCTGCTTTTTAGGTTATGGCCATGCCTTTAAGGCTCACAGATTCTTGGAAGGGTACCTGTCATTCATTTTAATTGCTGGTTGTCATTTGAATTCCTTAGTCAGGAGTAGGTTATGGAGTTTATTAGGTTTTCTTGCCTTGTTAACTTTCAGTCTGCAGTACATATGTAAGAAGAATTTGGGGAGATTTATGGAGGGGTGAAAGAAATCTTCAAAGCTTTGGCCTTGGGCTTACTTGAAATGATGGTTAAGAGGAGTGGATTTTTGGAGTGGATTCTGGTTATTGAACAACTTTAAGGAAAAATTTGAAAAGGAAAAAGGATGAGAGCTGACAGTGATATGTCATAGTAAAGACTCACACCACGTATGGGAATCAGTGATGGATTGGCACAATTAATTTTGTGCCAAGTAAACAAAACAAGATCCTTTCTATAGAATAAAGGTCTGCCTAATGTATGATATGTTGTCTGAGGAGTCTCTCCAGTCACTTGTGACCTCTAGCTCTCTGGAATAAAACTAATGCCATATTATTTGGGCAACTTATAATCATAATTATATTATATTAATTATATTATAATCATAATAATAATTCTGGGGTGTTTGACTTAGAGCTAAGGGCAAGTTTGGATACCGCTATCCAGCAAGCTGAGCCATTTTCAATAATAATTACCTAATAGGTAAAGCTTCTATAGTAGTCTTCCTCAAACTTGTCAGTAAGAATCATTGGGGTCATTTGTTTATAATATAGATTTTCAGGCCTCTTCCTTTGAGATTCTGACTTAGGAGGGGATGTGGTGGTAGAGAGTGGAAAGCCTACGAATCTATATTGTAATAGAAGTCTCCCAGGTGATTCTTAACAGGCAAATTTGACAAAGACTGTTCCTAGAGGTATAATATTTAGGGATTACTAATATCCCAGGTAGGTCATCATTAAAGAGTCATTAACTATGGCTCCCTGAAGGGACTTAGAGCCAATCTCTACTCCTTCCTCTCCTCCAGAAATGGACGTTTAACCCACAGAGAACCAAATTATTAAAGGCCCTCTAAGACAGTCCAGTTCCATTCAGGAAGTCTTTTGCTTACATAGCAGCATACATTTATTTAGTCAACAAAGTTATTATTACCTAGTATATGTCAAGCATTATGCATTAGGGATACAGAAGTGTATAAGGTAGACAATGTTCCTGCCCCTCATAATACTCACATTTTAATGGGCCAGGAGGTATTCCTGTTAGACATACAAGTTGAGTTATCATGTAGGCAGTTGAACATAGGAATCTGGTGTTCATGGGAGATAATAGAGCTAGAAATAAAGATATTTGAGAGTCACTGCCTTAGAGATGATACCTAGAGATGGTGGACTGGGTGAGATCTCTCCAGAAAAGAGCATAAAGAAAGGAAAAGAGTCTATGATTATGCCCTAGATTATTCCAGGGCTGGCTCTAGACAAAAACAGGAATATTTCTTCCATTGGACCAGGAGAGCATATACAGATAAATTGGTGGGTCTCATGTGGGAAAAATGAAGTAGTTATGATCTGACTTTCTGTCTCTCTGTCTCTGTCTCTGTCTCTCTCTTCTCTCTCTCTCTCTCTCTCTCTCTCTCTCTCTCTCACACACACACACACACACACACACACACACACACACACACTTTTTTTTTTTTTTTTATACCTAGAGAGCAATTAGAGCCTATTAGTGTCCAAATGAAAGGTAATGAACTAGGTAACTAATGCTAAGTATGGTTTGAATGGGAGGAACCTAAGAAATACGAAAACTCCGTAGGATTTGATATTTTACTGGTGTGGAGAGTGAATATAAAGAAGAGTCTACAGTGGTTGAGAAGATGCATGGATTGGTAGACACGGTATTGGCTTTGGAGCCGGAAGACCTAGGTCCAAAGCTACTTCCATCTCTTATTAGCTGTAAGGTCTTAAAAAAGAAATTTAACCTCTCTGAATTGTAAAAGTGCTGTAAAAATGAGATTGTTATCCCTATCTTGTAGGCTTAATGTAAGGATGGCCATAACAATGTATTTCACTTTAAATAGTGCCCGGCCTTAGCAAGTGTTTGTTAAACAATGGCTGCTAGTATAATAGTACTTCACCAGTCTTTCCCTGCCGCCAACCCGCCCCCTCTCCCCCCATGTCTTTGAGCTTTCACACAAGTTATTCCCATTTCCTGGAATGCTCTTCCTCTTACTTTATTGCCTCTTCCTCTCCCCACTTCCCTTTTTAACACCCATTCATGTTTTAGGTTATGGCCCACATGGGGCCTCCAGGAACCCTTCCTTTGACCCCCTCTTCAGAGTAGACTAGGTTCTCCTCAGTATCTTGAATTAACCTGTAATATACAGTGATAATTGTTACTATTATTATATTTGCCAATTAAACAAAAATCCTTAAAAGCAAGGTCTGTTCCTTGTTCACTATGTTAACTTTCCAGGATCTAGCAGAATATCTAGTATTTAGGTATGTCGGTATGTCTTTATGAAGATTTGTAGAACAGTCCAATTAATAACATTCATGTTTCCAGTTTTGATGACTGCATGAATAATATACTAATAATGAGATTGAGAATCCAGGAGGAAGAACATGTTTGTGATGAAGATGTTTTTGCTTTTGGATGTACTGACTTTGAGGTACCTGTCAGACATATGAAATTAAATATGCTATAGGCAATTCGATACACAGGCCTGAAGTGTGGGGAGGTTCTGGGGCTAGAAATAAAAATTTAGAGGGGCAGCAGCCTGTTGGTAATAGTTTTAAATTATGAAAGGGAGGATATTTTCCAAGAATAACTTGTAGAGCAGTTGGTTCTCAGCTTTTTTTCTTCCCCAGTGTTGTGAGGGATGCACTCAAATGACCATGGGTCAGTATCACAGTGATTCTGAAGCAGGAAAGGCAAAAGGAGCCCATCCCCAGGGGAGACCTATCAGAACGTCTGTGGGATGCTAAGGAGGAGCACTGCTGTGAAAAAATAAGAATAGACAGTTTAGAACAGAGCCTGGGCCACACCAGTGCTTAAGGGATATGCCGAGGAGGAAAGGTCCCATGAAAGAGATCTGAGAGGAAATGGTCAGAGCAGGAAAAGAGCGAGGAAAGAATATGTTCGGCCAAAAAAGGAAGTGAAAAGTTTCAGGGACTCTAGATGACAGAACTTAATTTCACGTAGCTCAAGCAAAAGGCTATGTAACTGGGATAATCTGCACATTGATCCAGGTTGGTGTCAGGCATAGCTAAGTGCAGGAGGCTAAAACTTGGTCATCAGAGCTCTGCCTCCTTCTTGTATAGACCACAGAGGAAGAATACCTTCTCTATCCTAGTGTCCATATATCCAGTTGACCTGGCTTTGGTCAGGTCGACTTGCCTGAAGCAATTTCTGTAGCCAGAGGTTAGATGGTTAGAGGGGCAGTGAAGCGCAGTGGTTAAGATCCAGAACTCTGGAACCAAGTTATTTGAGTTCAAATCCCTGTTCTGTGACTTATTGTATAACCTTGGGCAAATTACATATTTCTCTGTGCCTCAGTTTCCCTAACTCTAACATGTGAGAAATAATGGTAGCTATCACATAGGTCATTTCTTTAAATGAGATAATGCGGATAAAACTTACCGACAGTGCCTAAACACAGTAAGCACCAATAAATGTTAGCTACCCCGGTGATTGTAATAATGATAACGACAACAGTAGTGATGGTAGTGATAATGAGGAAGCAGTAGCAGCGGCTCCCACTTTTTGTAGGGGTGGGGTTAGGAGAGGGTCAGCTACTTGGACCGGTTCCCCACAGGATGAAAGAAAGCGTTCTGTTACCAAAAGAAGAGAAAGGGATAAAGTGCTGGAAAGACAAACTATAGCTACCCTAGTCCTCTGTAATCACATCCAGTTTGATTCTGTAATCCACACAGAGTCTAAGAACCCCCGAAGTACCCAGTGGATTTGGCAATAAGGAGATTTTGCTGGCTAGTGCAAACAGTTTGGTGGCCTGGATGGCACTGAAGCAGTGGTACCTTCTCTTTGTGATCCTCTGCAATAATGATTTTGATAAGTTTCCTGGGGGTTAATAGCATCTGGTTAGTAGCCATTTGCTTTGTGGGCAGAGCTCCAAAATAGTTTGCTGTTAAAAAAAAAGAAAAGAAAAGAAAAGAAAAAGTCCTCATAAAGCCTTGAAGAGTTCAAACATATCTAATCATCCTATCATTGGCAGATTGTGATGACTTTCTGGTTCCATGCTTTACTCTGAATTGGGCTTCCTCCTAACAATCCTTATTCCACATTTCTGCTTCTTCCCCTTGTTGAGAACAGACGATAGATCAACATTCTTGCCTGATCCTGCAAGCATATTTTGAAGGAATGAAAAGCAAATATTCTTCTACCCCAGAGGAGCATTTTCCACATTATGCTAGCAATTATGAAAGGAGTTAGTTATTGGATTAGCTAGTGAGATGTGATTGTCAGTCATCGTCATGTTCTCATTACTGGTAATGTTGTCCAGACCTACCATGTTTTCTCTGACTGTGTTTCTCCCTTTTTTTGTGTTTCACTTGTTTACGGAGTGCCGTCAGAGAGAAAGCCTGATTCAAGTTTGGTAAAGTTCTGCTAAGCCACCTCAAGATTATCTTAGCTAAAGAAGTTCGATAGAGTGCAATTGTGGGTTCTGGATTAATCTAGAATGGCTTCCTAAAAGAAAAATTCCAGAAGAATAGTATGGGAACTTTTTCCTCCCAGCTTTCCCCCTCCTCAGTTATGTTATTACCCCAGAAAAATGTCACAAACAAAACAAAGTTATGTAACAGAGAAATATTAGAGAAAAGTCAAGAACTGAGAGTTTTAGCTTCCAACTTTACCATTAATAAAAGCACATTGCAGTGTAATAACAAGTAGGTTATGAATAAGCTGTTCTCAGCTATATATTCAGGTTAGTTCCTTAAAGAAAGTTCTTCCAGAATTTACTTCCTAAAAATGTTTTTGTACTGTAACCTACCACTGAGCTTCAGAGAATAAATTTGATTTAGATAGCAGTGATTATTGGAAAACTATTTCAAAATGGACAACTGTTTAACATCTATAAGGGGAAGTATATAACCTCACTAGTATTCAAAACTATGAATTAGTATTGTAATGAAGTAGTGTTTGGGGGTTTTTTTGTTTTTTGTTTTTTTGTTTTTTACTAACCAACATAGGTAAAAAGATAATGCTCAATTCAGGTGAGAGTATAATGAAATGGGCCTTCTCATATTTTACTGTTGAGAATGCAAGTTAATACTTCCTTTTCAGAAAGCAAATTGTCAAACTGTGAAAAGCCCCAAACTGATACAGAATTTCCACTTATGGAAATCTTTCACTAAGAAACAGTCCTAAATATAAAAAGGGTCAAGGGAAGCTTTATATACAGAGATTTTTGTCACAGGATATATTGTATGTATGTAGCTCTATAAACGTTTATTCACTCAATAAATACTTGAGTACCTATTATATGGAAAGCTGTTTGCTAGGTACTATTGAACAAAACAAATTGAGTCCATTTAGTTATTTGTAACAGTGGAAAAATTGGAAACAACCTAAATGTCCAGTGTTCTGGCAGCAGTTAAGTAAACTATGATTCATCCATGCAATGGAATACTATGAATCATAGTTTGCTTTACTGTTCCCTACTAGCCATTTCGGAGTGTTTCCTTGGAACAGATGAGAGTAGGAGGCGGCCATTTAAAAATGAGTTACAAAGGTAGTGTAATAGCCTGGATAAATTCTTATGATAAAAGATTAGTGAATGAACTAGATCCACAATCCTATATGTAATAGGAGGTATAGAGGATACCCAGGCCCGAGTAAAAAGACCAGGGGTACAGTCACCACAGTGTTAACAGTGATTGTGTTTCTAAGGTGAGACTAAATATGACTGGCTTTTTTCTACTTTCCTTAATGCTCCCCTGTTACTTGTTTCTTTTTTTTTCTTTTTCTCTTCTTGTTTTTTACTTAAATGCTTTGGCCACACAAACTTCCAGAAAGTGAAGGCTTGCCTGCAAGTGAAGACTGCTTGAACCGAGTGGGAATTTTGCCAGAGCATTTTTTCCCTGGCTGGTGATGGGTTGCGTGTTTCTGATGGAGTGGAAGTATTGGATAGTGGAGTTACGAAATCTACTGGGCACCCACCCCACCCCTAATATCGTTCACACAAACAGCACTGTAGATGCAATGTACTGAGCCTCACGTGTAGCAGTGTGGATGGTAAGGTGCCTTTCAATGAATGTGTTTTGTTTTTGTTTTTAGAAATGTCTCTAGAATGTTATCTGAAGACTGCTTGGGGTCGGGTCTGGTTATATGCTATTTCTCCATCCTTCACACCTCCCAAGTTGGAATCTACTTTAGTGTAATGTGAAATTAAGTAGTTCTTATAAATTCACACTGGAACCATAGTCAACGCTCTGAGAAACTCTGAGATTTATTACTGAGTTTTCCTTGCCACCTTAACCCAATTTTTACATTCTTAATCCATTCGTCCTTTTCAGTCGAACTCCAACTTTTCTCTTTCCTTCCTGATTCTCTTCCCTGCATTTCTATTCACATGAAATTTCTGGCTGTGCAGACTTTACAGTGTGCAGGGTCAGACCGCTCACATCCTATGACTTTGCTGCCTGCTGCTTACTTTTGTCCCTCTCTGCGCTTTGATATGCTCAGTATGCGATTTATTTTTATTGTCTTCTCAACTGTCAGTGACAGACATGTTTGTAGAAAAGACATGTTTTCTTCTGCTGTGCCTGAGACTGTGTGTAGGGGTTCTGTTTTGGTCTGGGTTGGTTTGCTTTTCTCTATTTAAAACTTAGATTGTGTCTACACCCACACGGAAACTTCATCCCGTCACTAGGCACCAGTAGGCTGTTCCTTTGCAGAGTGGTGATCAGACAATGCCACGTGTCTGCTGATGGTGAGTCTCCATTCTTGAAGACTGATCTCAGGAATGCATGCTTTTCTTCCTGTACCTGGCAGGTTATTTACTTAGCAAACTGAAGAATGGAGGACTCAGCATACTTACAAAGTACCAAACTGTTGAGATCACAGAAAATTATTTCTGGAAGGTACTTTGGAAGCTATTCTAGCCCAACTCCCTTATTTTACAGATAAAATACCTGGGGACCCAAAAGGGATCAAGACTTAACCTATGCTGTACAATAGCATAGTGGCAGAGAATGAGCTAGAACAGTTCTGAATTCCCAGACCAGCATTCTTTCCACTGTGCTGATGGCTGTCTTCCAGGTGTAGGAGTGCAGGTGGTGCTTATTACAGGACTCTGCTGGCTGCAGTGCTGGGCCTAGTGCTGTGGAAAGCACCCTTTTCTTTTGCTCAGTCTGATTCCATTTATGGAAAACAGTGGTAGAGTTTATACACAAGGTCTACAATAATGTCTGCTGCTGTCCCAAGTTTCTTACCTTTTTAAAATGAACTTCCCTCCATTTCTGATTTTTCAGTGTATCTGTTGTTTATTTCAATGCAAACTACTTCCAAATAATCAGAATATTCCTCTACTACGGTCAACTTTGATTTTGAACCTTGGATGTAGTTGCTAATGACTACAGACTGGTGGGGTTAAGAGAATTGAACTATTATTTAAAAAATAAAAGCGGGGCACCTGGGTGGCTCAGTCGGTTGGGCGTCTGACTTCGGCTCAAGTCATGATCTCATGGTTCATGAGTTTGAGCCCTGTGTCAGGCTCTGTGCTGACGGCTCGGAGCCTGGAGCCTGTTTCAGATTCTGTGTCTCTCTCTCTCTCTCTCTCTCTCTCTCTCTCTCTCTGCCCCTCTCGACTCATACTCTTTCTCTCTCTCAAAAATAAACATAAAAAAAAAAGTAAAAGCTACTCTAGGACTCAGGATGGCAGAGTAAGGATACTGAATCCTGTCCCTCTCAATACAAAATTAAGAAGTAATGAAAAGTCCATGAAGAATGGGGCACTCCTCAGGAACTCTCTGGAAGCGATTGAGCTGATGCTGGAAAACCATGGGTTCATTGAGAAAACCTGGAGAGAAAAAAGGGCAAAGAAGCGAAGAGAAAACTTGACATTTAAGAGATGAGATGGGAAACAGAACCAGGTGCTACTCTCCAAGAGTAAACCACCATCAGCTGACCATATAATGGATAACACCAGCCCTGACCATAGCTTATTAACACAGAGGTGTTCATCTGTTCCATATTGAGACAGTGATATTTTTTATTCTTAGGGAATTGGAAATGATATGAAGGCTTTGGTTGTGAGTGTACCTGTACATATACAATTAGAATTTTGGGGTGCCCCTGTTTTATCATGTGGAATGAGAAGCCAACAAGAATCTGCAAGGAAAGGAGTGAAATCAATATTCTGGGAAGAGTAAAGATGAAAACCACAGGGAATGGGAATAGGCTGCTAACTCCCAGTTTCAGCTTGTTTCTTTTTTTTCTTTTTAATTTTTTAACTTTTAAACATTTAAATCCAAGTTAGTTAACATATAGTATAATGATTTCAGGAGTGGAGTTTAGTGATTAATCGCTTGCATATAACACCCAGTGCTCATCCCAGTGGGTGCCCACCACCCATTTCGCCCTTCCCTACACCCTTCTCCCCTCCAGCAAGCTTTGGTTTGTTCTCTGTATTTGGGAGTCTCTATGGTTTGCCTCCCTCTCTGTTTTTATCTTATTTTTCCTTCCCTTCCCCTGTGTTCATCTGTTTTGGTTCTTAGATTCTACATATGAGTGAAATCATATGACCTTTGTCTTTCTCTGACGTATTTCTCCTTCAGCTGGTTTCTGAAGTTTGTGATGTAGGATACATCCTTTCTTTTCCAACAAAATTCCCATTTTGGTAGTGATGGAAGAGCCAAGGAGAAATTTTGAGAAATCCAGACTCTTTATAGTCCTAACACATTTTCTATGATAATAGCTGTGTCTGGCCCAGTACTATTAAAATGTAAATTTGAGTTTTACCAAAAGGGCCAACAGACATGGGTACAGAACCAAAGTAACAATCCTTAAGATTTAGAGAAGAAACCCCCATACCTGGGTTGTCATCAAGGTAAGTGTCAATCATCAGAGCAATTTGTTTAATCGAAGTCTCAAGCAATAGTTCATTCAAGTTATAGATGAAAACTCCACAAAAACCTGCATGATCAAAAAATATTTCTCACATTGCAAGTAATCCACACTTTCTTATTTTATTTTTGTGTGCAGTGAGGATTACTAGATTTGGCAAGTAAAAGTACAGGACACTCAGTTAAATTTGAATTTCAAATTACAAATACTAATTTTTAGTGTATGTCCCATGCAGTACTCGAGACACACATTTATACCAGAAACATTTCTTCTTTATGTAAAATTCAGATTTAATTGGGCATCCTGTAGTTAAATCTGTCACTCCTCAGTACGGTAAATAATATACCATCGCAGGCATAGGAGAAGGAATTTTATTTCCCCAATATACATTGTAAGTGGTACATCTTGTCCCCAGGCAGTGAAGTCAGCTAAGATGCAAAGGGGAAACGTCTATCAAAATGTTTTCTCAGTGGATTGTATAGATGTGTCTCAGTGAATTGTATAGATGGAATTGAGACTCACTCAATTCCATTTTGTAGGGAGAGTTGGGGAAAGGAGAGGACATTATACATATTAAATATTAGTAAAATTTTCTTTTTTAAATCCCTCGTATTAATAGCAATATAAAAACCATAATTTAAAAAGTAGACTCATTTTCTTCAGGAGCGTAAGATTGTAAAGGAAGAACAGAGACAAGAAGGGAAGAAAAGAGGGGCACCTGGGTGGCTCAGTTGGTTAAGCGTCCAACTTTGGCTCAGGTCATGATCTCCTGGTTTGTGAGTTCAAACCTCACATGGGGCTCTCTGCTATCAGCGTAGAGCCTGCTTCAGATCCTCTGCCCCCACCCCCTGCTTCTCTGCCCCTCCCCAACATATGTTCCCTCTCAAAAATGAATAACAATTTTTAAAAGGGAAAAAGTAAAAAAATAAAGACCAGATAAATTGATTTTGTAAAGAAAAAAAAGTAATAGGTAAATATTTTTTTTTAAGATTTTTTAAAATATACAATAATACTTAAGAAAGAAAGTCTCTTTGGGCCAATAGTGGAGAGAAAAGTCACTCTGGTAAGGGAGCTATAAATGGATATAGGCAATTGGGTCAGGGTTTTTTTTGCAAGGATTCTGCCTACTGAGAGCATGAATCCAGGAGCCAGGAACCCACAATGCTATCTGCAGATGGGGGCTGGGTTAGTTCAGCTCATCCCAGGAGCATCACAGAAATACACTGCTTGTGCCTGACCAGAAATAAGGAGGACCAGCCAGAGGCAGCAAGCAAGCACGCACAAGGACTCACTCAACATAGAACCCAGAGCTGTCAATTTAAGATCTGGTTTAAGACCAGCATCTTATCAGGCCTAAGCTGAGGCAACTTAAAACTACCCTATAGAGACAGGTACTTGTATTTTAAAACAATCATAAAAATTGAGTACTCAAAACATTACAAAGAATTCAGAAAATTTAGGACCATGAAAAACAGAGAATTTATACCTGAGAAAAAAGATAATAGAGCAATCTAAAGAGGGTTTTAAAATAAGTTAAAATTCTCTAGGGTGCCTGGGTGGGTCGGTCAGTTAAGCATCCAACTCTTGGTTTCCACTCAGGTCATTATTTCACAGTTCCTGGGATCAAACCCACGAGATTCTCCCCACCCTCATCCTCTGCCCCTCCCCCACTTGCACACGCACTTGTACTCTTTCTCTGTCTGAAAATAATTTTTAAAATAAAATTTTTAAAATGAAGTTAAAATTCTCAACATATAAAAGAAGTTAGATCCCATAAAACAAGAATAACAAGTAATGAAACAAGAACAGAAAGATGTGAAAAAGAACCACGTAGAAATTTTGGAAGTGAAAAATGTAATATTGAAATGAAAAAAAATACTACAGTATTGAATAACAGAAGAGATAGACTGTGCAGCATACTGTTACAGCTTAAGAGAAAAATTAGTAAACTGGAAAATAAGATGGAGAAAATCTTTCAGAATGCAGCGTAGAGATGGAGGTAGGAAACATGAAAGAGAATTAAGATGGGGAAGATAGCTTGAGGAACTCGAGCACACATCTGCCAGGAGGCACAAAGGAGCAGAGAGAGAGAGAGAATAAAAAAGAGGCAATAATAATGATGAGTGCAGTTGAGTATTAATCCATGAAGGCAGGAGTCCTCAGAATAGAAAAACCTCACCTGTAAAGCATGATAAATAAACCAATAATTAATAATAATTTCCATAATGAAATTGTAGGATGTTAATGATATAGAGAAAATTTTTAAATGCTAAGAAAAGATATAGGTAATGTATCTACAGAATAGTAGTCAAATTGGCGTTAGGCTCTGGCAACAGTAGGTACCAGAAAACAGTATCTTCAAAGTGCTGTGGAAAAACAGTTATGAACCTACAGTTCTATGCAGTGATTTCCATATGCAAGAGCAAAATAAAGGCATTTGCAGATACACAGGGCTAACTTCTAAACACCCAAACTCTCGCTAATGAAAGAACCAAAATATGTTCTTCAGCAAAAAAAAAAAAGTACATGCAGAAAGCAGTGGAATACTAGAAACAAAAAGTATTAAAATAGGGTAATAAAGCTAATTTTTTTCTTTTACACGTAAAAAAGATGGATCTAAAATTCTAGCAACCACAATGTGTTAAAGATATAAAAGTATGCGAAGGCCCTTGTTTTGAGTAGAGAGGAATCTGATTAACTTTATAGACTTTTAAAGGAAAAATATATTTAAATACGTATATTAAATGTAGGAATAACCACTAAAGTAATAGAAGTATATAAATAAAAGGTACAACTCCTGAATCAGTAGTGGAAATATAGATAATTTAAAAAAAAAGTTAAGTGTATTTAATTACTTGTTTAAGTAGTCTCTACACCCAACATGGGGCTTGAACTCATGACCCTGAGATTAAGAGTCACATGCTCTTCCAACTGCACCAGCCAGGCACCCCTGGAAAAAATAGGTAATTTTTAAAATGTATTTACTCAATTCAATAGAAGGCAGGAAAAGAGATAAAAAGAAGCAAAGGGAAAACAGAGTAAATAGGAAATATAAAATATGTAAGTAATCATAATGAATATAAATTCATCTACAAAGCCAGAGAGACACAGATTATTCTACTTACTATATGTGGTCTTCAAAATGACACTGAAGGAGGTAAAAACATATGGGGAAAATTGCATGCAAATACCCAGAAAAAACTGATATGGCAACATTAATTTCCATCAAAAGGTAATTTCAACAAAAATCATCAAATTATAGGAAGGAAGATATTTCTTACTTGTAAAGAAGGAACAATCCACAAAGAAGATATAAAATAATGGACTATAGATACTGAAAATATAGGTTCAAAATTTATAAACCAAAAGCTGACAGAATAGCATGGAAATGGTATATCAACATTCAGAGTTGCAGATTTTAACATACCTGTCTCAGAAACTAATGTCAAACAGGCAAAAAATACATAAGGACATAAAGGATTTGAAGAACATAATTAACCAGCTTGATCCAATAGATATAAAGTACATACGGAATGTGTACCCCATGGGGATCACATTAAATTTAAAATCAACATTCACTCATTTATTCACCAAATATTTATTGAATGCCTGATATTTGCCAAACATTGCCCTAGGCACTTGGAATACATTGGTCAACAAGATAAACAAAGATCCTGGCCTCATGAAGCTTAACATTCTAGTAGGGAGTAGGAAGAGGGGGCAGGCAGCGAACAACAAACATAATGAAGTATATAACAAGTTAGACACTGATAGATGCAGTTTGAAATAAAAAGAGTGAGACAAGGAGGATTGGTGGAAAGGATCCTGGTTGTAGTATCAAGTAGGTTGTCTGAATCACCCTCGTTGACAGACTGAGATTTGAACAAAGATTTGAAGAAGCTGAAGGAGTCACGAAGATATCTGGGGGAAGAGTGTTCCAGGCAGAGGAAACAGCTAGATCAAAGGCCATAGGGTGGGAAAGTACTGGCACATATAAGAAGTTATAGAGAAGAATAGTAGGAAAGAGAATCAGATCGTGTGGGTATAGGGTATTGTAAGCCTTTGTCTTTTACTCTGAGGAAAATGAAGAACCATTGCAGGATTTTGAGCAGAGTGACATGATCTGACTTAAATTTTAAAAGAAACAAAACAGGTGAACATAGGGGAAGGGAAGGAAAAATAAGATAAAAACAGAGGTGGGGTACACCTCGTAGCTCAGTCAGTTAAGCATCCAACTTCAGCTCAGGTCATGATCTCGTGGTTCATGGCTTCAATCCACATGTAAGGCTCCACACTGGCAGTGCAGAGACTGCTTGAGATTTTCTCTCCTTCTGCCTCTCTGCCCCTCCCCCACTTGTGTGCACTCATGCACACCTGCTAGCACTCTATCTCTTCTCACTCCCAAAATAAATTTTAAAAAATGTATAATAAAAAAACAGAGAGGGAGGCAAACCATAAGAAATGCTGAAATACAGAGAACAAACTGAGGGTTGCGGGAGGGGAGTTGGGGGGAGTGGGCTAAATAGGTGATGGGCATTAAGGAGGTCACTTGTTGGGATGAGTACTGGGTGTTATAGGTAAGTGATGAATCACTAAATTTATAGAATTTAAAAATATATAATATATAAGTATATAAATATATACATATATAAAAATATTTATATATACATATATTATATATACTATATACTAGATATGTACTATATATATATACTATACTATATATATAGTGTGTGTGTATATATATATATATATATATATAATCATTGTAGCTGCTGCATTGAGATTTAACTTGAGACAAGTTTACGAGCTGGGGAACTATTAAAGTAATCCAGGCAAGAGATAATGGGAGCTTGGATCATGTGGCAGTGGTGGAGGTTCTGAGAGTTGATAAGATTCTGAATATGTGAGGTGTGAGGGAAAGATGACTCCAAAGTCTATTGGTCTGAGCAATTGGAAAGATACAGTTGCTATCAATTGACATGGGGCAGTCTGCAGATGACGAAGGTTGGGGAGGAAAATCAGGAATCCAGTTTTAGGTATGTTAAGTTTAAGATATCTATTAGATATCCAACTGGAAAAATTGACAGACCTTTTGCATCTTTTTTGCATCTTTGGAGCATTTAGATGGTATTTAAAGCCATAAGACTATATGACATGGAGGGAAGACAATATAGAAAGAGAAGAGGACCAAGGACTAGAACAATAAAGATATTTGCCTAATTAAAATGCATTAAAGACCTAAATGTGAGATCTGAAACCATAAAAGTCCTAGAAGAGATTGCAGGCAGTAATTTCTCTGACATTGGCCATAATAACATTTTCCTAGCTATGTCTCCTAAGGCAGAGGAAACAAAGGTAAAAATAAACAATTGGGACTACATCAAAATAAAATGCTTTTTGCACAGCAAAGGAAACCATCAAACCAAACAAAAAGACAACCTACTGAATGGGAGAAGATGTTTGCAAATGACATATCCAATAAGGGCTTAATATCCAAAATATGTAAAGAAGTTACACAACCCAACACCAAAAGAAACAATCAGATTTAAAAATGGGCAGAGGAGAGGCACCTGAGTGGCTCAGTTGGTTAAGCATCTGACTCTAGATTTTGGCTCAGGTCATGATCTCACGGTTTGTGGGTTCAAGCCCCACATTGGGCTCCACATTGACAGCATGGAGCCTGCTTGGTATTCTCTCTCTCCCTCTCTCTGTCCTTGCTCTTTCTCTCTCTTTCTCTCTCTGTCAAAAATATATAAAATATTTTAAATTATTTTAAAAAGGGGGGCTGGGCACCTGGGTGGCTCAGTTGGTGGAGCGTCTGACTTTGACTTGGGTCATGATCTCACAGTTTGCAGGTTTGAGCTCCACATCCGGCTCACTGCTGTCATTACAGAGCCTGCTGTGGATCCTCTGTCCCTCTCTCCGTGCCCCCCCCACCCCACTCATGCTCTCTCTCTCAAAAAATAAACATTAAAAAAAATGTTTTTAACAAAAAATTGGCAGAGGACCTGAATAGACATTTTTCCAAAGAAGACATACAGATAGCCAACAGACAAGGAAAAGATGTTCAGCATTAGTAATCATCAAGGAAATGCAAATCAAAACCACAATATCACCTTATACCTGTTAGAATAGCTGAAATCAAAAACACACAAAATAACAAGTGTTGGCAAGGATATAGAGAAAAAGGAACCCTCATACATTGTTGATGGGAATATCAGTTGGTATAGCCACTGTGGAAAACGGTATGGAAGTTACTCAAAAAATTAAAAATAAAATATATGATTCAACAATTCTACTATTGGGGTACTTAACGAAAGAAAACAAAAACATTAATTTGAAAAGATGCATGCACTCCTATGTTCATTGCAGCATTATTTACAATAGCCAAGGAAAGCATGGAAGCAGCCTAAGTGTCCATCAATAGATGAACAGATAAGGGAGATATGGGGTGTATGTGTGTGTATGTATATGTATATATACACGGTGGAATATTATGCAGCCATGAAATAGATGAGATTGCGCCGTTTGAAACAACATGGATGGACCTAGAGAATATTATGCTAAGTAAAATAAGTCAGACTGAAAAGAAAGACAAATAGCATATGATTTCACTCATAAGTGGAATATAAAAAATAAAAGCCAACAACAAATGAGTAAGAAAACAAAAACCAGAATCAGATCTGTAAGTACTAGGAACAAACTGATGGTTGCCAGAGGGGAAAGTGTTGGAAGATACAAGCTTCCAGTTATGGAAGGAATATATCATGGGAATAAAAGGCACAGGATAAGGAATACAGTCAATGATATTGTAATAGTGATGTATCGGGATAGATGGTAGCCACACTTGTGGTGAACATAGCATAATGTGTAAACCTAACAAATCGTTATGTTGTACGCATGAAACTGTTGTAACATTGGGTATCAATTATACTCAGAACATTTAAAAATTAACAAAAAAAGGACATTCAACTAATTATACCTAAGTGGTGCAAGTTTCAGTGATTGGAACACCAGACTTTGTGATCATCCTTCTGAGTGGTTAAAAACAGATACGCTTTGCTCTTGGAGTTTCGATTCCAGTTTTAATGACAGGTGTTGTATATTGCCACTCAGTCTGTATTAGGACCAGTAGTATGTATTTGTAAGATAGCTAGGTCACTAATAGTCTGTGGTATGGAAGAGGTATTTTATTTGTTGTTTTGTTTGTTTAAATACGTGCTAACTAAACATATAGAGACTGTGAACTTAACTCCAATAACACATTATTAGCACCACCCAAATTAACTAACCAGATAGTAACATTACATGCAGAATCTTGCAAACTGATTAGAACAGAGTCCAGGGCACTCAAATATTAGTTCTTATATGCCCTTTGTGCTAAAACAAAACAATATGTATGTGGTTCGATGTATGCCAGTCAGTCAGTCATCATGGAGCTTAGTTCTTTCCCAAATTGCATACTAAGCAGCAGACTCCAGGAATCTAATTAATTTGATCCCCACATTGGTCCTGTTTGCCACAAACATTGCCATGCTTCATGGGCCTCACAAGTTGTGTTTCTTAGAGAAATGCATATGTAGCTCTTACACTCTGCAACAGTGTTTGCCTCGGCGTAATTGTATTTGTGTGTAATTACATTGGCATCGCAATGTGGGAATGACAGGGTTGACAGGACCATTAACTTGCGTACCCTGGGAGTTGTTTCCCCCCTCCCCCCATGGCTGACTGAAGGAGCTGTGTTTCTGGTTAGATTATACTGTGGGAGTTTGAAATGGACTTCTTATTAAATAGCACATAGACTGTTCTTTACCTGCCATGGGTAAGAATTAACTGGACAAAAAATAGTACTCTCCCTGTGATATATTTTATCTTTCAACTTTTTCTCTGTAATGAATGGCTTTTTTTTTTTTTTTAAATCTCTTGTATCTTAGGCACAGGGAGAAACTTTTATGTCATCTTCAGAGTTATAGCTGTTCTGTTTAGCCTGCACGAAAGCTTAAACTTCCTTTGGCAGAACTCTAGTGAAGGGGCAAACTCATGTCCAGTGGAAATGAGAGAGGCAGAAAAAGGAAAAATTTAGATATGGAGAGGATTCAGTTGGCACAGAAGAAAGTAATTTGAGCAAAAGAGAAATGAGAGCATTAAAAACTAAACCTAGCAGTTCAATGGCGTCTTCCATTTTCAACTATCTTGAAGTATTTTTAACTGAGAGCATGGACATAAAGCATATATAGATGGTATATAGACAACTCCTAAAGCATATGGACAAACATTTACACTGTATATGTCAACAGCATCTGCAAAGCAGAAAGTGTGTATGCCAGTTCATCGTAGACTAGGAATGTTCGTTTATGTACTTTTCTGGGACTTGTACTATTATAAGAAAATTAGATGTTGTGGCACCTGGGTTGCTCAGTTGATTAAGCATCCAACTCCTGGTTTCAGCTCTGGTCATGATCTCATGGGTTGGTGAGTTCAAGCCCTGCATCAGGCTCCAGGCTGACAGTGCAGTGCCTGCTTGGGATTCTCTCTACCTCCCTCTCTTCCCCTCCCCTGCTCATGCATGCTCGCGCTCGCGCTCTCTCTCTCCTCCTCCTCCTCCTCCTCCTCCTCCTCCTCCTCCTCCTCTCTTCCTTTCTCTCAAAATAAGTAAACTTTTTAAAAAATAGGAAAATTAAGTGTTGAGTTTGTAACTACATTTTTAATGCTAAGGAAGGAGGATTCTCAGTAAACTTAGATGAATGGAGTAGACTTTATTTCTGAACCAACTATAAATTCACAATTAGGAAAAGTAGCTGAAGAATTAAAACTTCTACATGATCCATACATAGATTGCTTTTCTTAGTACAGTAATGGCCTTCTTCCTTAAAACTCTGCCAACTACAAGTAATGGGAAATATTTTTCCTTTTCTTACCACCCGATGGAGCATTCAGCCAAATTTATAGGTTTTAAAGAAAATTACCAAAATATTAAAAAGTAACTAAATCAGGCTGATGATAGTTAAAACACTTGAACCTAAAGTAGACTTTCTGAACCTTTATGTTTATAATTTATTTTTATAGGCTTCTACTACTCACAGCTTATGATGGTTCTCTGATTTTATACCTTTAAGTATAGGTTTCACTATCAAGAAGCTCACTGTTCCTAAATACTGAGCCTACGTTTTAGACATGCCACCAGATGGTAGTGTGTTTTGCCTGACACACAGATTACAAGCACAACATAAATATCAAACATATCTTTACGCACTAAACAAATGTATTTTAAAGGATACTCTAAAATATCATTAAGTATTTTATAGTATTATAAAACTATGGTAGTATTCAACATCTTTCTCCTTGACTTTTTAAAGCAACCTTATTGAGATAAACAACTTTTTTAAGCAACTCTTTCCTGAACATCTATAGTTGTAGTAAGTTCTAACAAAAGTTTTAGATAAGCCATACTCTTATAAGCTACTTATTCAGTGTTTAACCAGCCATGTAACCTATAAAGCCCTTTGGGCTACTTCTAAGCTAATCAAAAAAGATGTAATTTGCTCTGTTAGTGCTCTTGATCATTTGCAGCATTTTTTCTCATCAGAGCCCTGTGAGCATTTTAGCAGAGTAATTACTTCTTCATCATAATGATGACACTCTGTCTAGAGTGTTGTAGGACATTCAGTGTCCCTGATCCTGGCTTGCTAAATGCTGATAGCACCCTCCAGTCTTTGTGAGAACCATCGTCCTTACATTATTTGCAAATGCCCCTGAGGAAGTATTGCCCCCACTCCCACCTTCACCCTTGAAAACCTCTGCTCAGGAGCACCTGGGTGGCTCAATCAGTTAAGCATCCAACTCTTGATTTTGGCTCAGATCATGACCTCACGGTTTGTGGGATCGAGCCCCACTTCCGGGCTCACGCTGATTCTCTCTCTCTCCTCTCTCTCTCTGCCCCTCCCCTGCTTGCGCACTTATGGGCACATGCCCTCTCTCCCTCAAAATAAATAAATAAACTTAAAAAAAAAAAAAAAGGAAAGAAAACCTCAGCTCAGCTTCTGAGTTGCCCCCTCTATCTTTACTTTTGGCTGTTTGTATCTGGTGAGGCCTAGAAAGAAAGTGTGAGTGGAGGAAAAGCTGCATAAGTTATTACATAAAAAGGAGGTAGCTTTTCACTTCTGTTCACCTGTTTTTTTAGTTGTTGCTCAGTTTAAATTTCGTTGCAAAACACTAAACCTATAAACCAATTCTGGGACAGGTTTCTCAAAGGGCCTATATAATCCCTTATCCTTAAGTGAGTTTCTGAGATTTAAACTTTTATAACACTGGCATATTATTTAAGTATATAAGGGCAAGATGGGGAATGTTTTGTAGACTAATAAAAATTAGTGAACTTCATGCTCAGCAACTTGTGGGTCTTATCTTACTTTGCCTCTGTGTTACTGCCTTGTACCTGAAAATGGCACTGTCTCTTTCCCTCACCCCTAAGCAACCCACCAGAGTTTTCAGTGAATGTGTTTTGTTGGTCTGATTTTTTAGCTTTTATTGCTTTTTCATAAAGAACACATGTCGGAAGCCCTCTATTAGGTGGAAAGAATTGCATGGCTTCTTTCTGCTCTTTATTTCCGTATATTGGAATAAGGCTGATACTTCACTCTAGAATGACTCATTTCAAAGGAGAAGTTCAGGGTAGGAGACTCATTTTGTGGTAAAATCCCTAGTATTTCTACCTCACTCAGAATCATCTACACAGGAGAAATCATTAAACATGAGTTCACATCATTGATCTTCCCTACCCCCCAAGAAGGGGGAAGATTTTCGTAACATATAAATTAAAAATGAGGATGAAGATGGAAAAATGGAAGGACAAAGGAGTCACGTGACAAAGAACTTCCTGTTCTCTTCAGAACTTCTCACATACGCCCTTTATCCCTCAAATAATGGGCGTGGCTCCTCTAGGTGCCCAGTAATAAAAACCACAGTATAAATACATGGAATGGTAAATGTAGCTCTTCTGCACTCTGTTCTTCAGACTTGGCTGTGAGCTATTGGTGGTCTCCTTTAAAAGCACCTTATTTGTTCAGTATGAAATTAGAGATTACTTAAGAACGTATGGAAGAGTATGGCTTGACTGGGTTTTTTGTTTGTTTTTTGTGCTTATAATTCTTTTTTCTTTAATTGAAGTATAGTTGGCATACCATGTTATATGGGTTTCAAGTGTGCGGCACAGTGGCTTGACAATTCTGTATATTATGCTGTGCTCACCACAGGAAGTATGGTCCCCACCGATCACCACACAAGGTTAATACGGCATTATTGACTGTGTTCCCTCGACTGGACTTTTCATCTCTGTGATTTAGTTTATAACTGGAAGTTTGTGCCTCTTAACCTCCCTCACCTGTTTTGCCTATCCCTCTACCACCCTCTCTCCTGGCAACCACCAGCTTGTTCTCTGTGTTTATGAATCTGTTTCTGTTTTGTTTTATTTTATTTTATTTTATTTTATTTTATTTTATTTTATTTTATTTTATTTTACTTTACTTTACTTTATTTTACTTTACTTTACTTTATTTTATTTTATTTTATTTTATTTTATTTTATTTTATTATGCTTATTTTTGAGAAAGAGTACTAGCAGAGGAGGAACACAGAAAGAGGGAGGCAGAGAATCTAAAGCAGACTCCGTGCTATCAGCTCAAAGCCTGAGGTGGGGCTTGAACTCACAAAGCATGAGATCACGACCTGAGCTGAAGTCAGATGCTCAACTGACTGAGACACCCAGGTGCCCTGTTTTGTTTTTTTAGATTCCACATGTAAGTGAAATCGTACGGTATTTCTCTTTCTCTGACTTAATTCACTTTGCATAGTACCCTCTAGGTCTGTCCATGTTATCACAAATGACAACAGTTCATTCTTTTTTATGGCTGAGTAATATTCCATTGTATATACATACCCCACTTCTGTATGCATTCATCTCTCTATGGACACTTAGGTTGCCTCCATATCTTGGCTATTGTAAGTAATGCTACAATAAACACAGGGGTGCATATATCTTTTTAAAATAGTGTTTTCATTTTCTTTCCATGAGTTACATCAATGGAATTACTGGATTACATGGCATTTTTGCTTTTAAGTTTTTGAGGAAACTCCATACTGTTTTCCATAGTGGCTGTACCAATTTACATTCCCACCAACAGTGCACGAGGGTTCCCTTTTCTTCACATTCTCGCCAACACTTGTTATTTCTTGTATTTTTTTATAATAGCCATTCTGACTGGTGTGAGATGATTGTAGTGTTGTTAATTTTAGCAGTATGGAGCCCTCGCTTTGCAGTTATATAAATCTTGAGATATCCTGTAACCTCTTTGAAGACAGTAATCATGTCTTAAAGAATTTTATATAACCCTAATAGTATGTTGCATGGAGTAAGTACTTAATAGGGTTAGATGGATTGATGTAAGAAAAGTGTCAATTGATGATTGAAAATAAAAGTATTTTCTTTGGCACTTATATTCATAAATGGGACTGAAAATTATTGCTCTGTTTCAAACTCTTAGTTCCAAAAGGAGGCACAGGGATCTTAAACTACTTATACTTTTTAATTGTCATATTTGACTCATTACTTTCTTTCCGAAATCTGAACTAAAATACTGTGTATTGTGACTACTCAGAAGTTTTAAACTAAGCTACCAAAAAATTTGATTTGCAGGAAGCAGCATAAGAATTTTTGAAAGACTAGGTAATGTCTGCCAATTTAACAATCTCCTTTAGGCTTTAAAGACCTTGTGGTTTGGAAGCCATACTTACTTTCCAAGAAGAACTTTCCTATACTTTTGCTATATCTGATGAAATGGGTGTTGGTAAAGATTCTTTTGACATTATGCCAAAAATAGAATTTTAGAATTGCAGTTCTAGATGATTGAGTTTCATGTTTGGGGCCCCGTCAGAAAAGTCTAGGGCTGAAGTTTCTGGCTACAGTCATACAACATTTACTTATTGACTTACCCATCTCATAGTTTGGACTCGATTCTGACATTCACAAGTGCTAATGGAGAGGGTCTTTTATGATCTCTCAGCCAGAAGCACTTCAGAACTTTATTCTGTTGTCCTGTTTTCTTTTTTGTAACAAAAGAACTTGAAAAATATAGATAGGGAACATTTGAGATTGGGAAACCACTCTGAGATCATTTTAATTTTAAATGTAACTAATTCCAAGAAATTAGATTTTGCGTGACTTGCAGAATGATAATATAAAGCCTCTGGGTTTTACAATCTAATAGAATTATGAGGTTTACTTCTAGAAGTTGTTCATAGTTAATATACCATTTTGCGGGTATATCTACCCCCTTCCACTGCACACCCATTTATATTTGTATGCTCTACCCTCAGAAAGTTTTTTTTTTTAATTTTTTTTTCAACGTTTATTTATTTTTGGGACAGAGAGAGACAGAGCATGAACGGGGGAGGGGCAGAGAGAGAGGGAGACACAGAATCGGAAACAGGCTCCAGGCTCTGAGCCATCAGCCCAGAGCCCGACGCGGGGCTCGAACTCACGGACCGCGAGATCGTGACCTGGCTTAAGTCGGACGCTTAACCGACTGCGCCACCCAGGCGCCCCTACCCTCAGAAAGTTTTAAAACTTAGTTTGGCTCAGAGCCCAAGAGCAAATGATGTTCTTTCTAGCTGGCTATTGTTTTACCTGTGCTTTCACATTCTGTCTGACCTTCTATACTCTTAATCCTTGCCCTACTCAAAATCTTTACCAGATGAAGTTTTTTTTGTTTTTTGTTTTTTGTTTTTAACATTCATTTACTTTTGAGACAGAGAGAGAGAGACAGAGCATGAACGGGGGGAGGGCCAGAGAGAGAGGGAGACACAGAATCCGAAGCAGGCTCCAGGCTCGGAGCTGTCAGCACAGAGCCCAATGCGGGGCTTGAACCCACGGAGTGCGAGATCATGACCTGAGCCGAAGTCGGACGCTCAACCGACTGAGCCACCCAGGCACCCCAAGATGAAGTTTTTAAAGAAATATTTTTAATTACTTTATCCTGGATAAATATCAGGACCCTTTTGCAGGCTACCGGTCTCAGTTGAATAGCAAATACAGCAAGCAGAATAAAATGGTTTTTTTTCTGTGAACTTAATACTAATGCCATGTTTGATACCCAAAGTGTAATATGCTTACAAATTCTAACTACGGTCTCCCCCTTCATGTTGTAATAAACACTGTTGATTCATCTTGAATTATCAGTTTATTGGGGAAAGGGGGGAAACCATATTCTTCAACTAGGAAGAAAGAGTTGGAATTCCAAACATGCTTTTTTGACATGATAGTCAGGAGGATACTGGTTCCTTTAGTGAAAGCCCTTCAGTGACATTCAAGGACTCTCCAGTCATGCCATAGAACACACAGAGGATTTGCAGGGTGCATTTGAGTAGTCTGAATATTTGTGTGGTGAAAGTCTGACAGTCTGACACTAGAGATGCTTCTGGGAATTGTATCAACCATAACAAAATCATTCTGTCTGGTTTTTGTCCACCAGATCCCAAATTTTGCAGAATAAGTAATGACTTTTTATAGCGTTTTCAGATTTTACTGATGAAGCAGTGTAATACTGGGCCAAATTTAGTTCAAAGCACCTATCCTTTGCCAGTTTGATAACTCAAGGATGAGATAATTCTCCTCCTGTCATGCCAGAGTAGAAATTGTTCTTTCTCTTCTCACCACCAAAGGACTTGTACTAGCTCTTTGTTCTTGACTTTCAAACTTTTTTGACCATGACCCACAATAAGAAATGCATTTTAGGGGTGCCTGGGTGGCTCATTTGGTTAAGTGTCCGACTTTGGCTTAGGTCATGATCTCGTATTTTGAGAGTTCGAGCCCCACATCAGACTCTCCGTTGTCAGCACAGAGCCTGCTTTGGATCCTCTGACCCCTTTCTCTCTGCCTCTCTCTCTCTCTCTCTCTCTCTCTCTCTCTCTCTCTCTCTCTCCCCCCGCCCCTGTCTCTGTCTCTCAAAAATAAACAAACCGTTAAAAAAAAAAGAAATGCATTTTACACTGTGACCCAGTATGCTTATAAATGTATTATGCCTAACTAAAACAACGGTTCCATGAAAGCCTTCCCTTACTCTATTCTGTGTCATATGCTATCATATTTGCTGTTCTGTTTCACGTTCTATTGATCTGATTGTGAACCACGAAATTGATTCGTGGCCATCTAATGAATCTTAGTTCATAGTCATTATGTCTTTAGCCCAAGTGATTGCTTACTGCCATTAATAAACGCAGTTCTTTGGTGAACACCATCTTAATTATATCTGTAATGAGAGACTGTCTTTCAAAAGTTCTCTGGAGTTAAAAGAAGTTATCTCATTTGGCCCATTTCCCACCCTTGTAGTATGAAAGAACTGGGTTTTTTTTTTTTTTTAACTTCTTATTTTGAAACAATTTCAAATATTTTAAGAATAGTACAGAGAACTCTGGTATATCCTTCACCCAGAGACCACATTCAGTTTTTACCAGGTTGTCCCAATAATGTTCTTTGTAGCAGAAGGATCCAATACGGGATCACACATTAGACCTGATTCTCATGTCTCTTTAGTCAGTCTTTCCTTGCTTTTCATGACCTTGATATCTTTAAGATGACAGGCCTGTCAAGTATGTCCCTCAGTTTGGGCCCAGTGTTTCCTCTTAAGTAGACCCAATTTATGCATTTTCTACCACAATGTTACAGAAGCAGTCCTTTGCTTTTCATTATGCCCTAACAATCTGCCCCACTACTGGTAGTGTTGACCTTTGGCCACTTGAGTAAGATGGTGTCTGCTAGGTTTCTCCACAGTACATCTCCCTTTTCCACTTTTGTGATTAATAGGCGATACTTTGAGATTATATAAAATCCAGTTCCTCATCCTGTTTTAACCTACTAGCTTTGGTATCCACTAATGTTCCCTCCTTGGATTGACTTTACATTGGTGTTTGCCAAATGGTGATTTTTTTTTAATTTCATTACTCCTTTACATTATTATTAGGTATTCTATTGTAAGGAAGAACTTTCTCTCCTCATTTATTTATATTAATGTGTGTTCACAGACTCCTTTTTTGTTCAGTGGGTTATAACTTTTCACTGTCATTATTTATTTTGATGCTCAGTTTATCTCAAGTTGGCTTTTTAAGCAGGTCTCCATGTCCTTTTGTTATGTTCCCATTATTGTTAAAGTGCTTCCTTATTTTCTGACATAAGAGACCCAGGCTCATTTTCTTTCCCTGCCCCGGCTCTGGAATTAGCCATTTCTCAGGGAGCCGTGTTCCTTTTATTGGAGAGTACATGTGGAAACGATGATCTGGACACTAGGTGTGTGAAATGCTACTGGAATGTTGCTCTTCCCCCATCTCGCAGTGGAGAGAGCTAGGAAACACACATATAGATGCATTCACTTAGACGCGCGCGCGCGCACACACACACACACACACACACACACACACACACTTACATCTCTAGTTACTTATGTCAGTATATATTGAAAATCACTGGTTCACACCGATACCTTCAATCCAGCATATCATCACAAGGTTTATTCTAGCTTTACCTTTTTTCTTATTTATACCTTCCTTCTCCAAGATTGAGAAATCTAGGTCCCATTACCCTCAATATGTTTATTTATTGGCTCAACTCCCCTATATAAAGCCAATCTCCTAACTAGACCAGGTTACTGCCTGTCAGCATTGAGAGGATCAAGTGAGATAATGTATGTTAAAACACTTTAAAATATAAGAGAGTTTACCATTGTTAGTACTGCCTAGAATTAGATGTAAGATAGAAGTGAAAAGAGACAGGAATAATAATTGGGAGTAACAGGCTTTTACATTTCCTCTTCAGTTGCCAATGAGAAATGAAATCATTGTATAAACCTACAGAAACATGTCAGGAAACTGATCAGACTTGTTCTTGCCATTTCTTTGAGGAATAATGTAACCTGGTAACTTTCATTCTAGATAGTGAAAAGTATCCCTCCTTAATCCTTCCCTAGACAATCATGCTTGCTGTGGGAATGTTACTATTTAGATTTACATCAATATTTCTTTTCTAGGTGAAGAGATCTAATAGAGAAAAACTCATTCTTATCAGATGAGATTAACTGTATAAGTAGGATCTAAAACGTAAGATTCATAGATCTGAATTCCCAAAATAACTGGCCTTTCAGACACAGTATAATCTGGTTTGTGGTGGAATTGATCAGTCTTAAGTTTTTTAGATTGGGAATGAGTTAAAGCCTATTTTATTTTATTTTATTTTATTTTATTTTATTTTATTTTAGAGAGAGAGTACATGAGTTGGGGAGAGGGGCAAAGGGAAAGAGAGAGAGAATCCCAAGCAGGCACCATGCCTAGCACTGAGCCCAATACAGTGCTCACTCCCACCACCCTGGGACCATGACCGAAGCCAAAATCAAGAGTAGGACATTCAAGCAACTGAGCCACCCAGGTGCCCAGGTGCTCTTATAAACCCTTGTCAACCTGTATTCCTCAGACCAACCCCCAAATAGCTGATCACTTCCCTTCATTAATTTAACAAAATTTGTCATAAGAATAATGAAGATATCAAGATAATTAGAGGAAAAAAGAGTGGCATGCTAGGAAGATTTGAAGGAAAAAGTATAAATTTCACGTAGGAAAAGGGAGAGCAGGGTAGAGTTTCCAAGAGCCCAGAGAGAAGTGAGTTGTTACTTTGGGGATAAACCCATTGGCTTAGAAAGCATTTGGCCTAGAAATGTTGGATAGGGTAGTGATGACAACAGAGTGCAAAAGATTAAATTTGAGATGTTTCAAGGCCAAATCCAAAAACCTTCAACACCAAGCAAATAAATTCCTTTCTTTTTAACTCTTAATTTTCCCTGTGGGTAACTCAGTCCTGTGGTCTTGCATTTCTGCTACTGTCTCTGTTTTCTCTCTTCATTTCTGACCCCTTCTTTTCCCTTACCTGTAACCCCTTTCCCATTTGGTCTTCCCTGATTACGGTGTTTCAGAAAACTCTGGTAAGCTGTATACTTAGAGACTCAGCCATTCAAGTCTGCAACATACAGAGAGCTTCCTTTGCAGTGGGCCAAAGTTTCAGTTTGCTGGGCTTCCTTGTGGTGCGGCAGGAACGACAGGTCATTAAAATGGAACACAAAGGGCCTGAAGGTGCTTTGACTGATGTGTCTGTCAGGGCTTTGTTACTTAAGAGATCCAGAAGTTGAAAAGTCCCCATCTGATATTTAGCAAACTGTTCAGAGAAGTCCGCCGTTGAACGTGCTGCTTACTCCCGCCGAAGCAGTGGATACCAGAAGGTTGGTGGGCTTTGCCCCTGAGCATGTCCCCAAAGAGCCTCCCTTTATTCCTAGAAGCTGGCAGGCTTTCTTTTCTTCCTGCAAGTGGCAACCCGAATTCTGAGTTGAAAGTGAATCTTTGCCCTTGGCTCTTCTCCAGCATTCCTCGCTGAGCGAATAGGGATTTGGAATGTCAGAAAATAGAAGAGGGGAGGGGAAAAGATGTGTGTATGACTGTGAGTGTTTATATGTAAAAGCAGCTTCGTCTGGCAGGACTCAGGGAAACTTGACTTCCTCAGACGGCTTCCTTCTCATAAACTCTTGGTTCCTTATTTGTAGTTTTTTGTTTTGGGGGGTTTTTTTGAGTTGTTTAACCTGAATTTATCACAGCAGTTCTAAACCCCTTCCAGCCCAGTGGAGTCCAGCTAAGGAACGACGGTATGATTTCCAGAGGATTTCTCTTTCTTCCCTCTGGATAAAGCGATGGTAGTTCGTCCCAGGCTCGTCTCCGACAGGATCCAAGGTCATCTTTCCTCTGGGATTTAATCTGGTGTCATCGGGAACCTAGACTCGGGTTTTACTGGGGAGCAAGTCTCAATAAGAAGTGTCCTTTTGGGAGAATCAAGGACTCAATCTAGGCATAAAAGGTGTGGCTCAGCACAGCACCCTCACCGTAAGCTACAAGTCCTGGGCACTTGTGGTTGAAGCTGAACTGAAAATATTGATGGAGCACGCCTCTCAGACTCTGTTTCACTGTGGACTGGCTTAGAGCGCAAGACTATAATTTACAGGGTGGCTTTTATCCTTTATTTAGTTCTATCCAAAGTCTTCTTGCATTAACTAAAAGGAGAGATTCTGTGAGGGTAACCTGCAGGGGCACTTTCTCAGCTTTGTGTGAAGAATCCAGTGGTTGAGTGTCTGTCTACATCCTGAGGAATCATGTCCTCTTTATATGCCCGAAGTAAAGAATTCACTCGGAATAGGAAGTCTCAGTCTGATTCTCCCCCAGCATCTCCCTCCCCGACTGCCAAGACGCTCCGAGTAAGCAGTTTTTATTTACGTATGTTCTTAGTTGGGTCAGAGATGGAAAACGTATACGTAACTTGGGGAGTTAGGTTTAGAGCAAAGGCATTTCAGAGCATATGGGAATCAGTAGAGGAGAAAAAAATTGCAAGTAAAGACCCTGTGAGCTTTTCTGCAAGAGGTTGTGGTTCATAATACTTACTATAGTCTTAAGTAAAAGCAGACTTAAATATGCCAGACTACGGTTTCTGTATTTTAGCTTTTAACTGTCAGTTGTAAGCTGCCTAACAGTACGATTTTAGAGTCCTTGTCACTATATCCTACAGGCGTTTCTTAATTTCTGTGGCTGTTTTTAATTGCTCCGTTTCCTGTTTGTTTTTTTGTGTGGGTCAAATACTACGTTTCCAGAGATAAAGCTCCCAAGTGGCTGAAACTATAGATGTTAAACTTCAGTTATGGGCAAGTTCCTCATGAACATTTGTGTAGGTGTGTATATGAGACAGTGTATACCTTTGCCTATTTTGTGTGTCCACTGAGTGATAAAGAGAGAGAAAAAAATACTTGGAGTCTTTACTTCTCAGTCACCCTCAGGAAACTTTGTGCTTCTAAAGTTCTAAATGACTCCTGGCTATTGACAACCAGCTGTGTGGAAGTGTTTGTAATACCCCAGGCAGATCCATTTGAGATTTTTTTTTTCTCCTCTAGTGAATGTTTCTGTACAAGTGATTTACATCTGATTCAGTGTCTTCCCCTGTAGGAAACTGACAAAAGCAAGGAGTGCTACCAATAGCAAGTGATGAGAACCCTGATGGGCATATTAGGTAGCGGACAAGGTAGAGCTCCTTCTTAGGGAACAAGGTTGTGCTGTAGTATATGTACAGAGTAAGTAGTACGGTGGTCATAGCTTCCTTATTTGGGGAGCTGTGGAGAAAAAATCTGCAAGAAACCTGAATTGACTATTGTGTTTCTTTTATTTTATATTCATTTTCAATGTCTTTCTCATGGGGCAAATTACCATGGAGTAGAATTTGGTGTGTGGCATGTTGGTCTTGGACATCAGCTAGGGATATTCAGCGTTTTGTTAAAAAGCTATTTCATTCATAAGTTCTTGTTGTGAGTGGACTAGGAGGCTCCAGTGCCACCATCGCTGAGTTCGGGGACAGTTTCTTCAACACTTAGGATGGCGTGCCTTTCTTTTCGAAGAAGCCACAGAATGCTTCCTCCTCGGCAGCTGTTGGGTACTTTTTGGTGGCTACCAAATGAGGTCCACAAAATGGAGCGCTTTTACTTCAGTTAGTGTTTCCCTTTGTTCCCCTCCCTCTTGCCCAATCAGCAATACCTTTTGGTGTAAAGAGCCCATTGTTAGCACTTCTCACCACTGTAACCAGCGTGCCCAGGGCAGTGCATGAGATGGCTCGCGAACATTCAACAAAATCTGTCTGGTGACACCCCTCCCCTTTTGTCCCTGTTTGAGTGCATTTCTTCTTTACAGTTAAACAGTGTTTTCTTCTTGTCTCGGTCCTGAGAGCTGCCATCCACCCTTTCCACCCTCCTTCCACCATCCCCCCCCCATCCCTGACTTTTTAGACAGAGGTCACAGTGGGAGAGAAATTGAAAATTTGGATTACAGGAAACCAAAATGTGAATGGCCTTAATAAGAGACTACTTCCCAATTGTAGTGGTCAGCGGCTGTGGATTCCCATAATAGCATCTGCTTACTGTAACCAACTTCCAGGTCCACATGGCCTGAGGCTGTACTATAGAGAGTGTTGGTTTTCGCATATCATTCATGTTCCATTACGTTGCTGGTGTCTTTACTGTCTGAGAGAGTGAAAGGTATGTGAGACTAATTTGGAGGCTGTTGACACTCTGAACGGGCTATAAAACTAAGATTTATCTCCTACGATTCCCCTGTAGCCTAGTTTCCTCTCATGTACTGACTAGTTGGGGTGCTGCTTACAAACTGGTTTTGGATACTATGACCATCCCCCCTCTTAACTCAGTACGTGGTGCTCTTTAACACCTAGTGTTGTGGTGGTGATGCTGGGCTCATATGCCTTCTGATGCCTGGTTACTTAACTGACGGCCACTTCATTTTCCTTACCTCATTTAATCCTCAGTCACCCTGAAAGGTGGGTGTTGCTGTGACCATTTTATGTCTGAGGAAACTGAGATACATGGAAGAAAATCTGCTTACCCACATCAGTCAGCCAGCAACAAGCAGTAGAGCCCAGTCTCTCTGGCTCCAAAACCCATATTTATCCACAACACTGGATTACATATCAAATATACTTGAAGGTTAAGGACATGCTAGGGTCACAGATGACAGTTAAAAGCGTGGGTAGCTGTGGGAATCCAAAATTCAGGCATAATGAGGACCCAGGAAACAAATTGCAGGAAGGAGGCAGGCAGCAGCTACAGACCAAGGGAGGGAATTGACAGGCTATCCTGAATCTCCCACGCCTGATTCTCAAATCCTAGAGCCTATGAACCACGGACCCCACAGAGCCTGAGACCTTGTGGGCTACAGGTCTTCATATTTCTCTCAGAGGCAGAAATGCTTGACTAAAGAGACTGGGAAGTGTCTGTGCACATTTCAGAGTTAAGATCAGAACAACTCTCACTCCCCTCAAACTTCACTTGTGCACTTTCGGTTTTTTGCTAGAAATTGCACAAAGAGGTATAGCCTCTGGAGCCAACATTCTTCAAGACAAACATTGAAATCTTGAGCCAGTGTATAAATATTTATGGTTTTTTCTTAACTGTTGTTAAAGAGGCTAAATATTAAGTGCTTCCATATAAGGAAAATGCCCTCAAAGGAAACTTAAAGAGTGGCTATTCACACGGGAAGAGTATTTTGGACACCTTTCTCTTAGTCAAATGTTCAAGAAGCATGATGGGCAAACTATAAACTGCAACTCAAACAGGTATTATTTGTAACTTGAGAAAACAAATAGTAGGATGATTTGTTAGTACTAGAAAACTTGATCTTACCTACCTTTACTTTTAAACTCTCAGAAGCTTCTGATACTTTTAACATTATGTAATTCAGTGTTTCTGTACTCAGTAAGCTAGGATCATTTTCTTTTTTTTTTTTTTTAAGTTTATTTATTTTGAGAGAGAGAGTGCGCAATTGGGGTAGGGGCAGAGAGAGTGGGGAGAGAGAGAATCCCAAGCAGACTTCGCACTGTCAGTGCAGAGCCCAATGCAGGGCTCAAACTCACAAATCATGAGATCATGACCTGAGCCGAAACCAAGAGTCAGACGCTTAACCGACTGAGCCACTCAGGTGCCCCTAGGACCCTTTTTAATAGTATAAAAATCTAATGCTTGCCTAGAGGTTGTACAACTAGTATCCTCCCTGATAAAAAATCACTTATATATGGAAGGTAGTATGTGTCTTGCCAGCTAAGATTTTGTTTACTTTCTCTGGTTCGTATTTCAAAAATAGTATTTTTCATTCTCTGAACACAAAATCGCACTGTTAAACATGGTTTTTAAAACTACATACCTCTTTTCCCATAAAGAAAATATCCATCATTTATTCTTTTAGTATCCCCAACCCCCCCCCCCCCCCCGCCCCCATCCTCCACTAAAATGGCTCTTCTAAGTGGTAGGCTCCTAATATTGCGGTTTTGGTCTCTGTTGACGGTGGGTAGTGAAATAACTTTGTTTAACAAGTCTTTTGGCTTCCACACTAGGTTCACTCTAGTTCAACATCTCTTTTGTCTCTAAAATGTGGGGAGCTCCCTGAGTAACAGATCTACTCATCTCTGATTTTCTTGCTCAGGGAAAGCAGAACAACTTCCAGGTTCATTCAGATTTCTAATAGGAACCACACCAGGTATTTATTTACGAGATTTTGAAGGCTTAGCTTCTGTTCTCATACTCTGAAGCAACCACCTGATGTGCCAGGTTAACACAATTAGTAGAAAAGCTTCCTTTTCATGTAATTTTCCAACATTAAAAAAAATAATTCTGAACTGTAAATATGTTAGACACCTCTAGTTCATGGGGGTTTTTCCTTAATTTTTTTATAAATGTTTATTTATTTTAGGGAGAGAGAGCGTGAGTGGGCTAGGGGCAGAGAGAGAGGGAGACACAGAATTAGAAGCAGGTTCCAGGCTCTGAGCTGTTAGCATAGAGCCCAATGCAGGGCTCGAACCCACAAACTGTGAAATCATGACCTGAGCCAAAGTCTGATGCTTAACTGACTGAGCCACACAGGTGCCCCTCTGGCTCATGGTTTTTAATTACTGTTTATATTACTGGGTCTCAAGTATATAAATTCTTTTAGCTTAGAAATTAATCAATTTAGATGGTTTAGCAGTTTTAAATCAACTTGAAAGCAAGAGCCAGGTAATCATTGGTCAATACTCTCAAATTATTTGCTAATTTAACAAAATATTTTTTAATACAGGCCTATCCAAAGATAACAATACTAAAGAATGTCCAAATTGTATTGCTTAGTTGATATTTATTATATTGAATCATCTTGAAATAAGTAGGTCATCAGCTGAAACCTGGGAATCTTTTAATTAGACAGATTTTCTTGAATTGGTTGGTATTTACGATAATAGGATTGGACCTGTATCTATAAAACAAAATCAGTAGCATTTTCCCATTTAATCTGGATTGCTACTCCTTCAGGATTTATATCTCAACTGAAAATCATACAAAGATTTTACATAATGTTTTTCACTCCAGCCATTAATATAAATAAAAAGAACAACTAACCAACTTGTTTTATAACCAGCTCTACAAACTAATCAGAGAACATTTGATAAACAAGTGAGTGTTGAAGGATTGCTGCTTTCCTGAGACCTTGTCTATGTGGCCACTCGGGTTAACAGGCTCCATTCTGCGTCTTAGCCTTCCAGACTGTCAGCATTGATAGTCATTCTTTGCATGTCCTTTCTGCTCTCCTGTGGCAAACACCAAACAGTTCTTTAGTGTATGTATTATCTCTTAAAAAATATTTTTAACATTTATTTATTTTTGAAAAAGAGAGAGAGGTAGACAGAGGATCTGAAGCAGGCTCCATGCTGTGAGCACAGCACCCGATGCGGGGCTCGAACCCATGAACCGTGAGATCGTGACCTGAGCCGAAATCAAGAGTTGGCCGCTTAACCAGCTGAGCCACCCTGGCACCCCTAGTGTATTTATTATCTTATCCTTTCTACCTCTCATACTGCATCTGGGTACTACCAATCCAGAATTCATTTTTAACTTTACTTTATAATCCATTGTCATAGAATGAGAAACGTTTGTCTGGGTGAATAAGGCTATTAAGGATGCAATCTGTTAACCATTTTTTCTCTTTCTCATTAAAACCACTAGTGTATCTGTTTCATTTCTTTTTTTTCCTTTTTTTTAAATTCCACTCAAGAAAAATCAAAGCAGTAATTCTGTAACCAAGGAATCTTCTATGCAAGAGTGGTAGAACCCATAAAAACAGAAGCAGTTTCCCTATCTGGAATCTTGGATAAACAGTAGAGTAGTTAACCCATGTTCTACATAAAGCTGGATGAGATGGCATCTGAAGTCATGGTTTCTCGACCAGAAAGACAGGGAGTTTTGAAGGTATTGGTTCCTTTCCTGGAATTTCCAGGTGACAACACAGAGATGCAAACCCTGTTCTACCCTTGGTCCTCCAGTCTTCTTGTTCCATGATAAATGTTTATCAAGGCCAGCTACTTTATTTTGAATCATCCCACAATTAACATTTCATGAGCATCTGCTATGCAATAGGCTGTATACTGGACACTGGGATTCAGAAATGAAATTTATAGTCCCTACCTTCAAGAAATTGACAGTCTAATTGGGGAGATAAAAACAAAAATTAAGTACAGGGTGTTTTTGTTTTAGGAGGTCAATCAAGTGGTAAATACATTAAGCTGATGTTTAAAGAACAGTAGAGGCTTGGTGGTTAAAAAAGAAGGAAATTGCATTACAAAAGTAGAAAAAATATATGAGAAAGTATAGAATTATTTTGAGCTGCAGATCAATGTGGCTAGAACAAAAGATATATTTAGGAGTATAATAGGAAATGAAGTTGGAGACATAGCAGGGGCCATGTCATATGTGTTCTTAGTATGTCGCTCTAAGGATTTGGGGAGTTATCCTGTAGATAAAGGATTGAAAAGTTGAATTAAAATTGCTGTGATCAGTTGCTTATTTGAGGGAGATTTCTGGCATCTATGGAGGCTAGATTATAGAGGCAGGGCCTGGGGGTTAAGTCAGTTGCCCCAAATGCTGTACTCCAGGTTGAGAAATGATAAGGTCCTGAACAGAGACATTCTTCAGGCAGTACAGAGAAGCATTCAGCTGTTTAGAAGGCAAAACTGACAAGAGTTGGGGATTAATAAAATGGGGGTAAGGATGAGCCTGGAGAGGCAGAATCAAGGATGACTCCCAGGTCTCTGGTTTAGATGACTCTTTAGAAGATGGCATGACAAAACTTAGTTGGCATATGCGGGAGGGAAAAAAAGGTGTGAGGTGGAGAAATGATTTCACTTTTGGATATGTTGAGTTAGAGGTACTTTGGAACATTTAGATAGTGATATCTAGGAAGTTATTGGTCTAACCCTCAGGAGAATATTATGGGCTGAAAACATTGATATTTATGATTAAGCCATGGGAGTGGTGAGCTTGTCTAAGAAGTAGATGTAGCATAAGGAAAAAGCTGAGGATAATACCTTGGGGCTGGCGGTGTAGGTAGTAGCAACAAGCAGATAGAGGTGTGTGGCTTCCCATGGTTTTTCCTATTCGGTTATCGCTGGAGTCACATCGGGAAAGCAGGTATTATATATTGTTTGTTTGGTTCTTTATTTATATATATTGTTTATATATTATATATATTTTATATATATTGTTTATATAATAATATTGTTTGTGTGCGTGTATATATATATGTATGTATGTATAATGTTTATATATTGTTTGTTTATTTCTTTAGTTCCCAAAGAACCCAGAAATTTATTTTTTTTTTAATTTTTTTTTTCAACGTTTATTTATTTTTGGGACAGAGAGAGACAGAGCATGAACGGGGGAGGGGCAGAGAGAGAGGGAGACACAGAATCGGAAACAGGCTCCAGGCTCCGAGCCATCAGCCCAGAGCCTGACGCGGGGCTCGAACTCACGGACCGCGAGATCGTGACCTGGCTGAAGTCGGACGCTTAACCGACTGCGCCACCCAGGCGCCCCAGAACCCAGAAATTTAGATCAGTTTAGGGTCAGTTAAGAGTTTAGGGTTCTAGTTTTGTTTTCAGTGCATAATCAGCTATGTGACCTGGGGTGGTTTTTCAAATTTGAAAAAGTTCCCAATTTAATCAGCAGTGTTTTTTTACTTCTCTTTCTCAATCTCATAATATTTGTGTGAGCGGACAACCAATTATCATCAGAAGACCCAAGGGAAGCAACTAGAGTTGGCTTTCATCTGCCTTTTATTCTTTTTCAGCCCCTTTTTGTTTCTGTTCTCAACCTGTTACGCAGTGAATAGCAGTTATCCACAACCAGGGGTTTTCTCAGCACAACAGTCTTTGGTTACACAATGCAGGGGGTTCTACCAGTTCAATGATTAGATAAAGATACTGAGAGTATGTCTGGACTTTAACCTCTGTATAGTTCATTATGAAAGCAACATTTTCATACAGGAGTTGTTACACTTTTGCGTTTATTGACTTCACGTGGTTGGTTATCTGGGAGAGAGTGTAACTATCCAGACAGTAAAATAATGACCTTAAATGTCTGTAGGTGAAAAAGGGTAAGTAGGAATTAGCCTGGATAATCAAAATCTACAAATAATCAAAACCCTTTGCTTGAGTGCCAAGGAATTTATTCGAGCTTATTACTCTTGCAGCCAACAAGCATTGGCAGAGCCAAAAGACCAAAGAGGAATGAGAGAGAATGGAAAAACAGAGAAAACCGTAGGAATATCAATAGCTAAATATTTATAGAACATTTACTATATGCCAGGCACAGTGTCAAGCCCTTACGCGTATTGTCTCATTTAGTGTTTTTGATAACATTAAACACTGGGTACCGTTTCCACCACTTTACTGATGAAGGCACTGAGGCAGGGAGAAGTTAAATAATGAATATAATTGTGCTGGAGCGTTTAACCAGTAAGCTGTGTAGCCAATCCAATAAAACTACCATGTCTCCATTAAATAGCTCCTGAATTATTGTTACAATCCCTGACTACTGAATCTATTTCAAAAAGAGAGATTGTGACCATTAAACTTTATTTAAAGGAGGAAAAACTTCACAGCATAATTTAGGAAGAAACAAATATAAATTAGTAAAAAGTAAGAATTTTGCATCGCCTCAAAATAAGTATAAGTTTATTATTTTTAAGTGTTTATGATAAAACTGTTGCTAAGGAGCAAAGATCTATACCCTTAAAGGGTTATAGTCTAGAATTTTTAGTGAGTGTATTAACTGTGCATAAGTAGTTACTCTAAGGCCACGTATCAGTGCTCAAAAGTAGATCCTTTTAAGTGAAGTCATTTCTCTTATTTTGTTTATGCTATTAATTTGCTTTTAAAGTAATTTTTAAACAGATGGCACAAAAATATGCTTGAATTCAGGACTTGTTAAATTATAACAAGTCCTGAATTTGAAGAGCCTGAATTACTGAAGTTTTCCTTATCTGAGGGACCCTTCTCCTGCCAAAAATCAAACAAATTGCAAATACATCCCCTCTCCCAAATTTCTTCATTGTAAAATACTTGTTTTGTTCTGGGAGCAAAATTTAGCCCCATAAATCCAAAGAATCTTATGCACCTGAAGACCTAAAATCCATATGAGGGGTATAAAATGTCAAATTTAGTGGCAGAATCAAGAAAAGCTTCAGTTCTTTATCTTCTAGAGCTTCCAGTAGCACTTTGCGATAATTGTGACCCTAACAAGGTCCCATCTTATAAATCACTCATGATAGTGTCTGTCTTCATGACCACCTCGTTAGGCCTGTTCTTTTCACGAAGGCTTGCTGAATATTTCTAGTCAGGACTGGTTTCTCTCTTTTCTGCCTACTTTTTTATTTTCCATATGTAGCAGAAAGTCTAGTGTTGGATCGCTTTCTTGCATCACTCTCATTGTTTTATGGATATACTTATCTTTCCTCCTCAAAGAAGGCTCTTTGAGATCAGAGAGCCATGTCTTAGATTCTGCAGATACCCATTTTTAAATTTTTTTTAAGTCTACTTAGTTGTTTGTTTAGAGAATGCAAGCAAGGGAGGGGCAGAGAGAGAGGGAGAGAGAGAGAGAATCCCAAGTAGGCTCCACTCTTTCAGCGTGGAGCATGATGTAGGGCTTGATCTCAGGAACCATGAGATCAAGACCTAAGCTGAAACAAAAATTGGTTGCTTAGCCAACTGGGCCATCCAGACGCCCTTGCAAATATCCATATTATTCCTCTAAGTATCGCTCACAGAGCTGGGCACACAAAGACACTTAATATAAATATAAGGAATGAACACTACTGCCTAATTAACATTTGATCTCTCTGTTCCTACCCCATTTGGCCACTTGGAAAGGAGTCAGAGGACACATACTAGAAATCCCCATTTCTGCAATGAAGGCCAACCATAGGTCTTCCCAAGACAATTCAGGTATCTGTTTATTTCAATTTGCTCATGTATCTATAGCTCTAAAGTATGTGAGTTAAAATTGAGCTTCTGTGGGGACAGAAAGAGAAAAGGCTAAGAACGAAGAAAGTCCCTGACCTTGTGTGGGACCTACTTAGAAGTAAAAAGTTTTGCCTTATTGTTATTTAGTTTCCCAAGTATTTATTTCCTTTTGAAATGTGAGGTCTGGAGAGCCTCACTAACCCCTTTGCAAAGGTTTTGATTCACCAAATTTAAAATAACTGCTACCTAAACAGGCCGCTACACAACGATATATACCGTGTAAAAAAAAAAAAAAAAAAATCCATCTCTTCCCAGGCTTTGGGAATGGAAACCTTAATGCCCAAAAGAGGTGTAGTGGTGGTCAGTAACAGCATCTGTTGAAGAACTTTAACAGAGGAGTAGGCTGAGAGCTGGAAACTGACTTAGAGGCTTCTAAATTTATGACTTATTACATGCAATACTAACAATATTGGCGGGGGGTGGGGGGGATGATCAGGCATCTCTTCTCATGTGTTCTCTAAGCCTGGTTTTTAAAAATCATCTGAACGTATTTCATGGGCTGCCGTAGTTTCAGGTGGCTGTGCTCAGCAGTACGGACCTAAAACTTGAGCTATGGGGAAAGGAAAAATATGTGTTAAATGTGAGACATGTGGCCCACGTGCTAGAGTCACAAGTTTTAGAGCTACTCATTCTCATTTTCATCATATGTGGTGTGCAGCATGTGAAAGGCTAGATAGAGAAGGGGCCTGAGCCTTCAGACATATTCTTGGATCATAACAGTTTATGAATTATCTTAAATATAAGATGGCTTAGGGGCGCCTGGGTGGCGCAGTCGGTTAAGCGTCCGACTTCAGCCAGGTCACGATCTCGCGGTCCGTGAGTTCGAGCCCCGCGTCAGGCTCTGGGCTGATGGCTCGGAGCCTGGAGCCTGTTTCCGATTCTGTGTCTCCCTCTCTCTCTGCCCCTCCCCCGTTCATGCTCTGTCTCTCTCTGTCCCAAAAATAAATAAACGTTGAAAAAAAAAAATAAATAAAAATAAAGATGGTTTGCCCTGAATATTTTAGAGAGGCCTTAGTATATTCATAAATTTCCTTCCATAATAAGTGTGATATGTGAGTTCCAAAAAATCTAGAAATTCTTCAATAGCTAGGAATATCGACAAAGAAAAGGTATAGGCCTGCACAAAAGCAGAACTACAGGAGCACCTGGGTGGTTCAGTCAGTTAAGCATCTGACTCTTGATTTCAGTGCAGGTCATGATCTCATGGTTCATGCAATTGAGCCCCATGTTGGTCTCCACTCTTCCAGAGTGGAGCGTGCTTAGGATTTTCTCTCTCCCTGTGTCCCTCTGCCACTCCTCTGCTGTACATGCATATGTGTGCATGCTCTCTCTTTCTCTCTCAAAACTAAATAAAAAGAAAGATACTAAGAACTGTAAAATTCCAATAATATTTAGGTAGCGTGATCTATAGATTTAACAAAGATGTCTATTTCTATAATTTAGTAAACAATGATTTATCTTTTGAAACAAAGTGAGGTGTACTAGAGTAACATGAGGTGGCATTACATCATCTCAATTCTACATGCAAGATTACATTGGATAGTCACAGTCGGGCAATAATATTTTTCAGAGATATTTATGATATAAACTGAATGTTAAGTACTGTATTTCTTGTTCGTTTTGTTCCCTATGTATTAAGTAATTGGGAAAGATAAATCGAGGAGCATAATATGATAAAGTTATATGTAATTTAATATTTTTAAAAGCTAAATTTTGCTTGGAAGTATACTCTAACACACAGCTGCATACACAGATGCACACTTTTCTCCAGCATAAGTCTGTGCTTTCAGCATTATTCTAACTGTGAATGCATATGATCACCCAGCTGTAGTTAATTGGCCATATACTCGACATTTCTTACTTTGAAGAAGTTATAAACTATAAAACCATGTTTTTTTTTTAAAGGGGATCCTTGTGGTAGTTGGAGTTCTAAAATGACTCCCCAGCAGTGTCCTGGCCTAATCTCCAGAGTCCATAAATATGGTGAGGTAGTTCTCCTATGATTATGTTATGTGGCACAATCGACCTAAAGACAGGGAGATATGTTCTAGGTGGGCCTGATCTAATCACATGACCCCTTAAAAGCAGAGAGCTTTCTTGGTTGATGACAGAAGGGGAAGCCAGGGAAATGTGAAGTGTGGAAAGGACTCAGTGTGCCGCTGTTGGCCTGAAGACGGAAGGGACCACGTGGGAAGGAATGTGGGCCCCTCTAGGAGCAGTGAGCAGCCACCCGCTGACAGCCAGCAAGGAAGCGGAGATCTAAGACCTACAGCCACAAGAAACAGGATTCTGCCAACACCCTGAACCATCTTAAAAGCAGACTCTTCCCCAGAGCCTCCAGATCAGAATCCATCCAGCAGACACCTTGATTTCTGTCTGGGGAGAACCTGAGCAGTGCAGGGTTCCCCAGTAGAGCAGTGCTGGACTTCTGACCTACAAAACCTGTGAGACAATAAACAGATGTTTTGAGCCACTGTATTTATTATATTTGTCACAGCAGCAATAGAAATCTAATGCAATTGAAATATTTGATGATATTAAGGAATTATTCGGGTTTTTTTGATGTAGAGGAATAAAACCTGATACAGACCTCCCCATCACTGACCTCTACTATCGCATCTGTATGTAAATCTTGAAAAATTTTATTCCACCCCCTTTTATATTTCCAAATTAAGCGGGATCTCCAAATAGAGACTCAGAAACAACAGAGACTCAGAAAGATCCCTTTCACAATTGGATACCAGGAGACTCTCAAGTTTCTCAAGAACCCCATCTGTTTGAGTTATAAAGGTTATATTCTTCCCTTAAGGTAGAAAGCTTAAAAAAACCTTCGTGTCTCTCCTAGGCGTATGTAGGAAACCAGAATGGTCCTTAAACTCAAGAAGTTATAGAATTACATTACTTTGCAATTAGCTCAGATAATGAATAGATGTGCAGTAGCCCTACAAATCTGAAAGGTCCATGTTGCAGCCACACTCGCATCCTTGACTTGTTCATCATCAGTCATTAATCTGAGAACACCGAAGGGAAAGGCTGGTTCTCTGTAGGCCATCCCAGAATAGCTCAAATTGTTTCCCCTGGCTCAGCTAGTGCACGAGAACATGATATAAAATGTTCTTTCTGCTTAGTCCCTTTCAGGGAAAATGTAAATAGGAGATTTTTTCCCATCACTGTGGGGTCAGGCCCTAACTCCAAAAGAACATAAGTTAAACCCGTTTCAGTCTTGGCAGTGGACATGTGACTTGGTCTCATTCCTTTCCCTTGGGCCCAGCTTTCCAGAGCCACAATTTTATTTTAAACTTGGTCAAAGGAGTTTGGTTTTAATTATGTGCCTTCCTGAACTCCCGATAACTTTCAAGTTAAAAGCTTTTGTGGGATTTTTCTAAGCCAGTCTCTGGTGTTTTGAGAGCCCTACACATTTCACAAATCAAAACCGGCCTGGTTCCTGTCCCTTTCCAGGATTGCCATCTGAATTATTGGCGATCTTCACTCTGTTCTTTTATTAGAAACAGGTCCCAACCAATGAGATTACTGTGGGAGAATTTCATGAGGCATGAAAGGAGAGAGCCTGCTTCTTGGTTTTAGAGCATTTTTTAAAAACTATGGTCTATCTAGCTAATCATTTTTTTATCTCTGTTTTCTGTATTCATACTGGTTTCTGAGCAACTTTTAGTCTCTTCCGCTCCAGGGTCTCATTCACAATATCTAATGCCCCCAGTTGAGCCATAAAAGCTGTGAAAGTAATTTCTTCTGTGAACAGTTTTTATCTAGTTCAGACACACTGAAGAATACCGCCTTAATGGCCATCATTCATTCGTCTTCAGTAGAAGGTAGAGCAACAATCTTTAACTAAAATACTTAGAGAAGTTCCTTCTAAGACTTCCTGACTAGAGCTTGTGACATAACACATGTATGTGTTAACCTGCAAATAGGATAGAAAACTCATGCCTTCTCTAAAATATATGGTGTCATCATGTACAGATAAGCTCTTTAGACCCTATTGAAAGAATAGAACAAGAGTAACTGTTCTGTTTTTAAAAGAGAGCCTACAGAGAAAAATAGGGCTATTGCCAGAACACAGGTAAGAGGAACTCACATTCCTAGCTTCCAAAAGATCCTAGATTTGGCCGGGGTCCCTGAGCCCTGTGTTGTAGGACCTCTCCTTATTTGCTGCCCAGTAGGCTGGCTTCTTAGAATCTTCTCTGGGAGAACCTTCACTGTTCATTTCCCTAGCCTGTGTTCTGCTCACCTCTTATGATGTCACTTCCTGGCTCACTGTTCCCCTGAGACCACTTAGGCAAACTCCCACTCTATCTTGTGTCCCGCTCTCCCCATTCACTCACCAGACTCCCTGCAGGGATGGCAGTCAGCCTTTTAGAATGAGAAGCAGTGTCAGGGTAACAGTGAACTGTGCTTAGTTTGATTGACAGCAGGATAAAGAGGGAAAATTGAAGTTAAGTCTCCACCAATTCAGCAACTCTGTTCCTTTCACCCAAGAAACCCAAACTTTTCTCTCCCTAAATCTAACTAGTGTTGTTGTTGTTGTTGTTGTTGTTGTTTTATCAGATACCAGATTATCTAGAATACCAAGAAGCCAAGCAAAGCAATAATTTCTAGAGGTATTCCACCAGTGAAAATGAGAAAGTATGACCTGAAAACCTAAGTCATTTTATCAGAAGCTGGGGGATTGAGCTCTAAATCCTGTATACTTTTAAGCTGGCTTGCCTTTCAGCCCTATAGGAACACTCGAGCTAATTTCTATTACAATGAGAAAACCATCGTCTTTAGAAATCCCAGTTATCTTCCTTCTTTGAAATGATACTGTGTTATGGTAATACGCTACCTCTTACTGCATCCACATCTCCATTCATGAGGTTTATATATTCTCCTGTAATTGGTTGGGTTGACCTTCCCAGGACATAGCTAAGGTAGCCCTTGAAAACAACAATTTAAAAAAACCCAAGGATTCCAGATAGCTCCAAAAGTCAGGTAAAAGCATTGGTGGGGGGTGGGGGAGGAACATCAGAAGTAGTGAGGAGAGCTCAAGGATTAAGAAGTCCTACTTTTGGAGGGCCCCTGGGTGGCTGAGTTGGTTCAGCAGCAGATTCTTGTTTTCAACTCAGGTCATGATGTCATGGTTTGTGAGTTCGAGCCTGACATTGGGCTCCATGTTGACAGTGCGGAGCCTGCTTGGATTCTCTCTCTACCTCTCTCTTTGCCCCTCCCCTGCTCACTCTGTCTCTCCCTCTCATAAATAAATAAATAAATAAATAAATAAATAAATAAATAAATTTTTTTTTGAAAAGAAGTCATACTTTCAGGGCGTATACGTAGCTCAGTCAGTTAAGTATCCAACTTTGGATTTTGGCTCAGGTCATGATCTCATGGTTTGTGAGACTGAGCCCTGCATTGGGCTCCATGCTAATAGTGCAGATTCTCACTAACTGTCTGGGATTCTCTCTCCCTTTCTCTCTGCCCCTCCTCCTCATTTTTATGCAAAATGAATAAATATTTTTAAAAAAGTCCTGCTTCCTCTGATATCTGGATCTAGGCACATTGTCTACTCTCATGTCTACTGGATCACTCATCACCCAGACATTGTTTATTAAAGTTCACCCCAAAATCAATTGATAATACAAATCTTAACCTGCCTTAAAAACAATGATAAACCACAGACTGTGATATTTGCTGCCTCCTCGCAGGCAGAAACCAGTGTCATTCATCAACTTCTTAAGTGGCTGTCTGTGGGAAACCTGTCCTGCAAGCATGCCCATGGGGACAAGAATGAGTAGGACAAGCACAGGTTGGAGCACCCGGGTTGGAGCACCCTTCGTATTACCTTCCCCTACATGCTGTCATCTGTGGAGACATTAGTCCAGGCCTCTTGAAAACCCTGTGGAGTCTACCTTTTCACATGCAGAAACCTGATGGCTGCTTGGTAGCTCTAACCGATTTTTTGTTTTTAAGTGTTCATTTTTTTGTATCAGCCTTCTTAGTGGAGGCCATGCGGGTACACACAGCCCTACCATCCCATCACGTATCTGAGAACTTTGTTGGGTGTGATGACAGGACATGAATAGCTTCATAGTGCTTCCAGACCATTCTAAATGAAAAAAGGTTAATCACATGTCCTTCTTATAGGAATAAATCAGTGGAAATGGTTAGCATGCTAACCATTTATATATGTATAAATGGCTATTTTATATATATATATATATATATATATATATATATATATATATATATATATATATATATATCACGGCTAAGATGGATACCTGGTAAAATCCTAATGTCCTTGTCTTAGTGAAAAGAAACACTGTTTCTTCACTGTGCTGGCAACTGCCAGAGTCTACACTGCTGGCCTGCCAACTGAAAGCTGAAAATGTAGCTAAAATCCTACCCAACAAATTAGATATTTGCAAAGAGGAAACTAATACATTTTCAAGTGAAGTTCCACATTTTAGGAATAAAAAAATCAATAAATAAACATGATTTTTCAGTAAGGCCACATGGTGGCCTTAGTGCACACCATGCAAGATAGACTTATATTTCAGTAGGAAGAAGCAAAAGATGGCACAAGGCAGAGCAGTTGGATTGTAAATAGGTCTCTTTCCATACCTGAGAGATGGTGTGAAATGTCTTTGGAGAAACTGACACAAATGGTTCTCCCAAGGAAAAAAAAAATTAATATTTATTCTCCCATATGGATAATGAAGTTTGAAAGAGGCAGTTCTGCCTAGAAGCAGCAAGAGGAAGTAAATGGTCTCCTAAATTGTTTCATTTGGTTGTGAGCACAATTCCCTGCATCAAAGGTCCTAAGTTAACTTGCTACTCTAACCCAGCAGCCAATATAGTATTTTTACAACCAAAAAGGGAATGGGGTGGGGAGGGGAGGGAGGGCAGGAGAGGAAGCTGACATTTTAAGAACGCGCTGCCTTTTATAACCATCACATTTAGTTCTTACTGTAAGAGTAAGTGGTAACTTGCTCAAGGTCACATAGTAAGATGTCAGAGCAACAATTAGAACTCAGGTGCAGCCAACGATATCACGCTTCTTCCCAGAAGCATTAGCAGTTTAGTTCAGTGAGTCTTTACTGAGCACCTATCATGTTCTTGCACTGTAGGCCCTGAGGATGTAACTGGGAATAAGTGCATGGATCACAGATAAGGAACCCCCTCCCCCCCCCCGCCCATAACAACATGTTTTTTTAAAACGTGTGTATGTACGTGTTTGTATTTCTGTAACCTTATCTTAAAATTCGTGACTTTTTGGAAGCCTTTGTAGCTGGATCCCACTGGTTACCACTGTTACCTCCTTAGCACTTACTCACATGTTTTCCCTACATTGCTTCAGACGAGCGTGTTTATTACGTTCATGGTGCTCTCCTGACTCTGTCATGCAGCTGATTCTGTTTATTCTTCCTTGGTGCCTCTTCTACAGGGCTCTGCACACAGTGGGTTCTTTTTTTTAAGTTTATTGATTTATTTTGAGAGAGACAGAGACAGCATGAGTGGTGGAGGGGCAGAGAGGGGGGAGAGAGATAGAATCCCAAGCAGGCTCCAAGCTGCCAGTGCAAAGCCCGACATGGGGCTTGAACCCATGAAGCTGTGAGATCATGGCCTGAGCCAAAACCAGGAGTCAGATGCTTAACCCACTGAGCCACCCAGGCACCCCTGCATGCAGTGAGTTCTTAAATTCAATAGACCCTTAACATTGCTCATGTGGAGTCCATTCTTAATTCATGAATCTTTGGCATGTCACAATTTACAGTTTTCCTGCAATGTGAATTCAAATTCACCCAGATGCCTTAAAGGCTGGATCTTATCACTAAGCTGGTGAGTGGGCATAGCCAACAGTCCAGCATTTCAGTTTTACTTGGGCATACTTGAAGAATTTTTATCCATTAAGTAATTCTTGGGAGGGGATTAAAATTTCATTTCTTTTTTGAAAATAGGCTTCAGGTAAGAGAAAAAAACCTTAGTTAGTGTTGATAAGTTAGCAATTGATAGTGCAGGATATGCATATGACTCTCACTGAAGCTTAGCTATAAATATGAGACAGGGAAATTCCTGAATTCCAGATTTGCAAGTTTTCGTATACTCAACTCCAAGTGCATGAGAACGTTAAAGAGACACCATATACTTTTCTTACTGGCTTCCCCAGCTCAAATGGGGCACATCCTCACGTTAAAAAGCCTTTATTTAGTACAATGGTGCTTGACTAGGGCTGTACAACAGAATCACCTGGGGGACTTTTTAATAAATATGTGTATGCAGGCCCTACTCTAGACCTACAGAAAGAGAATCTCTAGGATTGAGGTTGAGATGTGCACATTTTTAAAAAGTACATGAAAGAATTCTGGTGAATACAACCTCTGACTTAGAGAGAGAATTCCACCTTTCAGCAAGCTTACCTGTTTGGTCCCTCTTTAGTCAGATGTGCTGTTGCACCACACTTCTGGACAGCTTTGGGGGTGGCATATTGCACTGTCATGCTGTGTTGGTTGACAAACCAGTGGTTTCCAGGGACTTTAGCGCTTCAGCAAAGCAGTGTCTTGGAGTAGCTCCTCAGTAGTTGAAGGATTTATTATTCATTTTATAGATTATCGGGCCCTTGTTTCTCTTCTTCCTTCTTTTGTGTGTGCTTGAGGACTTGGTTGTTCCTCCGTACCTCCAAAGAGGAAATAAGTAAATATATTCAAATCAACTGAGTTTTTATTTGCCTGAGTTCCTCAAAAAAAAAAAAAAAGTGGAAACGAGTGTCACAGTCATCTATGATTTTTAAAAATGTAACATATCAACATAACCATTTCTTGTTATTTACAGTGACCGTAGATAGATAACCAAGCTGAGAGTTTGCATCTATAAAATTCCTTTCTTCTGAGACTTCAGAGTACTCTCTTATTCTTTTCAATTTTTAACCAACATCCTAGGGACTAGGATGGGATTTCCCCCTCCCTGCACCCTCTCACTCGTCTTCTTTAACTAGAGATGTAGGATAAAGCCAGGAACTGTCCTGAGTTTTAATATTTCTAGACTGCAGTATTCACTCAGGGCAGGGTTGGAGGTTGGTGAACTGAAGGAAGTTAACAGAATGGATATTGATATCCAGAGAGGTTAAATGCCATATAGAAAATTGGTCCCTCCTAGAACACAAGGATGCTGGTCATGTGGTGGATAGGGGTAGACAGTGTAGTTTTTGGTCAGTTGACAGTTTGCTGACTTCCAGTTAAAAAAGATGCTCTCCCCCAAAGTCTCAAATCTAGTGAGCTAAGTAGCCTTTTGTGCAGTCAGTTGAATTGCTTTTCTTAAATTGCACCCCTATCTGCAACTGTGAAGTTGAGACGTCTGATTTGAAAAGTGCATTTATAAATGGAAATAATAATTATCAGTCCCTTTCTAATGCTGGTTTTATTTTTGTTTTGTCTCTTCCTTTCTCTAGCATGAAAGACTTTCTAGGTAAGACCTTTCCCTATTTTATATGCATGCTTAATACTTGTGAGAAGTGCATGTCTAATTAAACTTAGCTTTATATAGTGTAGTTGTATTTCTCACATCCTTTCCTTCCTTTTCATTTCCTCAGCCACCAAAGTTGTTCATACTTTTATTATTTCCTGCCTAAGTTAATGCAGTGCCTTTTCAACTCACCTCCTCCTTCATATTCTCCTACTTCCACTTCATTTTGTATATTTCCACTATGTTAATTTTCCTAAAGCACCTACCAGGCCCTGTGTGGGGGTAACAACATGAATAAAATGCTATCCTCACCTTCCATGAGGGCCAAGATAGAAGTATGGACAGGTATTAGGAACAGAGAGAAGAGGCCATTAACCTAATCTGGTAGTTCATGGTGCTTGCAGGGGAGATGCCTGAATTGAGATTATTAGATACTGTCATTTAATAGTGGCTCTAACACAATTCCTTGTACCTAGATGGTGCTCAGTAATAATTTATTGAATGAACTAAAGAGCAGTTTTGCAATTGCTGAAATCTTAAGGAAGCCTATCAGAGTTTGAGGCATGATCCTCTGTAATTTTTCACCTAGCATCTAAGGGTACAAAACTCATCTTCCTGAAAAACAAAATGAAAAATAATAAAGACTGTAGAGCCAAAAGTATGAATCTCTCTTTTTCCACTGCTCCTCTGATAGAGAAATTAAGAAGAGACTGAGAGAAGGTGTATTTATGGGATAGCGTAGAGCAAATGAGTCTTGATTTGTTTGATAATTGAGCTGGTTCTACCTTAATAGTGTATTTCAAAATGTATCAGCTTGCATGCATTCTGCTCCTGCTTACCCTCTCACCAGGCACCAGCTGAAGATAAATAATTTACATCTAACCTAGCAGAAAATTAGTTTTGTAAAATTGGTGCAGAATAGTATTTTGCTATAGTTAATTTTTTTTGTGAATTCTGGTACATTATAATGGCCATTCATGAAAAGAGACTTCCCTACAGACCTCAACATGTGCTATAAAAATAATGATTAAGACAGTGAGGTACTAGTTCAAGAATAAACAAAGATATTAATGGAACACAGCAGGTAGCCCCCCCAGAGTCATTGTGCATCAGGTGATTTTCCAGTTCAGCAGGGGAAGAGTTATCTAATAAGTAATCATTGGGACAATTGACTCTCTGTTTGGGAAAGTAGATCCTTCCCTGAAGCCATACCAAATAAACAAAAACAAAACCAGATTCCAGATGGATTACAGTTTTTAAGAGACAAAGATTTTACTACAAAAACAGTAGAAGAGAATAATCTTTATATAGGAGAGACACTCCCAGGCAGGTAAAAATTGTCAAATTTAGTTACATGAAATTTAAAATCTCTGCTAGTAAAAGGTGCCATAAACAGAAATAAAAAGTGGGAAAATATACTTACCCCTTGATTAAAGAGTTTCACTTCTAAAATTTTATCCAAAGAAAATAAATGGACAAATGCACTAAGATTTATAGACCAGTCTTCTCACTGCAGCATCATCAAAATAATCTAGGTGTCTATCAGTAGAGAATTAAATGATCATACAGCCGTACAGTGGAAGACTGTGCAGTCATTTTGTTTTTAATGAGGCAGATGTATGTTTACTCACACAGTAAGATGCCTCCAGGAATAGTGATCAGTGTAGGGAGGAGAAAGAAAGTTAGACAACTGTATGTATTATGTGATTTTATTTACAGCAATATATATTGTAACATATTTATGTGTTTAACCTTTTGCACGGATACGAAGTAAACTGTTAATAGTGGGTTATTTCTTAGGCAGGATTATGGAGTGACTTTCACTTCCTATGTTAGATACTTTGGTACTACTTAAATTTTTCTGCAAGCATGTATTGCTTTTATAATCAGAAAAGTCAGTAAGGAGGTTTCTATTTACATTTTTTTTTTAATGAAGCATAAGAAGAAACAAAGTTGTGAAGAATGGTGTAGGGCTTACCATCTCTGTAAGACAAAGCGATCGTTAATGTCATTAGGAGCTTTGCCTCTCCCCCCTGTGTCCTCCTTATTGCTCGTCTACTTCTTTTAATACTTATTTCAGCTCCCCCAGCCCCAACTTTGGCAATAGCTACCACAGGACAGAGACCTCAGATGGAAGTTCCCCAGCCGTGACTGTTCAGACCGTCCCGGTTTGGGGATGTAGAGCTCTCCAGGGCTGGTTTGTACATAGCGGTCTTGTGTGCCACATTTTCATTTGGCAAGAACAGAGTCTGAGAAAAACGTAAGCCAGTGCGAAGAATCAGGATGATAGTTGTGCACTTAAATGGATAATCGGCTGACAGACCCTGCCCTTCATGCACTTACCACTACGGAAAATGAACTACCATCCACTCTCAGAGCTCAGTTGCTGCAAGATGTAGAAATCCTCATCATAGCCCACCAGTCTCAATGTGGAATATAGAATGGAGGGTAGAAAACAGCTGTTTGGGCACGGTGGTGGTACCCTGAAATGCTTGAGATTCCAAGAAACCTGCAGTGCACCTCACAAAATGTACGTACCATGCCCTCGTTTCCGTTCCTCCCCCATCCACCCTCCAGCTCAGAACTCCGGGGCCATATGTTTCTGACTCATTGAAAGTTCATTGGAATCATTTTCTAAGAGCCATTGAGATCCAAGAAACTTCTGCTTTTAAAAACTCACTCTTGAGGAAAGCCATTCAACCCTAAACTAATTTGAAAAGCTCTAAGATTTAAGCCAGCACATGGGTCCAAACCACCGACTTTTCAAGTAAGCTCCATTCTTGGCAAATGACAGCCTCCTCCAAGCTGTCGCAGCTTAGCCCCGAAGTCCGAGAACAGGAGGGAGGTTCAGGGAAGGAACATGCGTTGTTTCCAGCCAGAGCATTCAAGTGCTTCTTAGAAAGGGTGTTAAACTACCCTTAAGCATTATCTTCATCCTATTTCTTTGTTCTCAAAACCAATGTTTACCTTTAACGTGTCTCCCACAGGTTGGAATCAGGAGGTAGCAACCCTACCAGCAGCGATTCTTACGGTGACCGTGACCGGGCTTCAGCAAGAGCCCGACGGGAGGCACGGGAGGCCCGCCTCGCCAGCCTGAGCAGCCGCGCGGAAGAGGACACCAACAGGGATTATAAAAAAGTAGGATCCCTTGTCAACTTGTCTGTTCTTCGGTTACGACATGCAGATCTTTTGACCTTTTCCCCAATGTAGAAAAATGAGTGTAGTTCTGATGAGGCAGAAGAAAAGGTGTTTACATGACAAACAGTAGCATCTAATTCCTTTCAGGTTCTCGGTTTGCTCCACCTCTCCACCAGCTTCCCAAAGACCACTCCGTGTATTGTTTTTAGTGCAGTAAATATATGCCTAGAATCAGATATGTTGAGGTGTAGGAAAAAGTGAAGATTGACAATTGTAGAAAGGGGAAATAAAAGTCATGCTGTGTGCCCCAGAGAATCATTTGGTAGACTCTGGTACTATTAACGAACACATGCTTTTCATGAGGTCCTGTGAATGCCAAACCAAATACTTCTTGATGATAGTACATGGTAATCTGGTTTGGAGGGGGTTTAAAACACTTTACAGTTCATTTCCTTTGGTTCTTGCAGAAGAGTACCTAGCACCCAGGGCAGACTTTAAAACCTTCCCTTTCAAGTGCTTAGATACCAGAGGAGAAAACCATTTTTGTTAGAAATGTTTGTTTTGTTAATGTTGTGTTAAGCAGAACCTGACTGAAATCAATATACACGCTAGGCCAGCTCTAAAAAAAATAATTCTCTTTGTATGGGGAACCACAATGGCTATTTTTCCCCCAGAGACTAACATTATTGAAGCCATTGTATTTGTGTTCGGGACCTGGGACTTCAGTGTTATGAAGCAAGAAACCAGTTGTCTGAATGTATTCTGTTTCCTAGATTTTCTCCATCTGCCCCACAGTGATGGTTTGGGGGGTTTCTCATATGATGAAACTGAGTGGGTTCTAATTCTGGGAGGCGTGCCTAGTAGGTGACCCGATTCTCTTTCCCTCCCCTCAGCTCTACGAGAGTGCCCTAACCGAAAACCAAAAACTGAAAACAAAACTTCAAGAGGCCCAGCTAGAGCTAGCAGATATAAAGTCCAAGCTTGAGAAGATGGCCCAGGTAAGGGAGAAGAAGAAGAAAAAGATTGGGAGGCAGGGGTGAGTATGAGGAGGCAAAGTAACCTAGGGGGCTAGAGGTGGGAAGTAATACAGAACTAAGATTGACCCTCCTCAGAGACAGGGAGACAGAAGCCTCTTAGATTCTAATTTGATTTCAGGGTTCAATCAGCATTTAACTTAAAATGGAAAATTCCTGCACTAACAATTCCTAATGGCCTGAATGCTAATAATTAATATTATGGACTATCTCCTGATTGATTTCTTAGTAGAAAAGTATCAATCAGCATCACAAGATTAGTCCTAGACAGTGTCTCCTGTCTTGATCATCATGTTTCAGTCCAGTTTATCTACAGTCACCTCCTAGAGAGGAATGAAGAAGACACCATTAAACCCAGTACAGAGAGGTAGCAAATTAGGCCTAGAGAAATAAGTGGCTTGCGTAGGTCATATAAGAAATCAAGGACACAAGTGTTGTTAGAACACGCGACCAGGTCCCAAAGTATATGTTACCTCCTCGAGTCACCAGTGTTTTCCAGCCGAGGAATAAGGAATATTAGTGGCAAACAGACCAGATAAACCATTTCCTTTTACTGCCAGGCCTGATTTAATTAGGTGACACTCTGGAGGGCACTGGAGGCAATAACCTCATCAACAGTGTGGCAGACGCCGCAGCTGAAAGCTGAAACAAGTGCTATCTTGGGTTATTGCTGAGTTAACAGGAAACCTATTGAGTTATTGCCCTCCTGGAATGCCCAGGACTAGGAATTTTGAAAGCTGAACTGAGGTAAAAACCGACTCTTTACTGGGAAAGCATAAATGAAAACCAGAGATGGCTCATAGTTCTGATATAATCCAAAAGCAAAGACTAAAACGCTAGGATTGTACAGTACTGGATACATAGGGTGTGGGGGCAGGGGTGGTTCAGTGCCCTCTGAACATCTTGTTGCAATTCCTCTGGAGCGGGACGAGCCAGCACTTGGAAGCCAGCATCACGGAACTGCATGGAATTTCAAAGGACAGCCACGACACCCACATTTTCCAGAGAAGGGTTTGGTCAGGTGCACAACGAATGGCCTGGCCTGTGAGCCACCTGTCAGTTTGGAAGAGGCACCCCCTCTGCCTGGTTATAATAGCTGAGCGTGCCTCTTGTGCTGGGGATTTGTAAGACCAACTGCAGCACAGATGACAGCTGGGCATAAAGTGGTTTAGTAGGACAAGAAAAGTGGGTCTCCATCCAAAAGGAAACACACACACGCACACGAGGCAGGGGGACAGAACTAAATAAACCTCAAGGGTGTATTTTGACCCCAACATTACTGAGCCAGGCAAAACGTCTCATTCACTGTACACCCTCAGAAGATTCCTAGGACTGACTTACTCTGAAGAGTGCCACCAATTAGCAATGATTAATTAATACAGATTGTATGCTGCTTCTGATCAGGAATTACTGGGGCTATTTTACAGAAAACTGGGGAACAGTCATGTGAGGAACCACGGGAGGACCCACTGTCACCGGCTCCCCACTCTGTCCAGAAGCCCTCTTCTGACAGCACATTTCTTGACCTTTAGGGGTTCTTGGCTTTTCCACCAGCTTGCGCTTCAGAGCAGTGAGCAGTCTAACAAGCTGCTGACACTGACTTGCACAGAGGACACTGAAAATAAAACCAGCCCTTCCAGTCACTGGGGAAAACGATTTACTTTCTAGCCAACTGCTTTGCTGGGTGTGTCAGAATATACTTAGTTTTGCCAAATACAAGTTATTGAAATTTGGAAGAAATAATGGTGCTGCAAACCAGGTCTCTGCTGTTTACCACAAATGGAGCCGTTTGGCAGGACAGAGAGGAGGAGGGCCTGTCAGCCTCGCACATTGTAGGGAGACAGTTACCACATGGACACACATGACGTTTTACATAAAAGTTCCACCCTAACTCTAAGGGGGTTGAGATTTAAAAAAACAAAAAAAACCTAGTTCTTTGTAGAAGTGGACTAAATGAAATAGTGAAATCAGTACGGCTTCTGTGCTTCACAGGCTGACGAGGATATAAACGAGCTCCAGCATCTACTTTTGCCTTTTTGCTTTTCCTTCCGCTTCATAGTAGATTCAGTGTCAAGGCAGACGGCCATGACCTTCAGAACAGAAGGTGAAAGCCCAGGACAGGAGCCAGGAAGCAAGAGTTTTACTGTTAGTTCTAGCTACTCCTTAGTATTTTGAAAGTTACTAAGAAGTTTCTGCAAGAAGACCAGCATACTTTCTATATTTGTTGAATGTTGTCTGTGCATGGTACTAGACAAAATAAAAATAATCACCTGTGTTTCTTAATTATAGGAAATCTTATAATGCTAAGGCCAAAAGGAACGTAAGGGTTCATTTCCATTCCTCGTTTAAGAGTCACTCACTACCTGAAGTTATTCTACTGTTTAGCTATGGTGGCTAAATCTTTTAGCACTTCTGTAAAATTTATAATGACAGTCAAAGACATTCTGAAATAATAATAACAATAAGATGTTCTAATCTTTTGTTCAGATAAAATCTTACCTTACCTGGAAGCTCAATATACAAAACAGATAAGAGTGCAACTGTGGAGTTCAAAGCAGGGCGGATCCATGAGTGGGCTCCTTGGAAGCCCTGGAGGCCCACCCACACATGAAAACCACGACTTTAAAAGAAAAACAGCCTCAGTGCCCAAAGCAGAAAGAATAGAGTGCAAAGGCATTGCTTAGAAGAGTGCCATGCGAGGGCCTCCTGGGTGGCTCAGTCGGTTAAACCTCCATCCATCCGACTTTGGCTCAGGTCATGATGTCATAGTTCGTGGCTTCAAGCCCTGCATCAGGCTGTACACTGACAGCTCGGAGCCTGGAGCCTGCTTCAGATTCTGTGTCTCCCTCCCTCCCTCCCTCTCTCTCTCTCTCTATCTCTCTCTCTCTCCCCCTCTTCCCCCACTTGTGCTTGCTGTCTCTCAAAAATAAATAAATATTAAAAAAAAAAAAAAAAAGGAAGAAGAAGAGTGCCATAGGGCTTAGACACTCAAGCTCATGAGTCTCTAGCTTTCAAAGAAGAAAAGCCACTTTTCATTTCCCCTGGGTCGTGAGATGACTCACAGAAAAGAAGAAGGGAGAGGGTGGTGAGGTTTAAGAAGATAGTTGTGTTGAAAACCTAGCAAGTGTTTGTGTGTGTATTTTGGTAATGTCTTTGCATTTGTGGCAGTGTTAAGTTTCAAGGAACACTACTGCTGCTTTCTGCTCCCCAGTGGGAATCCCGTAAACTTCAGAGAGGCGATAACGTTAGGCTTAGAGATCTACCAGAATCTGTTTACTAGGGGCCTCAGTCACAGTGAGAGCCCAAAGCCCTGACATCTATTTCTGGATGTCCAGTGGTGAAGCCGAACCAGACTGGGCTTCCTAGTGACCCTGAGACAACCTAAGTGACCACTGTTTCTCTTCAATTTGCACTAGCAGAAACAAGAAAAGACCTCTGACCGATCGTCGATGCTGGAGATGGAGAAACGGGTACGTGTGTGTTTCTCTCCCCTCTGTTTCATCTCAGTTTCTCTGACTTTGTTGTTCATGCCAGTGGAAAAAGTTCATCTTAAGAAGGCGGGAGTTCTGCCACATTCCATTCCCAGCTTGATAATAAATTCTTTTTGTGTGACTCTGGACAGCAATTTGATTGCTAGTCCTTTTGGCTTCTTCAGAGGGTCAGTACTTTTCACGTATTAGAGTCTTGGAGTGGGAAGGGTCCTCGGAAGGTCATTTCATGCATTGGTTTGGCATATAGACAGGACTGGACACACATACACACACACACACACACACACACACACACACACACCCCTACAGTGTATTTTGGTTTACTGTAAATCAGCACACATGTACACACCCAGGACCAAGGTCTCTTTACCCTTCCCATCGCCTTGAACAGAAAGGAAGTTTCAGCAGGACCCTCTGCCATTGATTTAGGTTTTATAACTTGAAATATGAGCTGGCAGAATCTTTTACATTCTCTGAGGGTGGGGGTGGGGGGGTTCTGGTTCAATTGCTGACCTCCTCCCGACTGCATTCAGAATATTTTTCTAGTATTTGACATTCTTGGATTGGGAAAACTCAGATTTATTGATGAACCCTAGCTGTGACGTGACCCTAAGGGTATAATATGTTCCCATCTCTCCTGTTTAATTTGGAAAGCAGCAAAGTTTTATATTTTATTTCCTTGGCCTGTAACAAAACCTCCTTGCTATCTCATCTAATCAAGGAATCTTCATCAAGTTGAAGCTAAATCAGGAGTCAGTTGCTGGGAAAGAAATGGGTTAGGGGGAGGGGTGCTATTTCTTCATAGACAATGATGGCTACTTCCCCACTCACCATCTGCTCCCCATCATGGTAGAAGCAGTTTCTTAGGAATTTGAGGGGAGAGTTGCTGAAAATAATGATGACTTTATGTTGTTAGAGAGCAAGGGTCTTGGTCACTTGCAGTCATTTGAAATTCCACAAAATCTTCAGCTTCCACAGAATAGCCCCGAGTACCCTGGTTCTACCATTTGTATATCTTCTAATCGTCTGATGGGAGATTTAGATCGTGTGATTTCTCTCAGTGAAGTAGTTTCATCCACGGATCAGACAGTGCTTAGTCTCCTGCCTGACGTTTGCCTGAGACATGACGCTGCTGATCACGTGGCAGCTGGAAGGCAGCATTTTGACTCCCTTCTAAGCCCAGTAGATGTTCAACAGTCTCGTTGTTTCTAAACAGGAGAGGAGAGCCTTGGAGCGGAAAATGTCCGAGATGGAGGAGGAGATGAAGGTATGGAGAACTCTCCTTTCTCCCTTTGTGTGCCCCTTCTCTGAGTGCCTGCCAGGACTGGGTGGTTGAGCATAGGGCCACCCTTCAACCCCCTCAAGAAGAGACGATGTGTAGAGTTGCCGAGCGCCTCTCCTCAGCCATTTCATAGACTCTCTCGGTTCACACAGCATCCACTGTGGACACCTCAAGGCCCTTCTGGGAGCCAGTGCTGCCTTTGGTTGAAGGAGAGGTGTCTGGCAGGCTGGAGACAAAATTAAGTTGAATTTCTAAGGTTTTCCAAGCAATAACTTGCCCCTCAGGGGGCAGGGTACAAAGGCTAAAACAAGGTTTCCAGCTTCCCAGGCCTCACACTAGGTGCCTAGGGAAGGCTCAACATGGCCAGAGACTCTCCTGCCTGGTGCCCCTCCCTGTCTCAGCCCTTTGCTGGAAGGAACACAGTTTGAGACATTCTGCAGTGGAATGCAGATTAATTTGCATGTCGATTTTCTGCCCTGGTCCATTTCCCCTGCAACATTCAGTAATATTCGGGATTCTCCCACTAGAATTAGCTCATGCCACCAGCGACACTTCATGGCTCACTGCTTTCCTCTCTCTCTTCGCCATGACCTACAGTGACCATCATCTCCATTAGCCACTTTAACGAACAACTGCCATCATAGGCAGTTTTGAGTGCTAAGACCTGGTAACCTACCCAGAAGAGTCAATTCGCTGCCTTGAAAAGGGGATGTAGAGCAGCAGGGAATATAGAGCTGCTCGGGGTAGCCACCTGGCTATGATTTGGGAGCATCTGAGCCCTGCGGGGCGTGATGCCACATGCCCATAATCACCTAGCGCTTGCTTGGCTTTTTTTTTTTTTTTTCCTTCAAGGATCTTATTTTATGACGTGTGATACAAAGCATTCATCTGGTGAAACACAGGGGTTTATTTGGTTGTTTTTTTCTGACCTGGGAACCAGAAGCACTGGGGTAATAATGAGGCAGAGCCCCAAATCCCTTTCTGTGAGCAAGCATCCCTAATATGCAATTGGAGCACTTTAGGAGAGACGTTTATTATTCCAATGGCCAAAAAAGTTGATTATTTACTGAAAACTTCTCAGGACCTGACAAGGTAAAAGTTTACACAAGATGCAGTGCCGATAGTCCTGTAACCCTTTATAATTCCAGAATGAAGGAGATGTGGCAAGCCTTGCCCTTGAGTTCTGTTGTTACCATTCCAAGGCTATAACTGATCACATTCACATAGAATTTCAACCGATACCTACTTATATCTCCAAAAAGTGGCACTTAAATAAGAAATGATTCTCCTGAGATGATAAAAACAGGATGATCCAACACCATTAGCTTCTCCATCTTCTGCTTTTTCCAGACTTACCTCACCTACCACACATAAGTATTCTCCCCCATCTAGAGCAGTATGTTAGTAGAGCTAAACAGTTCTTGATGAACGAATGTCCACAGCTCTTGGTTGCACTGGGGGCTCCACCATTTTTGAAACCCCTTGAGCCATGCCATCTGTACTCTGCTGTTAAGCAGCTGTCAGTGGTACTCATTAAAGAATAGCCTAAATGCTGATCAGGAACATGTAAACAAGGCCAAAGCTGGTGCCTTCTAATGAGTACCCAGGAGCCCAAAACCAGCCCATACCCACTAGTCACAGAACTCTGCACCACATCCACCCAGGCCCACACACAAAGACCCAGAAAGTCCCAAATTGGGGCAGTGGAGGCCCTTCTTTATCTCCATTCCAATTCTAATTGCCAAGTATGAGAGCCCCTTCAGTGGTTCTATTTGCTCTCAGTCCTTTGGGTTGAGACAGGCTTACGTATTTCTTTCTCCCTATCCCATAGGATATCCCCCATAGGGATAGCCTGCTATGATTTCCTAAACTAGGCCACAAGTTCCTTTCTTTCCTCAGTAGAGATCATAATACATGAAAGTGTTTGCTCCCAGGGTGCCCGGGTGGCTCAGTCGAGTAAGCGTCCTACTCTTGATCTCAGCTCAAGTCTTGATCTCAGGGTCGTGAATTGAAGCCCCACATTGGGCTCCACACTGGGCATGAAGCCTACATTAAAAAAAAAAAAAAAAAAAAAAAAGGAAGGAAGGAAGAGAGAGAAAGAAAGAAAGAAAGCGTTGGCACTCTCAGCCATGAGTTACTTGCCAGCCAGCTTCAAATTCAGTTTAAATCATCAAGTGGAGCCAGATCCTGATTATTTAGACCTCAGGCCAATAGGTACACCAATTTGAAACTGCTTTTTGTTTGTTTTTTTAGTTAAAAAAATCGACCCAGTCAGTTTCCATTATTCTTTATTACCAATTGCAAAGTCAAATGAAGAAACACCTGCAAGTTCTAAAGCCCCTAAATACCCTTTGCTTACATCAAAGCCTAATACCAGGTTTACAAATCGTCCAGCTCCCCCTAGAGGACAAAAGGGGAGGGACATACAAGCCTCGCAGTCAGCACCAATTTCAGGATGCTTGTGTTTGTACCTTCAGATAGGCAAAAACTTCAGATATATAGATACAGACATCATAAAATTGGTATCACTGGCCTTAAAGGAGTCTAAGAAGCTGCTTGGTTAGCCTTCAAGTCCTTCTTCATCCAGGCTACAGTTTATGGTAATCAACATCTTGAGAATGATCAGTGGGCAAAATCTGTGTGTTCTAGGTAGTCAGGCAACAGCACAGGTAACTGTCTTGTCGAATCTGGGACCCAGTTGAACTAAGGACCAGTTAGACCCCATGCCTGTTGCATATTTGGTTCATACAGATGCTCAAACCTCTTGGAGCAATCAGTAGGGAGCAGGTTGAGAGTTGACCTCCAGTGAACCCTGAAGATAAAGTAGGTGCTCGAGGACAGAAAGTGACTCTGGTGCCTGTTTTTGTGACTCTGGCAAATAAAGTACAAAGGCCAGGTGAAATGAACCATGAGAGGGGCTCATCCAGGTGTATGTGAGGCTCTGTGCTTGTGACACGGGTTGTGCCTTTCTGGCCATACTTGAAAGGTAAGTATTTATGAATTCTTCCCAGGACAAACTCCACTCAGATCCTGGAATGGAGTAGGATTATATGCCAGCCTCTGACAGGCGTGCATGTCAGCGTGAGCTGTGCTAGGCTGCACTTGGTCTTGCCCACATCAGACCCGAGGACTTTTCTACTGCATCCTCCATTCAGCATCAGCCTCCTTTCCAGACCTTCTCTTCCCTTTCCCAGGTCCTTGCATGAGGGGCCCAGCAGCCACTGCCCTTTTAGATTGGTCTTGGAATTTTTATTTTTACTCACTCTAGAAATATCACTAGCTGATCCTGCCCTTGCCCACCCTGCTCTGTGCCCTGCCCTTCCCTCCTACTTGCCGTGCCTTGTTTTCAGTACTCTTTCCTATGGAACATTCCACAAGATTGTTTCCTGCCTCTCTCCCTCATGCTGATAACTTCCAAATCCTTCCACCTCGATCTGCTTGTACTCACATGTTAGATTGAATAATTTTCATAGTTTATGTCTTTAATATTATTCCCTAGGAGGCAAGGACCACTTTATATAATGACAATGATTATGTTGAAAGCTTTGGTCCAATGTCAACACCAAAGAAGGGTGAGAGCCAGGGACTTTCCATTGGTTCTTATGTTTGGTCCCTGCCCATTTCTTTAAATATTTCCATATGCTGCACCATGATCTCCTCTGATCTCAGTCCTCTTCGTGGCCGAGATGCTCGCAGAGGGTAAAGAGCATTGCTTGGTCCCTGCCCTTCAATGGCTACGTGGAAGTGTTTGGCTGCTCAACCTTTTTTCCAAGGCGCTCATTCTCCCTCTTTGGGGAAAGAGCTACTGAGCAGTTTGTCTCTGCTTGTTTTTCCTTTTCACTGTTTTTTCCCCTTCGTGCTACCTTTCATTTTCTTGCTTCTTCACTTCCAACTATAACTCCACTAATCCTTCATTTCTGTCCTTCACATCTGTGTGGGTACGAGAGACTTCTCTCTGGTTCGTAGTCACTGTGACCCACAGGATTTTTCACCTTCCTCTGTGAAGCTCCATTTGCATAATGAAATCATTTTCCTCCTCCCAAAGAGCTCATGGTCTCAGTTACAGGGTCAGTCCAGATGACCACTTAGGAAAGGACAAGTGACAGTAAGCAGGCCTGTGATATAATGCCATTTATTGAAGTCTTTAGGTCCTTTAGAGGATACGAGGTGTTAGGAAAAATATCTGGGGGCTGGTTGTTCTGTTCCATTTGCAACACTTACAAATAGTGAGGTCTGGACTAGTACATCAGTCCAACCAATTCCGTTATCGTGGGCATTTATGACTTCTCCAACTTTTGTGCACAGCTGTGATTTTCAGAGGATGAATCTGTATGTGAACACTTTGAAGCAGCTCCCAGCCTCTTCATGAGCTGGGACAAAGAGAGCACAGTTAGCTGTGAATTTCGTGTTGCAGGTAGTCGTACAGCAGGTCAAAGGTGGGTTGGCAGTTCTTGGGTCCTGGAACAAGCTTCCAGACTGCAATGGAGAGCTAGCAGGGTTAGTGAAGCATCCCACAAAACAGGTTAGAGGACCACCTGACAGCTGCTGGTTTATGTGCCACTTCACCCTCCTAAACAGTACATGCCTTGTACAGAAAACTCTTGAACAACAGCCCCTCTTTTATTTTCCTTGCTTTATTTCTTAAATTAAAAAATAAATGAGGTAAGAGAAGGACCCAGAAAGAGAACAAGTAGGAGTAGGGGGCCAAGATAAGAGGAGGGAGAAAGAAAAGGGCAGTAGCTGGATTTGGGAACACACCGAGTCCTGAACTCCAGGTCCCAATGATGATGAAGAAGGGGCCCCGAGGCCATGGCTCAGCCATGTTAAACCTGTTGAGAAGGCCCCAAGCCACATGGTGGGCTGTCCGCCCCAAGCCACATGGTGGGCTGTCCTTCTCAAAAGCCATCCAGATGTGCTTTTTGAGAGCCTGGTGGTTGTATTCAGATGGCTGATCTTCAGCATAGTGAGACCTTAGCCAGGAATCATAGGCCCGGCTCTCCCCCTCGTTGGTGCTTGTCTCCATTATCCCTCCTCCCACCCCCACCATTACTCCTGCCTTTCTCATTTCCTTTCTTGCATGCCAACTAAAAACAAAAACAAAAAGTCACGTGATTTCTTTGTCCTACTTTTATCTCCTCTGGTCTGTCTTGTCTCTCTCTCTCTCTTGTGTGTCTGTCCCCTCCATGTTTCACTCTACAGAACCTCCACCAGCTAAAACAGATTCAAACCTTGAAGCAGATGAACGAGCAACTGCAGGCTGAGAACAGGGCCCTGACCCGAGTTGTGGCCCGACTCTCGGAGTCCGTCGAGTCCTCGGAAACCCAGGAGCTCTAGTTCTTGCCCCTCTTCTCCACCTCACTTTCCTCCTCCACCACTCCAGGCACGTTCAGTCTTCTTGTTGGGCCCAGAAGCCCTGTGCTCATCCCCCTCCATCCAAGCCGCCATATGCGAGTGCCTACAAAGGTCGGTCATCTGGAAATGGAAAGAGCCAGGACTGAGAAACAGAGTGGGACATAATAGCCGAGGTCAAGGGAGGCAGTGGGGGAAACCTTGCCTTGGCTGGTGGTCCTTTTGGTAAGATCACCACATCACCTTTTCCTCCCCTGGAGACTGAATATGGATTTGCTTACTTGGCTACACATAGATATACACATACGTATGCACGTACCTGTGTGTATATACAGATTTCTTTGGTGGGGTCATTGCCAAATTGAGATTGAACTTTCTCAGCAGCAGCCCAAGTGCAACCTGATCACTAGAGCAGTTGGGGTTGGTCCTAGACTCCCAAATGTAGCTGGGCCTGGGGTAAGCAAAGGCAGGTGCTCTCAACCTGGGCTGGGAGCTTTTGCTGTATGTAGTGTCTGGGCCCACCCCCACTCCCCCAAAAATCAGCGGTCCAGGTTGAGACCCAGGCATCAATATTTTTTCAAGCCTCCACTGTTGATTCTTCTGTGAAACCAGGATTGAAAATGGCCCTTTGGATACCAGACAGAACTAAGTCTTTGCATCTGACAGCACGCTGGATGGGGACAACTAGCACTGAAGGCTAGAGCTCCATGACCAGCAAAATCACCGCCCATCCCACCATATGAGTAGAACTGGTTAGGCATTCTTTGCCTCCCTTCTGCAGTAATCTTTGCTTTCTTCCCCCTCTCGGGAGGCAGCACTCTGATCCCTGCCACAAATCTCGGTGCCTTAGGGATGTGTCCCTCAACCCCACCCCTAGCCAGTGTGTGGGCTGTGAGGCAGAACACAGCTTTTGTAAATGAGACCCTCACACAGTGAGACCTTCCCTAATGGGGGTAGCTTTGCAAAGTTGATGACAGTCAGTGGAGCAGAGAGCGGGGATTTATTTTCAACCGAGAACCAAAAAAATTTGTTTGGTAAACTGGAGCCTTTCTCTGGATGTCGGTCTGAAAGACAAGCTCACAGATCACTTGTTTTCCTACCCAACGATGGTATGATGGGGTCACCACTGCTGAGCAGTTTCACCCCCTGAAATGAGTTTTTAATTTTCAGCAACAGTCTAATTAGTCCTGACCAACGCCTGTTCTTTTCTCTGCCTATTCGCTTGTGCCTTCAGGGTCAGTAGCTGGCAACTAATACCCACTAGATCTGCAGCACCCAAACTGCCATAAGGGCTGGGCTAATATCCTGCTGTAGCTGCTGTCACACACACAAAGAAGACTGAAAGGGCAGGGGTACCACGGCCTGGCACACCAAGCGGCTTAGTTACCCTACTTACTGAGTGCCCTGTAAGGTCCAAACTCCGTGCTTTAAGATAAGCCTCAGGATTATGGGAAAATTTGATGGGGGTGAACAAGGGACCCACAGAAGATGTCCCAGTTATTTTTAGTTCCTTCTTTGTGCAAGATAGTATAGGATATAGGGCAAAACTAGATCTTGTGCTTTCAACAGTGAGTAAAGTTAACATTTGTCATTTGTTAAGGCCCATGCATAGCACTTTATATGCTTTTTCTCACTTATTCCCCAGAACAATCATTTTACATATGGGGGAAAAACGAGTTATAGTTTGAATAACCTGCCCAGGGTCACTCAAAGAGCAAGTGGTAGAACCAAAATTCAAACCAAATAGGTCAGTTCCAGAACCCAAGCCCTCAACCACTGTGACATTAGCTGTCTGCATATTTGGCACAGAGTTTTAGCCATTTGTTAAGCATATGGCCTAAACAGTGCAAGAGTCTATTAAACGACGACAGTGTGGCCCCACCATTGCCCCTAAAGGATGAAGGGCGTTCTGCTTCCTCAGCACTCTTGACTTCCCTGGTGGAGGTTCACTTCCAAACAGCCATTTACCTCCCAAAAGCTTTCACCGCTTAAAGAAACTGTTACATAGTATATGACCTTCTGTAACAGGTCAGCAGACTGTGGCCCATCAGTATGCCCGTGAGCCCTACAAACACTTGGCGGAAAAAAGAAAAAGGATAATATTTCCCGACACATGAAAATACATGGAATCAAATCTTGGTGTCCAAAAATAGTTTCATTGGAACTGAGCCATGCTCATTTGTTTATATCTTAACCTTATGTTCATAAGTACTTTTGTGCTACAAGAGCAGAGTTGAATAGTTGGAGCAGAGACCATGTGGCTTGCAAACCCTGAGATATTTATTATCTGGACCTTTACAGAAAACGCTTGCCGACCCCTACCAGAAGGAAAGATTGGATAACTCAGCCAAACTGACAGTGTGGTCCAGAGAGTTGGCCCTGCCTTTTTTTGTTTTTTGTTTTTGTTTTGTTTTGTTAATAATCCACTAGGGAAATCATCTTGCTTCGGTGTGCATTACAGGCTACTTCCAACAGAATGTGAGCAGTGGCACGGACTTCCTTCCCACTTCCCGAGTAGTCAGAAGCAAAGCAGCCTGGGCACAGCGCCTTCTGAGCCCCCGTCAGCCTTCAGCTAGCCTTGCCCTGGGTCTCAGACCCTTATATCCTCTCCCTCTTCAACACATTCCTCATCGAAGGCTGTATGAAGTAATATTTGGGAAAACACATGTACATAATTTTATTTGCCCAAGATAACTTACCGTCAAACTATGATAAACTGGAAATTTAGAAATTAGAAAGCTGGTAGATGGAACTAGAGGGTATTATGTGAAGCAAAATTAGAGAAAGGCAAATATCACTTCACTCATATGAGGGCTTTAAAAGACAAAACAGACGAACATAGGGAAGGGAAGCAAAAATAATATAAAAACGGGACCGGGACAAAACATAAGAGCCTCTTAAATATGGAGAACAAACAGAGGGTTACTGGAGGGGTTGTGGGAGGGGGGATGGGCTAAATGGGTAAGGGGCATTCAGGAATCTACCCCTGAAATCATTGTTGCACTATATGCTAACTTGGATGTAAATTAAAAGAAAGAAAGAAAAGAGAAAGAAAGAAAGAAAGAAAGAAAGAAAGAAAGAAAGAAAGAAAGAAAGAAAGAGGAAAGAAAAAAAGAAATTAAGAAAGCTGACATCCAGGGGGTTGAAATGATAAAGCTTTGTTAAACCTCATACTTGTACAGTGCTTCCACATGTGTTCTTATTTAATCATTCTTTAACTTCAAGTGAATATCAGATAACACTGCTCATTTCCTCCTCTCTCTTTTGAGAGTCAAGTTTATGAGACTTCCCCCCCCCCCTCCTTGATTTCTACATTCCACTTCTTGGACTTTTTGACACTCCCTCAAGATGTCAGTTGTAGTATATTGCAGCTGGGAAATTGCCTTGTCCAATTTTTTTTTTTTTTTAAAGAATTGAGTTCTTAACGCGGAAATAAATCATCAAGGTTCAAGGAGTTGTTTATACATTTAAAAAGCAGGGAGGGGTCAGCTCAGTTCTGATTTGATGGGCTGCTGGCAGGGAAATGAAATCTATTGACATGTATAGCTTCTCCCCGTACCCTCCCTACCCCCACCCCCACCTATGGAATCCTATTATGGAAATATGACTTTCAGAGTCTCATTGATACCCAGGCTGCAGGACCCAGGATGGGGCCATTGGAGAGCAGATGGGAAGGTAAAGCATTGTGAGACCATCCTGGCTGATTTTTTCTAAAAGTCTTCTTGGAATGAGTTTCCTAGAACTGAGTTCTGGTAGTCAAGGCCACAGGGATAGAGGCACTGAGGAGAGCAGCCAGAGCAGCTTTGATTAGGTTGGAGGTTGGAGAGGTAGGGTCAGAGGACCAAAACTTTATTTTGATATTTTCTGGATGAAAGTCTTTTTAGTAAGATTTGTAGTTTAGCTGTTTGCCATCCCATATTCGTGGGAGGACTCATATGGTAGTTGGAGTCCTGAGTGCCGCAGAGCACATTATGTATATCAGCACACTTCACATCCAGGACCTCCTGGGGCCCTCACAGAGTCCCTGCTTGATGAGCGACTGGTGCAGAAATGATTATTCTTTTTAGACACAAAACTGGAAACTCAGAGAAATTGAGTTTGCTTAAAGTAATAGAGATTGTTAATGACAGTGACAGTGCTGGAATTTCTGGGCTTCTGGTGTTTTGTTTTCCACCCCCACGTGACCTCTGTTATGAAAGAATAATCTTCGGAATCAGGCACACAGGGGCTCAGTATCAGCTTTGCCATTTAATAGCTGGGTACTTTGGACTAGTTACGAAATTCTTCATTTCCTCATTTGTAGACATAAGGATAGCAACTGTATCACAGACTCATGAGGTACTAATGAGACCATGGGAGTGAGAGCCTCTGGTCCAGTGCCTTCCACAGTATGGATATTCAATACTGTTTTCTTTTTGTTCCATTAATACAAATCCTTTCGTCTCTGTGATACAAACATGTGCGCATACACATATGTATTTGTATCATTTAATCTACATCCTCCGTAAGAGATTGAAGAAACGAAAATTCTATTTCTTGAGGTACAGTCAGATCCCCTAAGCAGTTAATAGCAGAGCCAGAACTAGAATGAAACTGGCCTCATGACACCTGAGCCCAGGCCATCCTTTACCAGAGACCTCACCTGCTGCAGGAGTCCCACTGGTTTGATGACGAATCCATCAAAGCACTTTTGTATTGAATAGATGTGGATTTTTGTAGCCTTCACAGTGAAGATGTGCTTACCCTCTAACCTAAGTCTCCCTAAACTGCCACCAGGGCCTGCACATAAACTACATCCTCATCAACATCCCATTATGGTTTTTTGATGCGGCACATACCTGTCAAAGTGCCTGTTTACAATATAAAGACTTGGATATCCAGACTGGGGCTTGGGGCTGCTATTTTGCCTTTGTTTTGCAAAGATTGAAAACAAAGGCTGCTATTTTTCTTTGTTTTGCAATAGAATTGAAACCTCTATTCCCCCATCCCCCAAAGCACCTGTTTCCTGGATTTGTAACACCATTTCCTAAAATTGCTAATAAGGCACCCTGGTATCCCTTGGTAACTACCACTGGGGAGCTTTGGGCAAGGATTATTAAACATACACCCACCACTCATTGTGCTTCACAGCTCTGTGATGGCCAAATCTGTAAGCCCCCTGGGTTTAGTGGTTGAAAGTGGATACATGTAGTATGACCAGCAAGAATTTTGGTGGCTTTTATCACAGAAGGCACTAGGAGGACCTTAAATCATCCTGTGGGTGTGACAGAAAGCCGAGTTGTGCCCCCTCTCCCCTGCATTCCTATTTTTGATGCGGTGTGGAGCAGTGTCTGTCTTTGACTCTTTTAGTTGACCCAATGCTCCTTTCTAAATTTCTTCCCTGTGCCCCTAGCAGCTCACTTTGGCATTCTCCCCAGTTTCTCCAGACTTGAAGTGAGTTCAAGGGCACGAACCAATGAAAACAGTTACTGATTCAGGAGAATGAAAGGATACGTGGTGCGGAACATGAAGCCTGCATACAAAGAAATAAGATACTGCTAAATATGCTAGTTCAAAAGATGGAGGGGCTGTTGTCTCCCTTAATATGAGCATCACCAACTCAATAAGTAGGAAGATTCAGGGGAAGTTCATCCCTGGGAGAAGGCATGGTGACACTTCACTGTATCAGCTGCCTCCAGAGGCCCCGCCCACTGGGCTGGCCTGGTCTGGTCAGGGAGGGTAGAGGAGTTGATCATGCCAAGCTCTAACACACCTTTCCCTCTGTCACCTACAGGTGTTAACAGAACTGAAATCCGACAACCAGAGGCTGAAAGATGAAAATGGTGCCCTCATCAGAGTCATCAGCAAACTGTCCAAATAGACTAGGCTCCAGATTTAGGAGGGATAGGACAGCATTTGCTGCCCCCATGCCTCTTCTCCAGCCATTGTCTTCCAACCAAAAGAAGTGAATGTTTTGGTGGAAGGACCACTTCTTTCTGCCCCTCTTCCAGTCACCTTCTCTGCACTGTACATTTCCTCTGCACTCTCAGTGCCCTGTTCCTCCTGTACCCCCACCCCCTGAGTTTTATGACAGTTTTAATTGAAGCATGATTGTGATAATTGGAGCCATTCGAGCCATCTGGAGAAGGCCTTGGGGAGTACACCAGGCTCAGCTGTGGACCCCAACTTCCTGCTGCTCAGCTACTTGTCCACATTGGATTTGGTCCAAACATGTAAGGCCTCTACCCAAACCAGTACCCCACAGCCTTTCACGCTCTTCCAGTGTCCTCTGATATAGGTGAGTCTTATGGTGGCCACTCCAGGATCCTGTCTGGGATGCCAAGAGAAACAGGATGTTGGCAAAATCACCCGACAGCTTCTGGAGCTGTGTTTCCATTAGATTCAAGGTGACAGTGACTCTGCATTGAAGGTCTCTGCTAGTCTTCACCTCAGGAACTGACTTTTCTCTAACTCCTTGCTGGTGTTACTGTTACTTTTTCTATCAACAACCCAGTAACATCCCTGACTAGTCTTAACTCCTACTCCTCCCTCATGCCTCGTCCCCTTCCCCAGGGCTCAGATGACCCTGGCTTCATTTATTCCTTTCCTTTCTATCCTTTTATTTTTCTTTCTGTCTCCCCTCCACCACCTCACCACATGGTGTAAAAGCTAGAACGGAGCATCTGACCTCCCTTGCCTTTGGCCATTATGGAAGGTCATTTCTCCTGGGGCACTCTGGAGACCAGAAGAATTGCCTTGGTGGCAGCACCACCGGCCTTCTCGCTGAAAAGCCAGACCATGGCATAAACGTCAGCCCACTGTTCTCATCTCCTACGTGTTTTCCCTACACAGTGAGTTTCTTTAGTAGAAAATCTGGGCTCTGAACACCCCATTCCGCCTCACCTCCTTTTGGCCTTGTTTTCCTCTCTTCACTCTGACACCTGCTCCTAACGAAAAAGGAAGTCCTCGCAAGGAGGCATGAGAGCTGAGGAGGGTAGATTGATGGGAGGTAGACTAGGGAGTGAAAGCAGGTTGGAAAGACACATATGGTGTAGAGTAGAGTAGCTGGGGACACTTGCAACCTCGTGACAAAGAAGGTACAAGATGGCGGCCCATCGTGCTGTGATAACGGTGGTGAATGCGACTGTTTCTGGTGGCTAGATTTAGGGGAGAGACCTTTGTTTCCTTAGAAGCCAGCAGGAACAATGGCTCTTAACAGAGGTTGAAAGTGATGAGATCCTTCCAACCCATTCATGAGAGTCATGGAATCTTTGGCAAAGCCCAGAGATCCTATGATGGAGCTTTCCGTTGTTGTGTCACAGGGACCACCCCTCACACACACAGACCACGGTCAGGTGTTCCCTGGTGGCTGTGCACTTAGTCCTTGGAAGTTGGGCAACTCTGATAACCAGAAAGTTTTTCCTAACATGAGTTAAGGTCTGCCTGTGGGTTCTCCACGTTGTCCAGTACTGCCCTTTGATGTGACAACCCTTCAGATATGTGGAGGCGGGGATCTCCCCTTAACCTTACTTCCCAGCTGATGTTTCCCCAGTCCTTTGGGGCACTCCCCACATGGCATACTTTTCCTGTCTGTCACATCTCGTCTGTCGTCTCTTGGGAAAAAACAGCCTTTTAAAATATGCCCAGACCTGGACAGATACTCCATTAGCACAAAATTAAACCATTGGTCCTTGGTGATGACCCAATATTAATACTCAACGTATTTGCTCTTTATCGGTATTCTCCCTTGGTTCGTTTATTTTGAGTGTGCAAGTCATTTAAATTCTCCTCATTTTAGAGCTGCCCATGATATTCAGCGCTTTGAGTGATCCATTCTCTTAACATATACTACCTCTGTCCATTTTTTATTTCTTTCCAGAAAATGACAATATAGTTCTCCATGGCTCTTTGAAACATTACATGCTCTTTAAACCAGAGGCTATAATTCAAGATCCTAATTCCAAAATAGGAAATATGTCTCCCCTGGCAAAACCCCATTTTTAGAGTATACAGAAGTCTCTCTTCCATTTCCAACTATTTTCCAAGAGAAGCTGCTACTGATTAGGATTTTGTATGATCATGGGAGCGCTGTGCACTCAGTTCTCAGGGAATGCTAAATTAGAGTAAAATGTTTCCTCGCTTCCACTATAAACATCTCCTTCATTCTAGGGAGAGGGGAAATCAACACAAGGTGTTGAGTAATTGGTTCTCCTGGCACATCCTGGACGTTGGGCAAGGGATGGGGGTGGTTGCTGCCTCTTTCTCAGAAAAAGAATTATTAGGAAAACATTTTGACCCTCTTCCGTTAGATAGACAGGGTAAAGGGGGTTACAGAGAGTTCCCTCAGATCTGTTTGTGTCTTTCAAAAGCGTGGGACAGAGTCTAAAAACTCTTAGGGTGGTGTTATGCCCCTGCTGCTTCACGCAGCCCTTTCACATTAAAGATGCCTTTTCTTGCCAGAAAAGTTTTCCTTGTGATGAAAAATTAACAAGCTTCTCAATCTCAGGAATATTGAATTCTATGGCCAAGAGCTCATGAAAGTGTAAACCACGCTAGGTAATTTCAGGCACTCTCTCCTATGCAATTAATTTTATTAGACAGAGAGACTCTGAATTCTGGTCCCTTTCCAGAAAATAAAACACCCTTTCTTCACAGTTGGATTGACTGGAAGCCCCAGGAGTGATGGTTAGAGACCTAATGACCAGCTGTGCACCCTGGGTGCCAGCCACAGCAGGCCCCCGTTCTCTTGTGCTGTTGGTCTCTCTGGTGGCCACAGAACTTCTGTCCTCAACCTGCTGGTTTGGATGCCCGTGAGCACCCCAGATAGCTCAAAGCTGCATGAATACTGCCAGTCTGGCCAACAATTTGGGGCCCGGCTGTGTCACTTTAGTCTTTACATGAAATATCAGAATGAGGAAGAGAAGGTTCTCAGTACAGCTTTATATCCTCTGTTCTCATTAATTTGATATTTTTCAAAACCAAGCCACACCTTTGGGAGTAATGGTTTGGCCATTCCAGAGATTCTCTGGCTGAAGTTGCCTATTTGTCTTTCAAGGGCTGCTTATTCTTTTCCAGATAGCTCTTGGGCATGATGGCCTCTGACCCCAGTCCTGGTCTCTAGTGCAACAGGGTTATGCAAATCTTGGGGTGTTGCCTTGAAAGAATCTACAGAATAGACCTGCCCCGGGCTTATTCAGTGCACTGAATTCTCTTTTGGGCAGTCTCACTTGATATTTCCTGGAACCTCCCTGCCGTGTCCTATCCAACAGCTGGATGTGTTCTCTTCTCTTCTGGGCCTTCCTGTCCCCCATTCCATGTTTGAGACCAAGATGCATGCATTGCTGTCTGAGGCCACTGGTGGAAGGAGGCTTCAGATCTCTGGTTTGGATCATTTCACATGCTTTCCCTGCCCAAAACAAAACGTGCTTATTGGTCAGTTCCAAGAAGGCTGAAACCCCACGTATCAGCCTATGAATCCCACAAAAATGTGTGTGAACTGTTTTGCTATCAGGGGCTTTTAACTGAGCCAGAGATGAGAAAAGAAACTCTCAAGGCCATGCAATTGGTTCAGTCTCTGGATTTCTGGCCCCAGTGCAGCCTCTTCTCACCAGACAGACAGATACACTGTCTCCCCTCCGAGAATGGCCAGCGTTTCAGCCCCGGCCGCTGGCACAGGAGAAGGTCCTGGCGACATGGGTGCCCTCCGTGTGCGGTGGTGGGTGCAAGGTGAGCAGAAGCGGCATGGACATGAGAGAGCTATTTAATGTGTTGTCAGCTATTCGGCCTCCAGGCTGCTTTGCACCACAAAAGGGAAAGTGTGTAAAGGATTCGGCAACTGAGCCAATAGGCAGGGGGGACACCTAATTCCACCCCACCCAGTGAGCCACCATTTTCACTAGAGCTTAAGGACGTCACACTACATGGACCCCTCTTCCAGCCATTCTCAGGGGCCGTTGTTTGTGCTAACACTGCACCTAACTTTAGACACACAGTTGTCAATTATTGGTGGTCCCCGCCCAAATCTAGGCCCAACTGTAACTGCAGATCTTGGTCTCCATGCTGTTTTTTTTTTTTTTAATTTTTTTTTTTTAACGTTTATTTATTTTTGAGACAGAGAGAGACAGAGCATGAATGGGGGAGGATCAGAGAGAGAGGGTGACACAGAATCTGAAACAGGCTCCAGGCTCTGAGTTGTCAGCACAGAGCCCGACGCGGGGCTTGAACTCACGGACCACAAGATCATGACCTGAGCCGAAGTCGGACATTTAACCGACTGAGCCACCCAGGCGCCCCTCCATGCTGGTTTTTAAGACAGACTTCAACCCATCAAAGGATGTGATTCCTCTGACCCAATTAGCAAGACAGCTTTGAGGGCAGAATAAGGCAACATGAAGGGATAAGCCCCTAGGAGTCAGAACTTCGGATTCGAGGGCCAACTCTTGGGACCTTGGGAAAAGGCACCTTCCCTGTCTGCAAATGGCGGTTGGACTGATAATCCTTGAGATCCCTTCTAGGCTTCAGATTCCGTGATTTGTTTATACCTAGGAATTTCAGAATATTTCTTACACTCAGAATTTTTGCTCTTTCCAAGGGCAAAAATTCTTGGTTTCTTCTGGATTCAAACTGTTTTAACATCAGCAAGTCAAGGTTGGCTTCTCATCCTTGTTAGAAAGTGAATTTAATACTGAGGGTAATTGAATGGTGTTGGCAATTGCTTTCCCTCCTAATGGCTGGGTAAGAATATTAAAACCTGCAGAGGTGGAAATTGGAGCTCATGGGGAAATGGATAGAAAGCAATTTGTTGCAGGCAGCCTTTGGACAAATTGTTTTAATAGGAAATAGAGCTGCTCCTTCATAGATTTCCTCCACCTACCTTTCCTCCACCTTCTCGAATGTGGTCTACGTGGCCGTTCGCATCCAAAGAGCAGACATTGCCTTTCTGCTTAGCACCAGCTTGCTCGTAGTCTTAAATTCTGCCCTGTATTAGCAAGAGAATTTTCCTCAGTGAGAACCTCAGCCTTTAGTTCTGTTGAGCTCCTCTGGATTCTGGACTAGAAGTAGGAGGTTCCGGTGCTGTTCACGATGGTCCTTCCTTTAAGCAGGTCTGCAGGAGCACTCTACCAGGGCAGTAAAAGCTTTAGACCCTAAGTCCACACAGCCGTATTGCATAGAACAGCACTCAGCCCTGACAAGCCTCCTGCAGGACCCGGTGTGAGCAGAGTGGAAGGACAGAGACCCTGAAAGGGGAGGTGGCCATGAGCTGCAGTGGGAAGGTGGGAAGAAGGCAGAACAAAGAGCAGCGTGGAGGCCGCCAGCCCCAGAGGAAGGGGTCACTGGGCCGCGGAGCCGCATGCAGGGGAATGAGTGCTGGCTCTCTGGTGCCCTCATCCTTTGGCCCCCAGCGGAGCGCAGATTTTAATCAGCTTCCCTAATGGGTATCGACATTGCTTGGGAGCAGCGGACCCTATCAGGGAACAGCTATTGATCGCTTGTGTTCTGATTAGATTGGAAAACAGATCAACTTCGCTGCTGCCCAGGAACTGTTATTGTCACAGCTACTCGGGAAGGAGGTGGTCTCTGGGGACGGAGAAAAACCAAATCGAGAATCTTGACTAGCCTGCCAACGACTACAGGGGAAGAGATGCATTCACTTGTCCTTTGAGATTTGTGGGTGAGCGTCAAATTGTACCTAGTGTGGCTTGCAACCCAGTGTCCCGGAAGCCCCTCCTCAGGAAGAACTGTAATAAGAGGCTGTGTTTACAGACAGGCACCACCGATGAGTGATGAATTGACGAATGATCTTACCTAAAGAGGTTTAACAATTTGGAGAGCACTCTGGCTTCTAGCCTGTGTGCATACACATGCACATTTGCTAGCACAGAGCTTTCAGAAGGAAGTCTGCCATATTCTTGATGAACCAGTTTTATCCAAGTGTATTGTCCTGTTCGTTCTTATATTTTGCTTTCCCCCTGCCCTTCCAGTCCCCTAAAGGACTTCTCCCTGAGCCATTCTCCCATCTGCTTATCATTTTGCACTGTGATTCTTCCAGAGTGATACTTTCCGTTATTTCTCCAAATTTCCCCCTCACGCTTCCAATAAACTTCTTGGGTGTCCCCTTAAAGTAACATGAGGGTGCTCTTATGTCCTTCTCCCCCTCCCCCCGGGAAAACATACCATTCACCCTTCCTCTCTCATCTTCCTCCATTCTTTGTTCTTTGCTTTTCTCACTTGGAGCTGATGGTACTTAGGGGAGGAGGTTTTCCACAAATCAGCCATGATTCCTGGAGGAGTTCCATACGCCAGCAACTACTACCACCACCACCACCCTCTTCTAGTTTCAGAGGTCCCTGGCTGTGCTAATGGCCTCTCGGAAATGAGGTTTGAATGGCGGGCCTGTTCGACTTCTCCACAGACTGGCCAGAGAGACCATGGGTAGCCATGTCTAGTTTTTGTTCTGAGAGTTTTGACTATTTCCAGCTAGAGACAGAGTGTCTTCTCAGAAGAAAACTTCAGCCCATTGCTGCCTTGCAGGAGAAGATTCAGGAAAGGCACAGTGACTGCAGTGAGCCTGTCTGAGCCTCTGAAGTCCCACAAAACCAGAGTTGGGGGATGAGTGCAGATCCTGAACAGGGACATGTGGTGTCAGCATTTACTAGACTCTCACCTTAACATATCTGACCTTGCCTTTTCTCCCTCCCACACCACTGAAGCCTGGGACAGATCCCAGTGTGTCCTCTGGTGAAGAAGGCCAAATAATGAGCCATTAGAGGAAGAAGGACGTAGGGGCTCAAGCACAGAACACCAGCAGGGGTAAGAGAGGGTTCTGGAAGGATGCACAAATCCACAATAACTCTGCTTCTAGTTAGTGTCCCTTGAGCCCTTGAACGATCGGGCCTGCCACCTAGCTGGCACCTAAGTAGGGCCATCATCTCCCTGAAGAGGGAGGGAACATGTTTTGCCCATGCACTCCCTGCTCTCGGAGAATGTACGGACTTACGCCATTCAGACTCAGCCTTTGTCTTTATGGCTTCCCTCCCTCCGTTCTTCCTCTGCCTTGACCTTGATCAGATAGGGGCGAGAAGAGCTTATAAGAACCACTCTGGGGTCTTCATGCCTCTCCCATTTTCAGGGTTGAATTTTGTGTCTTCTCCACTCACTCCACTCTTCACTCCCGACCTCACTTCCACCGCAGTTCAAGCGCCAGAAGTAACGTTTCCAGCTGAGTTGTGTGGATTAATTTCAGTCCCTTGTAAATACACCTGGGGCGGGCTAGGGGCATTTAGGGAGGGGAGCCAGATTCGCTTTGTGAATTGAATGTATTTTTATGCAATTTTGAGTGGCCTTTCAACCCTGAGATGAATGATTTTGTTTTACTGGTTGTTATTATATAGTATTAAGTATTCTGTGTTTGAAAGTTTGGGAATAATAATATTCACATCTATATGATGCCTGTAAACACAACCATATTTATAAATGAGTAAATAAAACCGTGTTTTAACTTTGTGACTACGTCTCCACAATTCAGGAAATGGGTTTATAGAATCTCCCATCTGGGGCAGCCCCTTCCAATACTTGGGGGCTTCCCCCTCCTGCCTCTGTCCCAGGAAGAGCCGCAAGTGAATCACTGTCCTTGAGAGCAGGGTCTCTGGAGTCGGGCCCAGGAAAAGCCTAGGCTGGAGGTTCAAAAGAACCATTAGAAGAAATCAAGATTCCCAGTGTCGAGTGACTAGAAATATGGTTATTTCTTTGAAGAGAGCAAGGCTCACTGACAGGTGTGGAGGCAGGCTAGATGGACACTAATGCACTCTTGCGTATGGACAAAAGAGGGCTAGAGAGGCGGTAGCTTTCTTGGGCTCCTGGAGGTCTCCCGGCTCTCACCCTTAGCTCTCTGCCATATACATAATGGCCCTCCCTAGGTCACTGTTTGACACAAAAGAGCCAAAACCACTCTGTAGCTTCAGACTACAAAGGTAGCTAGCTTGGGGGTTATCGGAGGTTAAATCCAAGCTCCCAACGAAGGAGCCATGCGCAGGGAGGAGGCTGCTCAGGCCCGCTGGCAGCCTTGGCAGGTGGGAGGCCAGGTCTGACCTCGCTCGGCCAACGTTCGGGTCTGGTTTCTCCATCCAGCAAGCCCTGCCTCTGGCTTTCTCAGCCCTGTGCATTCTGCCAAGCAGAAATCCCTGGTCACTGACTTGGCGCAAGCACGGGGAGTCGGGGAGGAAAGATTCTTTTCCCTTGCTGTCACCCAGCTGCTTGTAGCCCGAGCAGCAACAGAACAAACACACATGATGTCATGGTTGAAGAGTTCAGACCTGCCCTGGGGCCCGAAACAGAGGCAAAGCAGCGCGTGTGATGCGAGGGCCTTCCGAACAGCAAGTGTCCTTTCTCTTTCTGGATTCCCGCCCCCACATCCCCCCCCACCCCTCCCCTGCTGGACCTGCTGAGGTAGGCAGAGCCGGAGTATCCCCTAGCGGCCAAGTAGTCCAGTCTTCAGAGGGGACGAGCCCACGGCGGAAAGCTCACGTTCTCAGGAGAGTCGCCTTGGACAAATCCCCAGTCCCTGGGCTGAGCAGGCTCCTGCCCCTCACCTTACCGGGCCACCCAGCCTACCCTGCTCAGGAACTAAAGCAGCAAGACCAGATCTGTGCCTGGACCTTACCGGCCAGCCCCAGCCTGGGCCCGGAGGCCCCACTCCCACCTGGCTGTCGTTACACAGAGCTGGGATCTCAGCCTGGGCTAAGCTCACAAAATGGCAGAGGCTCGCCGGTCTTCAAGACCAGGAGACAGGCCACGGGCTGTAGAGGGAACTGAGGAAGGAGCTTAACCCTTTCCAGCTCTTGGGGGGGGGGGGTGGTGGTGAGCTTGTGTAAAACCTTGAGAGACTCGTTTTGGGGACTGAAACTTCATTCTGTTTTTAAAAACCGGAACTGAACTACTGAACTAGGCAGAGGCATATGAGTGAACACGGGCCTGCTGCGTCCTCATTCTTGATAACTGGACACTCTGCAAAACAGATTTTCCTGGGGCGCCTGGGTGGCTCAGTCGGTTAAGCGTCCGACTTCCGCTCAGGTCATGACCTCACGGTTTGTGAGTTCGAAGCCCTGCGTCGGGCTCTGTGCTGACAGTTCAGAGCCTGGAGCCTGCTTCCGATTCCATGTCTCCCTCTCTGCCCCTCCCCCGCTCACACTCACACTCTCTCTTTCAAAAATAAACACGTTAAAAAAAAAACATTCTCTTCAAATTCTCCTTCCCCAGGCCCAGCTTCCTTGTGTAGCGCTCAGACTGTGGCTGTTCCCCAAGCCCAGCCCCCATGGAAAGAAATCAAGGGCCTGGTCCATCCCTCAACCTCCCACAATGCATTCCCCAGCACCACAGTCCTGCCCCCAGAAAGCTGTCGTGAGGGTATGTGTGCCCCACCACCCATCATGGGGTGTGTCCCCGAGAAGAGAATGGGTCTCAGGCCTCTTGTACTGCTTCCCTGAAGGAAGATGCTGGGCTAGAGGCCAGACCCTCACCCTCACCCACCATGAGGCAGCTCCTGCCTGCCCCCTCCCCCCAGCCCAGCAAAAACTAGAGACAGCCCCCACCCCCAGGTTCTTTCAGCTCATTTCTTTAATAAGGAGACGCAGCTCATTACAAAATAACAATTTGACAAGAGATCGGACAAGAACAGAGTCCACATAAGGGGGGGTGTGGAGAGCATTGCCAAGCATGGGGTGGGGACGGCGGGCGGAGAGGGGGCAGGGCTATACATGAGTCCTTCCTATGAAGACAAAGGCAGTGTTCCTGGTGGGGCCGATGCATTCCAGGGGCGACCTGGGGCAGACGAGGGTCTGCCCACCCTGGTTTTGAAGTTTTCAGATCCCTGGGATTTCAGAAAGCAGCAAATCCAGTCCTTAGATGGGGAGGAGTCAGGGCAGAACTTCTAGTCAGGCTTCTTTGAAGAGGGTCCTCCTGGAGTCCTGATGGCTGAGGAGGGCTGGATGGAGAGACCCCCTCTCCGGCCCCACGCACACTTCTCTGCCACCTCCCCAGGCCAGATCCCCTCAATTCTTGCCTGCATTGTGGGTGTGAACAGTGGGAGGGTCCCGGAGAGAGCCAGAAAGAGGTTAGACACTTCGTCCCTCCACCCCTCCAAGCTCCTGATCCCCGCCCACCCGGAGATGGTCCCCAGCGCAAAGATCCCTGGGGCTTCTGCGCGCTCGAGCATACACAGTCACCTCGCAGCCTTTGGCCTTGTCCTCCTCCTGTTCTCGTCTCTCTTCTTCCTCGTGCTTACTAGTCGCCATGCCTGAGGCCTCCTGGCATTATTCCCACGAGTCGTCTGCCCTCATCGGCGCCCCGGGGGCCGGGAGCTACACGTCCCTCTCAGCACCTCTGACCACTGGGTGCTCCTGGCTGGGGCTGCCCTGGGGAGCTGACAGGAGGGTCTGGGGGGGCCAGACCTGCCCACCACTCTCAAAGGAGCCCTGGCAACCCTCAGCTGCCCACTCTGGGGCGCTCTCTGTCAGCCTGCGGGAGGGGACACGGCGGGAAGGGCATAACCCACGGCGTTCTCCGGTGTCCCCCCAAGAGACCCTCCTCCCTCGCCACCCACACACACACTGACCCCGCGGTGTCACGTACGCGGGGTTGGGTCTGTCAAAGCCAGATGGTAATGGGAACCCGAGCCGCTGACTAGCTGCTCCTGAAAATCCTGGTTGCCTCCTCGGCGCCCTTAGGAAAGGTACCCAAAACTATGGCATCCCCACCACTGCCCTGTCCACGCGCAGGGGGGAAATGGAGTTGGACTGTCAAACCCAGGTGGAGGGAGCCCGCTCGGGCAGGGTCAGGTGGGACGTCTCCTGGGGCCCTGCCGGAACCCCCGGACACCATCCGTCCTCATGACGTGGGGCTGAGAGAGCAGGAGGGGTGACAACAGGTGAGCCCTTCACAAGTGTTCTGTGGGGAGCCAGTCAGAGGGACACGGGGGGCTCCTGGGAGGAACCGAGGGCGGTCTCCAGCAGGAGGCCCCCTTTATGGCTTTTCAGTTAATTCAAACAGTGGGAGGAAGGGGCACACCACACACACACACACACGCAGGACACGGAAGCCACCGGGACACCAGACACCCGGCTGGACACGGTGCACGGTACACGGAGGGTCAGCTCTGCAGACGGATGTGCGGCAGGCAGTGGGGACGGACGGGCCTTCAGGGCACCGGTGGTCGTCCCACGTCCCTGAAGGCAGGGCTGGTGCCAGAGCCGGAAGCCGACTCCCCCCCATCGCCGACGGCTCCCACTGGGGGATTCCCGATGGGGTGAGACCGGGTGGGGCTTGGGGACAAAGACTTTACGTGACATAAAATCGAAGGGGCAGCCTCAACGAGTGGTGTGAAATGGGTCTGAGGTCAGGGGTTAGGGGTTAGGGGCACGGCCATGCGGCTATTTACAGAAAGAGACATGCATGTTGAGTAGACAAGACTCGGTTCATATGTTTATAGGTCACTATCGTCTTTTATAGATAACTAAATGCACACGGAAGGGGTCAGATGAGGCTCGAATGGCTTCAGAAGGGTCTTGTTTTGTTGTCGCTTCAAAAATAAAGTATATTCGTGTGTCTTCAAGTCACAGTGTCCCCTTCTCAATGTTGCAGCTCGAAAAGCAGTAAGATCCTTGGTGACCAGTCTCTGGCCCCCTGGGACTGAGGGGGGGGGAGCAGAGGGGACAAATGGTCATAGAATAGGGGTGCCAGATAAAACACAGGACGGCCAGTTGCATTTGAACCCCGGGTAAACAACACATCACTTTTGGCGTAGTATGTCCCAAATTCTGCCTAGGCCATACTTAGCCTCAAAATTATTTTCTGTTTACCCGAAATTCAAATTTAACTGGGTATCTTGTATTTTTGTTTGCCAATCTGACAACCATGTCATGGCGCTCTGGGCCACCAAGACCAGGCCTTGGGACCCTTCGCTGCCTGCCACCATGCAGGGCTCGGAGACAGGGCCCCCGACCAGCCTGAGGTGGGAAGGGGGAGGGTAGAAGGGACAGAGTGGAGGGTGGGAGGGCAGGTCTTGGCTCGATTTCTTCCTACCTTTACGGGGGCGGGGGGGGGGACACCAAAAGACAGCCTCTCTCTGTATATGGTTGGGTGAGACCGAGAGTTAGCATACATTAAAGGATCATGGAATCTCTCACTTGCGACCCCAGGGGAGTTTCTTAACCTCTCTGCTCACCCACCACCACCCCGCTGCATGGAGGCAGGTTTGTCAGGGAGCTGGTTTTACCCACAGGAGGGACTGAGGCAACCCCTCTCTCCTCTCTCGCTGAAGCCCTGGGCCAGCAAAATCATCCCAAATTGATTCTGCAGAAACACAACCATGTATGGTTGCCTGGGAAGAAAAAAAAAAACATCACCTGAGACTGTGCTCTAAATCCTGCTGTCCCGTCCTCCACCTGAGGGACCCCTGCCAAGTCATTTCTCGTTCATGCCAAGCATCTGCTCGCTCACTGTCTGGGGCTGCCCGAGGGTTCTCTACCCGGCTGTCCCCAGGCCTCAGCTTCCACTTTCAAAGACCAACAATCTGCCTATGGCTCTGGCGGAGTTAGTTTCCCTTCTGGGATGATTATTCAAGGAGAAAGGAGCCCGAGTTTTCTGGCTTCACCCCATTTCTGGGTGGGATTGGGTTTCAGTCTTTGTGGTCTCAGTCCCTGTGGAAAAAAATCTCTTCTACGCTATTTCCTGCCTGGAATAGACGGGAAACTCATAACCACAGAGGCCTCCAGAACCCTTCTCTAGTCAAACCCTAGCTCCTAATTAGGGCCTACAGCCCACCCTAACGTCTCCAGAAATAAGCCAGCCTGCATGGCAATGAAGGTTCAGAATGATGCTCCGGAGTTAGAGTAACATCAGCCCTCAGGTGTAGAAAACTCACGACTCTAAGTTTACCTGCCTAGTTCACGGGGCTGGATAGATGCCTTGACTAGGATGGCTCGTTTGGGCCAAGCACCCATCTCAGGACCAGCCAGAACCTAGGTGGGGTGCAGGGGTGGGGGAATGATTGCCCACACACAGGTCTCGTCCTGGCTCTACACCAATGCCAACAACACTCAGTCTCTCAGCAACCTGTCCCCACCTGCTCACTAGAGGTGGGCCCAGAGTAACAAAATCCAGCCCCTGTCTCTTGGCACATGGACACCCACACCACCTAGAGGTGCCCACCATTTCTTTTCCTCCCCATCAGGAGAGTGGCAAATCTCGGGCTCTGGAAGGGCTGAATCGGGTTCATGGGCTGAGAAGAATCTCAGGCGGTAGGAAGCCCATCGGGAAAGGGCAAAAGAGTGAAGGTAAGGAAAACAAGATGGACAATCCTCTGAGCAAGGTTTGTGGGATACGGTGGGGAGAGAGACCCTGAGAAAGCACCAAAACCTCACAGCTCTGGAGACTGGAGAAGAGCCCAGTGACTCCTGATGCCCATAGCAGGACATCCTACTCTGCAGTCAGCTGGGTTCTGAAGGCACCCCATTTTCCGACAACTCTCCACCAGGACCACAACTCTGGTCCCGAGGACCAAAGCTCATAGTCCTTGTCGGAGTCTTACCTTCTCATCATTAAGTACACACCCAAACTCACACAGGCTCCAGTAAAATACGACCTCCCATGTGCCAAGGGCCACTTGCAAGAAGGAGAAGGGTCTCTGAGAGATGGGCAAGGTTCAGCCCTGCTTCCCAGTCTGCTTCTGGGGGAGGTGTTCCCTCATTCCTTGCTCTAATCAAAACACATGGCACAGCGGAAACAAAAAAAAAAAAACCATTTCCTTTCTTTTAATAAAATAAAAAGATGCTCTGGACCCTCAAACCCTGAGTCTCTCTAACGCTGTCCGTCTGTCTCAGGTACCTATAGAAAACTGAGGTGGTCCCCATGGGACAGGACAGGAAGTGCTGCCATTTTTGCTGGGAAAGAGAGAGATCCCCAAGCTTTGGGGAAGCTATGAGTATTCTGTGGCGAAGAAATGGCAAGGGCCTGAGGGCTTCACGGATGGAAGAGAGAGGCTGAAGGAAGGGAGGCAAGGGTGGGAGAAAGGAGCGAAAGGAAGTGGTGCTGGCCTTAGGTCATGTGGGACCTGACTCTCCTGCCCAGGCTGAAGGTTTGGAAGGAGGCTCAGTGCAAACTTGACTAACATATATATGGCTTTTTATCAATGCTGGGGACAAAAGGTGAAGAGGGAAAGGGACACAACCGAGCGTGGGGTAGAAACCCCGGCAGGTGTCCTCCACCACCCATTTGGAATGGATGTCCTGCTTCTTGGCATTCATAGAGAGACGCCTCCCCAAGGAATAGTAGGATGGGGCCTCCCCACAGGTCTCCCTGGGCCACGTCAGCTACCCACAAACTATCTGGCACGGAAGGCAGAGGAGTGGGAGCCGGGGGGGCACGGATCTCAGCACCCCCACCTATCTCATCCGGGAAATTTCTGCCGTCTCTCCACCATCCTCCCCCTTCTTACCTGGACCTCAGGGGGACAAGAATTCAAACCTTCTTTTTAGAGTCTCTGGCTCTGTACAGAAAACAGTCTTCAGATAGTGTTGCTCCACTTAGATTAAAAGAGAAAACAGAAGCAAAAGCATGATGGGGAAAAAATGCAAATGAACCGCATAGCTTATATTCTGGAAAGGGAGAAAGCATCTGTGTTTCCCACTGGAAGGGGGTAAAGAAGATCCAGGAGTTTCATTTGGTCTTTCTAGGTAATGGGTCTTCTTTCTTCATAGTTTGACGTTAACTGTCAACAACAGTGAGGTCCCAGGACTGATGGTCCCTGTTAGAGTCTAACCAATCTAGTGAATAGTTCATGTCCACGAATGTCCCAGAAACCACACTTGTGGGGAAACAAGGCCTGACGAGAGGAAGTCTATGATGGCATCAGGTTTTTGGTCCTAGTTCTGGACAAGTCCAGTCTCCACATCTTGCCTCCCAAATAGCCACCCACAAAGAGTATGGGAGCTTCTGACACCCGACCAGGATTCTGAGCCCTCTCCACGAGCTGACGGAAGATCTCCCACTTAGACAGTGGACGTCTCTTCACTTCAGGGTTCCCGAAGAGCCTTCTCTTCCCACACAACTTCACTGTCCGTGGTTCATCCCAGAAATGCAGAGAGATGCTCCAACACACACGCGCGCGCGCGCACACACACACACACACACACACACACACACACACATCATAGGCCACTGTGTTGCCTTCCCTGTCAGGAAACAGGATGTGCTGCCATTTTGTTGGTCCAGAACACTCAAAACACAGGAAGTGCTGTGACTCTCTGCTGAAAGAGGGCCTCACTCAGGGTGAGGTTCAAGTGAAGCTTTGAAAGAGTGAGAGGGAAACGTGACAGGGCATGCAGCAAGGACAGCTCCTGGGACGATGAAAAGAGCCAGGCTTCTCTTTCACCTGTTAGGGGACTCTCCTCACACAGCCATCAGAGGGAAGTTGGTCTCTCAAAAGAGATAAAGGAAGGAAAAACAAGGACACAACCACAAACAAATGAGAAAGAAAACCTCTAAGGTTGCATAACTGAGGTATTGATAGCTCTGGATCTTGTCAGTGTCTGTAACGGTGCGGGATCCCGGCCGCTGCTGCCTACTTGTTCTTGCCCAGAAGCGCGTCCACCTCTTCCTCGGGCTTGAGCGAGTGCCACTGGGCGATGGGCCTCCGGGGGTTGGCCAGCATGTCAGACCAGTGCCGCAGCTCTGTGCCCGTGGCGTTGCTGCCCACGAAGATCTTGCCAATGGCTTCGTTCTTGCCCAGCTTGTCATAGTCCAGCACAGTGACCACCACCTGGACTTTCTGCGGGGAAACAGAGGAGGGAGGGAGGGAGGGAGGGAGTTGGCAGGTGGAAACGCACGATCTCGTGACCAAACTTCTCCTCCTCTATCCTCTACTCCAAATGCCCCGCAAGGAGAGGCCTCCCAGGGCGGCTTGCTTCTATCTCTGAACTTACTTCCAAGACTGAACTTAAAGGGAGGCAAAGGCTGCACATTCTGGAAACAGCCTTTCTCCCTACCAGTAGGCACTTACCCAGCATGTGCTGTGCTCCAGCCACTGTTGAGTGCCTGGAAGTGGAGGGCGGTGAAGACAAGGGAAGAGGAGTACTTCACCTTAATGAAAGCAGTAGACCCATACTCAGAAATTTACAACACAAAGTGAGGCAGGTTCTGCTAGAGAGGTAAGCGCAAGGTACTACGGGAACTCAGACGAGGCGACAGTCCTCCTCGGGTCAATCAAGAAAGGCTTCACCAAGGAGGTGACATAGAAACTGGGAGGTGAAGGCTGAGGACTTCTCTAGGCAGAGAGAGAAGAGAATCCCAAGAAGCAAGAGGAGCCTGGGCGGAGGCATAGAAATAGAAGTGTGCACTTGGTATCTTGGAAACAGAAGAAGTTCAGAGTCACTGAGGTTGAGTGTGAGAACAACCAGGCAGGAAATGGGGTCAGCAGGGTGGGCTGTGCCGGGTGGGGTCAGCTAAGGAGTGTGCCTTTTGTTCTTCAGGCAAGCAACAGGGAGCTCCCAAAGACTCCTGGGAGGAGTGGCATGGATATTTCAGGAAGAGACCCCTCACATCGAGGTGGGAGATTCACTGGAGGAGGACGGGGACTGACAGGTGGGGAGGCCGGCCGGGGGCCAAGGGGGGAGCTGTGGGGGCTGGGTAGTGAATGCCTGAACCAAGGTGGGGCGGTGGGAATGGAAGCAGGGGCCAGGCTGGAGAGGCACTGAGGGGAGAGAATCAAAAGGACTTGGTGGTCAGTTGGACTGGCCGAGGTGACACTCGGGACCTTTCTTCATCCTGCCCCACAGCCCACTCAGGCTACTCAAGCTCCACCTTTAGGACCAAGCTTGTCCAGGAAGCCTCACCTGTTTCAATGGCCTGTCCCTGCTCCCCCTCGCGACGGTGACACCCTCGAGAGCAAGGACTATGTCTTCTGCACATGCTTCTCCAGCACCTAGCCAGTTCCTAGGGAGGCGCTTAGGGAATGCTCAGCAAAGCATGTTGGGTAAATGAGAAAGGAAAAAGGGTAGGGGGTCTAAGATGATGCCGAGGTTTGTCACTTGAAAAGAGAATGCAGACGAAGCAGGTTTGGGGTGTGGGCGGGGGAAGGGGAAGGGGTTTGGGGAAGATCATGATGTTGGCTTTTGGCGTGTCGAACTTGAAACTCCTGGCCAGTACACTTCATGTCTGTCTTAAGTTTTCCACAAGGACTTCTCTTGGTCTAACATTATCGTTGAGATTCCCTTGACACCTTCGCCTCCCAGTCCTGGGGGCGGTGGGGGGGGGGCAGGGAGGGAGAGGAAGGGAGGAGGGAGCAGCTCACTCCAAAGAGGGAAGGACCAAGACTCCAAGAGGATCCAGCACTCTGCAATTCCAGAGGCTCGGTGGGTGTCTGGTCCTGCCACATTCAGATCTCACTCATGCCCCCTCATGGTGAAAAACAGACCTCACCTCCAACACTTACCGAGCTTGCTGGTAGGAGGAAGGAAGGAGACAGTAGAGAAGGGAAGGACGGAGGGGAAGAGGAGAGAGGAAGGGGGCAGAGGGGTACCTGGGAGCAGACCCAGGGGGCAGCAGAAGTGGGAGAAGGCTGGCCAAGGCAGGAAGCGGCTGCACCAGGAGGAGCGGGAAGAGGACGAGGCTATACCCCTACCTCCCCGGCAGCTCCAACCTCACAGGCCCACTGAACGCCCGTGTACCTCGCAGTTCGCAAGGAATGATGGGTAGCATGGCTTGGAGTGGTTCTTGTTCATCGCAGAAAAGGGGGACGCCCTGTGTGGCAGGGGCCCCGGGAAGGAGGACCCAAGACGGCACCACGAGAGTCAGAGCCCTTCCCACCAGGGCGAGCGAGGTGGCTCGAGGCGTCTGGGTGAGTTCCCTCATGCCCCCACTGCTGTGCCCCCAGGCCCGAAAACCCGAGCACCTGAATCTGCTCAAAGGGGATCTCAAAGCTGAAGGACTCGTTGAAGTAGGGGTTCAGGGTCTTCTTCTTCACCGTCGTCTTCTTCTTCTTGAGCCTCTTCCCATTCTGCATCAGGTGGATCTTCACGTAGGGGTCTGTGCAGGGAGAATCCCGGCCCCGGAAAGGCAGCCTTAGTGCCCCACCCTCCCACCGAACGTACTTAGAGCACCCACCCCACCAAGGCCAGGCACCCAGCAAGCCCTAAGGCATGGGCCGCTGAGTCCAAAAGCAGCAGAGTAAGCGTCCAGTTCAGGGGCGGCAAAAAGGTTTCGCTTCAAGGACCACCTCGGGCTGATTGGTTGTGGCCTCTTGTAACGCCTGGAGCATTACACTGGGGACATTCCTGAGACTAAGTAAGGCCTTGTCTAGAAAGAGTGAGGGGGTCGCTTGGTGATATCTGTCCTACGCAGGGGACAGAGGAGTGCTGAAGGCACCACACACATCTGCCATCCCCGATTCAATCCAATCCTCCTGACCTCGCAGATGAGCAACCGAGGCTCACAGAAGTCAAGTGATGTGCCCCCAGTCACACAGCGGATCAGTGACAGAGCCGGCAGCCAGCCCCACCAGTTGAAGCCCAGGCACAGGCCTGATTCTCGGGAAAGTGCGTGCTCCGCTGTCCCACCAGAACCCTGTGCTGTGGGCTGGCCCCGCTCCGTGTGCTCCCCCACCCCCCAAGTCCCCTTCCAGGGTAGGGCCAGCAGAGCACCTCCCGGAAAAGTGTTCCGGACTGTGGCACGTGACAGAGGCAAGCTTTCCTACACAAGTTTCTCTGGTCCTTCCCTCCGTGGCTTATACTGCCCAGCAGCTCAGAGCGGGGACAGGGGACCCGTGGAGAAAGGAGGGAAAGTCAGACATCTCCGGCTCCACAGGCCTGCGCTCAGACCCACAGCTGCTCGGAGATACTCTCTGTATCCCAGGGCCGGAAAGTGCTCTTACAACGGGTAAGTGAACAGAGAACTCAGGCCAGTGACCGGCTCGCTGGTGCCACCCAATGGCAGCCAGAAGTTCTGCATGTACCTGAAAGGCCACCTACGTCCATCTTCTTCAGGTTCTTGGCCTCCAGGATACAGACAGTGAGCTTCCCAGCCGTGGGCACGTAGCGCAGGGAGGTGCAGATGTCGCCCAACTTCTCTGGCTGTCCAGGGGGAAGAGCAGGACCCAGGGTCATCTTAGCCAGCCCACTGCCTCTAGCACGGCAGAACCCCACCTTGTCAAGACTAGCAAGGCGGTGGTGTATCCCCAGCCCTCTCAGTCCCCAGTCCCCACATCTGTGATGTTCGAGAAGGTCGCAGGGCCTCCTGCTGCAGTTCAACAAAGCCCCTGAGAGTGATGCTGCAGGAGTCATGCCCTTAGGAGTGAGGGGAGCAGAGTACAGGCTGTGGGCAGGAATGTGCGAGTGACTTCTGGATGGATCTGGACACACGCGGGGCATGGTCGGGCTCCCACCCCAGGCCAAGGGGAGATAGAAAGGAGGCTGGGCATGGTACCCAACGGTTCATTTCCAAGGACACTGGGAAAGCGAGTATCTCGGAAGCCTTCCTCTCTGATTACTCCCAACCCTTTCGATAGCCCCCTGTCGACCATTCCACTCGCAGTGTGACCTGTGGTCTTCAAAGCACAGTGTGTCCCTTCTCTTATGTGCTGTCAGTGCAACACCTTCATGGAGATAAGGCAAGGGTTCTTTGTGACCAGTGAGACTCCCACAAAGTCCCACAACAATTTAGCACTGGGGGCAGGACGAAACCTGCTGGACTCCTGGTTTCTAAGAGCTCTGCCCACATCATGCCAGAGTCAAGCTTCTCAGAGACCAGGTCGCTCAGGCCAATATCCCGGCTCGAGTGTGCCAGCCCTGCTTTCACACAGCATGAGCCCCAAGGTAAGGAAGGGTGTCTTCAGCGTCCCTTCTCGCCCCCTCCGTTACCACCTGGTACTGAGCTGGCCACACAGCAGGGGCTTGGCCAAGACACATGACCGATGCTTGGAAGGAGCAGTGGCTAAAATGGAATATTTGGCACACAGTAGGCGCCCAATAAGTGTTGGGTAAGTGCTTGAAGCCGTAGCAGTTGTTGGGAGGACAAGCCCCCATGCTGAGAATCTTTTAAGATAAATGTGGGCTTTCCTTGTGGGTAAACTGAGGCACAAAGTCATAAACCGGTGGCCCTAAGTGACACCAGAAACTTAGGAGTAAAAATAATAATGGTGTTCTCCTTTACTTGAACACCTACTGGATGCCAGGTGCATTACAGAGATAAGTAATTCTCACCTGCAAAAACACTACAGGAGACAATGCAGATCTAAAGAGATTAAGTGATGTGCCCAGGGTCACACAGGTGGGGTTGTGGAGCTAGGGTCCTAACCCAGTTCACCCAACTCTAAAGCCTACCATCTCCGTCGTGCCAATAGGTGGTAGCCCAGGTGGGCAGCCACACTTATCTTGCACATGGTCTCTGCTCTCACCTCTTCCTTCTCCCCGCCCTGCAGGTCTCTCCACTCCTCGATGGGCTGGCCAAGGTCCACGGTGTTCATAGGCACCTTAACCTCGCCAATGATGTCATGTTTGGAGAAGCGGTCAAAGTCGTAGATGGCCATCACCAGGGTTTTGCCTCCTAGCTCCTGGTATGGCACCTGAAGGGCACAAGCAAGATCAGACAGGGGTCAAAGCCAACTCATGCACCTCCAGAGGCTTCTGTGGGCAGATCCTTTGGTTAGAGCTCTGTTCCTACTACCCTGCAGGACTCCTGGTGAGTCTGTAGAGACAGAGAGAAGACCTCAGGCTCTGGGGGAGCAGACTGGATGGGGGGGAGGGGAATGTCCCAGTCCTACAGGAGGCTGAGCAGTGACCTCACACATAAGCCCACAGTCCAGCCCGCCATTGTTCCAGCCTGAGCTCATTCCAGGGCCTTAGCCACAGCTAAGAACCAAGGAAAGGTCTGTAGAACTCCCAACAGAATTGGGATCAGGGAGGGATGTGGCATTACCCTTCCAGCCCACATCACCTTGAAGGTGAAGGTTTCATTGAAGGCAGGGTTCAATGTCTTCCGATGGACTTTGGTCTCATATTTCTTCTTCTTGTCTGGAAGAAGGAAGACTTTGACGTAAGGGTCTGAGGTGCCTCCCATGTCCAGGGCAGGCAATTCAGCAGCCTGCAGAACGCCGACGGTAAGCTGTGGAGAGAGTGAGGGAGGGCCTTGAGTCTCAGGACTGCTCTAACACCAGCCCTGGCCCTAGACCCAGCACCCACCAACTCCCCCACCACCACCACCAGAGGTGGGCAGCTGGGGAGGTGGGAACAGGCTGGTGCTAGAGAGCAAGACTGGTCTCCATCTCCACCCCCAGGAATCTGGAATGACATCAGGAGAAGCAGTAGCTTAAAGGGCAACTGATTTGCCCAAGGTTGGTGGATGCCAATCTGGGCCAGGGAACCTTCTCTAGAGCAGGCTGGTGGCCAAGGCAGAGTCAATGTTCAGGGGTACCTGCCTGCGGTTTCCAGCCCACCCCACTCCATGGAAAGGAGGAATGCCTATGGGCCAAAGTGGGGGTGAGGGCTGTGGGAGTGTGGAGCTGTTTCTATCTCCCTCCCACCCAGCCCTCTGTCCCATCCCCCACTTTGCCGCCAAGCCCCACCCTCACACCTGGTTGGCCTGGAAATCATAGTCCAGGGAAAACTGCAGTTTTCCCAGATTCTCTGGCTCTTTCTCCTCCTCTCCTTCACCTTCTCCCTCAGTCAGGCCTGTCTCTGCATCGTCGTCATCCTGTGAAGGCTGGAGGAAAGGAGGGGCGAGTTAAGAGAGAATGGAGCCATGTGGCCTGGCACAGGGGCATCAGGAAGCCAGCCCATCTGTGCAGACCCTGACTCAGAGCTGGTGTGGGGCAACAGGAAGGAATGTGGCACTGTGCAGGGGACTTGATTCTGCACAGCCCCTCAAAGCCCCCAGACAGCCCCCTCAGAACCCCAGACCGTGTCTGGAAGACCCAGTTCTGGTTTTGGTGTGCCTCTCTCCCTTCAAGACACAGTGCTATGAGACCAGGTGCTGCACCAATGCTCTAGACTTCTTGAGGTGGGGGAGGGGTGCTTCCCTTGTTAGCTCCTCCCCAAAAGTTCCCCCAGCTCAGGCCCCACCCATTCTAGGCAAGACTTACCAGAAGTGCATTCCAGGAATTCAGGAGCAGGGTGAGTCCCCAGAGGTAAGAAGAGAAGGAAGAAAGTGATGTAAGAAAACATCCTACATCTCAGACCAGCCCCTGAAGTCACAGCCACCCGGTGAGACCAGGTCGGGCTACATCCAGATCGTTCTTGGGGGTCCCCCTTCCCTGACTTTGCACTGCAGGCTTCAGGCACACACACACACACACACACACACACACACACACAGCACTCAAAGGCCATTTTATTTTTTTTTTTTTTTTTTTTTTTTTTTTTAATTTTTTTTTTTTTTTTTTTTTTTTTTTTTTTTTTTTTTTTCAAAGGCCATTTTAATCTCTGGTTGACTTCTTGAGATCAGACCCTTCCTGCCATCCTCCATATTGATTCCTTGAGCAAGAGACTTCTCCTAGTCACTCTCAGAACAGATGTGGGCAAAAGAGAAGCACAGAGAAGCCTTTGTAAACTTAAACATTAAGAAGAAAGCACTTGGGTTTATCAAAGGACTTTTCCAGGCCAATTAACACCCCCAAAACAGGGGTAAATAAACCAAATTATTACATGACAAGAGATGGATTCCCCTTGGCCCTGGTCTTGGTGCCTCAGGACCATTCTTTTACCCCATCCGATTCCCCACCCACCCCAACCAAGTAGGTGCCTCCAGTGAGATTTTGTCCTCTAGTCTCTGGCAGGAAAACACAGAGTCACTCCCATGGTGACTTCCTGGCAGGTTGGAGGGGCTCTCTTTCCAACATTTTGTCCCAATAGCCTCTTTGGCGGGGGAGTCAATATATTATGCTCTTCCTCTGTCTTTTCAAGGATGCATCCATGACCACACATGAAAAAGCCCCCCCCTTTCCACTGTGGGATGGGTAGACAACATTTTACTAGGGATGTAGCCAATAGGGAGGGTCATGTGGCATTCTAAGGAGGGAAGCCGGTTTGGCTGTAGAACAGCCCAGAAGCCTTTGCTTCACCTTTCAGCACCTGGAATGCCTGGGCTGGGCCCCTCTCAGTTCCCCCCACCACTGTCTTCTCCTACCTGGCCCCCTTTCATGTCCTTCATATTCATGGCATTCTTCATGCCCTTGCCCTTCTCCTTCTTGTTCTTCTTCTTCTTACAGCAGCACTTCTTACAGATACAGAAGCAGCAGGTGAGGAGCAGGAGGCCAGCGACCACAGCAATGGCGATCAGTGCCCAGGGTGGTACTGCCCACAGAGAGGACCCCAGAAGTCAGCAGTGCTCTGCCTTATAGTCCCTGACCCCAAAGCATCAGCAAAAATGGGGGGAGGGATGAACCCCAATGTCCACACTCTACATTTTTTAACCACACACCCATGAGTGATTTACATGCAACTTGCCTATACTTTGCATGCCTTTTCATTAATACTTGTTCTCTCCTGAGCCTACCGTCCTTATGGATACATCCTACTAACTGAGAGATAGCAGTCAGGTGTATAACAGGGAAGAACAAGTCAGTTTGGCTCTATTGGGTTTTGACTCATTTGATCTACGGAAAACTGGCTTATATTGGAAAGAATGGGATGGTCCTTATCTGACCCAGGTGTAGGAAGAGCTCCTTTGACCCATTCCTTATGCCCAGGCTTGAGAGGGCTGACCTAAGCCAGAAGGCCAGCTCCTTAAGGACCTAGACAGCTTGGCTTTGCAGAGCTCAAATATTTGGGGATGGGCCCTGGCTGCTCTCCATGGTCCTGAAGAACCATCTCCCACTGATAGGGCTGCTCACTGCCAAGAATTCAGAAAGCAGGGGTGGGGGGCGTATTTTCTGTCTTCCAAACTAAGGTAGTTTCAAAGTGTGACTGGGAAACTTCAACAATGGCTTCTGTTTCCTAATTTTTCATCTTCTTTCGGTTTCATATTTTGACAGTTTTCTAAGTTGTAAGAACTTTCTTCCCCCTTGGGAGACGGGGGCACATAAGCCTCCTTGTTCCCCTTATTAGTGCCAGGCACCCCCCATTCCTGAAGGGGCTCCCCAAATAATCCATCCTGGAATCCAAACATTCAGCCAATCACATCTCAGGGGTGTTCCCCACCCTTCCTCAGCTCTGCCCTGCCCATAAGGCCTTGCACTGACCCTGGCCTTGCCCCGCCCTCTCAGCCACCTGGGACACTCACAGGGGATCTTCTGGATTTCATTGAAGAATTTCTCCTTCAGCTTGGCAAACATGTCCTCCTTACTCTCCCCAGCGCCCCCACTCTCGGTAGAGTTGTCTAAGAGCCCAGTTGACATTGTGGCGGTGGTGGTGGCAGGAGCCACAATGGGCTCCTGGTTCCTCTTGAAGATGTTCCTCATGGCGGCAGAGGGGATCACTGCAGATGAGAGGGGATGATGGGAGCAGATGAACAACCCAGAGGTCCAAGTGCAGAAAGCTCTGCCCAAAGGACTGGGGAACACTCTTCAAAAGCTAAAGACTATTAAGAATCCCATTATAATTCAAAGATATTTCTCATAATATTAACATAATATAATAACACAATATTAACAACTGTGGTAAAACAACAATAACAGTCATCATTAAGTTAGTACTTATACGTGCCAGGCACTGTGCATGATCTCCTCTAATCCAAACAACAGCCTAATGTTTGATTATTATTCCCATTTAACAGATATGGAAATGGAGGTTCCCAAGGTCATTTAGATATTTAAGCCAGTCAGCCTGACTCCAAAGCCTGTAAACCTAATCACTTTCATATATCTCGTTTAAATCCAACTGCACAACTCTAGGAAGGAGGCAATATTCTACTATCAAAGACTCCTTCTCGAGCCTCTCTTTTCCTTAACTTCTTCCATGACCTCACTCTGCCTAGATTCTCTGCGTGTCTCTATCACATTCCGGCTGTCATCATCCCTGCCTCCAATCTACATCAACATCTCTGGAAAACAGAGGAAAAGAGGTTGAAAGACAAGCCGCCCATAATTTTACCATCCAGAGATAACCCGGGTTAGCAGTTTATAACAGTAGATTTTCAGAGTGTGTTTTACATGTTGAGACCAGATTGCATGTAATTCGACATTCTACCTTTTGTTAACATAAGATTTTATCATAAGTCTTTTCCTTTATCACTAAAAATTTCCTTTATTATTGAATAGCTAAATAATACCCATTACATGGAAGTACCATATTTGTTTAATATTCTGCTATTAAACACTTAGATGGTTTCCAAGTTTTTGCTAGTAAAAAATATTACTGTGGTAGCATTCATTTAAGGCAGAGGAGTGGCCTGCTCTGTTAAAAGTGGAGCTATGGGAACATAGCTCCACAGGCATTGGAGGAGGTGGGGCTGGGCCTGGGGGCCAGGAGGGGGCTGGTTCAACAGAGCAGCCAGAGATGACACGGACCCAGATGAGAATAGGAATGTAGGGGACGGAGGACAGAGGGCAAATGTGACAGCCATTCATTCATTCATTCATTCAACAAATTTATTGAACTCGTATCATGCTTCCCTTGTGGAACTTACCATAAAGTGGATTAAATAACTGCACATAAGTGAATGTGAGATTGTAATTCTGAGAAATGCCAAAAAGGAGAGATTCTTTGGTATCTTTGGTGGTATGAGTTTATAATGGGGCATATGCGACCTAATCTGGGAGAGAAAAATTGCTTTCCTGAGGAACGGACTGAGACCTGAAGGATACTGGGAAGTATCCAGGTGAGGAAGAGAGGAATAAGCAGCCTAAACAGAGAGAACAGCATGTGCAAAGTCCCTGAGGTGGGAAGCAGTGTGATTAGTACAGAACCTTAAAAGGAGACCAGAGTGAAAGGAGCATGGGTCAAAATGGGGCTGGCAGAGTGGGCCAGATTGGCCCAGGCACATAACCTCACAGGCCATGGCAAAGAGTTTTGTCTTTACCCAAAGAGAAATGGGAAGCTGTCAGAGGGTTTTAAGGATGCAGGTAATGTGTACAAATTTACATCTTGCAAATTGCACTTCGGTGGCAGTGAGGAGAAGCCTAGAATGCACCATGACTCCAGAGGGAAGGGGAAAGAGTTTAAAACAGTCAATAATGGATGTCTTGTCATCCCCAAGTTCCCATGAAAGATTCTCCAGTGTTCCAGGGGAATCACCAGAGGGGAATGACATACAGCTACTCGGAGGGAACATAGGGCTGTTAATAAAGCAGCGGCACAGATCAGTGGCTTTTCCAGGGCCCGGTGCCTGGAAGGCCCTTTTAAATCCACTTCTAACATAAGACATGAGGACAAAGCTGCCCAGATAGCAGGGGAATAACGAAGATGCTTGAGAACGTGGCTCTTGATAAAAGGCAGGTTCAGGGCTGCCCGGGTGGCTCAGTCGGTTAAGCGTCCAACTTCATCTCAGGTCATGATCTCATGGTTCGTGAGTTCGAGCCCTGCATCGGGCTCTGTGCTGACAGCTCAGAGCCTGGAGCCTGCTTCGGATTCTGTGTCTCCCTCTCTCTCTGCCCCTCCCCCACTCATGCTCTGTCTCTCTCTGTCTCTCAAAAATAAATAAATGTTTTTTTAAAAGGCAGGTTCAGGGCCATGTGCCCAGAGATGGATGGGGTCTATAGATTCAGGGCCCACCTGCTCAGCTACACATCTAGAAAGTATTTGGGGTCATCCTAAGCTTCTCTCCTGCCATCACCCCCACCTGCAAGGCATCTGCAAACTTCTCAGCTCCACTCGCAATGTTTTCCAAATTCAGCCACTTCCCACCCCTCTACCTGAAGTCTTACAATAGCCACCTATCTGGAAACTTTCCACTCTCCTCTGCTTAGTCTAATCTCTGCACTGCAGCCAGATCCATTTATTCTAAACCCTCCAATGGCTTCTCATCACACTTAGATAAAATCTCTGCATGGTCTGGCCTCTGGCCCCTGGCTGGCTCCCCAAATGCATTTCCTAACACTTCTGCTCTCAGCCACTCAGCTCCTGCCATGTTGGCCTTCTGGCTGCCAGTCACAGGCTCACCAAACAAACTCACAGCCTTTGCATTTACAGCCTAGACTGTTCTTCCTCCAGAAATCTCCTTGACCTCCCGGAGGCACCATCACTCACCTGGCAAAACACCGCTCCTGGAGAAATCCTATTAGGGACTGGGTTTGTGTGCCCCCCACCCCACCCCCAAATTCATACGTTGAAATCTACTGCTCAACGTGATAGTGTTAGGAGGTGGGACCCGGGAGGTGTCTCGATCATATGGTGGAGCTCACGAATGGGGTTAGTGCCTGAGAAGAATAGGCCAGAGAGCTAGCTGGCTCCTTCTGCCATGTGAGGATGCCAGGAGTCGGCAGTCTGTAACCTGGAAGAGAGCTCTCACCAAAACCCAACGTTGCCAGCACCCCAATCTCAGATTTCCCAGTCTTCAGGGCTGTGAGAAATATGTTTCTGTTGTTGATAAGCCTCCTAGTTTACGGTATTTTGTTATAGCAATCTGAGCTAAGACACCCACTATCAGCTTTTTCCTCTCCATTGCCACCCCCAGAGTGCTAAGCACTGCTGATGAGCATCCTGCATGAGGGCAGCTGGGCACCCCGTAGATTCTCAACACCACCCAGTCCTTCAACCCTGCACAGGAACCTTAATATATGCTCCCCATCAACTCACTCTGCCTTCCTTCACAATGGACACTCCAGACCCTCTGTTTCATAGTCCCGTGGCTTTCCCATGGCTCCAACACCTTGCCTGTCATTATGAGAAGCCATTGAAGAGAAATCTCTGACAACGTCCCACCCTACGCCAAACCACAGACCTTCCTGCATATAAACCGCCCTCTCTTCCTGACCTCCTGTTTCAGCTAAGTACTTTGCTCCTATTTAAGACCAATCCCCCCATCTCAGGGGTCCCCTCTGACCTTCTCAGGCCACCTTCTTGATGCATGTGCTTTCTTATCCCCAACTTTTCCTGGTCAACCAGTTTGCTCAGATCTAGTTGACCTATAGCATATTGGGACTGGTAACCGGGTCTCCTAATGCCTGCCCAATGCGATTTTCCTCTAGACCACACAACCTCTCAGATGGTAGAGGACACACTTTTATGAAAAGTTGTTTGTATGCTCCGTAATTATTTTAGAACAGTGAATGTTTTCATCTGAGCCACTACCATGTCTTTACGAGTTGGCAGTTATTGAGTGATACAAAACGACTGAAATGTGCAAATAACAAACAAACAAAGACAGGAACAGGAAAGGTTGGGCATCAGAAAGGTTCCCTCTGCTCAGTTCTTCCCATTTTAAAATACCACCAGCCAAGCAATGAAGAGCCTCCCCACCCCTCCTCATTCAGCTGCATCAGTCTCCCCTTCCCTTCAGGGTCACACTCCACCAATGGTCTCCATTTCCTCGCCCCCAACTCTCTCTCCTCAGCGCCCACACTGTGGCTTCTGCCTCATCACTCCACTGAAGTGGCTCTCTGCACAGTCGCGGGTGACCGCAGGGTCACTCACTAAACCCAGCAGAGCTTTTCGTTTGGTTGTATTTGACTTCTCTCATGTTCACTTCCAACCACTCCTGATTTTCATCATAATTCGGACTCCATCGCTTGCCTCAAGGTTTGCCCCCAAGGCTTCTCTTCCCAGGCCAAGCGTCCCCCCGGGTGACTTCTTGCACACCCTGGCCTCAGCCACATCCCCATTCTGATGGCTGCCAAAGCCCGACTCACTCCTGAGCTCCAGGCCCAGAGGTCCAGCTGGGCCCTCGATATACCCATTCTACCCATACTCTGTTTCCTCCTGCTCACCTCCAATCAGTTCTGCAGGTGCCACCAAAGCAATCTTCCTAAAACATGAATCTGATCATGTCACTATGGGTAAAAGCCATCCCAGGGACATAAGCCACAATCCTGAAGGTCGCCTACCAGGCCCTCGTGTCCTGTATCCAGCATCATCATTTCCTCTTCCCCTGCCCTGAGTCTCAAATACCAGCCACACATGGCTTTTTTTCTCTCTTCTAATACAGATGTTCTGCTCCCACCAACACACACGCTACAGGGCCTTGGTACATGCTGTGGCCCACCCCCCAACTTCACGGAGCTAATGCCTGCACGTCTTTCTCGGCTCAGCTCAAACGGCCCCTCCTCCCACTCGTGCCTCCTGCCACCACCGCCCCCAGATTGAGGCCTGATATGTTTTCATAGCTCTGTCCTTACCTTCACGGCACTTACACAGCTTGTGACTGTATTTAAGCAGAGACCACACGTGCGTTGTTTACCGCCGTGGCCCTGGCACAGGGGTTGGCAAACTATGACCCACGGGCCCCATGGGGCCCACGGCCTGATTTGTGTAAATAAAGTCATATTGGAACACAGCCACACTCATCCCTTGACACATTCTCTCTGGCTGCTTTTGCACTACAACAACAGAGTCGAGTAGGTGTGACCGACGTTGTGTGGCCTGAAAAGCCTCGTCGTGTCTTTACTGTCTGGCCCTTGAAGAAAAATTTTGCTGACCCTGCCCTAGCAGATACCAGACTGTCTGACATATGAGAGGCATTCAGTAAACATGTGGTACGTGATGAAAAAAGGAATGAGCAGGACACAGACTCTAGACCGCTGGACACGTTATGTCATTTTGCAGATGACACTGGAGCCCGTCCTTCCAGGGCCACCCGGTGCATTAATGCCTAGGACTCGGACTCAGAGCTCTTTCCACAGGCTTGTTAAGACTCGATCTAGCCGCTCCAAGTCACCAGGCTGGGTCCAGGGTGCTCCCCGCGAGGCCTGGGGAGCGTGTGCGCGTGTGCACCCGTGTGTGTGCGTGATGAGACTCCAAAGTCGGCACGAGTGAGTGGCGGTGTCCACGGTTCCGCGAGCCGTCCATCCACCCTCTGCCTTTGCAGCCGGCCTCTCGGGCTACGGGGTCAGGCACATTCCCTTATGAGCCGTTGGACCCTGGATGGTTTCTTTTACCTCTCCAATCTTAGACCGCTGAACTGTCAAACGGAGCCTGCATTCCTAATGCCTTCAGCTGAGGCTAAGGTGAACGGGGATGGTGAGTGCCCTTTCCACGGCCCGAACCTGCCCAGAGCATTGAGAAGTGCTTCTCATCTTTCCAAGGCTGCCCTTTGGGCATTTCTTCTTGGGAGACGCTCCCTCCGATGTGACTCAATGACCCTTATCCCTTAGCTCTTCTGCGTCTTTTCCAGAGTCGAGGGAGTTTAAAAAATGTAAAAAGAGAGAAAGCCGACAAGCCCTTTTCCCCCCCACCTCAAGACCCCACGGTGCCCTACAGAGAACCCTCCAAGCCCTTCTGCCCCTCTGAACCACCCTGGGGCCTTCTGCAGCCCGCCATTCTCAGGGGGCCTTTCTATCAGGACAAGGATGATGGGAGGCTCCTAGCCGGTCTTTCCTCTTTCCCTCTTGTCTGTCTCAAGTCTGTTTTCAGCCCAGCAGGCAGAGCAGTCCTATTACTAAAACAAAACCCTACAGCGGCTTACTTCCCTCAAAGTACCCAGTCCTCACAGAAGTTTTCAAGGCCCTGCACAGCCAGCCCCGTGCCCTCGCTCCTCCCCCCTGGTTCTCTTCCTTCCCTCCTCTGCCTCGCTGGCCTCCTTCCAGATCTTCACTCATGCCAAGCACACCCTTAACTCAGAGCCTTGGCACCTGCTGTTCCCTCGGCCTGAAACACTCTTCCCTGCAGGCCTCCACACAGCTGTGTGTTCAGCGCAGCGAGGTCATCCGTGATGACCATTTTTGAAAAGGCAAGCTCCCACCAACCAATGGCATCTCAGCCCCCCTTTATTTCGTCTTCTGCACAGCACTTATCACCAACAGACACACCACACATTTTATCTGTGTCTCCACTCACTCGACTTTAAGACTCACGAATGTAGGCATTTCTGACTAGCACACAGCGGGCTCTCAAAAAATATCCTCGGGAAATGGATGAGTCGCGCACCCCTCACGTCCGCGATGCCTGGGCTATCGTGCCTCAGACCTCGCGCAGTTGTGAATGCTTGTGACATCACCAACCATTTCCTAAGCGTTTCTAAAAACGACTTTCGGGGCGCCTGGGTGGCGCAGTCGGTTAAGCGTCCGACTTCAGCTCAGGTCACGATCTCGCGGTCCGTGAGTTCGAGCCCCGCGTCGAGCTCTGGGCTGACGGCTCGGAGCCTGGAGCCTGCTTCCGATTCTGTGTCTCCCTCTCTCTCTCTGCCCCTCCCCCGTTCATGCTCTGTCTCTCTCTGTCTCGAAAATAAATAAACATTAAAAAAAAATAAAAAAAAAATAAAAACGACTTTTATGTTCCCTCTTGGGTAAGCCCAAGGGGTCAGTTTCTTCTAAGTCTCTGGAACCCTGTCCAGTTCCCTCCCCCGCAGCACAGCTGCCTCCTCCGTCTCCAGGACTCTTCCCCACGCTAGAATGCAGGCTTCCTGCGTCGGAGCACAGGCGGAGACAAGCACAGCAAGGAGGAAAAGTCAAATCCTCAGGGATTTACAGCTGTCTTGGCCTCTCTTGTGGCTCAGGCTGCAGTCCTGGGGAAGGCAGCCAGCTGGAAGGGTTGAGAATGATAAATGATTTGAGGCTCCAGGGGCTCCCAGCACAGACTGAACTCCTCTGTCTGGTCAGAATCACCCGAGCAGGAAAGCATGAAATGGCATCATCAGGCAGGGACGGCTGCAAGGTGCCGTGACACCAAAATCAGGACACCAGGGAGACAGGCTGGGGGGGCTGGGTGGAGGCACCTGTTCTGCGCCTGCAGCAGGAGGGGTCAAGGTCTGAAGGGGGGGAGGGGCCGGGAGACCCAGCAAGGAGCAGACAGACAGGGGAAGGGATGAGGAAGGGTCTCGTTCCTGGGGAGCCCCTGGGAAGCTTGTCGAAGTGCGGACCACCCCCACCCACGACACCTCGCCCTCAAAGCCTTGCTCAGCAGGTTGGAAGTGTGGCCCAGGAACCCGCAGGTTAACAACGAGCACCCTGGCTCACGTTGATGCAGGTGGTCAGTGGCCACACTGGAAAACGAGGTTCTAAGAAGTCAGAAAGACTTGCCAGGGGAAGCAAAAGTCCAAGACCAGTGGTTGGAAGTAAACTAAGCCTTGAAGGCTCTGTGCACCTGGACAGTGCCCTCCACCTGGCTCCCATCAAAGGCCGCAGAAGGAAACCACAGGTGCGACACACTTAATAATCAGTTAAGTCTCTGTTCTTGTTCTCGGTTAATCCATCTGGGAGGGCACCGTTGTGAGCTCCAATTCAGAGACAAGGCACATTCCGCTCAGCTAAGTGTCTGTGGGACAGTCAGCATCAAGACTGGAGCCTAAGTTTGCCTGAGGCCAAGTCTCCTGCTCTCCGGATCCCTATCCCACCCCCACCCCCGGGGTGGGGCTGGGGGACAGGCCTCTGGGGTGGCTCAGGAAGGCAGGGTCTCCCCCAGTGAGGAGCAGGGGTGGAGCGGAAGCTAGGGAGGTAGCTAGAGCGGAGAGTCCATGCAGGACCTCCTCCCCCAGCCCGCTGGCTGCCATCCACCTGTCTGTCTGTCCAAGGTGGCCACTTGGCTCCTGTGACAGTTCTGGGCGCCCTGGCCTCTGCGTCTCTCCTCAGGGGAAGTCAGTCCCACTCTGGGCTGCAGCCACCACTCACCTAGCCCTCCCCCCCTGCACGTACCCCTCCCCGACGTCCTCCCCCGGCTTTAGGCTTTACCGTCCTCCCTCACCCCTGCACCGTCACTGAGAAAAGCAACGATACGGCCATTTCAGCCAAGCTTTGCTGGACACCCTGGCTGTTGGAAGTGGCTGCACCAGGAGGGGCCGGCCTCGGGTGAACAGGGCCAGGAGAGGTGGTGTGTGTGGTCTAAGGATCCTTACACGCTTGGGATCACGCTGGGATCTCCGAGCACTAGCTAGCTGCCTCTGGCCCCCTCCGGCAGGGGGAACGGCCACATTTGGCCCGGTGGCGGGGCAGGAGGTGGAGGGCTAGTGACGACCTGATTGAATCCTTTATCTTATCCCTTTTTCTCTCTGTCACCATAGGACCAACCCAGAGGAAGAGGCCTGAAGCAGGGCAGGAAGCAGGCCCACCAGTGGGTATTAAAAGGGTCATATGCACCGAGAGCCTTGGGGTACACCCAGGTAGGGCGTCCTAACAAGTGAAAACAGCCTGTATCTGGAGGCTGCGTCCCCTTGACTCCAAACACCGAGAGGCTGCTCAGAGCCGAGCGGTAATCCTTGTGTCTAAAGGGAGACGCCATTGACCATAACCTGTCAGGTAGGATGGAAGGGGGTTAGACTAGTTGCAGAAGGCGGCGTGAGCTGGCCTCCCACCCACTCCCATAAGCTTCCGGAAAAGCTCTGCTTTTAGGACCTTGGCTCTGCTTGTGGTCAGCTGATGCGGGAGCATCGTGGAGGTACTCCAGGGCTTGACTCTCTGGGTGCTGATATGGAATGATCTCAAGAGAATGTTAACCAAAAAATGAATATGCACACGAGTTAAGCATAATATCTGTGGGGAAAGGGGGGAGCTGTGTGTATATACGTGCTGAGATATTCACAGACTGGCTCTGGAAAGACGCACAGGGAGCTGGTGACATTGGCTGTTGCTCCAGGGGAGGGGAGTTGGGAAGGAGTAGTTGGCACATATTTCACTGCGAACCCTTCTGTATTTCTGTGATTTCGAACCACACAAATATATCTGCCTGTCCCCTCCCCCTCCCCGCGGTGCTTCGGAATCAGGAGCCCAGTTCCCAGCCTCACAAGAGAGAGAACAAATGAGGGGCTTATGTAGCTCAGCCAGGAGTCGCCTAACTTGCCCCAGACTGGGAGGCATCGTCAAGACATTCCCTGCCTTGCCCAGAGGCCACCCTGCTTCCTCGCCCTGCTTCTCCTGTGCCCTAGAATGGGTCAGGAGCTCTAAAGCCCCACACTCGCCTCCAGCTGGCTTCTGGGCTCCACTGATATCCTCCCAGATGAGACTCCCTTCAAAATCAGATTCTTGGGGTTTGGGGCGCCTGGGTGGCTCAGTTGGTTGAGTGCCCGACTTCGGCTCAGGTCATGATCTCACAGTTTGTGGGTTCAAGCCCCGCGTCGGGCTCTGTGCTGACAGTTGAGAGCCTGGAGCCTGCTTCGGATTCTGTGTCTCCCTCTCTCTCTGCCCCTCCCCCACTTGTGCTCTGTCTCTCTCAAAAATAAATAAACATTAAAAAAATTTTTTTTTTTAATCAGATTCTTGGGGCGCCTGAGTGGCCCAGTCTGTTCAGAGTCCAACTCTGGCTCAGGTCATAAGCTAATGGCTTGTGAGTTTGAGCCCCGCATCAGGCTCTCTGCTATCAGTGCAGAGCCTGCTTGGGACCCTCTGTCACCCGCCTCTCTTTGCCCCTCCCCCACTCACGCCTGTGCCCGCTCACTCTCTCTCTCTCTCAAAAATGAATAAACATTTTTTTTTTAAAAAGTAATTTCTGCCCTTTAAGGAATCTACTCCTGAAATCATTGTTGCACTATATGCTAACTAACTTGGAGGCAAATTAAAAAATAAATTACATAAAAATACCAAAAAAAAGGTAATTTCTGCCCTTTCAACTATCCCAGCACTTCATATCAGATACCACCTTAAAAAAAAAAATCGGGGGGCGCCTGGGTGGCTCAGTCGGTTAAGCGTCCGACTTCGGCTCAGGTCGTGATCTCGCAGTCCGTGAGTTCGAGCCCTGCTTCGGGCTCTGTGCTGACAGCTCAGAGCCTGGAGCCTGTTTCAGATTCTGTGTCTCTCTGTCTCTCTCTGACCCTCCCCCATTCATGCTCTGTCTCTCTCTGTCTCAAAAATAAATACACATTAAAAAAAAAGTTTAAAAAAAAATCGGATTCTGACCCCACAACAAACATGAGTAAGTTTGATCCCCACCCCTCACCAAAAGCACATGTGCATGTATGTGCGTGTGCACACACACACACACACACACACACACACTCGCTACCAACTGCCACTCCAAACCAAGTCAATATGATCTGGGGACCATACACTTCTGCAGATTATCACACTCAGGCCTGGCCTCCATTAATACAGATAATGGGGAGCTAACTTACTTAATCTCTCCTCATGTTGTAGTTGCGGAAACCAAAGTAATGAGATGGAAATAGGTTAACCAGCAAGATGCCTCTCACCAAAGCTAGCAGGCTAAAAAGATCAATGCCTAAGGGTAAGTGCATTTCTTTGTCTTTTGAACCCATGCTCCAGTCCGACATTTGGTCCCGGGAGGCAGAGGATAAAGTTTTAATGAATTATTTTTCTAGCTCATTGGGAAAACAAATTACCCATGTCTGTGAGCTCCTTGTGTACCGAGGCCTGATGAGCCTTCCCGGGTCGGGCCACATGCACCTGCACTTTGGAACAAGGTTGTCACTGCTGGTAGAGCGAGGCAGGGCCTGCTCTTGACTAGCTCCGGGGCAGCTACCCACTCCAAGGTTCCGGAGAGCTAGAAAAGTCCTGCCCAGTGTCTAACTTCAATCTCTCCCGCTGCAATGACACTTGTTTTCTTTCTTTTGCCCCTAGGCTGAGATCAGTAAATCCCAGTCCACTGAGAGGAGGCCCTGGGCAGAGGTCACAGCTCTGAAGCACAGGATGTGACGGCCGGGACTGAGTCCTCATTCCGGCACTCAATCGCTGTGCGTGACCTTGGGCCGGTCTGCTGGCACATCCGTAAGTCAACCACCCCACTCTGCTGGCCTGTGATGACGAAGGCCGGGGGCTCCTGTGTGAGGCCCCTGGAACGCTGCAGCCCTGCACACCCCCCCCCACAGGGTACTTGTCTCTGAACCTAGACTCAGGGCGGGGATATTCTTCCGTCACAGATGAATTAAGCCCTGGACTGTGAGCGCTGAGGGCACCCGGCTGACAATGCAGCCCAACCCCCCCATCTGAACAATAAGGAAACGGGCCCCCAAGGGACGTGTGTTATCTCCTGTCTCACAAGTATCGCGGTAAGTGGGGGCAGAGCGGCGTGAGCCGTCCAGTCCCTGACTCCCTGCTCTTGGTGCCCCCCTCCCTCCACCCCCTGCAAGCCCACGGGTTCCAGTTCATCTTTGGTTAACGACAGCCGATAGCCGGGTGCAGGGGGTGCGGCGGTGGAGGGCAGGGATGCCCCCATCAGGCCAGGCCCCTGGGGTCCCGCTTCCCTCTGCCACCCCAGCCAAGACCCCGGCCGGGACCAGGACAGGGGACCCCCGCGTTGGGGGAAGAGTCCAGACTTCCCGCAGGGAGTGAAGACTATAGCAGCTCACTCCAGCAGGGGTAAAAGCTGCTGAGTCACCTCCGGCCGCTCTGGCCAGCCCAGGACAGCCTACGGGGCCTCCAGCGCTGCCGCTCCAAGGGGTCCCTCTACCCCTAGACCTGCTGCGTTCCCTCCCCCTTCTCCCAAGACTCAGAATCCTGGGCCTTCATCCAGAGCCCCCCACTGCCCAGCACCCGACAGTGTCTCCCAAACCTGTGGGCAGCTCTCCTGGGGCGGAGGAGAGGTCTTCCATGGGTTGGGTGTCAGGATACTTGGGAACAGACCAGGAAGGGTGGGGGGGATCCTGGACGGGTGACTGAGTGGGAATATACACGAAAGCTTAGGGACCAGCTTAGGGCCCCAGGCTGCCTGGTGCGGAGGGGGTGAAGAGGCCTGCCCCCCAAAGTGTCATGGAGACTTCGAGTGTGCCGTGAGTGTGGGGCGCAAGGGCGGGACCCAGGCCAGGGAGGGGGCCGCTGCTTTGCGCAGCACGCGTGGGGAAGAGGAGCCCTTGTGGCTCAGCAGTGATGATCTGACACAAATCAATGGGATCCCTGCTGTGCCGCATGTGACCGGCACCGTCCTTTCCAGCGCGGTCCCCTGTTATCCTTCGTGGCGAATGCACATCTTCATTTTGAGCTGAAAACCATTAAAAATTGATGCATCTTCTTCCCGACTAAATGTTACAAGCTTTGAAACACACTAGCTCTGCTAAGCACGGCCCCGCTAAGGGAGCCCCGCTAAGGGACCGGGGGTGAGAGGCTCAGGCTGAACGCAAAAGTCTTTTAATTGGAGTGTGTGAGCGTGGAGGTGTGGGGTGAGTGCGTGTGATGTGTTTCTGAGAGTGTCGGAGGGGGTGAGCGTGCGAATGTGAGTGTGTGGTGGGGGTGGTGGGGGTGGCGGGGGAGAGAAGGAGCAGGCAGGGGCGGGGAGCCACGGCAGGGTGGCAGGGGCCCTAGGTGGCCCCCCGAGGGAGAAGGTTAGAGACCCAGGAGCCTCCTCCCTGGGGCCTGGCTGACAGGGCTCCTGTCTGTCCAGGAGCCTGCAGCCTGCCACGGCCCCATCTTCGCCCCGGCAGGGAAGTGGGCTCCCCCCAGCCCAGGATGACTGCCTCCTAGGCCCCAGTCAACGCTCACGGCCTGGAAAGGAGGAGGTGGGCAACTGGCAGAAGGCTCCATTAGCCGAGTGATGGAGCGGAACCGCGGTGCGGCCGTGTTTGCTCAGCGGCTGTAAGAGGAGAGAGTTTCTGCATCTCTCAGGCCCAGGCGACTGGGGCGACAGCAGCCAGTGAGGGAACAGGATAGGGAAGGGGGTGCCGGGAAGGTTCTGCGTGTGTGCACGTGTGTGTTGTGACTGCTAAGACACTTGCACGGCACTGTGAACGTGTGTCTACACAAGCGAGCAAATGTGTGTGCCACAGAGCCACCTGCAGGGACGTGAGAAGCCCTGGGAAGAGGGAACTGGGGGTGTCAGACCACACCGCTTGTCCAGGAACTGGGGGGTAACATGTGAAGACCCCGTACTTAATAGCGAGCGGGGACAGACTCCAGCGTGGGTCACCTTGAAGGGCCACAGAGCCTCGGAGGCGGGAGAGACGGCAGGCCCCCGGCAACCCCCCACCCCCCACAGCATCACAGTCACCTCTTCTCAGTCCCCTGCTTCCTGGCGGGGTGTAGGACCCGAAGGAGGTATCAGGAGACCTGGTGCCTCTCCCCTTCGACACTTCCACGCTTTGGAAAGTGCCTTTGCACCTCCCAGAGTGGTCCGGGGACCTTCTGAGATGCTCAGAGACTCAGCCTCTGAGCATGAGCCTCACGAGGGGTGCCAGTGTGGTGAGGAGACCGTGGACTTTGGAACACGGGCTGAGTTGGAACCTGGTGCCCAGAGCTCAGCAACCCTGGGAGATGGGCTTGGGCTTCAGGTATCATTTCCTCAGCTACAAAGACAGGGCAGGGTGCCTGTCCCCCCAGAGCACCGTGAGAATGAAATCAGTCACAACACGCCCTGGACACCTGTGGTTTTTCTCCTCGCTTCTCCTCAGCAGGGCTGGCTGACCGTGGGCACAAGGTCAGACCTCGCGTCCCGGGAAGGAGGCTGCGACACCAGCCAGGAAGCGAGGGGCACTTCGGAGGGCATGAGGACAGAGAGCCTGAGGCCCCGGGGATTCTCCTCCCAGAGACACTGCACCGCTCCTGCCCGTGCCAGACTTACTTGCGTGAGCAGCTCGGCTCCCTGTGGATGGTGAGGGCTACAGGTGGAACGTGTCTCGTCTGCCTCTGTATTTCCTGCCAGGCCCCACCGGCCCTGAGCCCTGAGCTTGGCAGCAGGGAACTGAGAAGGTGGGGGTCTCACCAGGTAGTGCACCCTCCCCTCCAGCAACCACGTCCATCAAGCCCCCCTTCTTCAGAAGGGAGGAGAGAGACACGGAAGCTGGGGGCGTGCCTGTCAAGGCCAGACCCCACCCCCACCCCCCCACCCCCCCACCCCCACGGCCCGAATGGTCATTGGCCTGGGGTGGGCAAGCCTGCTGACATGGACTGTTCAACAAGGACAAGACGACGGCAGTCTTTGGGCAGACTGTTCCCTGGGGCTTCTTCCTTGGGAAAGGGAGTCCCTTGCGGTTCAGACCTCCCGAGAGTCTAGGGCCGGGGCAGGGCCTGAAGATGACTTCTCTCACTTTTGCGGGGCCAGGCAGAAGTCAGCCCTCACATCCAACCCTGTCAGCGCTAAGTGCTGGGAACACGAGACGACTAGAGCTCAGCCCTGTCCTCGAGGAAGATGACAAACTCAGGCCTTCTCAGGGAGCAGATGGGATCCTCCCCACGACAAGAGACCACTGAGGCTCAGAAATCAACTTACCCAAGCACTCACTGTGAACTTGAACCTTGACTTCCTGGCATCCAGCCCAGGGCTCTTTCCTTCCTAACAAACAGCCCTGGCTCACGGGACTCATTGTGGGGGAGAGATATCACGAAGGCCCTGGGCCCACGGGGTGGGGGTGTGTGCCAAGAGAAAGGAAGGAAACCTTCCCTGAGGTTCTAGTAAATGCCTCACTGAATTTCATTTCATGCTCAGTCGTGTAAGGCAGATACTATTATTCCCATTTTATAGATGAGGAAACCGAGGCTAAGCGGGGTAAAAGAGGTTGCTTACTCACACTGTGTCCAGTTTCCTCTTCGCCACAGGATGGAAAGAACTGTACCCTCAGGTAGCAGAGTATTTCATCTGGGGCCAAGGAGGGAGCTGGGACAGTCAGAAGTCTGGGGAGCCCAGTGTGCCCTCAGTGGGAGATGGGAACCAGCACCCGGGAGGGGCTCAGCCAAGGCGGATGCAGTCTGTTCCCCCCCATTTCCACAAATGCCTCCTTCCTCCCAGAGGCCGGACAGGCCCTTGGGGAAAAAGATGTGCCCTTCGCTTTTCCAATGAAGATGCCCATTACCGCCAACACCTCTGACAGCTCATGGTCTCCACAAACTAAAGTGGGTCATGCAAATCCCGGGGGCACAATTATATTCCCAGAAGAAGCCAACTTTCTCCTGCCTGACCTGGGAGCCAGAACAGACATGGGAAACAGGGGCCCACAGAGGCAAGCCATGTCCTCAAAATGCCAACAGGCTGGAGGAGGGAAGAGATACAGGAAAGTTCCAAGTTGGAAAGTCCAACTTAGATTCTCTGTGGATCCAAACCTGGGAGGCAGAACCAGCGAGGAAACGGAGCCAGGTCAAGCCTGGGGGGCAGCCACGTGGCGCAGATGAGCGCCTGGCCCCTGGGTCCGACAGACCTGGCTTCGAGTCTCAGCTCTGCCGCTTGCAGCCCTGTGAACTTGGGCAGGTAGCTTAACCTCTCTGGGTCTTGCTCCTCCATCTGTAAAGTGAGAATGAGAACAGTACCTGCCTCATAGGCTTGTGAGGCTCGGAGACGATGAACGTAAAGCAAGTTATTGTGCCCAGAGCCTGTTCCTCAGGGGCTGGGAGCCACGAGGAGCACACAGGGGTAGCTCTAGGGGGCGGGTGGGCCTCTCCTAAACACCATACTGTGGCCCAGGTTGAGCTCAGCACCCTTCTCTGTACTTCCTGGAGACTGCAGGTCTCTGTACTGGCAGCCAGGCCTCTCTTAATAAACCATGCTTCCCCATCCTGTACCCTCAACTCCAGCCCAGCCAGCCTTTTAAGGCCATCTCTGGGCTGATTCCAGACTCTGAGCCACTGCACTGTCCTGTGTCCAGACGAGCCCCCCCCCCCACCACCTCCAACCCGCCCTCACACACGCTCACGCTGTCCATCACTCAGCATCGGCCCGCCTCTCGGACTGGGCCCACTGGGGCTCCATTTTGTTTGCTCAAGTTTTCAAATTCTTCTGTGCGGGGTCTGACAGGGTTCCCCCCACAGAAGCTAGAAGAGTCAGGCTCTTCTTCCTCCGGCCACCACTCCCATTCCGCAGTGACAGAGCTCGGAGGCAACGAGGCAAGGTCGTACTGATGCCCAAGGACATCCCAGCCGCATCCTAGCCATGCCACTGGGCCACCAAGTGGCCGTGACGTCCAGCAGGTGGCTGGTGGGCCGGTGTGCTGCTCAGAATGGGGGCTATAGGGAGAACTAATGTCTGGGAGTCATGAGCACAGGTGGCCGGGCAGGGTGCAGGGGGATGGCGGCGGGAGAACAGTCTCCCGGGGAGAAGGAAACCAGAGACAGGCTCTGGGGAACATCAACATTCAGAGGATTCGCAGGAAAAGGTGAAATGCAAGGCATCATGAAGAACAGCCAAGGGTGGAGGGAGAGCCAGGAAGAAGAGAAAACTGACAGAGGTGAGACAGTGGTGGGCAGTGACAGGGCAGGGGACACAGGCGGCTTTTGGGGTGCTTGTGCAGGAGAATGTACCAATAAGTCGTGCGCGCTATCGAATCTAAACTATACTGCAATCAAACAGAACTAAGAATGGGCAGAAGAGAAAGCTCTCCGAGCTGATTTGCCTGTGGTCGGTGCTCCAGCCCGGCATTTACGTGCTCCCTTTGGTCCGCAAGAGCTTGACTAGACGGCGGCTGTGGGAGCTACTGTGGGCCCTGCCCAGGGCACCGGGCACCAGGTGGCCCACCTGCTTCCCCCGTGAGGTGCAGGTGATCCTGCTGAGAGACCGTGGAGCGAAGGCATAAAGAGCCAAGAAGCGCCACTCTGGGGAGGCTTCCTGGAAAGGAACCCTGAGCCAGGGATATGGGGGTGGGCTTAGAAAGGGCTGGACAGTTCTAGGCAAGAAATCTGACAGAGATGGCAGGGGTGGGTTTCTGACAACTGTAAGACAGGATGGGACCACTCACCACCATGACCCTGGAAGGTGCTGGAATGACAGCTGACCTTGGCTGGTGGGTAGGCGGTACAGCACGACACTGCCTTTGGCTCGAGAGACCCCACCTTCTTTTTTTTGTTTTAATGTTACGTTTTTAACTTTATTCATTTTTGAGAGAGAAAGAGCATGTGCACAGGTGGGGGAGGGGCAGAGAGAAAGCGGGAGACACAGAATCCGAAGCAGGCTCCAGGCTCCAAGCTGTCAGCACAGAGCCCCACGCGGGGCTCGAACCCACGAACCGCGAGATCATGACCTGAGCCGAAGTCGGACACTTAAGCAACTGAGCCACCCAGGCGCCTCGAGAGACCCCGCCTTCTGGGACGTACTCCACAGAGCCAGACCTGGGGCAGGACAGCCTCCCTGGCCCAGGACACCAGAGGCCTCTAGGCTTTCTCTCACGGGAGCTGAAGCATCGCTCTACATTCACCATTGCCAAGCACACGGAGAATGGGCCCTGAGGTAGCCAGGTATACAATGCACAGGTGTCCAGCTCTCTGCCCGAGGCCAGAAGGCAGCGGACAGAGGATCCTCCCCTTCATACAACCGGTGGCACCGAGCCCTGCAAAGCGCGGGCCTGGATGAAGCCCAGCCGCCCTCATGCACAGCATCCTCCAACCTCGGCGCCCAGCCTCCCGCATCATTTCTGAAGGTCCACACGCAACACATGTCACAGCAGAAGACGCTGAGAGCCAGAGGGAGGAAGTGACTTGCCCACGGCCACAGAGTTCATTCCCGATTCCGTGGTCTTCTAAGCCAGTGACATCCTCAGGCTTGGTCGGAGAGTTTCCAGGGGTTTCGGTCTCCCTGCGGGGTGGCCCCAGGTTAAAGCTTTAACTGGAACTCCTGGTGTGGCTCCCATCAGACCCCCCAGTCCCTGGCGCGGGAGGCAGCATTTAACCTTTTCCCCATATGGAGCTGGTCTGTTTCGGTATTTCTAATTTTCTGCCACATATTCAAGATGCCACACACCTGAAGCAGGAAGGGCTTCAGGCATCTGACTTCAGTTTTCTCTACCAGCCCTCTCGCCTCTTCTTGGTGCCCACTCCCCCGAGCAACGTCACCTCCAAGGTGAGGACCACAGCGCGGTTCCTTCAGCCCGTGCCCCGGACACCGCGCGTGGACCTTCCACTTCCCCTCTCCGACTCCAGCAGTGTGTCTGGAGCAAAAGCAGAGCTCTTCCTCTGCTGGGGGCTCCCCCATCTCATGGTGGGGAGAACAGATTCAGCCTCAAAATGAGGGAGGAGTTCTACATAGCGCTTCCAAAAATCCTGATAGGATGATGGGTTCCGTGAGGTAACAAGTGCCCCATCACGAAGGGTGTTCAGGCTGAGGTTAGAAACTACTAGAAGGGAGGCCATCGACCGGGGACACAGCGTTGGCCTAGATGAAGTCCCGTCTCCAACCTTGTGAGTCTCCAAATCTCTGACCCCCTCCGTCCCACCCCTCACTGTCAATTGGCCTTATTCGTCCAGGCCCGGCCAGCTCTGCAGGCACTTCGTCCTCAAGGAAGGCCACCATCCAAGTCCATGGGGGAGCTCAACAGTCCTCTTTGTAACACGCCACACTCGTGTAGGGATGGCTCGGGGATGCTGAAATTAAATACAAAATGGAGACCGGATCGAGAATTCCCTGAGCAGACAAGACCATTTAGGCCACATCAGCAAAACTAAATCTAGCTTATTTCATGAACATAAGCAAATTTTAACTTAGATTAGTTCTTGTGAATGCCTCTGATAATCATAAAAAAAAAAACAACACAAAGCCAAGTCGTTCTTCCTAAAAATGGTATAAGATAATCACCTTTAACCAAGCCCCTGCCAAGCGGAAACCCCCACGGTAATAAGCACTTGAGGTAAAGAGTAAAGTATTTCCTTCCCATTTGATAAGCCGTCCTGTGCTGTCCTGTCCCTGAGCTTCTTGCCAGTACTTGAATTTATTAAATTTTTTTTTCAACGTTTATTTATTTTTGGGGCAGAGAGAGACAGAGCATGAACGGGGGAGGGGCAGAGAGAGAGGGAGACACAGAATCAGAAACAGGCTCCAGGCTCCGAGCCATCAGCCCAGAGCTCGACGCGGGGCTCGAACTCACGGACCGCGAGATCGTGACCTGGCTGAAGTCGGACGCTTAACCAACTGCGCCACCCAGGCGCCCCTCCAGTATTTGAATTTAAGAGCTCTCAGTTCACGAACTGTTCTTAAATGCATCATAAACCCTTGCCAAATACTATTTAATGGTTTGGCGGTTTAAATTTTGCCGTTTCTGGGTTTTTGACAGGGGTTGGGGTAGGATGGGGGGAACACAGGACAAAGGACAACACATCTGGAAGAGGCCAGGTCCGGGGGTGGGGGGGCGGGGGTGCTGGATTCCGATGTTGCCACCACCAGGGGAGTTTAGGGGCACACCGCAGGGCGAGTCCTCGTGAGTGGAGTCTGGACCCAGGTGGGCAACAGCCCAGCTCTGGCCTCCCAGTTGGGGGTGGTTGTCAAGTGAAAAGGGAGCCAGCTTAGCTCTCTGAGGTTCATTAGAGAAAAAGGTGAACGCTGAAGACGTGTCATGGCAGGCAGCTCATTAAGCCCACGGAGCTTAAAAATAGTGAGGCATGCAGGCATTGGGGGGAGGGGCGCCGGGGACCGAAACTCCAGCTCGGCACACCAAAGGCAGGGACGGCAAACCCTGGAGACGCTGAAGCCATCGCCAGTGTAAGGAAGGCTGCTCAGCCATCACCCGAATTCTCTGGGTAAGCTAGGAGCGGGACCCTGTTGGAGATGCCACGCCCCGCTGGGCCAGGAGAAGGTGAGGCCCGGAGGATCACTGAGCTCCTGGCAGAGGTAAAAAGAGATAAGACACACTGACACATGCCTGCCCTGGAGGAATTCAGAGGCCACCTGCTCAGAGGTACTCTACTTGGTTTCCCTGGATCCGTGCATCCCTCCAAAGGCCTTTATACCACCTCTCTTATCGGCCTGCTGTGCAGGCTTTGGGACTAGACAGCCTTTGCTCAAACCCTCCCGCTGCCACCTGCCAACATGGTGACCTCGGAGAAGGCACTCCCCTATCCTGGACCGGGCTCCTCTTTCATGAGATAGAAATGCCACCGGTCCCCACCGCATAGAGTTAAATGCACTATCCATTACGTACTGGAGCTGCAGCAGGACCTCTGACCAGCAGGTTCCAGGAAGCGGGGAGTGAGGAGTAAAGGGAAGGCCTGGGAAAGGTGGTGGCGCTGGATGGCGGACGCAGAATAACTGCGGCTGCCTTGCTCAGTGGTGCCAGATTGGGCTTGGAAAACACAATTAACGCTCTCACTGAAAACGGCGCAAGACCAGGGGAACCAGATTCAGAGTCAACTGACACAGGGCACTTACCACGTGCTCAGCACTTTGCCATAAACACTCCCAAACCGGGAGGTGGGGCCAAGCACCAGAAGCCAGCTGGGTAGTTGACAGGTGCGAGGGCCGCGTTGACCCGAGGGAGCCGGATTTCAGAAGTGCAGGAGTCCGGAGAAGGGTAACCAAGAAGGAGGTGGGGAGGTATGGAGGTCAAATGGCTCTTTCCTGGCTTGGATCATAGGAGAAGGTCCCCGGCCCATGACAAGGGCTCTATGATGAAGGGGGTGGGAGGGTCTCGCCCACCACCTGACTCAGCCCCCAACCTGGCCTGTTAACACACTGAGTGGGGGAAGTGTGAGCACCCACAGTGACCTGAGACCCTGGACTTGTACTCCAGGCTTCACTTCCCCCCACCCCGGGGGGGCTAGGGCTGCTGAGGAGACAGCACGGAACTTAACATAGGACGCAAGAGCTGCAAGGCACCTCAGGGTCAATTACTCCAGCCCCTCACTGAACAATGGGGAAACCCAGGCCCAGAGAAGGGAGATTGCTTTCAAGTCCGTGAGAGAGTCAGAGCTAGAATCCAGGACACTTTCCACTACACTGCACTTCCCACACCCTGACCCTGCCTCTTAAATTCCACACTGAAAAGCTTTATATACTGGGAGGAACTGGACAGAGGCTCAAAGGGACACAGAGGTTCCTACAGCCACACAACAGGTCAGACAGAGGAATGCGGGGCGTCTGGTCATCTTTCCCAGGATGCAACACTTATTGAGTATCTACTGGCAACGCTCTCGTACGTTATCCTGTTTGCTCGCATATAGAAGCAAGGCGGTAAAAGACCTACCACCAGACTGTCCGGCTCAAGTCCTGGCTCTGTTAGCTGAGTGTCCTTGGACAAGTTATTTGATGTCTCTGAACCTCATTCTGTAACATGAGGCTAATAATTGTACCTACTTTATAGAGTATAAGGAGATAATCCATAGAAAATACTTAGAACAGGGTCTGATAAAAGTGAGCTTTCAAAATAAGTATACCATTTGAATTGATGAATCACTGAGTTCTACTCCTGAACCCAATATTGCACTGTATGCGAACTAACTAGGATTTAAATAAAAATTTGGCAGAAAAAAAATAAATAAAGGCTACCTAAGGTATAAAACTTATTTTGAATGAAACAAAACAAAACAAAACAAAAAACTATACCATTTGACCCAGCAATTCCACTCCTCAGTACGTACCCAAGAGAAATGAAAATAATGTTCTCTCAAAAGTCTTTACATGGAAGGTGCCTGGCTGGGTCAGTGAGTAGAGCGTGCAACTCTTGATCTCAGGGTTGTAAGTTCAAGCCCCACGTTGGGTGTAGAGATTACTTAAAAAACAAAACAAAACCTTTACATGAATGTTCATGGCACTTGTAATAGTTCATAATAGTCAAAATCCAACCCAAAGGTCCAACAACTGATAAAAGGATAACTCGCTGTGGTATATCCATACAACAGAATATTATTCAGCAGTGAATAGAAAGGAGATAGTGATGCCTGGTGCACCACGGAGGAGCCCTGACCACATGATGTAAGGAAAAGAAGCCAGACACAAAAGAACATATATTATACGATTCTATTTATACGAAATGTTCCAAAGAGACAGATGTATAGAGGCAGGCAATAGATTATCATTTGGTTAAGGCTTGAGGAAAGGAAGAATAGGGGAATGACTGCTAATGTGTACAGTTTTTCTCTTTGGGGTGGGAAAAAAATGTTCTGAAATTAGACTGTGGTGGCGGTTTGCACAACTCTGTGACTGTACTAAAAACCACCGAATCGTGCACTTTAAAGGGGTGAATTGTGTGGTATGTGAATATCTCGATACATCTCTTCTTTTTTAAGTAAAAAATCGATATGCCCCCTATAAAGTAAGGAGTGTCTTATCACATTTGGGGAGGGAGGGCGATGAGGTTCAAAGAGATCCAGCACCTGCCCCAGTACAGCTAGCAGGTTGCAGGATCTGACTTCGGGCTTTGTGTTATTGGACTCCAAGTCCAGGGCTCTTTCCTGAAGCTTCTGCTAAGACCTAATCCAGCCTGGACTCCCAAATGTCTTGGGAAAATCTTCCATTCCCACCCCTGGCAAGGCTACTCAGCAAATTCTCTTTGCTATCTAATCTAAGTCCTTCCAACTTCCAGAGGTATGAGGTACAGGGAAATTTGAGGTCAAGGCCAAGGTCACAGGAGATAGGCACCAGGCTGGGACCCTGCATTTCTAGCCAATGCCCAATGCCTTCTTTAGGAAGCCTGGGGAAAATGGAGCAGATGAAATACAGTGGACTCTGAGGCATGAGCTCACGGCTGACTTTGGAGGTGACCTTGGCAAAGCAACCTCATCTCTGGGGCTCTTGGTAAAATGATATTTGGAAAGAAGCTCTGAGGAGGGCTCCAGAGGCGACATTGCCAAGGCCCTGAGTAATTCTGAAATAAAGTGGCCTCCCCTCTCCATACCTGCCACTCACCCCAGATGACCAGCCCGGGAGGACAGCGGGCATCACTCAGCAGCTGGCCTGGGGTCCCTGCGGTCTTCAGCAGAGAACTCTGGTGACAACACCTGAGACCCCTGGCCTAATCGTCAACCCAGTACTATCAGCAGGTCAGGTGGGCACCATGTCCCACGCTGGGAAGGAGACAGATGAGGGAGGGGACAAAAGCGCTATCGACCAGGGTCCCTGACTTACTTGGCAGGACAGGTACTGAATATGACGTCGAGTCGATGCCCTGCTTCCAGGCAGCCCCCTTCCCTGCCTGCCCTGCCCTGCAGATAGCCTGGCCGAGGGTAGGAGGAGGAAGAGCTGCCTGCTTTGGCCCCCCCCAAGGGAAGGCATCACCCCGGTCTGTCTGGGGTTCCTGGCCAGGGTGTTCCGGCTTCAAGGAGATGTTCTCTCCAGCCCTCCTGTTCTCTGCTTGCACAACTATGGCCTGTGTTTAGAAACACTCCTGCCCCACCGCTAAGAAGCTTGTGGAGACACAAAACCGCCACCCCTTTTCCCGGCCAAATGGAAAAGAGCAGACACAGAGAGACCAGATTCAGCCCAGAGTCACCCGGAGTCCGAGGGGCCTCCCTGGGAGAGCGGCCCACTGGGTTTGGTGCCATTTGTAGAAGGTCCAACAGGCCAGAGCCTCAGCCAGGAAGCCTGCATGTGTCCCACATGTCCCACATGCATGTGTCCTACACGGTGACAGGAAGACACCAATGTGTGCATCCTCCAGGCCGACGGGTTTTTTCAGACTATCATCACCCACCTCACTTCCCAGGATGACTTGGAAAAGGTGAGAGGGACAGTCATCCTTCTCCACATTTTCAAATGGGACCAAACAGCTTGTGTGGGACCATATGTAGTAATTTAGCAGTGAATTCGCTGGATTCCAGATCCTTCTATTCAAATACAGTTACACCCCTGCCTCACCCCACCCCTAGCTTCAGTGTTACATTTCTTTTTCTACAAATTGCCCCGTTCAGTTTTAAGAAACACCATAACAATAGCTAAATCTTTTTTTTTAATGTTTATTTATTCTGAGGAGGGGGCAGACAGGTGGGGGGGGGAGAGAGAGAGAATCCCAAGCAGGCTCTGCACTGTCCTCGCAGAGCCCGATGCGGGGCTCGATCTCACAGACTGTGAGATCATGACCTGAACCGGAAATTAAGAGCCGGATACTTAACAGACTGAGCCACCCAAGCTCCCCAACAATAGCTAAATCTTTATTAGCACCGCATGCCAGGTACTCACTATTCTTAGAGCTTTTAATATAAATATTAATACACTCAATCCTTATATCAACCCTAAGGCATACCAACGAATTTAACTCCATGTTAAAGATGAAGAAATTGAGTACCAAGTGTTTAAACAACAAGATCCCAGTGGAGTTGGGATTTGAACCCAGGCAACCTGGCACCCTGGCACCTGAGCTCTCGACCACTGCACAACGTGCCAAGTATCTATGGGGTACGAGGAACTATATGCTCCAAGTCCACCTAAAGGATGGGCTAAGGTCCACGGCAGGCTCAGAAAGTCTGCTCAAGACGGAGCATAGTTGCAGGAAATCCGCTGCAGGGAAGCTGGGCTGTGCTCTTGCCCAGGGGCCGTGTGCTGGGGGGGAGGAGGGGGCTGGGGACAGGCTGCAATCTGTCTCTGAGCAGCTGAGTCCCAGCCCCAGCCAAGCAGTAGGGAGCAGGCTGAAGGCAGGCTGGGAGCTGGGAGCCCTGGCCGGCCCCACGGTGAGCAGCAGCTGGGAGGGACTCTTCTGCCTCCTAGCTGCTTATAATACTGCAGTATCCCCTGTGGGTGTGGGGCTGGCTGGGTAGAAGCCCAGGACCCTCCTTCTCTCCCCCACCACCCCCCACCCAGGCTCAGTCACTCAGCCCCAAGCCCACAGCGGCCGGCAGAGCTGGCCACCCTGGGATGGGAGGTCACGCTGGCTCTATGGTCTCCAGGGACTACCAGTCCTGCTGATCAGTTTGGGAGCCATGGCACCATGTTTAGTCCAGGAAGCCTCTTCGGCGGCAGGTAAGAAAGCTAGCTCACTCCCAGAGTGGGGGGTGAGCTGGATGGATCCACCCCCCCACCCCCCCACCCCCCCGCTGTCTCCCCCTAGCAGATTCACCGAGGGCTGGTGAGTCCCCAGCATGGGAAGTCCTCCCTTGTACCTCACACCTTACATGAGCCCTTCCTGCTGCAGTATAGCCCCGTCGCCTCAGACCGGGAGCCTTCTGCTTGCAAATGCACCCTTTGTTAAATCCCTAAGATGCGACTCCATGAGCAACACAGCAATCACAAAAGCCATTAAAGCAGCCGGCAGCTGCCGCCGGTTCAAGAATTTCATTTCAGTTGAGGAAAGGCTGGGGGCTTCAGCCCTCCTCCCCCCAGCCCCTACTCAACTTCAGGACCCAGAGGAAGCAGGAGGCAGAGGAAAAAAATAAAAAGGAAAGATAACAAAACAAAGGCATGGGGGGTGGGGTGGGGGGAATCATTCACAGCCTCTCCTGACCTGCCAAGGACTTTTTCCACATCTTTCCCTGGGCTCAGGGGCCCAGATAAGGAAGCGAGCCTTTCTCGCAGCTTCTGCACGGCTCTCTGCCTGAGCTTTGCTCAATGGGCCATCTGCTCCGAGGCCTCTCTGCAAAAGCTTTAAAAGTCCCATTTCTCCAGGGAGCCGAGAGCTGGGGAGGCGTCGGCTGCAAACAATAGGGGAAATTTATTAGGGATCAGCGCTGCCAGGAGGACAGTGCCTGCGGATGGGGCCGGAAGCTGTCCGAGATACAAAGGGTTATTTAATGCAGTAAACCCAAAGGCTCCTTTAGAAGTCAAGTGCTCACACGGGAGGCCCAATACTCTGCAACCTTCCTTTTCAGAATCACTTCTCCCCCTCCCCCCCCCCCCCCACAACCCTCATCCCAAGTCAGACTTATTTCCTGTCCTTTGCCACTGGGCAAATATTGACTTTCTTTCACTCAGCCTTGCCAGTGGAACTGAGACCAACGGATCTGGCTATTGTCTCCTTCCTCAGGGAGGGCAAGGCAGGCTGTCAGCAGAACAGCTCCAAGCAGCGGCCGACAGACACGTCAAGAAAGCAAGCCTAGAAGGAAAATCACGGTCCTGGGAGTAACAGTTCTGTGTGTCGCTCTTCTGCTTTGTCTTTCCGTCCTCTGTTCCTTTCTCAAGTGCATTTGCCTTTATCCCGTGGCCACGTAGCGTGTCTGACCCCAGAGAAGCTGCGTGGAAGCGGCGTGACTAGAAGAGCTCTGGGCTCAGACACTGGGCAACCTTCTGCTAGTCTTTTCATTTTCTTGGACCTCAGTGTTCTCATCTGCAAAATGGGAATGTCAGGCTTGGCGATTCAGTGCCAGGTCAAGAGGTTTCTTCCCGTCAGTGACCCACGTCCTTTCTGCTGCAGTCAAGGCATCCTTCTTTGAGGTCTGATGGCAGAAGGGCCGGAAGAAATCTGCTTGGTGCTTAACGGGGAGAGCAGAGGAGGGTCCACGAGTGCAAGCACAGCCCCAGCGCTGGCGCTACCATGATGTGTGATACCGGGCAAGGTTCTCTCCCTCTCTGAGTCTCAGTTGCCCCATAATCAAAGTCAGGGACTGGATAAGATGAACCCTACGGCCTCCTGCAGTGCCTCATGCTGTGGTGCCCCTCACCTCACACACCCCGGTGAGTGGCGATGCCTTTTCTCCAAGACCACATTTTACTGCCCTTTCTTCACAACTAACGCACGGAAGGCTGTCACGCTTCCGGCTTGTATCCCCCTCCTCACCAGAAGTATTCTGTGAACCTCGCTGCTCTCTCCAGCAGCTCCACACTCTGCCTGCAGCCCCCCTGTGGTTGAGCTGGCACCTCCACAGGCCCTGTGACAAAAACCAGCTCAGTTCAAACTCCTGAAGCCCCTAGCCAGTGCACAGCAGGAAGAGGATGCGGGAAACCGGGGCCCTTTCTTGGAAGCCTGTGCATGATGACAAGTGCAGGACTGTGGGCTCTGTCCCCACCCTTCCTTTCACCTGAGCCTCCCGTCCTGATGACAGAGAGCCTCAAAAGCCCATTCCTTGTGCAGCACCCAGTTCACAGTAAGAACTCCCCCATATTGCCCGAATTTTATAGAAGTTATTCCCACATAATCTTCATAAGAGCTCTAGGAGATAGGTGATTTTATTCCCATTTCCCAGACGAGATAACTGAGGCTCAGAGAGATTAAGTGATTTGCCCAAATTCACCCAACTAATAAGAAGACAGAGCTAACATGAGAACCCAGGTCTGTCCATCTGCAAAGCTCTTAACGCTCAGCATTCTTACTAAGAAAGAGATGGCTTCACCTCCCCAGGTTGTCACAGAAGTATGACAAAGGGGCGGTGAGTGCTGATGCCCAAATGACTCCAACAAACCTCTCACCCCACCCCACCCAGCCTCACCCGAGGCAGTGCCAACCAGGATCTGAACCAAAAGGGTTAGAAGGACCTTTGATTCATCTAAACCATCTTTTGACTTTGCAAATGAAGAAACTGAGGCCCATGAGTGGGACTTGCCTAAGGTCACATCACACAGTGAGTCTGGGGTACCCCAAGTCCTGGCCCTGCCATCCCTGCACCCGGCCCGCTCGGTCTGGCTCTGGGATCTGGGGTCGTGGGAGTCCCCCTGAGGCCAAGCCTTTGCCAGTCCCCCCTCTCCCCCCTCACCCCGCCACCCCTTCCCCCTGGCCCAGACATGCCTCTGGCTCCCCTGCCTCCAGGGATCCAGTCTCAGCCCTCCCTGGGCCTCAGTTGGCTCCTTCCTTCAGGAAGTGGAGCAAAATGCCCATGTGTCCTCACCACAGACGGGACCGGAGGTGTAGCAGAAAGTGGGGAAGGGAGAGCTAGAGGCAGACAGGTGTGAGGTTATAGGAAAGTCGAGCCGTTTTTTCCTTTCACGTGAAGTTTCTGCTGCAGAATGATCCTAACGGAGAGAGGAAGAGGGAGACAGGGAGAGAGAAAGAGACAGAGATAGAGACAGGGAGAGAGAGAGAAAGAGACAGAGACAGAGGCAGAGAGGGAGAGAGGCACTGAGGCAGTGCTGCTGTTCCCACCCCACAGGGAAGCTTTGGAAGCTGCAGGGGAGACCCGAGGGCCATGGGCGCAGGGAGGGGCCGCTGCCCCGCCATCTGCTCCCCACGGGCTTTATTGTGATTACGTCCAGTAGATGCTACTCACTGAGGACTCTGAGGGCTCTGCATCGGCCGAAGCACTTTATGTACTCTTTTGTGTTTAATCCTCACGACAGTCTTAAAATACCACCACTGTTCTCCTTTCATTTTGACAACTGAGTACGTGAAGCTCCAAGATGTAAAATACTGTAACTTGCTCAAGGTCACGCAGCTAGCAACAGTAGAGCCCAGGGTCTCGGGAGGGTTCACTGCAGGGGTGTGCAAGGCCTTGAAAGTGGCCCCTTCATATGGACTCTTTAGTCTCGCATTGTCTCCACCCTGGGGACAGAAGGGCGTGCGAGGGCAAGTGCATGGGAATCCCTGGAGACCAGCCGCCCCCATCACCCAGCCAAACCCACTTCCTGCTACCCAGACACCAGCCCAGAACTTCAGCCACAGAACAGCAAGGCTGGAAGGACCCTGGGAAGTTATCTAGTTCAACCCTCTCAGTGTACAGGTGAGGAAAGCAAGAAAGGGGCTTGCCCAAGGTCACACAAGGTCACACAAATTGGGAGGCAGAGCCTAGAATTAAACTCAGACTTCCTGTCTTTTTTTTTTTTTTAACATTTATTTATTACTGAAAGACAGAGAGAGAGCACGAGCAGGGGAGGGGCAGAGGGAGAGGGAGACACAGAATCTGAAGCAGGCTCCAGGCTCTGAGCTGTCAGCACAGAGCCCGAAGCGGGGTTTGAACTCACAAACTGCGCGATCATGACCTGGGCTGAAGTTGGACGCTTAACCGAAGGAGCCACCCAGGCGCCCCTCAGGCCTCCTGTCTTAAACCAGGACTCTCCCTACAACACCCTAAGGCCCAGTGAGAAACTAACGTTTCATCTCCACTGCAGACCAAACCAGAATTCACCCAAGAAGGAGTTAGATGAGGCTTCCCTCTGGCAAAGGGTTGCGAGGTCGGTGGCACAATGGGGTGTTACAGGCTGTTGTAGTGGAGATCTCCCCAGCCAGAGAAGGGATCTTTCTAAACATGATTCCTTCAGATCATCCTTGCCTGCAGTGGGTGCAGCCTAGAGCCGGGAGTCAGACAGCATGATCTTGGGGGGAGGGGGATCCTTGACATCCCCCTTTAACCCATGCGACTCTTAACTGTCACTGGGCATCTTTCCCCCAGGAAGGCTCAGCCCTGCAAGAGGGCTGTGCTAGTGCAGGGAAGCCGACATTCTCACAGCCATACTGGAGATTCTGCAGGTGGGAACAGTTGATAGGTGAGCAGGCTGAGGGTCTCAAGGCCCTGGTGACTTTTTTTTTGGGGGGGGGGGAGACCTACCGTTTCCCCAGAGGCTATGTCCCAGGAGGAATGCAGCTGGTGAGGCCACACCCCACCCATTCCTTCCACTGGCCTCCCCAGCATGCTGGGGCATACAGGTGTCAGAACTGGGAGAGACCTTGGGTACCATAAGCTCCAAAACCCATTGAAGAGACTGAGGTTCAGAGGGGTAAGTGAGTGGTCCAAGGTCATAGGCCAGGTCAGAATGGAAGCTTCGTGACTTCCCGTGGAACGCTGGGTACACAGCTCCACACTGCCACCCCCTCCCCAGGAAGTGAGCCTCTCCGCAGAGAGGCCCGCATCAAAGGCATGAATTCCTAAGCGCCAAGGCTAGAGGCAGGCGCCCTGCGGACTTGTTCACCAAACACTCTGCACCCGACCTCTTCCGCGTTCCCGACGAGGGCACCAAGTGTCTCCCTCTTCGTGAGGTTCAGAGAGGTGCAACAACTCGTCCAAGGTCACACAGCAAACTGACTAGAGCATGCCCGCCTACTGCCCCGTTGCCCCTTCCCCAACCCCCACCCCGGTCTCTCCAAGCTCTGCGGTTTGCCAGAATTCTTGGGACCCTGCTTCCTCCAACGCACGAGCCGCGGCGTTTGCTGGAGTATGAAAAAGTTTCGAGAAGAGGAAGGGGCGAAGATGCCGCCGCCCATCTCAGACCCGGTCCGCAGCGGCAGGGCAGGGGGCGCGGAAAAGAAGCCAGCTCCGCGCACCGCCAGTGTCCCCAGCGCGTCCCGCTCTGCGCCAGGGGGCTCCCGAGCTCCGAGCACGGGGCGCTTCGGCTCAGCCTCACTGCGGCGCGGGCGGGGGGTCCCATGCGCGCCCCACACCCACTTTTCACCCTACGCCCACCTCATCCACCCTCCCCCGCACCGCCTCCCGCGGTTGCCTGCTTGCCCAGGGTGCCCGCGCAGATGCACCGCGGCCTCTCGCGCCTTCTCCCCGCGCGCGTCCCGGGCTCCCCGGGAGGAGAAGCAGGGCAAGGGCGAGGGGTTCCCGGGATAATTCGGGACACCTCCCCCGGGACTAGCCGGGCGGTTCCGACGCAAGTGGATTTTCGGAGCCCACTCCCCCACCGCGGGCTCCGTCCGGCACTTAGTTTATCTGGCTGCGAGCGCCGAGCCCAGAAAGTCGGAGTGTCCCAGTTTGGCGACCCTGCGCCCGCCCGCGCCCCAGGCCCTCCCGGTGGCCGCCGATGGTCGGAGCGCGGCTCCGCTCGGGACCACGGGTTGCCCTCGCAGGGTGTCCCCGCCCGGGGCGCCTCTTACCGGGGACGTTCTTGCGCGGTTCGGCCAGAGCTCACCGAGAGAGCAGAGCGCGGGGACGGCCGGGGTCTCGAAGTCGAGGTCCCCTCTTCCCACTTCGCGGCCGGCCGGGCCGCTGCGGCTCTCCTCCCGCTCCCCGCTCGCCGGCTCGCCCGCGCTCTCTCTCTCTCTGCAGTAGTAACAGCCCGAACCCGCTTCCCCCGCCCGCCAATTGAGATGCTCCTCACATCCGCCTGCACACAGCGCGTGCCGGCCCCTCCGAGGGCGATCCCCGCAAACCGGGACGCAGGGCCCCCGCCCCGGCAATCCCCGCCCCGGGGAGGCCGCCTCCGCGCGCCCCGCGCCCCCCTTTCTCCCGGCCGGACGGCCGGTGGGCGGGGAGGGAGCGGCGACGGGGAAGGGGAGGTGTGTGCGAGGGAGAACGCGCGGCGTGCGGGAGAGGGGTTCAACCCGCCGCGCCCCTAGAGAAGTTTGCGGTGGGTGGGGCCGGCCTCGGGTCCCCGGAGGCCCGCGGGGCTCCAGGGGCAATGCGGAGGCGTCCCCTCCCACTCCGTGCCCTCCTGCGACACTCCCCACCCCACCCGCGCCACCCACGAGCTTTACGAGCCTCTGGGGAGCGGGGATTGGCTGGGGGAGGGGCGGCGGGGAGGGGGATCTCTGCGCTGTCGGGAGCCGGCTATCGGGTAGGAGGGAGCCGATTTGCTTCAGGGGATACGGATGAAGGTTTTCCCGAGTCGGGGACGAAAAGAAAAGGGAGGGAGAAGAGGAGTGATAGAGACAAAAGGCGGAGAGCGGAGGGGAAGGGGAGGTGAGGGGAGTTGGCCCGGGGAGCTCCGACAGCCTGCGGTCCCCAGCACCCGCGCGGGAGGGTGAAGTCGGGACTGGAGCCGGGGGCTCTCCCCCAGCCTCCCGGGGAGGGAGGAAGCGGGTCGAGGGGCCCCTGCGGAGAGAGGAGGAAGCGTGTGCTGCCCAGGACCTGGGCCTGGCTCCCAGGTAGACCCGGAGCCTCCCCGCTGGCCACAACTCCGCTTTCTCCCTCTTGCGGCAGGCTAGGAGGCCTCAACCCTCCGGGAGCACAGGGAGGACGGGGCCTTTCCCACACTCACCAGGCAGGAGGGGCAGGGAGGATTGGAGGCCCAGGTATGGCTCCCGTGCCTCAGTCTCACCCCGGTGCCTCACCCTCAATGCCCAGCCTTCACCCACTGAGACCTCAGCCCCCCAGCTCAGCCCTGTGCAATTCCTGCTGGTGTCAGGACGCAGCCGGTCTCTGGACCTTCCCAGCCCCACCCCATCCCTGCCCTCATCCCCACAGCCTCCCCTTCACTCTCACCTTGCTCCTGTACTGCACACCCAGAGTCAAGAATAATCACGTTTGGGGTTTGACCCAGGAAGTGACTCCCCCCGCCCCACCCCAAATCCCTTATATGCACGTGTTGGGGAGGGCCCCACTCAGAGCTTTCCAGCCTTCTTATCTCCACAGAGTCCGAGGAGCCCTGGGAAGTCCCAATACCTGCAGCGAATCCCCTCTCCCTGGCCCAGCCCCATGACATCCACATCGCCCCAGAGCCCGGCCACTGCAATACTGCAGCACCCGCTGCTTGGAGCCGGGCTGGAGCCGCTCTTTACAACAGCAGCTCGCTAGTCACGGACCCTGGGCTGCAGAAATAGCTGATTCGGGGATTTCCAGGCTGCAGGCTGAGTGGGGGAGTGTGTACCACCCATTCCCATCCGCCGGGCTGGGGCCGCACATCGGTGTTGGGAAGTGTGTGTGTGTGTGTGTGTGTGTGTGTGTGTGTGTGTGTGTGTGTTTACGTGTGGGCTAAAGGACAAGACAGATGCCTGAGACTCTCTAGTCGGCTCTGCTGACCCCTCACCACCCTTCAGATGAAAAAGGGGACCGAGCATCAAAGCCTCAAGGTCAGATGCTCCTCTGACTTCCCCCCCACACACCGCCACACCCCCGTACCACAGGGCTGCCGTGGGGGGCCTGGCACTCGGTGGCTTCTCTTGTTTCTCCCTGGGGGAAGAAATGTTTCTCTTTGGAGATCCACCAAAAGCTTTTTTTTTTTTTTTTTTACCAGGAGGAGGGAGAAGAGGGCTGAAAGTTCAGAGGGCTGATTTTACTTGATCCTTTTAAACAATGCCAGCAGGTAGCAAGGCAAGGAAGGGAGGACTCACTCCACTGAGGCACAGGAACCCCCCCAAAGGGTGAGTGACCCACCCAAGTACTTGTGTCAGTTTGGTACAGAGTTAGGGCATGGAGCTGGGTCTCGTGACCTCAGATGCTGACCCTTCTCTAATCTACAGGAGGTGGGTGCAGAGCTAAGCCGTGCCCTCCGCCCCAGGGGCTCCTTACAGTTACCCCTCTTACCAGCTGCTTCTTGTAGACATCTCTAGATGTGGCCCCCGCCCCCCCTCCAGCTCTGCCTGGCACTGCCTCCTCCCTCACCCTCTGGGCTCCAAATGATCTCCTTGCACGTCCTGAGAGGGCTATGCTCTTCCCTGCCACAGAGCCTTTGCACGTGTTGTCCTCTTGGTGGAGGACCCTGGCCTCTCTGCCCCACATCGCGACGCCAACTCCTCTTTGTTCCGCCAGTCTCAGTCCCCTGACACCTCTCCGTGTACCCTGTACTTCTCGTCTGCCTGTAAGACAGGCACTTGTCACCCTTGCCATTTCCCAGTGGAAACTTTCCCCCCACTAGACTACAAGCTCCAGAACGGAAAGGACTTCCTACCCATCCGGCCCACTGGCACAGAGTGGGCACCCAACACATCCTAGTGGCTCTGAGGTTCGGTGTTTTCAAATCCTGGCACTGCACCTAGTGTGCTGTGCGACCTTGGGCGAATTACATAACCTCTCTGAGCCTCAGCTTTCTCATCTGCAACATGGGGATTCTAATTATAAAACAGGATTATCATAAGGATTAAAGGGATAATGAATGCACAGAGATTAACACAGTGCCATTCCTGGCATATCTGTGTGAAAGAAATAAATGTAAAGAAATACAGAAGAAACGGGGGTTGAAGGAATGAAGGAATGGCCAATGGTCATACTCCTCTCCTCTCAGCCTCCTCCCTGGGGTGCGAAGTCAGTCTCCTCTCCTTGCCCGCCCCCCCCCCCCCATGCTTTCAGGACAAAGCAGACGGCTGATGCAGTTCAGCGGCTTCTTCCCTCGCCACCCAGGCTCTGCCTTTTGGGCCATCATGGATTCTCTGCTCTGATCCTGGGTGTCAGCACAACCCAACCCTGCTTGGAGCGGAGTGGCATGGCAGAGCCCAGGGCAGGGGGCAGGGGGCAGGGGGCAGCAGGGTAGCCTCCTTCATGATCTCCCAGAAAAATCACCTCCACATAAGTCCCCGGACTAAAACAATCCCCTCACCTCCCTTCCAATGAGAGAGCAGCACTTGTGCCCCTCCTATGCAGAAATTCTGGAGCTGCCCTGGAGCTCCGGGCTCCGGTCCAGCCCTGCAGGATCAGGCTCCTGTGGCCCATATGTTTCCCGGGCCGGTGGATGGAGGGCCATGTTAGGAAGAGGTGCTCCGAGGAGGACCTTGCAGTCTCCCCGGGCTGGCTTCCTGTTGTTCAGATGTCCTCCTTTCTAGCTAGTGCCAGAGAAGGCTGACAGTGCTGTCCCTCCAGCCCTGTTCCATGAGCAGCCCCACAGCTGGTACCCTGGGGAAGCAGCCTATACCCTGGCTGAAGGCAGCCTTGCTGGAAACCCCCACCCCACAGCCCAAGCCCAGGCTGACTGAGACAAGAAAGGGGGCGCTGGAATAAGCCAACCTAGCTCTTCACCTTGACCAAGTTCCCTCCCCGCTTCGGACCTGTCCGGACAGAATAATGACTCTCAGTTCTCCCCTTCCAGAAATGCAGTTGGATTCTTGTAAAGAGCTTCTGCATCCTGCAGCCACCACCACGACCACCCCACCGCTAGCGCTAACGGAGCCCCGCTCCTCCTCTTTCCCCCTCCTCGCCCCTACCCTCCTCCCTCCCTTCCTCTTCATCAGCCACACGCACGGAGCAGCGGCCCCCAGCGTTCGTTGGGAGCCATAAGACTTGGAATCATTGGATCTTCACAGCAGTCGGAGGTGACAGGGTGGAAACTACATGGGTTTAAAACCATAGGCTCTAGCTGTATGACCTTGGGCAAGCCACTCAACCCCTCTGCGCCTCATCTGTTAAACAGGAACAAAAATGGTATTCACCTCACTGTGAATATTACGTGAGTCAATACATGGGAAAAACTTAGAATAACGTTTGGGACATAGTAAGTGCTCAGTAAACGTTAGCTATTTTTTTTTTTATATTATCTCTATTTTGCAGATGAGAAAACTGATAAAAAAAAATATCTGCTGTTTATTTAGTGCCTACTATGTGCGAGACAGTTTCTATGTGTCGTGGGGGGCAAGAAGTGCAGGGTGGGCGAAGCTGAGGACGGTGTGCATACGCTAAACCTGAGGAGTGTGCTGATAAGGCTCTTCCGGAGTATTTATTTGCATCCATTGGTTTACATGGGGTTACCGAGCGGTACCCCAGGGAGACTTGAATTGTGCCCAAAATGGGCTCCAGGCATATGGAGACATATCTGGCAGTCTTTCAATAGAGGTTTCTGATAAATAAATTATCAAAAGGAAGGAATACAGCTGACAAAATGAGCCAGACCCCACAAAGGGCTTGAGGGTCAGAGGGCATGACCCTCCAGACTGAATAGAGTGGCTGGCCCTTGACCTTGCCTGACTCAGTGGTCTGGAAAGGAAAAGAGCTGTGCATCAACTGAAGGAGGTCTCGAGAGCTGGCTTGCTAAATGTGACACTCCAGGCTCAGGCCACCCTGCCCCTCGAATGAGCATTTCGCCATGGGGGTGGGGAGTGGTTCCCATTCTCTGAAAGAGCCTGCAGAGCTGGGAAAGGTGGGAAGCCTGGGCTGGTGGGCACGTCAGCAGGAGGAGCAGAGAGAGGCTGCACAGAGCAGTGTGGGGCTGTGGTGGTGTGGGACACCGAGGCACTGACACCAGCGGCCAGCGGCAGTCCAGACCCACGTGATGACCCACGTGCCAGTCGGCTCTAGGAGGCTCCCAGAACACATGCTGGCCGAGGCAGATTCAGAGCACTAGATCTCCAGTAGGAACAGGCAGGTGCGTGGAGCTGGTGCAGTATAGGTACTGAGATGCTAATGCTGGCAATGACCACGAAGACAGGTAACACGTGGCGGGCTCACAATAGGCCAGGCACCGTTTTAAGGGTTTGATACAAACTTAACACGACCACCTTAGAAAAGGGGATCCTTCTTATTCCCAGTGTACAGACAGGAAGATTGAGGTAGACAGAGGTAAAATAACTTGTTTGAGGTGACAACTAGGAAGTGGAAGAAGGAGGATTTGAACTCTGATATTCTGCCTCTGAGGTCACGCTCTAAACCCCTCTGCCATATGCCAATCAATATCGAGTGCCCTCATTCCTAAGCAAAAGCTGGACAAGGTTGTGGACACTGGGTCCTACAGAAGATTTACAATTTACTGTTTTTGTTGTTGTTGTTGTTTGTTTGTTTTTCTAGAAAGAGAGAGACAGGGAAAGCCCAGAGGCGAGGGGCTGAGGGGCAGAGAGAGAGAGAATCTTAAGCAGGCTCCACACTCAGCACGGAGCCAGATGCAGGGCTCGATCCCACCTTATGAAATCAGTGTTTGTCCCCATTTCACAGCCGAGTAAAGTGAGGCTCAAAAAACGCAAATGATTTGCCCAAGTTCACACAGCTGGGAAGTGCCGGGGCCAGGATCCAAGGGCTGGCCCGTGGGGGCTCTAATGCTCATTCGTTTCCTGGGCTGTGATGTGACTTGCCCAAGACTATACAGCCAACTCCAGTCTCTTACTGTCACAAGAGAACAAACCATCGCCATATCCCCCATTTTCCTGGACATGAAGAGTGAGTCCAAGTTCTCTCTAGTCTCAAGCCAGACATGTAGGCCATTTAAGAACAGACGTTTGGCAGAGGGCTCTGTAGAAGAAAAGGGTCTTGGGTCAGAGGATCTACCCAGAGAATTCAAGAAGCCAACATAAGCAACTCCCATAACTGTGGGTGTGTAAACTGTAGAGTGAGGAACGCTGTTTACCTGGGCAAGCCTCGCGTTTCCAGGTAAGCCTGCCCACCTGCGAGCAGGGATTTTAGCCAGCCTAAGACCACCACAGGGGCCTTATGTTTGCACAAGGTGACATTTCTGCCGCCATCTACTGGTCAGAGCAAATATAGAGAGAGGGCACATCATGTGTGTCTATTCCTTCTAGTGTGGCATGGGTCTAGTGGATCTTTGAGGGACAAAAAGGGAACCCAGTAGGGATCTTTCCAAGCATTTATTGAGTGTGTACTCAATAAATGAGTACTCAAGCATTTATTGAGGGCCACCACTCTGCTAGGCCCTAGGATATAAACTGCTCTAGGGCACAACTCGTGCCCGTAGGTCTGTTGGGGGAGACGGGCCCATAAGCACAGAATGATGGAGCAAGGGATACATGGTCCAGAGCCAGTGCACAGAGAACCCTGGAACCACTGGCCGGAGCCTTGCTGGCAGTGACAATGGATGTAAAGATCACCCAAAGAAGACAACTTCCAAATGATTCTCGAAGCACGCTTCTGATTTGATCCTGAGGAAAAGGGGGTCACATCAAGGGACTATCAAGTGCTAAAAAGTGTGGAGTCAGGAACACACTGGGCACGTTGGCCGGAGACCCTGGACAAAGCGGGGCAGTGGCCAGGAGTGGTGCTGGAGGGGACCGCAGGCTGGGCTAGAGGCGCCTGGCTTTAACCCTCACGGGCAAGGGCACCGTGCGAGGCTTTGACACTATCAGCAGGCAGTGAGCTCAGGAGACGTGCTGGACAGAGAAGGGGTGGGCTACTTACTGCCACTGGTAAGTGAGAGATGATCCCGGACAAGGCGGGCACGGGGGCGGGGCGGGGGGGGGGGTGAAGAGGAAGGGGTGAAGACTCATGCTGGCGACTGGGAGTGCAGGGTGGGGGAAAGGGATCCAGGGCGACTCTGGTCTCTGGCTTGTGTCTCACCACCTTCCAAGATGGCAAAGTCATTCATTAAGAGAGGTAGTCCCCCAACGGGGGTGGCAGGGGGGGAAGATGTGAGCTGTGAGTTCACTTGGGGGCATGTTGGGTGGGGAACCTGTACCAGATTCAGGCAGAGATGCGGGCCTGGAGTTCAGGGAGGAAGCTTACGCAGGAGATACACCTTTGGAAGTCATTGATTCATAAATCATAGAAAAAAAAACTTGCTCTGAAGACGCTAATAACCCGGTGACAGCGACTAGATTTGATCCTCGACTGTTAGACTCTATTGCTGGTTAGTTCTCCTTCCACCTCAGCACGTTCCTATCTATCAATAGTTATTACTTTTCAGGACTAGGTTTCTATTCTACCCATTTTACAGAATTGGAAAGTTGAGGTGCACCTTTAAGGAAGCCGCACAAGTTGATGATAGGGTCTGAAGTGGTGTCCATCACAGCCATTCAATTGGAACTATCTCTGGGAGAGCTGCTCCCTCAGCAGAGCGGGTGGCAGTTGATGTCAGTGGAAGGGACACCACCGGAGACAGAACACCCCTCAGCCCTTTGCGTTGAGGGAGTGACATCTCAGCCGGAAGGATGGTTTGGAAGTCTGGTTTGCCGGGGAGCAGCAGACATGTGCCAAGGGCTGTGGTAATGGCAAAGGAGGAACTCCTGGTCCACGCATCTCTGGGCGACAGGGAGTGTTTGGGGTTCAGCCTCCAGCTTCACTGTTCTCCCAGGATCCACCACACAGTTCCCCCCCCTAATTTTCATCTCTCACTCTCCTTCAGTGGCTGCCACTGCCCTTCTTCGGGAGACCCACCCCAGATCAAGTGCGATGTATCAATCTGTCTTCCCTGCTCTCTGCATCCTTGACAATGATAGATTAGCACATGGTGACACGAGTCAGTTCCCCCTCCACCCCCCCAACCGCGAGGGGATGGCTGGAGCCCGGGGCCAAAGCAGGAGGCTACCTGCTGCAGTGCGGGGGCTTCTCAGCCTCTCTGTCCATCAGTCACCTGAGGAGCTTAAAAGAAAGATGGCCAGCCCCCCCCCCCCCCGCCCAGAGATTCAGATTCAATTAGCCTGCCCCCCCCCCCCCAGCATCAGTCATTCTCTGTGTAGCCAAGGGGGGAGAACGGACTGCTTCAGAACCATAGTGTGTCCGCTGTGGCTTCAGAGTCAGTCCTGGAATCTCGGCTCTGCCTTAATATTAAGGGTGCGACTTGGACGAATTACATAAACTCTATGAGTTCCAGTTTCTTTTTTATTTTTTTTAAGTTTATTTGTTTTGAGAGAGAGAGCGCACACGCAGGCACAAGTGGGAGAGGGGCGGAGAGAGCATCCCAAGCAGGCTCCACACTGTGTGCTGAGCCCAACACGGAGCTTGATCTCACGACGGTGAGATCATGGCCTGAGCGGAAATCAAGAGTCAGAAGCTTGACCGACTGAGCCACCCAGGCGCCCCTCCAGTTTCTTTTGCTGAAGGAACATTCATAGCCACCTCATCTAAGATGACACATATAAACACCATGCCTAGAGCTTGGGCTGCCCTTGGATGCCAATCACTCCACTACCAACTTCCATCTCCCTTAGAGTTTGGGATTTCCTCCTAACCTAGCCTTGCGAGAAGTCCCCCAGCTCAGCAAACCATGGAAAATCTGTTCCTCCCCATGGCAGTTTTCCCTGACTCCGCATCTCGATGCCATTCCCTTGATTGAAAACCCAGAGCATCACCCTTTTCCAGTGCACCCAGCTCAAAGGCTGCTCTCTGGCCATCATGGCCCTTCCTAAACTGGCCCCATCTGACCGTTCCAACTCTCCTGCCTCTGCCCCCAATGCTGAGCCTCCTGAGCCTTCCAGCCATCCACGTCCTTCCTGTGCCTACCTCCCTGTAACTATTCACATAGTTACCTGGAGCACCTCTCATTGTCCCTCAGAGCCCCCCAGGTGCCATCTCTGCTGTTGGGGCTCCAGTCCTCCCTGACTGGTTCTCACAGGCACAGTTCAGCACTCCATTAGGCACTCTCTGTGCTGTTCTCTAGTCACATCTCTGGGTGGCCACACCTCCTTCTTCAGACTGTAAGCTCGGTGAGGTGGGGGGCTTGTCCTTCCACGGTTCTGGGCACAGGCCTAATCAGTTGGGGCTGTGGACCTCACACGGAGGTCGGAAAAAGACTAGAACCTTGGCACTCAAGACTGTCCCCAGAGATGGGGAGCAGGGAGTGGGGCTATCTTCAAGCCTACTTCAAACAAACTCTAGCCTCAGTTTCCAGATGGGGAAACAGAGACTGGGTGCTAGAGTCCCAGATGGAGGCGGGGGCCCCTGCTGCTCTGGGTGAGCCATGTCCTGTGACCCTGTCACCTCACCTCCTGGGCCACCAGTTATTATTTGCACATCCCCTCCTGAGGAGGAGGTCCTGGTCTAGGAGGCTGGGAACCAGGGTTCTGGGTCTGTCCCTGTGTGACCTTGGCTAAGTTATTCTCTCTCTGGGGTGACATCTCAAAGCCCTGCAAATCCTATGTCTTTATCAGAAGGGTCTGTGTGGTAATGATGCAGTCTTCGGGTGGCCACAGGGCTTGTGGTACCCGGCCAGCCTACTTTCAGCCAGCTCTCGCCCCCAGGGTCCCTCTCTCCCTCCCATCCCAGGCCCCAAACAGGGGAAATTAATTGAGTGTTCAAGTCTCTTCCCTTGCCCAGCCACAGCCAAGCTTACCAGGGAAATTAGGGTGACATTGGTGCAAATAATTGAGTGTCTTTCCCAAAACGGTCTTCAGGCCCTGTTGCTTTAGCTGCTGCTTAAATGGATGAGCTAATTAACTTAAGTAATTGTTCCTGAGGACTAATATTTTCACGGTCACGTGACCTAGAAGGCACATTTTCCCAGGAAGGCCACTCAGCTGTCCACGCTCCCTCTTGGACGAGGTTTTCCCGGATCCTGTATTAGCTGCCTCCCACCCTGCATGCTCTGCCCTGAACCCAAGCCTGTGTCTTTAAGGGACCAGAACTCCTTCCTCCGGCCTCTGTCCACATGCAAAACCTGACTCTAGACTCACCCTCACCAACCCATTCATCCATTCAACAACTCTGTGTGAGTTGCCTGCTTCGTGCATCACATGCTGTTCTTGGCACCGAGGAGTCAACGATGGGCAAGACTGTGCCTCACGGGGTGTCCGTCTACTTAGGGATATGACACTAATCATATGACCACAAACATACACTTACGCACGCACACGTCAGATCTACGCTACAATCAGTACTGCGAAGGAGTGTGGGATGGTTCCATACAACTCGAATAGACCGTCTTCTTGGGGAGATCAAGGACGGCTTCCTGGAAGAAGCAGCCCTTGAACTGAAGCTTGAAGGCCGTGCAGAAGCTAACCAGGCAGAGAGGGGGAAAGCGCATTCCAGGCAGAGTGAACAGTTTCTGCGCAATCCAGGTAAGAGACTGGCTGGACCAGAGTGCTGGAGATGGGAGAGAAGTAGGTTTCAAGAGAGAAGAAAGTGACTGGGTTGGTATTGGGATGGATACAAAGGGAGGAAAGGCAAGCATCAACAAGAACTCCTATGCTCTGTGCTGCTGGCTGGCAGGGGATGTCACTCACTGGGACAGAAAACCCTCGAGCCACACCAGGTGTGGGCAGTGGGAATAAGCATGGGCCGCGTGTTGAGATACATTTGAGGCCTCCAAATGGAGATGCTGAGCCAGTGGGTCGCAGGGGAGCGGGCTGGGGGCGGGGATCCACGTTTGCGCGTCACCTACCTAGAGGTGGGGCTTGAAGACGCAGGGTGTGCTCATGTCACAGGAGGACAGAAAAGTCCCGGGCACAGCTTGAGGAAGCCAGGTGCGGTTCACCCCAGACAGCGGCGCTACGAGACGTGAGTGCACGCCCCGCTTTCACAACGTCGCCTTGTTCTCTTTTGCTATCTCAGAATCACTGCAGTTTCCGGTTTCCTTTATCTACTGTTGAACCGACAGCGGCTCATGTGCCCGAGACTCTCTGGGTGACCAGGGAGCACTGCGCTACTTCGCGAGGGAGCACCGTTAATCTGCCATGCACTGTGCTGAGTCTACGTGTTTTCACTCACTTGGCCTTTGTGAGACAGATATTCCTATCCTCGCTTTTCAGAATAGGATGCTGGGGCTCAGAGATGAGCAGTGTTCCCAGGCACGGGTCTGTGTGGTGTCTTCTCACTCCCACGTGCTGTCTCTCCAGAAGAGACAGGTATGTGCCAGAGGGTCTGAGAGACCCTAGGAGTGCAAGGGGCCAGAACATTCGGTCTCTAATTTCCTCCCGCTGGCCCAGGGCTGCGCGATGATGCAGGGAGAGAGGGCACAGGGGCTTCCATGGGGCAGGAAGTGCTGGCCAAACCGGGGACAGGTTTGGATAAGTGATCCCTGGTCAGAGCAGCGGCGGACCGAGGGCAGGAAATCAGAACCAGAAAGTGTGCCTTGTGCACAGAGAGGAGGCTGTGACTGTAAGAGGTGGTGGCAGGGCCTGCGCACAGGAGAGGAGGGAGCAGGTTTGTCTGGGGTTGTTCAGAGGCCGCCAAACCTGAGCGCCAAGGGGCTCCCACCGCATTCTGCCCACCCCACCCAATACACACCCTGGGGCCTTCACCACAGGTTGGAGATGGGGTAGGACCCTGTCCTACTGGGGCTGTAGAGGGCCTGGGAGGGGGCCCTCCTGGGAGGAGGCTGGGCAGCCCTCCCTGCCGCACCCCTACGAGGCAGAGGAGCAGGTGTTCCCAGCAACTGGCCTGCGGCTCCTGATCTGCTGCAACAAGGGATTGTGAGGCACTGATGGGAGAGGCAGGCGGTGAAACACACGTGCGTGCACGCAGGCGCACACAAACATGTGTGCAGGTGCACAGGCACACGCACACACATGCAGGCGCACATGCGCGCACACGCATGTAGGTACATGCACACATGTACACACACACATGCATGCAGGTACACACACGCGCGTGCATGTGCGTGTAGGTGAGGAACACCCAGGCACACAGGTACGCAGACACACACACAGACACACACACAGACACACACACACCAATCGGAAGAGTCAGCCGGGGAGATTGGACCCATCAGGAATAATCCAGAGGCTGAACTGATCATAGCTGTGTGACTCCAAGGCAAATCGAATCCTCTCTGGGCTCCCTATCCTCAGCTCCCAAGGGCTTCTTCTGCTCCCCTGTCTCCTTGATTTTTGCTGCTTTTTATTCTAGACCCAGAGCAGCAGTGGTGCCATTCTCTATCTGGGCATCTGGCCCCTCCCTCCTGCTCCAGGGCCCTGAGAGCCTGAGACACAAAGCCAAGGGTGGGAGGGTACAAAGACCAAGGGACCTGGCCTGGGTTTGAGTCCTGACTGCCGCTTTCTAAGTGGACAACCTTGAGGACGTGTCTTGAACCTTCCTGAGGCTCACGTGTCATCTATAAAAGCAGCAGATAACACTTCTTGTAGCAAGGATGTTGTGAAGCTTTGATGGCTATAGAGCACGTTGAATGTTACACACACCGCACGCAGAGGGCCCGACACAGCCATACATGTGACTTCCCTTTGCCCCCCGGCTCAGCCTTTGCCCCCCGGCTCAGCTGTCCCAGCCCCAGCTCCGGGCAGGAGCCCCCTGACCTGCATCCCCGATAACCCAGCCTCTGCTTGCACGTTGTAGCAGGGGCTGCCTCATCTTGAACCATAATCTGTCTCCCTATAATCTGAATCTCTTCCACTGCTGGCGAGAGTGGAGCCATCCAGAAGGGGTGATGGCTCTCCCGTTCTCTGAGAACAGCTGCTGTGGCCCCCACGGCGTCTTTGTCTACCTACTGTGCTCCCTCCCTTCTCCTTCGGTGTTTGCCACTGTCTCCACCATCCTGGCCAAATTCTTCCAGACACGACCTGGTCTGTCTCTCCTTCTTGGAATGGGATATCCAAAGAAGTCCAACACACCCCAAATATGAGGCAGTTAAGTCCAAAGTCCAGGGGTCAGACTTTGGCAGAATCCTAGGTAAAAGGTACGGTTACATTTCTTTCCCGTGGATGTACTTCTGTTGGCCATGTATCATTTGCTCCCGATCAAGTCAAGAGGCAGATGTTTACATAATTTATAATCCTATCTGGAGATGTTCTGAAGTGTGACCCAGACCTGATTGAGATTTCCGGTCAGCGGCACAGCCTGGCACAGAGCTGGTCCAAATACACCCAGGCAGGAGGCACGTTCACCACGGTCTTAGGGCAACCTCCCAGAGCAGTGCCAAAGGCGGCCTTCGGAAGAGATGATCAGGGCCCAGGGAGGGCCTCTTTGCCCACCCATAAATCTGTCTCCTCCCAGGCAGACCTGAAGCCCATTTCCCTGGGAGAGGGGGGCCAGGCCCCTGGACAGAACTGCTCCTCGCTTTTAGAAGGGAAGACGGGGGTGGGAGGTTACCACATGGCCCTGGGGAGAAGTCGGGTGGGAGGGTAGCAGTCAGGCAACCCTGTGAGCTGGAAAAGGTTGGTGGTTCCCTGTATTTTTCCCTCTCCTCCCTCACACAGGAATGCTGTGAGCTGGCTTTGGGGGCACGGCTCCTGGGGCGATGAATGGAAGACGCCTCCCCCTGGACGGCCTCTCACTTGCCCTGATGTCAGCCTCCCTGTCCAGAAACCGACAGCCTTGTCCTCCACAAGCCCTGTGAGATGGGCTGGAACCAGTAGTGGGAAGGGGGCTTCTGGAGGGTGAAGGCAGAGGGCTCCAGGGGGGCCGCCCTCCTGGAAGAGGCTCGGGGTTAGGGGGGATGGCACTGCCCCTGCCCCCGGCACGAGTGTCAGTGCTGTCCTCCCGGGCTGCGTCGAACAGCTAATCTAGGACCTCACTAACCTATCAGCAGAAAGTCACCAGACCCCCTCCGGCGCGTCCTGTCACTTGTCTCACTCCGCATGTTCTGTCCCTTCCGGCACCACCTCCGGGCCTCTGCCCTAGAACCAGCTCTGCCCTCAGTTCACCGAGTGACCTTGGGCAAGTCGCTTCACGTCTCTGGGTCTTGGGCTCCTTGCTAATACAATAAAAAGACTAGATTAGATGGTCTCTTAGGTCCCTCTCAGCTCTGATGGTCCCATGAGTCTGCAAGCTGGGAGACGGGAAGTGGATGGACAGCAAAGGCTATGTGGCCCCCTTTTTTGGAGAGAACAAGGAGAGAATGGAAGGACGGCTCACACCGGGCGGCGTCAGGAATGGGCACATGCAGGTTTCGGCTAAACACACCCTCAGCGATGGAGATAAGCAGGGCATTGTGACAAAGCCCGACCACCCAGTCCCCCTGCTCTCTCCCCTCCCCCTGCTCTGCCACCCCACCTTTGCCTCTCCCTCGGATCCTGCCCCGGGGCCGGTCAGGGGCTGGGTGGCAGGAGAGCCGGTGGCCCACCTCCCCTGCCCCTCCCTGGCCGTCAGGGCTGCAACAGCAGCTGCCAGAGGGGGCGAGGAGGCCCTGGGCCGGGTGCAGGCTGGGTGACGACGTGTGGCGGATGTGTGCCTCAAGCAGCCACCCAGCAGCCTGCACCAACCTCAGAGGCTCTGCAATGCAGTGGTAGGATTTTTTTTTGTTGTTAGTTTTTTTCCTAAAAGTCCTCATTTCCCAGGGAAATGTACAGCCAAATGCTTCCAGAAAGGGGCGGCCAGGTTGCCCGGGGAGGTGTCAGCCCTTCCGATTCAGTGTAGTGGCCTCCACCTCTGGCCCCTGCCAGTGTGCAGCCAGCCCCCTGCCCTCTGCTCCTGGTGGGACCAGGGGGCCCGAATGGAAGCAGCATGAAGTGGCTGAGCTTCCTTTCCCAAGGCCTGGGACACAGACCTATGGAACCTGAATGTTTGTTGAATCAGACCACTTCTCAGTTTCCCGATCTCCCGGGGCTCTGGCTTGAGGCTCCGTCTCACACACAGAGAGGTCTTCAGATTCAAAGAGACTCTCCCTCCTTCTCTCTCTGTCTCTGTCTCTGTCTCTCTCTCCCCGAATGAGCATTTTGGGCGTGGGGGGGACAATGCCCCCCTTGGGTGTATCAAGTCCCAAATCTGCTACAGGGTTCCCAAGAAGGCCAAGAACTTGAACCACCTGTCCTGCCCCCCCTGCCCCACTGCACAGCATACTAATTTTGCACACGCTCTACTTCTGGGTTCTTCTGTCTTCTGTTCTTGGGTTTCATTTTAAGGGAACTTTTCAATCCAGCTCTGCTTCCCCGATCGAAAAGGTGGTGAGTTCAATCAGCTATGAAAATAAAGCCGGATGAGAAGCCTCATGGAACACGGGCAGACCTACCCTTGCCAGCTCGGCTCCTCCCCTTCCCTCGGTTTCCCCAGAACTCCAATGGCCACAGGGAGACCCGGGGGTTGGAGGGGGTGAGCTCTCTGCTGACCGAAAGCGGCAGCAGGAGATGGCTCCGATGAAGAAATGTGGTCCGCGGCATTTGCTAGGTGGGTGGCATTTCAGCCTTCAAAAGGACTTCGACAGCCCTCTCTCTGCAGGGGCAGGTACAGCTGTGGGCTGGCTCTCCCGTGCCCTGAGCTCTCTCCCCACAACCTGGAGGGGCTACGAGGGCCACGTCTGCCCTTCTCGGTGATGTTGGGGCTCTCTCGGGCACAGATGGTTCTAGCTCAGGGGCAGCCAGGACATAGCCGAGCCAATCTGGGCACAGCCCAGGGAGAGAAGCTGCCAGTCTGCCATCTGCCGAGCAGGTGACAGCCAGCGACATGCAAGTCGGGGGTGAGGGGCAGGGAGCTCAGGGCTAGTAGGGTCAGAGCCGCGGCCTGCAGGAACTCGCCTTGCTGCCTTCAGAAGCCACGGGCCCCACACAGGAAGCGCCTCCGGGCCCCAAGTGCCATGTAGGTCTTTAAATGAAAATGAACCAACCCTCCACCTGAGGGATATGCCCCCTCTGCGCTGTGTATTGCCACCAAAGCACAGGCTGGAGGTGAAAGTGACGACTCTTCTCACTCAGATCAGGACGGTGGGCAGGGCTCAGCTCCAAGGATGGGAAGAGGGACCGGGATGAGCCACCGGGAAACATCCCACCAGGGAAGCAATGGGAATCCCACATAATGTTTAGAAGCCAGGCTTTGGTCCCAACTCTGCTACCCTCCAGCTGTGTGCCCCAGGGCGAGTTCGTTCACTCTGCAGAGTCTCAATTGCCTCATCTGTAACAGCCACGCCTCATGGGGCTGTTGGGAAGTTACATGACATAATACATACACACCTCTGTGAGTGAAGGCTACTCTTTGTTTTCCTACTACTACCCACAGGGTGGTAGGTGAGAAGGGCAGGGAATCTCCACCCCAGCAACCCTAACCAAATGGCTCCCAGATTTTAATGTGCATTCAAAATCTCCTGGAAGCTTCCATAAAGTCCAGATTCCCAGGCCCAACCCCCAGATTCTGGGTCCGCAGGTTTAGTTTGGGCATCCTGCGTGATTATGACGCGGGTGGTCCGCGGGCCACATTTTGAGAAGCACTGCCACAAAGGACAGGAGAGCCCGTCCCAAGGGCCCTGGCTCAAGGACAGTGTGGATACGGAGAGTGTGGATGTGCTCGCTCCCGGTGTATTAACCCTGGCCCCTGCCCTCCTCTCCTCTGGGTGCAAGGACGCTCCGGTGCTTTGTCCCTGCCACAGTCTCACGCTTTTGCATCCAAACTCCTCAGGTCAGTCCTCCATTCAGCAAATCCTTACTGAGTGCCCGCTCGATTCCAGACACTTCTAGGTGCTAGAGGTAGGGCAACGAGTGAAAAACAAAAATCCTTGTAATTTGTGTATTGATTGACTCAGTCACTCGGTCTTTCATTCATTCATTCAGTGAATAGTACTGAGAGCCTACTCTCTGCCAGGCACTGCACAGGTGCTAAGGTTGACATTTGCAGAGTCCTCCTTGTCAGAAAAAGGCCAAGGAAGAGATGCCCTTAGGGACCGAGTGCCCTTGGGGCCCCTCAGCTCCAAACCCCAACGCAGAGGGCAGTGTCAGGCTGGCTCCCACAGAGGCACCCAGGGGAGACCCCCCCCCACCCCAGCTCCGCCAAATGCAGAGTGGGATCGTCAGGCAGGAGAGGCAATCTGGAAGAGACGGATGGCTTGGTCTTCTCCCCAGCTCACTCATCGTCACTGCTGGATACAAAGTATTTCTTTTTTCCTGATCCAGCCCCGTCTCTTTACATAATCCTATGCCTCATAATTACGTGTGAGGACGGGCCAATTCCCCCAAACACGGTGTCAGGCCATCGATAACGCTCCCTTGTCGTTGCGCCGCACCACTCGGTGGCCCTCAAGCCACCTGGCAGGGGGAGCTCAGCCCCTGGCCTCGATTTTTCATGGGAGTCCTGCATCCATCACCAGGCTGCCAGCTCCGGTCTCTGCTCCAAGGGGGCAGGTGTTCAGAGAGAACACTCTGCAGGCTCTGGCCCATTCCCACCACCCCTGCCAGAGTGCTTATAAAGCACTAAGGGCCTTCAGGATCCATTGCACCCAATCCCCTCATTTTGCAGATGGGGTAACTGAGGCTCGGGGCTGGTCACGGGGGAGCGTATTTACTTCACTCATTCATTTACCCATCCATTAACTCGTCAAACACCTTGAGAGTCTGTTAGGGACTAAGGCTGTGCTAGTCACTGCACATACAAGGATGACGAAGATCTGGTGCCTGACCTCAAGAGGCTCACGATCCAATTAGGAGACACATGTCACCATAGTCCAATATAGTAAGCACACTGATCTGTGTGGTGGGAATAGAAAGGAGCCGAGGGGGCTTCTGTGCAGACTTTTAGAGGGAAAACAGGAATCGCCCAAGGGCATGGCATCCCAGGCAGAGGGCACATCATAAGCAAAGACCAGGAAGCGGCAAGAGGCTTGTCGTATGCAAGGCCGGCGGTATAACTGAGGCCGGGCCCAGATCTTCAGATTCCAGTGTCTTCCCCTCCCTCTGCAGCCTTGTGGCTTGCTAGGGAATCACAATTTTCTGATCCCTTGTGTGCAGTGGGGCCTGCCTGGGGCAAAGTTAACCCTCTAATTAGCAGTGATGTTCAAGGTGACCTCAAGAAGGGAGCATGCCAATTACTAATACTCGTTGGGGCCAATGACCCCTCCGCAGGTGGAGCGAGCAAGGATACGAGCAGTGCCCCATGCTACCCTTGCACCTGCATGGGGACAGGAGAGCTAGGTTGTTCCACACCATTAATCAACAGTGGGTGGGGGTAGGGGCGCCTGGGTGGCTCACTCAGTGAAGCATCCGACTTCAGCCCAGGTCAGGATCTCACGGTTCGTGGGTTCGAGCCCCGCGTCGGGCTCCGTGCTGATGCCTCGGAGCCTGGAGCCTGCTTCGGATTCTGTGTCTCCCTCTCTCTCCACTCCTCCCCCTCTAGTGCTCTGTCTCTCTCTCAGAAAGAAATAAACATCAAAAAAAAAAAAAATAGTGGGTTGGAGACCCTGAATATGCCATCTTCTCTGAGCTGAGTGCACATGCCCCCAACTTCTCTGGGCACATGTGCCAGGCTCATTGGGGGACACTGTGTATGGTGACTACAAATACAGGTTTCTGCATTATACAAAGCTTGGTGCAATTGTCAGTTCAGCCATTTAACTATCTGAGTAGCCTTGGGCAAGCCAGACAACCTCTCCGAGCCTCAGGATCATCTGCAAAAGAGGATTAATAACATCCATCCTGTACGGTTGCCAAAAAGTAAACACAGTGTATACACAATGGTTAGTGTAAGTGCCTGGCACATAGTCTGTAAATCGTAAGTGGCAACAGTGGAGATAATGACAGGGGTTGGAAGGCGACGGGAGGAGGAGAGGAATGATAGCAGGATGCCACCCTGAGTCCTTGGACACACCTCCATGGCCCAGAGTTAACTGGACGCACCGGCCCAAATTCCTTAACCTCTCTCGGCTTCATTTGTTGTTGCTTTCAGTTTTCCCTGTGATGGAAATAATAATATTTCACAGGATTATTATGGAAATTAAATCATACTATGCATGGGAGGTGCCTCCATGTCGCAACAGTGTAGTAGATATTTCTTCCTGCCTTCTGCAGAACTAGGCTCCTGCTCCACCCCTCTTGGCATCAGTAAGGGCACCCTTCCCTGGATTAGCCTGAGATTATGGAAATGTGGGGCAAGGGATGGGGCCAAGGTATCAAAAATAGACCCAAACATATATGGTCAGTTAACTGATGACAAAGGAGGTAGGAACACACCAAGGGACAATGGGGACCATTACCCTCAGCAGGAGGAAGACCTCTGGGCTCACGTGTTTCCTCAACAGTCACTCTAGCATGGACTGTGGGTTCCCACACTAGCAGTTCAGCCTTGTTCCCAAGCCCTGGCCTCCCCTGTCCAGCTGTTTGTTAGACACGCCGTCTGCATCCCATCCACAGTACTTGCTGAGCAAACTCCTCCAAGCAGGCTCTTCCTTCTGAATTCGTTGTGCCTGCTCATGGATGACTGTGTCTCTGTCTACTCTGCCTCAAACTCTTCAGGACATCTATCTATCATCCATCTATCACCTATCTATCTATCTACCTATCATCTATTAATTTATTTATTTTAGACAGAGAGAGAGAGAGAGAGAGAGAGGGCAAGTGTGAGTGGGGGAGAGGGGCAGAGGGAGAGAGAGAGAGAGAGAGAGAGAGAGAGAATCCCAAGCAGGCTCCACACTCAGCAGGGAGCTCAATGTGGGTCTGGATCCCACGACGCTGGGATCATGACCTGAGCTGAAATCAAGAGTCAGACACTCAACCGGGGCACCTGGGCGGCTCAGTTGGTTAAGCATCCCACTTCGGCTCAGGTCATGATCTTACAGTTCGTGAGCTCGAGCCCCGCGTCAGGCTCTGTGCTGACAGCTCGGACCCTGGAGCCTGCTTCCGATTCCGTGTCTCCCTCTCTCTGTCCCTCCCCTACTCACGCCTCTGTCTCTCTCTCTTTCGCTCAAAAGCAAATAAACATTAAAAAAAAAAAAGAGTCAGACCTTTTAAAAAAAGAGAGAGAGAGAGACACTCAACCAACTGAGCCATCCAGGCGCCCCCGGGACCTCTTTTTTTAAAAGACTTCTTATTTATGGACATTTTCAAACTTATGCAGAAGTAGAAAGAAGAGTATAATATGCCTCATGTGCTTGTCACTCAACCTCAACATTTATGAACATTTTGCAGTCTTGTTTTAGCTAGTATCCCCCACATTTTCTTTCTTTTTTTTTTTTCCTGGAGCATTTTAAAGCGAATCCAGACATCATGTTATTTGTCCCATAAATACTTCAGCATGGCTCTCTAAGAACTTTTTAAAAATATAATCTTCATGACCACCATGTCACCATCATACGTAGCACAGTAAGATTCTTTAATAGCAAATAACACCCAATCCGTATTCAAACTTTCCTGATTGCCTCAAAAATTTCTTTTCCCTCCTCTGTTTTCCACCAGAAGTTTTATGGTTTCAAATCTTACGTTCAAGTCTTTAATCCACTTTGAGTTGATTTTTGCATATGGTATAAGAGAGTGGTCCAGTTTCTTTGTCTTGCGTGTGACTCCCCAGTTTCCCCAGCACCATTTATTGAAGAGGCCATCCTCTCCCTATTGTATATTCTTGCCTCCTTTGTCAGAAACTATGGACCGTATACGTGCAGGCTTATTTCTGGGCTCTCTATTCTGTTCCACTGATCTGTGTGTCTGCTTTGATGCCGGTACCATACCGTTTTGATTACTCTAGCTTTGTAGTATAGTTTTGCCTTTTTCAAAAACTGTTTGAGTCTACACCTTGCGTTTGGTTATTATATCCAATAAGTTATTCTATGATCGAGCCCTCTCCCTTTTTTGCTGTCATTGATTTGTTGCACAAACCAGGTCACTTGTCCTGTGCTATGTCCTGCTTCCAGGACTGGCTGATTTCTTCCTCCTGGTATGGTTTAGATTTCCTCTGCTTTCCCATTACAGTTCACACCTCCATGTTCTTAATTTACCCACTTACTTGCAGGTTTCCCCCGACTAGACTGGGAGCTCCTGAGGGTCAGGACTGGCTTTTGATTTTCTTCCTATCCCCAGAGCCTAACACTATGCCTGTCACGTAATAAACATTCAATCAATATTCACAGAACAGATGCAACTCCGCCATCAATGACATTGGACTCACAACGCTGTAGGATAGTGACAGGGTTTTGGCAGCGATCTCACGTTGGGCACTGGGGGAGCTGTCAGCACACAGCAGTAGCAGCAGGTAGTGGGTGTGAAAATTCCCTTGGGCACCTCTCTTCTCCCAACACGTTCTCCAGTACTCCAGCCACCCACCCCATCACCCCTCAAGCCTTCCTCCGGTGAATTAGACACTCCCCAGCCTAGCTAAGGAAGCCCTGCTTTGGCCACAGGGCAAGGGGGATGCAGGGCAGGATGCATCCAGGAGCCCAGGACTCAGTCCCGTGCCTGAGCAACATGTTTGCCAGCAGCCCTGGGCATCTGGATGCTCTGTATATTGGGCTCTTAGCAAAATGGATTCCCCTTTCTCTACTCTGCACTCATTTTCTGATGGTCTTGAAATCCAAGAAGTTCCTCCCCTGAATGCAAGTCAGCCAAATTACAAAACTCCACGATTCCATGAGAGTGCCCTCTGGAGCTATTCCATGAGGCAGAATTTGGGAGGAATCGGCTACCCTGCCCTGTGCTCTTCTGTCCCTACCTTCAAGTAATTGTCTCCTCCTCGCGTTCACAGATGGAGAGGCAGACTTACACAGGGCCTGAACCTGGGCCTTCCAGAAAGAAAGGAGATGACTGCTCAGGGGGTGTTGGGAAGACCTTTCCACGTGAAATGAGGAAAGCAATTCCCATTCCTTCTTCCTAACATAAGCCCAAGAGGTCCTTATGAAGTCTACGCTCAAGCCCTTCAGCCTGGTTCAGCCTTAGCCAGGAGGAAAACAACTCACTTACACCCAACTTGGGTGTCCTGAGTGCACCACTAGCAACAAAGCCCAGTTCCTCCATTGCCCTTATATTCATGTTTTCTAATCAACTTTACTGAAGTATAATTACATATAGACAATAAAATATACTAATTTTAAGGATATAGTTTGAAGAGTTTTGTTAACTTCACCACCATCCTAATGTAGATGCAGAACATCCCCATCACCCCAAAATTTGCCTCTTTGTGCTCAATCCCCCATCATCCCCAGCCCCAGGTAACCCCTGATTTGTTTTTCTCACTATAGATTATTTCATCTGTTTGAAAAGTTCATATAAATGGAATCATACCATATACAACCTTCTGCCTGGCTTCTTTTGCTCAGCATAATTATTTTGAGATTCACCCACGTTGTTGCAGGTAACAGCAATTCATTCCTTGTTGTTGTTGTTGCTGAATATAGTATGCCATTGTATGGAGTGCCTATTTAAATTTAAATTTAAAATAATTTAAAGGTTATTTATATCTTCTGTTCCTATCCTTCCCCCCACCTCCTGTTCTAAGAAACTCTGCTGCCTTCTAGAGGATAATGAATTTGTCTCTGGGATGAACATGGTAAAGTAAAAAGGGAAATTGTAAAAAAAAAAAAGAGAGAGAGAGAGAGAGAGAGAGAGAGAGTAAAGAAGGAGAATCTTTGCTGCTACCTCTTACATACAGCATGGAGTCAAAAGGTTATGTCTGGATTGGGGAGAGACTGAACGAAGTAACTTCTTACACTGCTTTTTAGCTGATTCCATTTCTGTGACATTCATCAAAAAAGAAATGAGCACCAGGGCACTGGCTGGCTCTGTCAGTGGAGCATGCAACTCTTGATCTCAGGGTCATAAGTTTGAGCCCCATCCATGCTGGGAGTAGAAATTACTTTAAAAAAATATATACGAGCACCTACTATGTCCTCAACCTTGGGCTGAGGACACATGACAAGTTCAAGGCACTTGTCAGGAAGGAGGCAGATAAACATGTGATTTGTGTTTCTCCACTGGACTGAAACCACAGGGAAGTTTGGGGATCCATGTCTTGGGCCTCCTGATAGAGTCTATGCCTATAGCTGGGAAATAAAACTACTCAAGTCTTTAGCTGTGATATCCTGAAAGGCCACAGGAGAGGGGTATCGTTTTGTGAGTGATATGTATCTCTCCACATTTCTCTCTTGTTCTGTACATCAGGGTCTCTGACAGAGCCTCGGAGCATGTCTCTCCCCTTCCTATCTGTCCCTCACTCCCTGGTTCCTTGTCTATCCACATTAACTGGTCGTGAACCCAAAATTTATATTTGTGTTATTTTTTGTGCTTATTGATAGGCTCTTGTGTTCACAATTCCTAATTTAAGAAGCAGATAAATGGGACACAAATTTATTTCTTTAAAAAGCTAACTAAAATGAGTTAGTTTTGTCAGCAGCTCTCAGCAGGAGAAAAGTTTACCTGGTCCCTGGTCTTCATAATGCCAAATAACTAATTTAACTTAAATTTCCCCAGTGATCTGACAGCTTGACTGGTAGTTTCAGCAGAATCTGGATTCAATCTGCCTGTTGAAATGGTACAATTCTCTTCACCCAGAGAAATCTCCCATCCAGGAAACTGGGACACACTGGTGCCCTGCAGAGCAATCCTGCATAGATTACAACCCCACGCCCCAGGATTCTGCATCTTCTTTATGTCTTACACACAATATGGAAAGAAGGGAGAGTTTGAATGGCAGAAGCCAAATGGGAAAGATTTATCGCAAAGAAAAACAATAGCAAGAAACTATGATCATTCCCAGAGCTGGTAAAGGGAAAGCAGGAGGAGGTGGCACTATTAGGAACTAGAATCTGGGGCCATCGATTAGGAACTGGAGCCATAGAGGAGGCGCAGGTGCTGACAGAGAGGCCTCCTGAGGCAAAGGGAGAAATACCCCACCAGCCTTCCACTCCACCTTCGGCTGAACTGGCCCAGATGCCAGTTAGCAAAGGAGCTTAGAAAATGTATTTCCTGCTGTCAGAGCAGAGTAAAGATCAGGAAATAGATCCAAGGGCAGGCAAACAACCAACACATTTTGTGTGTGTGTGTGTGTGTGTGTGTGTGTGTGTGTGTGTGTGTGTTCTTTTTGTTGTATGTGTGTGTGTCTGTATGCCTATTGCCAGAAAGAAAGTGGTACTGATACTTTATGCTGGCCATTCTAAAACTTTTTAATGTTTATTTATTTTTGAGAGACAGAGAGGCAGACTACAGGTAGGGTAGGAGCAGAGAGAGAGGGAGATTCAGAATCCAGAAGCAGGCTCCAGGCTCTGAGCTGTCAGCACAGAGTGCGATGCAGGGCTTGAACCCATAAACTGTGAGATCATGACCTGAAATGAAGTCGGATGCTTAACTGACTAAGCCACCCAGGGGCCCCAGTGTTGGCCATTCTAAATAATTTTCATGAGAGCAATTCACCGAGCCCACAGCAGGCTTCTTAGGTATGTCCAGGCAGCTCTTCCTCCTAGCACTATCAAGGCCCACAGAGCAGCTCAACAGCATACAGAGGGATGGAGGTGGACATCCTGGTGTGAACAGAATAGAGGGAGGAGACCTGGAGTGCACCCAGAATATAAAGGTATGGAATATACTTCTGACAACCGCCCCTCATATTCATAGACAAATGTAAATAATCATCTGCTCATATACCCATCCATTTTTTACACTCAGACACACACCATATAAATTGTGGCTACAACACAAAATATCTGATTTAAATCTTTTTTTAATGTGGTCTAGAACTCTCAGGTGTGATGTGGGAGGTAAACAGAGTAATATATGTGAAAGTGGTGGATAAAGTTTATAGCACATTACTCAAACAAGTACAAAAATAGAACCTGGATTCTAACATTATTCTGTAGTTAGTTTGTTGTAAGTGGAGGCTGCTAGTGATGGTTATAGGTGGAATTATTCTAAGATTTACAAGCTTTAAAGATTCTGGGATAAAGAGAAACCCTTTATTTTGGGAAAAGATCGTAAGGACAACACCCATTTATCGCGTGCTTACTACATGCCAGGTATTTTATGTGCATTATTCTATTTATCCCTTGGAACATTTCTGAGAGGCAGAAAATTCTCTCAGTTTTCCAAAGGAAACAAGGTTAAATAACCAGTGGAAAAGCTCATGGCTGCCGAGGGCAGAGCCAGGATTTGGGCTTGGGTCTGTCTTGTTTTAAGTTCCACCTACCACTGTACAAGGCATCTCCTCAAAGAAAAGAGTCAAGGCACTGCTGAAGGGGACCTGGGGAACCTGATGGCCTTCATTTTGAAGGCACATGTATTTCTTGAAGCAGAACCCAAGAAGAGTTAAATCAGGTAGAAAGGATGTGAGGAACAATGGTTGAGTGGAAGAAAAAAACATGGTGGTCGGGGTGCTTGGGTGGCTCAGTTGGTTGAGCATCCAGCTCTTGATATTGGCTGGGGTCATGGTCTTGCAATTCATGGGATCGAGCTCCACATTGGGCTCTGCACTAACAGCATGGAGCCTGCTTGGGATTCTCTTTCCCTCTCTCTGCCCCTCTCCTGCTTGAATGTTCTCGTTCGTTCTCTCTCTCTCTCTCTCTCTCAATATATAAACTTGAGTTTAAAAAGCCATGGTGGTCAGGTGTCTGTATCTCATTTTTGTCAAGGTTTCAGAAATTCTGGAACCCGTTGATGAACCTGAAAGTCTTGAGCTCTATGAATGAATTCAGAGTGCAGGAGTGTCTGGGTGGCTGAGTCAGTTAGGCATCTGACTCATGGTTTCTGCTCAGGTCATGATTTCAGTTCATGGGATCGAGCCCTCGGGTAGGGCTCTGCACTGACAGTGCAGAGTCTTCTTGGGATTCTCTCTCTGCCCCTCCTCTGCTCATGTACACGCTCTCTCTCTCTCTCTCTCAAAATAAATACACTTAAAAAAAATTCAGAGCGCATTAATTCCACACAAGCCATGAAAACATCAGCTACTAATACAAAATTAGATATTGTAAGTCGCATAACTAGCCAAAGTCCTTGTATCTCTTTAAGTTTTCCATTAAATTGTGGGTTAAAACACCTTTTAGAAATACTAGTTAAGGTTTAATCCTTACCTTTACTAGATTTTAAGAACTATGGTTGAGTGGAAAGACATGAATGTGCCCCTCTCATCCAGTCCACATACCCAGGAGCCCTGGGCATAACTAAAGCACTGCCATCTGCCTGGTGACAGCTTTTCCAGTTGATGTGGAAGGAGAAGGTCTGATGAATAGAAGGCTTGCAGGTTCAGGATGATGGTATCACACTCCACCCCAAGCATTCATTGCCTTATGTGTACTCTCAGACATATATGGCGGCACTCATAAGGAAGAAGGGCCCATGGCAGCCCAAGAAAGGAGGGAGACCCAGAAAACACCCTAATGCTGTGAGCCAGAGGTTATGGGGGGGGGGGGGTGCTTTCAGTGTTTAGGATGATGCCAGAATGTTAGAATTTAACTCCCCTGCAGGTTGCCAGGTCCCGTGGGGACCCTACCTCACAGGAGCTCTGGAGCAGATGGAGAAGAAACTAGGAAATGCTGTTATTCCAGAAGCTCAGGAACCCTCCAGAGAGAAGGTTGCAGGTAATAGAAAAGTGAGAGAATCAGGCACTTAACTCTTTAACCCCTACATTGCCAAATGTCTTTTTGCACGCAGTGAGCTATTGGCTGAAAATTGGGGTGAGGCACCTGTGTGCTCCAAGGAGCTGAGGAACTGCAGAACCCCCTTCCCCAGCTAGCCATCACCAGGAACCAACATTCTTCCTTGAGCCATTCGCTGTGTAGGAAAATGAAGGGAGAGGGGGGCAGGGGGATGCAACTACATTGGGCACTAAATCAAGATTAATGAAGTTCCCGCCAGGATTAATTACTGCACTCCCTGGGAGCTTGCGAGCATAACGTGGGCATGGCCATTTATAATGGCCAAGTCTGGATCTGAACAGCATGTATGGGAAGTGATGGGCAACTTAACCCTCTCACAACCTGATGCTTGAAGGCAGCTGAAAGGAAGCAGAATGAAAGGAGAGCGCCCCTGCCAGCCCTGGGTCACTGCTCTGCATTAAAATGAATCCTTGTCCCAGTTCTTTCATCTTTTTGATCAATGGAGGCTCTGAAGAAGCCATAGTCAGCCCAGGTATCATTGATAAAACAAAAGAAGCAGTGTATTCTTGTGGATGGCTTGTGGATGGGGAAGCTAAGTTTCAACATGACTTCCCTTCACAGACTCTCCCTCCCTTTCTGGACCCTAAATGTGCACCATACCAAGGCCTCTCCATGATGTAGAGGCCAACTGAGCCTGTGCCTGTTCACGTGGTCAGTGCTGATCTAGGCAACCTAGCAGTTGTGCTACGTGACTCTTCACTTCCCTAAGACATCAGCTGGTCTCATGAAGCAGTCAGATCAACAAAACATAAAGGCATCTTTCACTTGTCCCCCATGGCTTCACAACAGGAGTGACAGAGGTACTAGCCCTCAACCAGTGCGCATGTGAACGAGGTACAAGAGGAGCCCCACTTTCAGAAACAAAGCCATGACCATCCTCCCTGACTCCAGAAAAAAAGCTAAAAGAAGTCTGGGGAAGAGTGGAGACCAGAGTCAGCCCTGTGACCTGTGACTTCAGAGCTGGAGAGAAGTATCACTGTTCCTGCTCGCCTGGGACAAACTCACAGCTCCGGGACCCCATCCTAGTCATTTGTCCATCAGGGCAATACCACTGAGAAATGGAGTGTGGCACCCCTGCACCCATGGTGGCCCCCCTGGGTCAGAGAAATAAAAGTCAACACCCAGGGCCCACCAAAATGGGACTGTGATAAACTACCTATTATTTTCAACTACAGTCTCATCCTTTAAATGCACTGCAGAATGAGACGGGATGGGCTTCAGGTCTGACTTTTCACTCTCTGGTTATAAGAAACCTAAGACCTGAACTTGAATTAAGGTACTGTGCCCTAGGAAAGCCCCCAGGTAGCCTGCAGAAGCAAAAAAAAAACTCCAAAAAAACAAAAAGACAAGAAACTCCTCTCCCTGGGAAGGTAGCATACAATTTGTCAAATACAGTACTTAGCACACAATTGAAGAAAATCAGACATGCAAGGAAACAAGACACCTTGAATGAGAACAGGCAGGAACAACAGATAATAGAAAGAGACCCACAGGCACTCCGGGTATGACAACTAGCAGATGATGATTCCAGAAGCACGGTTGGCTATGTTCAAGTCAATAGAAAGCCAACCTGGGAAATTTCAGCAGGGACCCAAAAGCTATAGAAAGTACCATATGATATTTTGGAAAGAATGACATGCAACGCTCGGAACTGACAAATACAATAGCCAAAAATAAGAATTCAACGGGCAGGCTTCACCACAGGTTTAATACGGCTGAGGAGGAAATTAATGACGTAGAGTATCGATCAGAAGAAATGATCCAGTATGCAGCGGCAAAAACTGGGCATCTTGCTTAGAGATGGGAATCAGAAGTCTTCCGGAATAAACAGCAGGATAATCTCACAAGACTGTGGGTGGCATGTGGCAGGTCAACTTCAGTGTTGGAACAGGTTAAGTCAAAAAGTAAGTGCAAAGGGCCCAAACAAGATTATAAAACCATGGGCCTGAAACCTCAGTTACTTTCCAGGAAAGAACCAGCAATCTGTATCCAAATTAGGCCCAAACAAACCAAAACTACATGGATGTTTTGTCTAGACACTCCAAAAACAAACTCAAAACAACTGGGTTTTGACTCAATGAGTGCTTTTCCTCGCCAAATGGATCAAATGACATGGATGTTTGTGTATCATGAAGACCTACGCTACCCATATCCCTGGGGGAGGTCCAGACGGCGCCAGCTGACAGAATGTGTTACCCAGGGAAGGAGGCCACAGTTACCTTGGGGTGACCTCCAGGAAGCAGACTCGCCCACACTTCCAGCCCCCTTCTCTGCTCTTGGGCAACTGGAGAGGCCCCCGCTGCTGGCACGCCCCTCGCAGATTTACTACTCTGTTCCCACCACCGTCTCCAGCCACCTCTAGTTGTTCAGGCTTTAATGCATTTTCTACATCTGTACAAGATTTATTCGAGGCAGGGAGATTTATTTAGCACATTCATGCTCAACAGAGAGGACAATTCCTCATAGAGTTCTGATCTCATTTGCCATTAGAAACCTGGATGAGATTGCTTGGGTGATGGGCGGCGAGAGTTGGCTGACTTTGGGTAGGAGTGAATGTGCGCACGTGCATTTACATGGACGTGAAATTTACGTGTACCATGGGAAGTCCTGTGTGGGCAGGCTACTGTGTGAGTATTCTTGTGTGAATGATGGGAGAGCACAGGTGTATTTAATTATGCATACAACCAGATGTTGGCATGGTATATTCGAGCATGTGAACATCTGTATGGAAGAGTATGAAAATCTGTGTAATATGATGTTATCTAGATACATATACAAATAGAGGAGGATGAGCTTTAACAAATGATGATGTGTACACATCATGATCGTGCATGTCCAGTCACACACTTGTATCTGTACAGCCAGTGGGAGTGCAATCCATTACCAACCAAAGGATTCTTCTTTTTCTATTTTTTTTTTAATTTTTTTCAACGTTTATTTATTTTTGGGACAGAGAGAGACAGAGCATGAACGGGGGAGGGGCAGAGAGAGAGGGAGACACAGAATCGGAAACAGGCTCCAGGCTCTGAGCCATCAGCCCAGAGCCTGACGCGGGGCTCGAACTCACGGACCGCGAGATCGTGACCTGGCTGAAGTCGGACGCTTAACCGACTGCGCCACCCAGGCGCCCCATTTTTTCTATTTTTAATGTTTATTTATTTTTGAGAGTGAGAGCACAACCAGGGGAGGGGCCGAGAGAGAGAGAGAGGGAGACACAAATCTGAAGCACGCTCCAGGCTCCAAAATGGCAGTGCAGAGCCCAACACGGGGCTCGAACCCATGAACCGTGAGATCACGACCTGAGCTGAAGATGGACGCTCCACTGACTGAGCCACCCAGGCGCCTCCAGAGGATTCTTCTTAAACAGTGAGCCACATGATCTCTCCTCAGCTTAAAACTCTTCAAGAGTTCCCAGTGTGCTTAGGATGAAATTCCAACTCCTTAATCTGATCTTAAAGGCCTTGCATGGTCCAGCCTGCCCACCACACTGACCTCACTCAGCTGCCGGCTGGCACCCCTTCCCGCCCTGCTCTGGTCACACCAGCCTCACCAATGTTTCCTCCACCTACCATGCTGGCCTCTATCATAATACTTGGGGATTCCCAGCCTGCAGGCTCTGCTCTGAGCCCTTCACTGCTTTTTTCACCACCCGAGGTGTCAGTCTGTTCAGTCTTCTATAAAAATACCATAGACTGGGTAGCTTATAATCGGACATTTGTTTTTCACAGTTCTGGAGGCTGGGAAGTCCAAGATCTAAGTGCCGGGAGATTCGGTGTCTGGTGAGGGCCTGCTTCCTGGTTCATAGATGGCTGTCTTTCTATGTCCTCACATGGCGGAAGGAGCAAGGGAGTTCACAGGGGTCTCCCTGAGAAGGGCGTTAATCCTATTCATGAGGGCTCTGTTCTCATGACGTAGTCCCCTCCCAGAGGTCCCACCTCCCAACATCATCACATTAGGGATTAAGTTTCAACGTGAATCTCACTACAAACATTCAGCCCATGGCACCTGCCTCAGCTCAAACGTCTCCTCTTTAGAGAGGTCACTCCTCATTATATCGCCATTTCATTTTCTTCAGAGCACTTACTACCACCTGAAATTATCTTGTTCGTGTATCTACCTTGTTGACTGTCTCTCCACCAAAATGTAAGCTGCAGAGAGGGGGCCACCACCTTCTTGTTCATGTCTATGCAGTGCTTGGCACCTAGGAGTGGCTCAGTAAGTATCTGTTGAATGAAGGACTTTACATGTACAACCATGTGATATGTATAAGGAAAAATACGATGCGGTGATTACCTGTGGACATTGGGCGCATGAATTAGAATGAGTCTGTATTACCATATATTTAATGTACAGTCATCCATTCAACCGCTATTGACTGAGCTCCTATCAGACACTCTAACAGACCCTGGAGACATGCTAATAGGCCCTACTCTCATTGAGCTTACAGACACATAATAAATTATCAAAAACATAAAATTATGCCCAGACTATGAACGCAAAGCATAGTGAGCCAAGAGTATTTGACCAGCCCATGTAGCTGAGTTGGGGCCTGAACAAAGAGATCCTGAGAGCTACAGGCACGGCCGAGCTGAAGCAGCACAGGTAAAGGCTGCACTTTGCACTTTCAAACCCAAAGTGTATACAGTATATTAATTTGTAGTTGTCATCACTAGAGATCCTGAACGCAGAGCAGAAAGGACTTCTAGTCTTTTAGGATGAAACATATTCACTCGCTGATGCCCAAATGGGCCTCTCTCATGGCCTCTTGGCTGGTCCGGCTCCACCTTCCCCCACTTCCTTTACCCAATCCACCCAGCCAGGTTGATAAATCTGAAACAACACCTAATGGGCCAAATTAAAGCTCTTCAATTGAGGTTCAGGCCACCTGTCACCTGGCCCTCGCCCACATGGCCATCATTGCTAACCTCTTTCATGCTCCTACCAGGAGCTATGTGTGTTGCCCTATACTGAACGCTCTGCGTCCTCTCTCTTAGTCCTCACGGCCGGTTGCACAGCTACCAGTCTGCTTAGTTTACAGATGGGGAGACAATAACTTGTCCCTGGTCATCCCATGAGTAAGTGTCAGAACCAGGTTCCATCCCAGCCCGACTCACTCCAAAGGCCAGTTTCTCCAAGGCCACTGCTTTTCTCATTCCTGCAGCCAGGCAGGTGACTCACTGTCACTCCGGCCCAGGTGCCCAGGCCACGGCCCCTGCCATGGAATGTCCATCTCCCTCCCTTCCGCCACTGACTCAAGTCCTGTGTCCTGCATTCAACATGCATTTATGGAGCCGGGTGCCTTCACAGTGTTGGGAACAGGAGGTTGGGAGAGAACCATCCTGGCCTGCAGGAGCCCAGGGGCAGAACATCCCACCCAAAGCCGGATCCGAACTCTCAACCCATGCCAATCCCACCCTCTGAACTCCATTTTCAAACCTCACCACCCAGGGGGTGCTTGTCTCCAACAGATTACCAGTTTCTCAAGGGCAAAAACCTGGCCTTATATTTCTTTGCCTGCCTGACAACTTCTAGCAGACAGACCCTCCCTCAATTCATATTGGCTGATTATATTTCTCTTTGCCTTTTCCTGCTGAGACTTATGTTTGAACAAGTGGTGTGAATCTGGCATTTCACAACAGACAACCAGGCTCAGTGTTCAGATAGAACAGTTCTCACCAAAACAGGAGCTTTCCACCAGGCGAGCATTTGGCCTTAATAGTAGAAGGCTATGCTGAAACTAGACCCATGATATTGCTAACGGCTCTCCCTCACTGCTTGAACCTGAACACCAGCCACAAAGTGCATTAAAAAAGTAAGTTCGGTTCTAAATTTCACAACATGGGGTGCCTGGGTGGCGCAGTCGGTTAAGCGTCCGACTTCAGCCAGGTCACGATCTCGCGGTCCGTGAGTTCGAGCCCCGCGTCAGGCTCTGGGCTGATGGCTCGGAGCCTGGAGTCTGTTTCCGATTCTGTGTTTCCCTCTCTCTCTGCCCCTCCCCTGTTCATGCTCTGTCTCTCTCTGTCCCAAAAATAAATAAACGTTGAAAAAAAAAATTAAATTTCACAACATGATGCTGAGCGAGAAAAGCAAGTGAAAGAAGAATATAGACTATAAAATTCTGTTTAGGTAAAAGTATTACACACACTTGTGGCACATTGTTATCTCCCATCCAACACATTCTTCTTACAACGTGACTTTGACATTGACAGACAGTTGATGTCTGTCAGTCTGTGTCTTTTGAAATTGGGTGGATTCTGTGATTGCTTTGGCCAATAAATTATGGCAGAAGTGATGCTAGGTGACTAAGGCTAGGCAATAAAAATGTAATGCATTTCTACCTTGTTCTCTTAGGACCCTTATTTTTGGAACCCAGCCATCAGGCTGTGAGGAAGCTCAAGCAAGCCATGGAGGGGCTCATATAGACAGGAACACAGGCCCCCAACCCACGGCCTCGACTGAGCTCCCAGCTACAGCTAGCACCAGCTTGTTGGTCATGTGAATGGGTCATTTTGGATGCTGTATGGACCGAGCCAGCCAGGTACCCCTGTAAATGGGCCATCTTGAAATGGACTCTCCAGGCCTCAGTGGAGCCGACACCATGTGGAGAAGGGATAAGCCATCCTTGCTGAGCCCCGCTCAGATTTCAGATGTCTGAGCAAAGTAGATGATGGTTGTTTTAAGCCACTAATTTGGGCTTGTTGTCTGTTCTCAGTCATTTTATCAAGTATCGCCAGGTAGGCTGTGGTATCAGATAACTGATACAACACCCAAAACCCAACACTATACGGCTTATAAAGTGCGCACAGCAAAATCCTCACGGGTGCCTTCGAAGAAGTGGACTGGGAGCCTGGGAGCGAGATTGGCGGTGATGCTCCGGAGGGGATTCTAGCTTCATCTGTTTTCCACCCATGCACATATTTCATAAAAGATGGTGTGTGCATACATTATTTGTATTGTTTCTAAACACATGGAAAAAAGACTGACAAACATTAAAAGCTGTTCTGGGAAAATGGATGTTTGTCATATTTTTCTGCTATTTTAGTTTTCCAAAGCCAATTAAAAAAAAAAATGTGGCAACCTTTTAACAATCCAGTCTACGATCTGTGTGAACCCAGGTATAGAGTCTGTGATTTGGAGACCGAGACTGTGTCTCTCAACGAGCCTCCAACCTCTTCCACTCTTTTTGTTTTCATTCTGAGGCTCCCCGGATTCCCTGCCTCCCCTCCGCTGTCCCCATGGCTCTCATTGTTATCCTTTCCCTCTGGGATTCTAATTCAGTTTCCAGCTCCAGGGCTGCCTCCCTGCCCTGCCCCAGTCTCCCAGGGGAGGACAGTCTCTCTGTGCCCTTCTCCCCACACACACACCCCCACCCCCACCCAGGGCCCTGCTCCTCACCTCTCCCCAGTGGCTCGTCTATCTTCTACTTGCCTTGCCTCTTCCATCTACAGATAAGCTCAAGTTTATTCCCTTTATAAATTTCAACACATGCACAACCTCCAGCTATCTGCATAAACCTCTTCTTCCTGACACAAACTGTCACCCGTCCTGGTGCTCACACTCCCCTTCTTCCCCACCGCTGACCCACTGGCTCTATAATCTGACACAATCTGGCTCTGGAAGGGGCCCCTGAAGTGCCAGTTCTCAGGGCACTTGCTTCACCTCAATGGCATCTGACAACACCCGCACCCCCTTCACCCCCTCTCCCCTGGCTCTGGTGCAACACTCGTCTCCTCTTCTGCTTCAACAGCTCCCCGCCTCCCTGGCCATGCCTGTCCCACTGGGGAGGACATCCCTACCCCCTTCTCTGCCTTCCCTCCCTGCCCCACTCCTGCACCTCCCCTGACGTCTCCTCCTCAGGCCCCCTCCTCTCCTGAGCACTAGACTCACACTTGCAGCTGTTTATTGGTAATTTCCACACAGATGTCCCAGAGGCACTCCAAACTCACTCCGTCCCAAGCTAAATTCATTCTCATCCCTCAAATTAAACCCATCCTTCCTCTCCCCTTTCCCTTCTCAACACACAGCACCATCGTCATTCACTCATCGCCTGGCTCAGAGGCTTGGGGATCACCCCAGCCTCCTTCCCCTCTGCCTCCCGCTTATAATTGGTTATCAGGTCTGGTGCATGATTCTTCCTAATTAGCTCTCAAATGCAGACTCCATCTCCCAGAGGCCCAGGCCCTCATCGTTTCTCACCTAGATTCCACAATTATCTCCTAGCTGCTTTCCCTGTCTTCTGCCTTGCTCCCCTGAAAATCAGGAATCACATCTCTGCCAGACTGAAGTTTCTCAAATGCACGTCTGGTCTTATCACACCCCTGCTTATTCTCCATCAAGGGATAAAATCGAAACTCCCCAGCCTGGCATTCAGGGCCCTTCATGATCTGGCCTCATGCCCAACCAGGTCCCCACTTGAGCCCATACCCCAGAAAGCCCTCAGCACTAATCACACCTTTCTACTTGTATCTGTGTCATTCCCTCCACCTAGGATATTCTATTCAACAAGCGACCTCCACTTCTTTGAAACATTTACGGCATGTCACCTCCACCTGCAGATCCTCCCTAGCGTGCTGAGTATTTCTACCCTTCCAGACATCATCTTGCTGAACTGAAGTAATGTCTTGTGTATCAGTTTCCCGGGGATACAGGTGCTCTGAGAGCTGGAACCATGGCGATCATCTCTGTGTCCCGGAACCCAGCACTAAGTGCCTCTACTTAGTTGGGGCTCCATACGTTTTGGCTAACTCTGGAGCTTCCAAGAATCAGACATGAAAATTCAGAGGATTCTAATTAATGTGGGCCATTTATGTAATTGTTGCTGAAATAGGAAACCGGAACATACAAGCTCCTGCCTCTAGGGGGTATATATATAGCAACAGGACCTTCCCTGTCCTACCTATGGAATCTTTGTGAATGGTTCTTTCATTATGTAGAAGCAGTTGGTGATGAAATGTGTCACTGTTATAAGTGATGGAACAAGAAGGTGGGGAGGGAGGTGCCCAAGAGGAGAAAGGGAAAGTAGCCCCCAATCCTACTTAACCACAGGATTTGCGTTACTCCTACACATTCTCAGCTTCTTCCTCGCCCCCCGCCTCCCTGCTTCTCTCCATCTAAAAACATTCCCAGGGAACTGAAGCCCTAGCTAGCTCACACACTTAGTGTTGTCCAACAAGCAAATTCCTGAAACAAACCACCGAGGGGCCATGTAGACAGAGAGGGGGCACAATCCATTCTCCTCAGCGAGCACGTGGATGTCCGTGGGCTCCACGGAAGTGACGAGTGCCGCCCCCATTGCAAATGGCACTGGGCTATGCTCTCGGTGACCTGAGGAGAAAGAGAACAGCTCTTGGCAAAACAGCTGTTCCGTTTCCCGCTCCGGGGCCTGGAGCCCACCGTTATGCCTCCAAGGTGGCCATAATGTCACTCAAAGTCGGGTGCCACCAGCAGGGCCAATACAGCCTAGCCGGTGCCTCAGCGAGGTGTTAGGTCCTGTGTGACACCGCCACGTCCCAGCCTGACTCCTGGCCACACCCAGCTCCAGTCACACACACACACACACACTCCCAGGCCATGGCCACCAAGAACCGGGAGCCCACCTTCCCTCGCTGCCCAACCCCCTTGGAGCTTTCTTGAAGCTCATTGGGCTAACTCTACCCATTGGTCTAACTCCAAGGCGGCCCCCAGCAGGATCTTCCCAGGCCCAGGGGCCCCACAGGGTGAGAGCGAATTAGAGGAAGAGTCCCCGGAACAGGAGATGAAAAGTGCGAGCTGGCCGCTGCAGACAATCCTCCGCCTCCCCCACTGGTGTCTCGTCTTATTTAACAGGAGAAATCCCCAGAGCAGGGTCCTTAACTTCTTCTCCAGGCGCGGCCGGCAGACAGGAGCACTCGGGAAATGTTAAGTGAAATCTCTAAGAGGTCCCACTGAAAGCCCGGCAGTCTCCAGGGCTGAGAAAAGCCTTCAGACCAGAGTAGGATCTTCAGCCACAAGGGCAACAGCCTCGGATGCTCCCCCTCCACTCCCCTTCCGGGGGCTCAGATGGGAGCAGAACGGGCCGCCCTCCCGAACCAGGGTAGCAGGGGTGGCAGAGCCATTCTGTGGTCTTTGAGGCTGTCTTGGGGGTAAAGGGAGGGGATGGCAGGGCCTCTTACAGCTGCTTTGATGACCATTCCCAGCAGTGGGGAATGTGTGACAATGAGCTATCCCTCTTCCCCCCTTCTCCCCCCGACCCCAGGTGCAGCACTAATAAGCACCCTGAACTGGCAGGAAGTGAAGAAGTCCCATCTCCTAGCACTGCCTCCCGTGTGAGGAGGGAAGTGGGGTGCATGAAGCACAGGGGAGTGACGCTGCTTTCTTGGGAGCAGCTGTGAGCCTTGGTGGGGATCAGATCTGGGACAGGGACCTCATCAGCTCCCCCATCAACCAGTCAACTGTGGAGCCTTCTGATCATAGTCCCCCCTAATGAGGATGTGGGGCAGCCTGGCAGTGACCTCAGGCCTCTCAATCTGGTCTCTTCAGACCACTCCACCCAGAATCACCCCACCCACATGTCTCTAACACCCCTCCGCAGCTCTGGGGCCCCTGTCTTGTCTCCCCAGTGAGCATGGTAGATATTACTCACTGCTACGTCTCTATCCAGCCTCCAGCACAGGGCCGGCACTTAGCAGAGGCATAGAAAAGGCGTGTTGGTTGACTGAGCGATGGGACATGTGGGCAGGCAGAGAAGGTAAAGGGAGCATGACCAGGTCACCCTGTGACCTGATTCTGACTGTCCCCTCCCCTTTCCTGGCTCAAATAAGCACCCACAGTGTGCCAGGCACTGAGGGAAACACAGGGCCACCACCACCTCAGGGAGATTGGGCCTAAACACACAAAAAGCTAAACCATAAAATAACACAAGATAAGAGGTATCTCAACATCACTCATCATCAGGGAAATACAAATCAAAACCACAATGAGATACCACCTTACACCTGTCAGAATGGCCAACATGAACAACTCAGGCAACAACAGATGTTGGCGAGGATGCGGAGAAAGAGGACCTCTTTTGCATTGTTGGTGGCAATGCAAGCTGGTACAGCCACTCTGGAAAACAGTATGGAGGGTCCTCAAAAAACTGAACATAGAACTACCCTATGTCCCAGCAATTGCACTACTAGGCATTTATCCACGGGATACAGGTGTGCTGTTTCGAAGGGACACATGCACCCCCATGTTTATAGTAGCACTATCCACAATAGCCAAAGTATGGAGAGAGCCCAAATGTCCATCGATGGATGAATGGATAAAGAAGATGTGGCTGGGGCGCCTGGGTGGCGCAGTCGGTTAAGCGTCCGACTTCAGCCAGGTCACGATCTCGCGGTCCGTGAGTTCGAGCCCCGCGTCAGGCTCTGGGCTGATGGCTCAGAGCCTGGAGCCTGTTTCCGATTCTGTGTCTCCCTCTCTCTCTGCCCCTCCCCCGTTCATGCTCTGTCTCTCTCTGTCCCAAAAATAAATAAACGTTGAAAAAAAAATTAAAAAAAAAAAAAAGAAGATGTGGTGTATATATATATACAATGGAGTATTACTTGGCAATCAAAAAGAACGAAATCTTGCCACGTGCAGCTACGTGGCTGGAACTAGAGGGTATTATGCTAAGTGAAATTAGTCAGAGAAAGACCAATATCATATGACTTCACTCATATGAGAACTTTAAGATACCAAACAGATGAACATAAGGGAAGGGAAACAAAAATAATCTAAAAACAGGGAGGAGGACAAAACAGAAGAGACTCATAAATATGGAGAACAAACTGAGGGTCACTGGAGGGGTTGTGGGAGAGGGGACGGGCTAAATGGGTAAGGGGCCCTAAGGAATCAACTCCTGAAATCATTGTTGCACTATATGCTAATTTGGATCTAAATTTTTAAAAATTAAAAATAAAATTTTTAAAAAAGAAGAGGTATCACAAGACAGAATATAATTAATTGCCAAAGGAGGCAAACAGACATGAAAAGCCAAGTGTCAAGGAGGAAGGGACTGAGGTGAGCTGCTTGCTGCTGGAAAAGGCATCAGAGAAGAGGGGGGATCGCATTTGAACCTTGAATGGGGTTGGGGAAGCACATGGATTTGAATACCCCAAAGGCTCCTAGAAAGCATTCCAGGTGAAGACCGTGCCTGAGCGCTGGTACGGAGGTAGGAAGCAGAGATCTGGGGCTGGGGTGTGGTCCAGTCTGACCCCACCAGGGTTTCTGAGGGTAGGAGGAGTGAGAGATAAAGCCAGAGAGCTGATGTGGGGCTGAGCATGGACACTAGCCGAACAACAAACTTAATCCCACAGGTAAATGACGAGGGAAAACAGGGAATATGCAATTAACCAGCCAGACCCTGGTTTCCCAAACCACCCCAGCTGTTCTGCTTTCAGAAGAAAAGCACAAGTGAAGGACCAGGGCCTGGGCCTTCAGAGGTGGACACGATGCCCAAAAATCAACAAAAAAAGGCAGACAACCCGGGAGGAAAATGAGTGAAAACTTAAGTAGTAACTTTAAAAAAGGATATCCAAGTGGCCAACAAGTACACGGAAAGAAGCTCATCTTTTTCAGGCATCAGGGACATGTACATTGGAATCAAAAGGAGACACCATAAACGCCCACCAGACCGGCTAAAATAAAAAGACAGAAAGTACTAAGTGTTGGCAACACGGAGCAACAGCGATCCGCCGTCACCGCTGGTGGGAGTGCAAACTGGCAAGAGCATTTTGGAAAATGCATAGCCTTCGATGACAAAACAAAACACACACAGGCCCGATGACTCAGCAAGAGAATGTGTTTATCAGGAGGCATACAGAAGTAAGTTCACAGCAGCCTATTCATCGCAGCCCCAGACTAAAGACTATCAAAATGTCATTAACGATAGAATGGACACATAAATGGAGGTACGTTGTCATAACGGAGTGTGACACAGCAATGAGAGGAAACAATCTCCAGGTACAGATAACGACCCGGCTAATGTCACAAGCAACGTGAAGTGGAAGAAGACAGTCACAAGCGAGTGCGTTTTGAAAAGTATTATTCTAGTTTGAAGACTAATCTATAGTTCTCGCGAGTGCGTTTTGAAAAGTATTATTCTAGTTTGAAGACTAATCTATAGTTCTCGAAGTCACGGCTGGGGAAATGAGGCGTTTCTCCTTCTCCCTCAGGGGTTCTGGCGATGTTCTGTCTCTCTCTTCATCCGGCCGCAGGTAACACAAGTGTGTTCACTTTGTGAATTTCATCCAACTATACACTTACGATTTGTGCACTTTTCTCTGTTTATATTTCAGTCAATGGGTTTTTTTTTAAATTTTTTTTTAATGTTTATTTATCTTTGAGACAGAGAGGGACAGAGCATGAACAGGGGAGGGGCAGAGAGAGAGGGAGACACAGAATCTGAAACAGGCTCCAGGCTCCGAGCTGTCAGCACAGAGCCCGATGCGGGGCTCGAACTCACGGACCGTGAGATCATGACCTGAGCCGAAGTCGGACGCTTAACCGACCGAGCCACCCAGGCGCCCCTCAGTCAATGGTTTTTAAAAAGAGAGCATATGCAGAACCCTGTCCACAGGAATTTGCCCCTGAGTGTCCCCACTCCTACTTACCCCTTGCCCCTGATGTAATGGGTCTCAGTTGGTAGTGAAACCTTCCTCTGGCCCCTCCTGAACTTAACATATTTCTTGACATGTTGCAGAGCCGATCCTCTGTCCCCGAGCTATGATGTCCTGACAAAGCTCTCCATCCCGGCTGACCCACCTCTAACCAGCTCACCTGCTCCTGGCATTGACACCCAAGCCCTCCCTCTGGCACCTCGACACCCTCCGGGAAACAGCAGTTGAGTGGGAGTGGGGCTGGCAGGGATATGCTCAAAAGGTATGTTAGGAACATTAATGTAGCAGTGGGCTGGGGGTGGGGGTTGGGGAGTGACCAGGAGCCCAGCCCTGCCAGGACACCAGCCTGGGAAGGATGAGGGCAGCCGCGTGAAGAGAAGGCCGCAGAGGCTGGGAAGGGAGCGGCATCCTGGGGGCGTCCCACCTTGGGAGGGAGACCGAGCCCTTGGCAGAATCAAGCTCTGGGAATCCAGCCCTCTCCTGGCAAACTCACCTGCTGAGGAAGTAACTGCCTGAACAAACAGTACTTTTACCTCCTAAGGAGTAAAATAAACTAAAATAGGGCCATTTCCCATTCACCTGGCTGGCTGGGTACAGTCTGTTTACAGGTTATGAGAAATAGAAGTGGGGTGTACGGAGAAAAACCCGGTCTGCACCAGTGCCCACCCTCCATTCCAGGTCCCCATCCTAACACCGCATTGCTCACACCAACATGAATTCCACCAGCGATGCAGAGAATCAATTTAATTATTCAGGCCCAGGTATCCAGAGCTTGAAACATACTCATTCTTTCTTCTGTATTTCTAAACTCACCATCATTCTAGAAATACAAGGTTTCAGGTCTCCCGATACCGCTGGCACTTTGCAGTCCTTGACCCTCCACGGCTCCTTTCCCATATATCTCTCCCTGTCAACCCACCCCCCACACACAAAGGGATGCTCAGGAGGGACAGAGAGGAAAGTCTGGGGGAAATGTACCCTTCGAAGCTGGTATCCGGGTGAGATCCCCACATTATTCCTTGTTAATGCTCTGTTGCAAAATACACTGAGTGTTTTATTTCAATCCACACTGATGCATATTTCAGGGCAAATTTCCTATTGCCTGTCACAGCTCAGGGGAAAAATGAATGCACATTTCCCCAGCTCCATTAGCTAGGGAAACAGGCTCACACTGCTAGCAGGCATGTTCCCCTCAAGTGAGGCGAGGGAATGAGATCACTGGTAAACAGTCCCGTGGGGTCCGCGCATGGGGCACACAGGTGCACAAGGTCTCACCCTCCTGGGGGTAAGTGCCAGAGGCCCCCTGGGGCAGGGCCAGGCACATCCACCAGAGAGGGGATCGGCCCAGGGGTCCTGACCCTGGCCTTCATTAGCACTGTGGTCCACAGCTGTTCCCTGTTGCCTTCCTGCTTTAACCTGTCTTCTCTTTGTCACCCCTACTTTAGACAGACAGATAGGGTCGCAAGGAAAACAGGCCGCAACTTCTCTCTTTCTTCCTTGAAGGTGGAGTCCTGATGCCTCTGACTCTGCTGGCCTGAGAAAGCAAAGGCATGGTCTGGGGCAGGGGCCTCACACTTCCAGGTTCCCAAAGGAGCCAAGGACAAGTTACCCTGACACCCATTCCCTCCGCTCTGCTGGGCGTGGGCAGGCAGAGATGGCTCCTGCTCCAACCAGTCCCTTCGTCCACCACCCTGTAAGGCCACCATTCCTCACAAGTCCCCAACCCTAGCTTCCTGTCTCTCTAAGTTTCTTCATTTAATTTGAGAGAGTGCGCAAGCAGCGTTGAGGCACAGGGAGAGAATCCCAAGCAGGCTCCGCAGTGTCAGTGCAGACTTGGGACTTCAGCCCAAGAACCAAGAGATCATAACCTGAGCTGAAATCAAGAGTCCGACACTTAGCCGACTGAGCCACCCAGGGGTCCCAAACTTCCTGTCTCTTGTCACGCTCTCCAAGCCATCCCTCGTGCCCTGCCAGAGTGAGATCCTGGAGTGCACATCTTCTCTCTCACCTGCATCCTTCCCACTGAGCAGTCACAGCCTTTCTGAGGGTGGCTGCTTCCTGTTCCCCTTCAGCCTCATTTCTCCTTGCCCGCCTCCCAGTATTTTTGCCCTCCTCCCCAGCCCTTCAAGTCCCTCCAGGATACTTCCCACCTCCAAGTCTCCGTTCTTGTGATTCCCTCTGCTTGAAATGACGATCTTCCCTTTGTCCATCTGGAAAATGCCCGATGTTTCTTCTAGCACCAGCTCAGGCTTCTCCTTTATGAAGTCCTCCCTGAGTCCCTTCAGCAGAACTGACAGCTTCCTCTCTTATCCCACTGTACCCTATAATTTTATCTTAGCACTTGCCTTCCTATACTGAGATTACTTGTTTGTGTGCTTGGACTGTAAGCCCATGGAGGGCAGGGGCTGTGTCATCACTAAGCATCTTTGTATCTCCAGCATGCAGCAGAGTGCCTGGCCCTTGGTGGGTACTCAGGAAAATGCTTGCCAAATGAATGAGTGAGAACTCCTAAAGACTCCAGTGAGGTGTGTTTCCAATAGAAGTGTCCTCCTCTGGGAGGTCCTCAGGCCCCCAACAGTGCAGCCCTTGGTTCCCTTGCCTTAAACTCCAAAAGGCTGTATTGTGTAGCTTCCAGCCACTGGACGCTGAGTGCCCCCATCTGTGTGACAGGTTTCTGTTGCTGTCTCCTGTCACTTCCTTCACCCCCTTGGGAGTCTAGTCTGAATCTCTACCACGTCGCCCACAGGCAGAGAGGAACCCTTGGCTCTGCCAAGACTAGCCCTGGGCTGGGCGTGTTGTAGACCTTCAGCTGAGCTTGAAAACTCAGTAGAGAAGGGAACTCTGTGAGTGGGGGTCTCCTCTCGACCAGGCACTGGAGAGGGAACCCTGTGATGGTAACTCCAAAGGCATGTGTGGCTCTGACAAGGAGGGGGGCTGTTTTCTATGAGAAACAGACTTGTTTGTTTCTTTTTTAAAAGAATAGATCCTCTTCTGCACCATTAATATTTCCCTCTGGGAACCTGAGGGTGAAAGCTCTCCTTCTCCTCCCCTGTGCCTTCCTATTTGCCAAGTCCTTTGCACCTAACACTGAACTGAAGCTAAAAGAAGCAAGAATAGTCTTTCCAGCCATCACAGTTCTGAGGGCATATTAATGGAATAGGGACAGTGCCCCAGATGGCAGCGTGGGCCTGCTCCATGCTGCAGCCCATCTGGTCAGCCAGGGCCCCTCCTGCAGCAAAGGCCAAGAAAACAGAGATAACTTTCTCGCAGGCAAGAGCCTGGCTTCCTGGTCACTGGCGTTCCCTGTACCCAGGGGCTGGATTTCAGAGCGGAACACCAAACACGCTTTCATACTCCCACCGCAGTGTGAACTCTGGCAAGCTGAGTCTCACTTTCCCCAACCGTAAAATGGGCAAATGCAATCTGCCATAGTGACCTCACTCCTTGTCCTCCACCCCTAGTGTCAGAAGGGTGAAATGAAGGGATGTGGTAAAAGCCCACTGAGGTTTTCCCTCATTCCTTAGCAAGGATGATCCTGTCATTATAACGCTCTGAGCTGTGCCCATGGGAGGACACAGTCAAGGGTCTACATGAGGCAGGGAATAGTCCTGCTAGATGTTCTGATTTGGCCTCCTGGACAGCGCCCAGGTATCGAGCGGAGAAATGTGTCAGGTTGGAAATGAGAGATAGCTACAGAGGGATTTGGCTCTAACCCCAAAATCCTGAATTGCGTTTTCCCCTCTGTTAAGCAAGCATTACTCATCCATCTCCCACGCCTGTGATGTTACATGAGACCTTGGAGGGAGAGAACTGCAGACCCAAAGAACAAGAGGATCCACTTGGTTGCGGCAGGAGGGCATGGGACTAGAAGCCGGAAGAACTTCCTGATGGGGGAGGAGCCTGTGAGACTTGGAAACGGGTGGCCAGAGGCACTGGCCCCATCTCTGTCCTCGGGGTCTTTCAGAACTCAGGAGCACAGGCTGAGTTAGGCTGTTCATCTTACAGCCGTGTCCTCAGGTGGCCCCTCGTCCAGCTTCTGGTGGGGATGGGAGACATGGGAAAGGAGGAAGATCAAATGGGAGCCAGAATTTGGAGGTTCTGTTTGGGGTCTGGAGCTTCACAGAAGGTTCAGTGCTCCTGGGAGCAGCTCCAGGAAGGCTACCACCCACTGATAGGGTGGCTGAGGCTCAGCATGGGAAGGCACTCCCTTCAGCCGCACCATGGGGCCAGGCCCCCATTGCAAATCTGGCCATTCTCCTCCCTGAATTCCTGGTATACTCAAGGGGCTTACTCTCCTCCCTACTGAGCTGATCAGAAGGGGCACTTCCCCAACACACACACACACACACACACACACACACACACACACAGCCACTCCCATCATCCCATCCCCCATTGGGGACCAGCCAGCCTTCTTGGCACAGCTGCTTGTGGCTGTAATTCTATCCCGGGATCCCCATGACATCATTCCGCACATGGTCAGTGGGGAAGGGGAGGAGGGAACAAGGTGGCTTTGGGACGGGGAGAAAGGGCCAAGAGACTTGTCCCTGAAGACACACCTCTAAGGAGAGGCATTGTGGGAGGGGCCCAGCTCCACAACCCCAGAGCTGTACAATCTTAGGCAAATCATTTAACCCCTTGGAGCATCTCACTCATCTGCATAATAGGGCCATTCTACAGGGTTGTTTTCAGTACCCAAGAGGCAGGGAGCATTGTGGGAGGGGACGGCTTCCCCCCCCCCCCACCATCCTCCATCCACCATCAGCATCCCACCATGCCCTCTCAGATATCCCAGGGGCTGCATGTTGCACCTTTGTTTACCCCTAACCATCCTCTCTGTCATTCACCAACATTCTGAATGTTGGACAGTGTAGCCACCCCATAAAGCAGGCAAGTCCAGAATAAAGGACTATGGGCCTCTGCCCCCTCCCCTGTAAAGTACACCCTGAGAAGGTTGCCCCACAGGACCCTCTGCACAAAACTCACGCCTCTTTGAGGAAGTGCCCCCACACCCATGATTCTGAGAGTCAGGGAAACCCAGGAGCCCCACACCTACCAGGAGGGCAGCATGAAACATCTGATTACACAAACCTGCCATGGTCCCTGCTGAATATTTCATACAGGAGCAATGATCCATTAGTCACCATCAATTATTCATCCTCATCAGGGCCAGCGCCAGGGACACAGCATGGGAGCAGCTGGAGCTGGGACCCACACCCACTCTACCTCCACTCCCCATCAAAGGCAACCAGAAATCTCTCCCATCCCCCCACCCACCTAGGGTCCTACTGAGCACCCACCTCTGAAAAGTATGCACGGGTAGTCAGATGGATATCACCCCACTGAACAGATGGCCAGCAAGTCACAGGCCAAGCTGAGACTGCAATGCATGAGCCTCACAGTAAGGATTTCCAAGAAATAAGAAATAGACACACTCTCTTTGTCAAGTTCAACAAGCATATTTGGCAGCAGGTTGATGTCACAGAGGTGGCTGGACCAAAGGTACCGGGTATGTGTCCCTTATAAAGACTCCTACTGCCAGGCCAGCCCTGGCCCCATTCTGAAGGTCTCCTTCCTTCAAAAGAAATCACAGAATCATGGACTCTCAGAGTTGAAGAGAAAAGATCCTCAAGACCAAGCCATCAGTGTGACAGGAGCCCCGCCAGCAACATAACAGTTAAATGGCCCCTGGCCTCTGCTGAAATGTACCTAAGGACAAGGTGCTTGTGTCTCCTAAGAAAAGCCACTGAGTGTTTGGACAGTTCTAATCCTTCAACATTCATTCCATAAATATTTACTGAGTATCTTCCACGTGCCAGGCACCGATGGAGACACTAGGTTTACACCCAAAACAGACCAATTCTTGCTCTATTTGAAGGGTGTTGGGGGTGTCTGGATAATTCAGTTTGTTGAGCATCTGACTCTTGATTTCAGCTCAGATCATGATCCCAGTGTCATGGGACTGAGCCCCACGTCAGGCTCCACACTTAGCGTGGAGTCTGCTTAAGATTCTCTCTCTCTCTCTCTCTCTCTCTCTCTCTCTCTCTCTCTCTCTGCCCCTCTCCCCTGCTCATAGTTTCTCTCAAAAAATAAAATAAATAATTTTTTTTTAAAAAAAGAACTGTCTTCCTAACAGTGGGTCAAAATTAGTCTCCATGTATCTTGTGCTCTCTGGGTCTGGTAGAAGATGAGAAGTAGAATCAATTCTCTTTAAGACCAAAGCCTTGGGCTTACTGCAGTTAAGACTATGGGACCCAGTTTGCTCCTCCAGGCTGGCCTTGCACCCCCAAACCACCTCCCTGTTTGGGCAATGGTTTTCAGGACTTGGACCTGAGCAATGGGTACTCTTGGTGTTAGTGGAGTGTTAGCCCCCAATTCTCCCTCCCCCAACAAGAATATTGTACCCACACATGCAAACACCAGTCTTCTCTGCCAAGCAAGAGACTTGTTCTATCTCTGACTCCAACTCCACTCCCAAGAACTGGTTTTGTCCACTGGTAAGGCAGGCAGTGAACCACCCAGTGTTAAAAATGACACAGGAAAGCAGTGCCTTAAATATATTCCTCAAACAGCCTTCACCATGCCTGGAATCCCATCGTTATTTATCCAGCCTTTTCTGGGTAGGCATCACTGCCTATTCAACATGCAGATGCCTTTTTGTTGGGAGGAGTGCCATGTTCAGCAGAGGAGCAGTTTGAATCTGTGCCTGGGGCTGCAGAATAAGACATACCGCACTGTTTTCAGGGCTAGGGGAAGGGAGATGAGATTAGCAGGCCTGGAAGAGTGGCGAGGACTGGGTAGCATAGAACAGCCAGTAGGCACTTGACATCTCTAAAGGGAGAAGAACCCAAAGAAGAGATAGGAGGTAACCTGAATATTGTCTGGAATTTCCCTTTTGTGTAAGGTAAGTTATGGAGAGTTTCAAGTGATTCCACCCAGTAAGTAGAGCCTGAACTGCTTCTCTCATCACCCAAAGGATGATCGTTACACATTCTCCCCGACGCTAAGTGCCCTGGACAGGGAAACAAGGAGTGTTTGGATTATCAGTTTAGTGAAATATATGGTGGTCAAGTATATAGTGGTCAATATATAAGTGGGGAAGATGAGAAATGAAGGAACTGGAGAATAGAAAAGAAGAGCTTCTTTTGTCTGCAGGATTTTCTGGGGCCTGCAAGAAAAGGACTGACCCCATTCAGATGAACCAAGAGGGTGAAAAGGTGGTGTAGCCCTACTACAGGCACATAAGGACACAGCCATGGTCTGGCACTCTATCTTCTCTCCCACCATCACAGGCAGACTCCCCCAGCCCTCAGGGCTCTGAAGAGCCTCCAGTCTCTGCCCACCCTCCTCCCACACTGGGCCCCATGCCAATCTATGCAGCCATTCCTCCTGTTGTAAGAAGAACTCCCACTGCAGCTCCCACAAGTGAGGGAGGGGCTCAGTTCTAACACCCTGTTGACCTGCCAGTGCAGAGAAGACTAGATTCTTCACTCTCATTCCTACATAGCCGCTCCCCTCCAGGGATGCCTAATCAGCTCCAGCTTCATGGCAGTACTCTATCTATCTTCAGTTAAGTTTCGTGTAACAGACTGCACCATGCCACAAAAGCCCTCCCTTCCCACCAACCCAGGAAAGATTTTGCCTATGAATGGAGTGGGCAATGAGGTATCTGGAATAACAAATATTACAGGGAAGATGCCCCTGTGCTAAACATTTCAGCAAGCTGGAGGGAGATGCCAGTCACTGAGTTTGGGAGACTCAGTGGATTCCAAGACCCGAGGTCATGTATTCCTAAAACCTACAAGCTAAACTGGACCTCCCCTAACCTAGGTCATGTGTGTCAAAGCTACTTTTAAATACCTCTTGTGAAAGATGATTATAGACAGTCAGGCTCATAGCATATTTGGAATTCATTCCTCTCATTTTATAGAGTAAAAAGTGGGATTCAGGAAGAAGACGTGGCTTGGCCAGGGTCTTACAGTCAATAAAAAGTGATAACAATTCTTCACAACACCAATTATCTTCTCATCACAGCCTCTATCTCCAAAATTGGAAAGTCAGGACTTAGCCTGTGACAATCCAGTCTGGAGAGAGAGCGCGCACAAGTGCAGTGCTCTGTCCGTGGTGCTGAAATTCCCCTCTCAAGCAGCCAAGAAGCATTGTTGACATGCCTCTAGCATTGTAAAGGTGTTATGGGGGATCTGGGAGGAAGTTAATAATATAATCCAGGAGACCATTTACATGAAGGAGTCAGAGACTAATTCTAAGGGCATAAACAGGCATATGAGCATGGGAAAGGGGGCAGTGTACTATCCCTACCCTTGAACAGGGTATGGCCCCCTGATTTTAAGACACTGAGATACAGGTCCTTTCAGAGAAGCTAAAAGTGAGGAAAAAAAAAAAACAAAAAACAAAAAACAAAAAAAACAAAAAGAAAAAACATGACTATACTGGTCAGCTTCAAAGTTTCCATGGGGAAACTTTCTTTTTTTTTTTTTTTTTTTTTTCAACGTTTACTTATTTTTGGGATAGAGAGAGACAGAGCATGAACGGGGGAGGGCCAGAGAGAGAGGGAGACACAGAATCGGAAACAGGCTCCAGGCTCTGAGCCATCAGCCCAGAGCCTGACGCGGGGCTCGAACTCACGGACCGCGAGATCGTGACCTGGCTGAAGTCGGACGCTTAACCGACTGCGCCACCCAGGCGCCCCGACCATGGGGAAACTTTCTAAGAAGGAAGTCACCAAAGGGAAGGCCAAGAGAAATTTGGAGACTACGTGGATTAATAGGAGAATCTTTAGAAGATGTGGGGTGATCTTGAAAGGTTCTGCCATAAGCCTGGAGGCTGGGCATCAGGATTTTTCAAGGTCATACCTCCAAAGTCCAGAATTATGACTGTTATCCTTCTGTGGTTCTTGGAGTCAAGTGGGGAAAGGAGGGGTGTGTGTGTGTGTGTGTGTGTGTGTGTGTGTGTGTGTATGTAATTAAAAAAGCACTGTCAGGATTGTGTTAAAAAGGAGTTGAGTCTAGCCTGAGCCCCAAACTGGAGTCCATACTGAAAAAATCTGGAAGCCATGTTCTTCACAATATCCCTAGATCTTTACTCTCTTCAGTATTGAGGCTGAGTGATAGTGGCTTGTTGGCAAAGCAAACGTTCAGCATGTGTGAATGGATCACATACAAGGAGCTGTTTTAGGGGCACCTGGCTGGTTCAGTCAGTAGAGCATGCAACTCTTGATCTCAGGAGTCATGAGTTGAAGCCCAGCATTGGACACAGAGCCTACTTAAAACAAAACAAAGAAGCTGTTTAACAAGGGATGCACAGCACCCTGAATTTAAATGGACAGCCCATGTGCTCACTTTGGCAGCACATATACTAAAATGGGAATGATACAGAGAAGATTAGCATGGCCCCTGCACAAGAATGACATGCAAATTCCATGGGCAGCCCACATGGTAGCAGACATCTGTATATTCTGCTGCAGGTTTGACTCTCATAAGGGAAGTCTCCTGATGCTGAGTTCACACTCACTCACACACACACACACACACACACACACACACACACTCACACACACACCATCCCTCACCTCAGAAACACCATCCTAACACTGATAAAGAAGAGACTTTCACTCTCCCAAGCCCTATTATGTCCAGCATTACTCTGTTCCTCTTCCTCCTCCCCACCCTACTCCTCCTCTTCCTCTTTTCCTCCCATGCTGTGATGCACTCATTGAATACAAGTCAACTATAACAACTGTGCACACAGTCAACTCTTTCCAGCATGTCTATATCCACACTCATAAACCCTGGGATAGAGAGAATCTTGGTGGTCAATCTATCCTTTATAAATATCTACCCTGTCCCAGACTTTCTTCTTTTTTTAATGGTTATTTATTCATTTATTTAGAGAGTGGGGGAGGGGCAGAGAAAGAGAATCCCAAGCAAGCTGCACACTGTCAACATAGAACCCGACATGGGGCTCAGCCCCATGAACCGAGATCAGGACATGAGCCGAAATCAAGAGTCAGATGCTTAACCAACTGAGCCACAGGCACCACAGAGACTGTCTTCTCTTTGGAGATCTCACCATCTGTTTGCTCTTCTGTCACAGTGTCTAACCACATTTACTGTTCAGAAATTCCTCTTTGTGTCTACCTGAAATCCTTCATGTTCTAGATTGCCTTTCTGACATCATGAATCATTAAAGATGCCAAGGATCTTCCTCACTGGGAGGGGGGGGGCAGGGTTTCATTGGACCTTTTGTAATTTGCAGGCAGACACATGGATGACTGCAATACTCCCCCTACCTATATACACATGGAGAGCCTGTGACTATGGGTAATAACAACAAAAAAGCCCAAGGACACAAAGAATCCTGGAGATGGCATCTGATCCACCTCCTGTTTTTAGAGACAGGACTACCGCAGGGTCCTCTGAGAAGGCCAATCCCATGCCCTCAAGGAGCTCATCTCCAGTCCTTGTTTCTGGGTCTGAAACATGAAGCACCTAGCTTTCCTTAGCCCCCAAACCCAGCCTCATATTGCCAGCAACTAATACACTTCTCAGAAGCCATATTTATATTACAGCAGGACAAGAGAGCAAAGGTGTAATTGGGCTCGATTTGATTGAGTGTGACAATTGCAGTTAGCCACATGTGTCATTGAGAGATGTGAACTGGGGATAGTTTATGCTCAAAAACTCATTTCCAAGAAGACCTGACATCTTCCTCTCACAGACATCCAGACAGTGCTGACATCAGTGGCAACGGAAGAAAAGATCCATGGACTCGTCTGAGGGAGAGACCTCGTAAGGTCATCTATCTACTCCTGCCTCCACCTCCACACAAACACTCCCTCAGAAAAGCTTTTTCCCTGCTTTTCTGGAACATCTCTCTGACACTCTCTCTTCATCCCCTTGATTGCCTACCACGTCTCAGTGCAACCAGCAAGAAAGTGCTGCCTAATGTCGAATTTACTAAACCCTGCTTGCTTCAGTTTCCAACCCTTGCTCTAGTCCTAACCTTGGTGAAATGACAGCGACCTTCTCCTCTTATATCTCCATCCCTGATTCCAACCACTCTGGGGACACACCTGTCATGCTCACTCCTCCATTTGTGATGTCAAAGAACCATGGTCCCCTGGCTCTGGGCTTGTTCTCTGTCTCTCTGCTGATCGCTGGAATCAGTGGCCAAGGAGTTGTCTCATCCCTGTTCCTGAATTCCTTTCTCAGTCTGCAGAGGAAGAACTATAGTTTGGACTTTGAAAACCTCTAATGCTTTTCTGGGACCCTAAGAAGGGACTGCAGGGATTTCTAGTCAAATATCTCCACTTTACAGAGGAATGAACAAATACAAAGAGAGAAAAATGACAAACTCAGGGTCACCAGGGGAATTAGAGGCAGAGTTAGACTCTCCTTTGCCCTCCACAACGCAGAGCCTGCCTCCCAGCTCCCTGGCAATGCCAGGGAGTGACCTGAAGTCCCAAGAGAAGGCTCAGGAGTGCCTATGGCTCCTCCACAGTTCATGAACCCTGCTAGATGCCCCCGTTATAAACTCTAGGAGCGTTGAGTTCTTTTTTACTTCACATCAATTATCATAATTGTAATTCAATAATCAATTGTGTGTTTCTTGTCTTCAGTGTCTTTCTTCCCTCAGACTATAAAGGTCATGAGGGCAGGGACTGTGTCTGCCCTGTCTTTGTCACCACTGCAGCCTTGCACATGAATGGTTGTTGCACAAATGAGTGAATGAATAAATAAATGAATGAATGGGAGCCTGTGGAGGGGTGACCTATGTGACCCCTGCAATGCTAGGGGTCCCAGCTTCTTGCCCTGGCTCTAACACTGAGGGAGGCAATGTCACAACTTTTCCTTCTCTAGAGAATTGGGACATAGAAAAGAGTCTTATCACTATGGGGTATGTACACTTGAAGCAGCCCTTTGCTTTAGGTGAGCCCTTCACCTAAAGTCATTAGTGAAAGTATTTAATGAGTCTATATGCTCTCTTATCTATCTCTCTCCCCACCCCCACCTCCCCCACATCACTTCTGTCACTAGGGCGGTGACAGGTGCCCCAATCCCTGGCCCCAGACACACTGTCTCATTCACCTTCCCACCATGTCTCCTGCTTCTGAGCACCACAGTCCCCCATCAATGTTGCCTCCAGAAAGGTCTAAGCTAACAGTCACAGCCAAGCAGGCTTCACCTGCATTAGCTCCTAATCACAGATGGCAGCTGTCACAGGGCCTGGAAAGGCAACAATAGTTATAGGAGAAACCATGGGTCCAAAGTCTGCAAGGAGACCACACAGCGGCCATGCCCCCAAGCCAGACCCCAGCCTAGGACCCTGCCCAGAGCACTTCTGAGCCAAGAAGGGAAGTGGCATGTGGTGGGAAAGAGAGACCACATGTCAGCTGGAGAAGTCTTCTCCAACCTGAAGATTGGTCTCAGATCCAATTTCATTCTCAATTTCCAAGGAATGTGAGAGGGAGGCCCCACTGCCCACAGGCAACCTGCCAAGAGCTGTGTATGTGTGGTAGGTTTGCATCTGTGTGTTTATGTGAAGTTGTGAATCTTCCCTCCTCTGAGCCAAGTGCTCTGGGGTGTCACAATCCCCAGACAAGAGACAAGCAAGAAATGCTCTCTGAAAGTAGGGTGATGGGATGGACCCTGGGAGGGGCTGTTTTGGGAATCCGCCTAGCTTGCTAAAGGCCAGAGCTCTGTGTCCCAAACTGAGAGTCCTGGGGGTGCCAACCTGCCCTATGGAGGCTGCCCTATCCTGTGTCTGTGAACTTCCGAATTTACTGTTGAGTTCTCCCTGCCCACTGGCCGCCAAGCCCAGGGTTGGTTTCCAATACATCTCCTGGGTAGAGAGGAAGAGCCAGAGGGAGAAAAATACATTCGTGGGACTGTGAGAGTGGAGAATCAGGGACCCAATCCTGCTTTAGCTCAATGACCCCATAGGACAGTGTCCAGGGTCTCAATGCTCTCCCCCTCCCAGGAAAGGACAAACTGCTCAGGTGACCCTCTCATCAGGGAGGCTTCCATCTTTTACTATGTCTCAGTCTTTCCCCATTCCTGGTCTATGATGGGCAGCGCAGGATGGCTGAGCCGGGAAAGGAGCTATGTGCCAGGATAATCAATTACCCAGCCATGTGGCTGCTGAAGAGCTGAGAGACGAGTGTTCCCTGTTGGGCCAGATGTACATGTGCAGACACCTGACCTCGTCTGAAGGTGGCTATTCCACTGTCCTCCAGAGCCTCCCTGCCCTGCCCTCCACTTGTCCTCCCAGGATGAACCAACCACATTCTCTCAGTGCCCAAGCCACAAAAGCCACGGAAGAGACAATGAAGGCTGCCTGTTCTTCCTGAGGGAGAAGCAGTTACCTCCTGGCCTCTAAGATCAGGGTGCTAACTCTTAATTACAACAGACAGTTGTCCAGGAAGACAGAGCCCGTAACTCTGCTCCCAGCTCGCAGCTTCTCTGTGGCTGCCGGACTGTATACATGGAGCCCCAGACTCACCTGGCAGGAGGCAGCGAAGGATGAATTATAAGACGAAACGGGTACTCAGAACAGCAGGAAGAATATGGCTAGACACAAAGAACTTCCTCACTCTTAGGGGTTCCTGTTAAGGACTGATTTTCCTTCCCACCAGGTGGTCCTTGGAGGGCCTGTCCAATAGGGGCTTTAAGTCCCCTACACAAGATAGGGAAGCACTGCCAGTCCTCATTTGTGAGATTTTACTTCTGGGAGGGACTGAGATCCGGGTTTCCTCTGCATCCCCAGAGCTGTGTGGACTGAACGAGTGCCCAGACGCTACCAGCACGACCAGTTCTACATAGAGGACTGTGAATAGCTGCCTGTGCAGGCATCTATCACAGTCCAGCCTGACCACCCCCCACCCCTGTCCACAGTTGTGCAGCCTGGGGGACTGTGGCACTGGGGACAGAGTCTGGATGTGGACTCTGCTGCCCACTAGCAGTGTGACCTTGGGGACATTCACTTCACCTTTCTGAGACTCACTGTTTTCATCTACAAAGGAGGTGAAATATCACAAGCTCTACAATGAGAGGGGCTTTCTGCACCCTTCTCATTTCTTCACAAAGAACATTAAAAAGACGTGCACTCAAGAGTGAAGATTTAATAAAAACTTATAATCTTTGCTACTTCATTAAAGGAAGTCTTAAGTGGAACTGGCATTTATTTATCTATTTATTTATTTAGCAGTTGTGCGATGCAGAAGAATCCATTGGTTAGAAGGGTTTGGTGCCTGACCTTGATCCACACTGAGGTACGAGCAGTTCAACCCATTGCTTTAGGACCATCACTGCCAACACGTTAAAAACGGCAAACCACCTTAGGGTTATTCTAAAAACAGTCTGGACGTTATGGCTCCCCCTGAACAATTCTTGGGGGCTCCCAGGGGTCCACAGATCACTTTGAGAACGGCTGTTCTAGGACATCTCGTGTAATCTTCCCATGGGCCATATCCCTTGTGTGTTACTGTCTCCATTTTCAGATAAGAACCCTGAAACTCAGACAGGTTAAGGAACTTGCCCAGACACAGGCAGAACGTGGCAGGTGTAACCTAAACCTAGGCTATATGACTCCCTGCCACACACATGCCGTTTCGGTTATGCCCTGCAGAACACGCAACTGTGGGCCATGGACCAGGGGGTGTTGGGCATCTTCTCTCCGCCTCCCCCCTCACCTCTCCTTCCCATGCCTTGGGGGCTCACCGTCTTTATCCCCGGGGAAGGCTGAGGACACCTCCCAGCCTCTGCAGGGGTGACGATCTGGCTCTGTTACTGTCTGTTACCCCTGGGTACCTCTGCTACTCTTTCACCAGCAGGAGCTGGGGGCCGGGGTCTCCCTGGGAAGCCCTTGACCCTGGGGGGCTGAGCTAACAATCGCAGGCTCAGCCTTCGCTTCTCCCCTGCCTCCTACAGCAGCAAGTGCAGTTCTCAGCATCAAAGAGCTAATCCAATTTCTCCGTTGTGCTTCCCCCATTTGCCTCCTGCAATGCTAGGATTGATCTGGAACCAGGGCAGCCTTATTAAAGTGATGCCTTTTCCTCCTCATGGGAGAGTCAAACTGGGAGAGGGAGCCCTCTTACCTCCCCTCAATTAACTCCAAGTTTCCTGCTAACCCCAATCCCAGCCGCAGCCACCCTGTGTTTCCTGGGGTTTACTTCTAATTTTCCTTGGCTCCTAGTGGTGAGGCTGGATTTCAGCCCCCAGGTCTGCTTCCCCAGGATCTCAGAGCACTTAACCACTAGCCTCTTGTTCATCCTCTATACATTCCTCAGACAGAGTGGAACACAAGAACCCAAAGGTTCTGGCATCTAATCTCAGACCCCCCTCACTGGGCCTGTGACTTTGATCCATGTCAGTTGGCACAATAAGGGATCCATGGCTAACAATGAAAATGGAGAGCCAAGCAGCCCCAAGGAGGATAGGGATAAAGAGGTATGTGTTTACTAAGCATGCTTTTCTCCAAATAAACACAGCAGATGAGAGACAAAGAGGGTGCTCGGGGACCTCTACCACCGGTAGCCCATGCCCTCTCCCCAGAACACCCTCATGCCACCTGTCAGGGTCTCCTCCTCTCCAAGGAGCAGTCAGGGGATATGAAGTTGGGCTAAAGCAGGAAAAACTAAGGTTAGACATCAGAGAGGAATTCCTTTCTATATATAGCATAAAAGCTTCTTCCCCAATCACTTCAGGGAACAAGATACTAAAGGATCATGTAGAAAGCAGGGGTGAGCCTCCTTGATTTGGCTGCAGTCACCTCCTGCATCTGCAGTGGGCTGTTGGGCCTCGACCCCACTTTGTCTCCCCTCCAGGTCATCTCCTCAGTCGGCCTGGCATGGAAAGGGTTAAATTTCTCCCCACCCCACCCCCATCCTCCAGCTAAGAGGCCCCCTTGTCCCATTCCTCCATTCTTTTCAGTTTTCCCGGCTCCCTACTGCCAAGCTCACAGTTACGTTCAACAGTAAGTATGGAATAATTGTAATGGGTAAATGTCACCTCCAACTGCAATGTTCTCTAATCGCTAAATTCCAGAGCTTCGGCATCAACCCAGTTATGGGAAGCCCTGCCAGGGGTCTCCATGGCCTGAGGACTCCTTGTCCCACCCAGAGGCACCTGGTCCTCACAAATGCCTCAGGGGAGCCTCCCTGACTCGCTGCTCAGCTACTGCCCTACCCTAGTCCCAGACCGTCCAGTGATGAACCCCTTGGGTTTCTCGGTTTCTTTGCAGAGGGAGGAAGTGAAGAAGGCCCCAAGGTCTGAGGGAAATCTGGTCCTGGCCAGGCAGCTATCCTGGGGCTGGGGAGCTCTGGGAGCCCAGTCACCGTGCACCCAGCCATCACAAATGACCCTGGCAACAGAGCTCCACTCTAGGTGTAAAGTGGGGGGACCCAGTAGAGGAGGAGCCCCATGCTCTGACTTTGGGGAGCTCCCAGGCCGATGGAAGATATGTGGTTCTTCTGACCTCCCTTTTTAATCCCTTGTGCTTCTTACAGAACAGGTGCTGAGTCCATCTGAATTGGAAGTGGAAGGAAAAGGAGGAGAGGAGGAAATCAGGAACAATGTGCTCTGGCTCAGACAGTGCTTGGACTCCAGTTGCCCCTCTATGCGAGGGTTGAGTGCTGGGCTCTAAGTCCATGGGGGTCTTGACTTCTCAATCCTGGACTCTCTGAAGAAGAGAAGCAGTCAGATACCAACTAGACACGCACACATGTACACAAGCCTATGTCTTGCTGGGCTTCGGAAGAAAACTCTACCAAAATGGGAACTTGCAGAGGCTTTGGGTGCCGATTATGCCAGCACCCCATTCAGATAAGGCTGTCTGAGGCTGGGGGCAGATTCCCCAAGTGCCCCATCATTTGCTCTGCTCCACCCACGATGGTTCTTTCCTCCTTGCTTCAGAGCAGGTGCTCCTGAAGATGCCCGAGCCCTTACGGCAAGTCCCAAGGAAACCCAACACCAGAGAGGGAGAGCTGATTCCATTTCTCCAAAGGATCACTGCCTGATTTTGTAAAAGTCTGCTACCTGGTTTTAATTACTGGTTCCCTGCTTATACTCAAAGCTGATGACACTGAGGACCCCTGACCATGTTGGCCAGTTCCACACTCTAGACAGAGCTGGTGAGAGGGAACTGGGGAAGGGAGGCTCACTGGGGAGAAGCTTTGACCAATTAGCTACAGTGGCCTGGAAAGACCCCCAAAGTCTACGATCTGGGTTCGAGACCTTGCTCTTACCTCTTGATGGTACAAGATTTTAAACCGGTCACATAACTTCTCCGGGCCTTTGCCTCTTTATTATAAAATGGGACCGTGATGGCTGCTGCGAGGCCTCTGTGGTACTAAGGCCCGCAGTGATGAGAGACAGAAAAACTTCATTACAGAAAGGGAAACTGAAGGGGGGAGCTGGAAAAAGAAGCAGGCTCGGTGAGTGACGGCAGTGTTGCTTGGTGCCCAGTTGGTACATTCTGGCTATGCCATTTCTTACACCTGCTGGTGAGTGTTGCCTATAGCAAACGCTGAAATCCTGAGGCCCTGGACGAAATGGTCAAACAAGGGCCTCTTCTGACTTTATGACAGCAGGGCTGTCCTCTTTGTTTCTTGTTCCTGACCCCCAATTTGGGAGCTGCCTGGTGGCACCAAACCCTCTGAGTTTCAGTGATATTATAACAGAATGAGCAACTCATAGCCTACTTCCCTAAGAATTCAACCTCCCCATCCCTGGCATTCAGTCATATGGTCTCTAGACCAGACAGGTGGGGAAGTCTGTCCTAGTCTGGAAATTGTCCAGGGAGGAAGCTTTTAGAACCTCTCTTGCATACCATGTATTTGGGGCATCCTTCCTGATGTTTAATTTTAGACCCCTTCCTGAAGCTGAGACTTCTTTGTGTTGGGGGGTGGGAGGAGAAGAGGGGCTGGCAGCCAGGTGCTCCCTGCAGCCAACTCGCAATGAGTGGTCAGGTCCCTCTGGGCCCAGATCCAAATATACCCATCACTCTGGCTACTACCCTGAACTATCAGTTCCAGGGATGAAAAGGAAGTACTGCTGAGACAAGTCCTTCCCAGAAATGAAGCTTTGACAAAATACGGCTTTGTCAGGCATAAAAAACTGCCTGAAAGTCAGAGGGAAGAAATGCTGGAATGGCCACAGAAGAAGTTATAGCAGCTCATTCCTTTGAGTTTTTAAGATTAACAGAGGTGGAAAGCGTTCCCTCCAGTGGGGAAACCCAAGGAAGAGTCTTGTCTGTGGGCAGTGAAAGGGCTAGGAGGGCCCGTAGGTGACATCATAATGATGGAAAACACTTACATGGCCTTGACCATGTGGTAGGCGCTGTGTTAAACCCTTGACAGGAATTAATTCATTTAATCCTCACCAAATACAACCTATGTCATAGGTAGGAATTTTATCTCCACTCTACAGATGGGCAGACTGAAAAGCAGAATTCAGTTAACTTGCCCAAAGTCAGGATGAGTGACAAAAGCAGGAGGGACCCAGGCAATCTGGCTAGAGTCACTATACTGGCTCTATGACTTGACATTTCACTAAACTATACTATCCATCACAGACTCCCCATTCTCATGAGAACCTAGGACTGGCTTCTCTGACCTAGTGGAGGAAGAATAATCAACTTGTTGCATGTATGATGATTATTCAGGTACAGAATTTAGGGTTGTATCTGTCCAGTGGGCCATATTAATTGTTATCATTTATTGAATGCTTACTACCCTGTGGGGTAAGTATTATTACCTCTGATTTACAGATGAAACCTTCCAGACCTGGTCACGTCACTCCACTGCACGGTCTTGAACCACCCTGTATGTCCTCCTAACAGCTGTTGCAATTGTGATGAATTATACGTCTGTTTAATTCTGTGTGTCATTCACTCCACTGTAAGTGCCATGAGGGCAGAAACCAGGTCTGTTTTGTTCCCAACTGAATCTCCAGTGCCTAACATACCCCTGGCACAGAGTAGACTCTCAAAAGCTAACAGTTGAATGAATGTAGAAACTGAGGCTCAGGGGCATCTGGCTGGCTCAGTCGGTAGAGCACGTGACTCTTGATCTCAGGGTCGTAAGTTCAAGTGTTGGGTGTAGAGATTACTAAAAAAATGAAGAGAAAAAAAAGAAAAAAGAAACTGATGCTCACAGTAGCTATGCAATTTGCCTAGGCTGGCTGGAATGCAAAATCCACAAGGGCAGGGACTGCGGTCTGTTCGCTGCTGTATCCACAGTGACTAAAACAATGCACATAGTAGGTGCTCACATAGTAGGTGCTCCCCAATAAATATCTGTTGCCCCCAATAAATATCTACTTAATAAATATTAAATATGAATTGATAAAGGCACACACTTTGTAATTAGGATTATGAACCCAAGCCTGTTGGTTTGCTGCCTCCTATTTTAACCACTGCCCTGTACTGAGTGAACACTGTCTATAGTTCCCTTTGGACTGCCACTTCAGTTCTCAAAAATCATCTCCATCAACCTGAATCTTTTGTGTGTGTTGCTCAAGAGAAACAATCCAGCTGCAGCTAGAACTGAGATCAGGAAAGCCCAAATCCCAAAGCCAAGTGAAACAGCATTTCTACCGTCCACAGCCTTTGACTATCCCTGAGGATGTTTCTGTCCAAGGAAGGGGACAACGAGTCGCTCTTCTAGCCCACTGAGCCCCAACGTCCTCCCCCTCCATCCTCACTGTCCCTCCCACACCCTGGATCCCAGACCACCTGCTGTCCCTCAATCTACTCTCCTGAGAGGGCTGCACAGACTCTACAGGGTCAGTGGAGAAAAGAGGAGACTCAGCTGAGAGAGGACAGAGTCCAGGTAGAGGCAATGGGTCCTTCGATATCAGGCTTGCCTGGGGTTGGGGAATACTGGCTGAGGGGGAGCAGGGAAGAGAATTCTCCAGCCACCTCCAAAGCCCACCCACCCCAGTTCTCTGCAGTGCCAGGGACATTCCTGTCACATCTGCCTGGAAGTTGACTGAGGGTGAAAGGGAGAATGACCTCTGGTCTCTTCCCCCTAGAGACAGCAAGTCAGGTCTATGTGACTCTGGAATAGAACACTTATCTCTGCCTTCCCCTTTCTTAGCTTTCCAGAAGCTCCTCAGCTCCTCCTCGGGCAAGGCATGGAGAGTGGGCCTGGGTCAAGCCCAAGAGGTGCCCAGAAAAAGCAAGTCCCCCCAGGGGTGTCCTAGAGGATGAAGCCAGTGATCTAGGTGCCAAGCAGGACAGCAGCTGGCTGCACCAAGGAGAGAAGCCCAGGACTGAAGGTTCAGCTGGCACTAGTCATTCCCAGGGTCATGGGGAAGAGAAGCAGGGTTGGGGCTGGGCTCCCTGGCCCAGGCCTCAATTTGCCCGGTGTGGACCCCTGACGCTGACTCACCTCTGGGGCCCTGACACAGGCTGCAGCTGGCAGTGCCTGCCAGGCCACTGCTCACCAGGCACGTCCCACTGCATCACAACCACCCTGCCCCTCCCACCTGCCCCTCCGGCCTTGTCTTAGGGGCACAGGGCACGGCTCTACTTTTGGCACTTCTGGTGGACACAGAGATGTTTCTAGCAGCCCAAAGTCAGCACTTGTACCTAAGCAGGGGGAGACGACTTAGAAAGATTACGGGCTATCCTTCTCCTCACGGTCACACCCTCTTGATGAAGTGCCCAGCTTACCAAGAGCTGGACGGCTCAGGTTGAGGATAATTATTACACACGGGGGACCCCCTCAGGGCAGCCGCAGCGGGAGAGGAGGAGGGGCACCCTCCAGCTCTCCAGGTCAGACCTTGGCCCACCTTCCCGTCTCTCTGGGTACACGGAGCCTAGGAGCCTAAGGACTTCCTCATCCCCCTGCCCACCCCATTCCTATCTGGGTCCACCCACCACCCACCCCATCAGGACTCTGCCCTTGTCTCCCCACTGCAGCGCCCCCTCCTGGACCACCGCTTCTGTCCTTGCGCGCCTTTCTGCTGCCACAGGAGAGAGCAGCCAGAACACTTACTTCTCTACCTTACAGTGAAGAGGGGGAGGATGCTGCAGAGGGAGACACAGGGCTTCCGAGACCCTCCCACCCCCCACGCCACGGGCTGGGGTGTCCGGGAGGCACTTGTGGAATGTGGGAATGAAAAGGGGGAAAAGAGAATGGGGGAGAGACTGAGATAATGGGGTAGAAGGATAAATCCTCTCTCTTTTTAGTTAAAAAAAAAAAAAAAAAGCCCCTGTGTCCTGAGAGAGGTGGGCCTGAACAGGGGAAGGGGCGACCCCAAATCGGGAAGGTAAATGAAGGAGTCCAGAATAGCCGGCTGGGGTTGTCTGCACTTTCTGGGTCTAGGAGCCCAGCCCTGGGGAGGAGGGCTGAAGCAGGGACGGGACGTCCTAGGTCGTGCTGAGTCATGAGATTTGGAGAGAGGCGAGGGGTGCTCCCATCCCCCTCTCGCGTCCCTGTCCCAGTTCCTCTCGACCCTCCCTTCCAGAAAGTCCCTGTAGTCTGTCCCCCCACCCGCTCCCCAGCCAGGGTCTCTGCCTCCAAAGCCCGCAGACCCTCCTTCCCCTTCCCACGACGGCGGAGCCGGGGAGGGTGGGGTCCCCGAGGCGTGAGGCGGGGGCTAAAGAAGCTGGATTGGAGACGCCCCCGGCGGCCATGGCGGGGGGTAGATGGGGACGTCCAGAAGCGACGGGGTCGCAGAGCCCGAGGGCTCCGGGGACGTCGTCCGGCCCGCAGCCCTCCGCACCTCATCCCCCCGAGCCCCAGGGAGGAAAGCTGCTCCCTCCTCCCGCCCCAAACCCGCAGAGCAGCCGGCTCCTCGCCCCTCGGGGCCAGCTTCCCAAAACGAACCTTCCACCTGGACGCGTCCAAACTCCCCCGGAAGGACGGTGCGGGCGCCCGGCCGGCCCCCTTTTGGCCCCGAACTTCCCGGACCCCACCCTCCCCCCACCCCCGGGAGCCAGGTCCCGCCCCGCGGCCCCTCGGCCCAGGAGCGGAAAACCCGCCCCAGGCAGAGAAACTTTGGAGGGGGAGTCGGTGCCCCCCACGGGCGCGGAGGGGTGGGGGGGGGCACGGACTTACCGGGAGCGGCCAAGCAGGAGGGAACCCGGGTCTCCGAAGTGAGGGGGCGGAGGGCTGCGAGGGCGCGACGCCGGCCACGGTGCAGCAGGGGCGTCCGTTCCCCCGGGGCCCGGAGTCCCCGCTCCGCGCCGGCCCCAACTCGGTCCGAAGTGCCTTTGCCGCAAGACTTGCTGAGCTTAGCAGTCTGCGCCGAGGCGGCGGCGGGAGGCCGCTGATGGCTGGGCGAGCGCGGCGAGCGCTGCAGTGAGGGGAGGAGACGCGGGCGCGCGGGGGGCGGGGCCGGCCGGGCCGGGGCGGGGCGGACCTGCGGGGACTGGTCCCCTCCGCGCCCCCGCCTCCCGCTCAAGGTCACGGCTGCTGCTCCCGGTCGGGGAGAGTCGGACCCAGTGCGGGACGTCATCGTCCCCACCCGAGATGGGCTGTCACCCCTGAGCCAGCTCCCTCTCCCAACCTCCGGAGCCCAACTGCGGCTCAAGGCTCCATTATTGGCCTCAGGAGCCCCCGTAGGCATTTGGGATCTCCGAGCCCCTCTCCCCACGCCGTCCTCCAAGTAAGGCCACCTGGAGGGCAGAGGCTTCTGAGCCTAAAGCGTTGATGAGGAAGAGGGGCATGTTTGGGAGAAGTTACAGGTGGAAAATAGAAGGGGGGGGGGGTGGGAGGAAGCCTGGGGAGGCGGCAAGGAAAATGGGAGGAGGGGGGAGAGTCTGGCAGGAGATGGAGAGGAAACTCCCATTTGTTAAACGACACTGTTTCCCACACATGCTGGTTTCTTAATGCTTAAGACATCTCTTTAAGGTGGGTATCGTGAGCAGTCTGCAGTGGAAACGGCCCCTGGATGGTACTTTGGCCGAGAAGCCGCAGCCACACAGTAGGTGGTGGCACTGAAGAGCCCGGGGAGAAGAGCCGCAAGTCCGCGGCGGAGCCCTTCCTCGCCTACCGCGGAGACGCCAGGGCTGCCCGGGGGCGGGGGCGGGGGGGGGGGGGTATGGCCTCAGAAATTGCTTACAGCACAATTTGAATTTCCATTCTGTGAAGTCAACTTTGTAATAGGACAGTAGCACCCTGCCTCTCTCCCTGGATGCCGGGAGAGGCTCCCCCTCAGGATCCAGCCTGACGGATCAACCCACATTTACCCGGTGAAAGACTAGGTGAGGGAGCGGAAGCCAAACGGGGGACTGCAAAGAGGAAATAGGATTTCAAGCTTGGAGGTGGAGAGAAGCAGCGGTGGAGGGCGCTCTTCCAGATCACTTTGCCGATAATACTAGGTAGATCGTTGGGGCGCCTGGGTGGCTCAGTCGGTTGAACGTCGGACTTGGGCTTGGGTCATGATCTCCCGATTGGTGAGTTCGAGCCCCGCGTCGGGTTCTGTGCTGACAGCCTGGAGCCTGCTTCCGATTCTGTGTCCCCCTCGCTGTCTGCCCCACCCCTGCTTGTGCTCTGTCTGTGTCTCTCTCACTAGGTAGATCGTGGAGACCGCCACCAGCCACCTCCCCTCAAGGGGGCAGTGGCTGTCACCAAAGGGGAGGTCATCCCTGCTCAGCATCTGCAACAAGGGGCAGAGGAGGAAGTGGGGAGTTGAGTCTGAATCTATGCGGGACTAAATCAGACTAGTAACAATCATCCAGCTGCCGCCGGACACTTTCAGAGAGGATTCAGAGAGGATGCTCGGTCCCACCTTAGCCAGGTGTATCCCAGGACTTGTTGCTTCATAAGTCAGAGGGGCTCAGTTTGCTCCTTATGACAATGAATCAGGACATTCATGCAGAGGGAGGCCAGAGAGAGAGCTCCTCACACAGAACCCAGCCAAGCTACCGGGTGCCACTGCCCACCAGTCTCGGGCTTGAGATCAATCTGCTGCCTCCAAGTTCCCCTAAGCACACCTGGGAGCCTGAGGGCAGACGAAGCCAGCCTGCCTTTCCAGACTACTTAGAGAGTCAACGCTGCAATCAATTTGGTTAAATGAAAAATGTGGTGTCCCTGGCTATGGCCTTAATGTTCTTTTAATTCATCAGGGCCAGCAGTGTCTGGGTTATAAACCCAATCAGGAGCTCAGCATCCCTCCTGCTTATTCCCCCAGGCTTCAGCTGGAAACCGAAAGAATGAGAAAGACACACACACCCGGCCAATTATCAAAACTTTGCTTTTCAACCGTTGGTCCTTGTAAAAAGATGAGCCCTTGGTTGTCTTAGACCACCATCACTGACTTGCCTGCTCTCCCGTAGGGACCATCAAGGTAACTGATCCCTCTGCCTCCATGCCGCATCACTTCGCACCCATGAAGGTGGCAGAGGGCTGCCTAACTACTTCCAAGAGTTCTCCAGGGAGAAAGAGTCTGTAACTCCCTGGCTACATGATTTCACCACCTTCCAATGCACAGCGCTGCCTGGACGTTTCCTTTTTCTAGTCTTCCACAGGTAGGAGACAGAACAGGGAAGAGCAGCATCCACGCCATCCCACCTCTCCCCGGGAACCAGAGATGCGGAGTCCCAGCATCCTACCCAACAGGTGGCTTATCTTCTGCTTAAATAATCCCATTCTGGGTCTCCCTATCTCACGGGTCTGCCAGCCCTTACACTTTCTAACTCTTGGATTGTATTCCCCTCGGTTCTGGTGAAGTCTTTGTCTGCACAAAGCTTTTCAACGCTCTGCTTGTCATCAGAGCAAATAGAAAAGAGCCGGAGACAGGCCAGCCAAACTTACCCGCAGGCCTTGGCCAGCTCCTGTTTCCTGCTTTCTGTTCACATACGTGAAACACAAACACTCGCCCCTGAAGCTATAGTTCCCATCCCCCTTTCCCTGCACACATCCATATCCCCCTTCAGGAGTGGTTTCTATTGTTCCTGACAACTAAGCAAACAAGGATTAAACTCTCCACTGAAGTACACCTGCTCTACTGACTGGCATTGAGCAAACACTTGTAAAAACGTCCGTATATGCAGTGCCTGACACCGAAGGTCTCAGCTTTCGTCTTCTATTCTGATTTTAAGACTCAAAAGTCAGGGCGCCTGGGTGGCTCAGTCAGTCGGGCGTCCAACTTCAGCTCAGGTCACGATCTCGTGGTCCGTGAGTTCGAACCCTGCGTCGGGCTCTGGGCTGATGGCTCAGAGCCTGGAGTCTGCTTCTTGTTCTGTGTCTCCCTCTCTCTCTGCCCCCCTCCCCGTTCATGCTCTGTCTCTCTCTGTCTCAAAAATAAATAAACGTTAAAAAAATTTTTTTTAATTAAAAAAAAAAAGACTTAAAAGTCCACAGAAAATGTTAGTCATGACATGTTTCCCGTGTCAGGCAAAAATGTTCTCTTCTGACATTTTTCTGTGAGTTGTAAAAGTCATTTTGGGAAGAAGCACATGTAGCTAGCTGTTGAGTAAGAAACAAAGGATATCAAAGAACGTATAAGCGATCTGAGTGCATTTGAGGGGCTAGGAATGAATTGAGATTGAGATGAATTGAGATTGGATATACCAATCTCAAATGTATTTTAAATTTTACTTAGTCAGGTGGCCAATAGGACAGCTGACAAGAAACATTGAACATTCCATGTGTGAAATGGCTTCCTTGTTCCTTCCTATCCTGCTGTTTGCTGCCTATGTATCCCTGGAAAGCTCAGCCCCACTGATGCCAAAACTGCCCTGAATATGAATCCAGACATAGGTGGAGCAGTTGCCTTCATCACCATTATTGCTCCTTATTTTTATCATCTCTCTTTATCTTCTTTTTTTAGATGATGTGCATTATGTGCTATATGCTATATGTGTTAACTGACAAATTCATAAAATTGGTTGTTTGCTACACTGCCGGGCTGTGTATAAAAAGCTGTTCGAACAATATGTTCATAAAGAAAATCATTTTCTCATCCACACACACACACACACAAAATTTTTTTACTTAATATATTTCATACTAAAATCCACTTGACTTTTATGTATCACATGGAAATGCTAATACAGAAAACACTAACTCTAATTAGATGGAGCAAAAAAAATAAAATTAAAATGAAACATGAATAAAGTTAAAAATCATACAATCCAGGGCAGTGATGGCCACCAACATGATTCTATCCCAGCAAAAATGCCCTCCACCAACAAATAGTCCATGTGTAAGATCACTCTGGAGCTGTGGGTGAAACCAGAATACTTGAGTGTTTCTATTTATCCCAGCTTGGTGTGTAGGGCTGCCCTGGAAAATTTCCCTGAGGCGTAACTCAGCCAGATTTTGGGAATTAGTGACTGTGTGTGTGTGTGTGTGTGTGTGTGTGTGTGTCTAATAATATTCAGCCTGGAGTTCTGTGATTTTTAAAATGTAATAATAGTAAAAATTTTTATTTGGAAAGAAAAAAATCATACAATCCACATAATATCTTAGGTTTAAATTTAAAAAAACTGAAGGGAAGCAAAAATAATATAAAAACAGGGAGGGGGACAAAACAGAGACTCTGGAGGGGTTGTGGGATGGGGGACGGGCTAAATGGGGAAGGGGCATTAAGGAATCTACTCCTGAAATCATTGTTGCACTATACGCTAACTAATTTGGATGTAAATTTTAAAAATTAAAAAAAAAAAAAAAACTGGTCTCCAAACAGCCAGTGAAGGCCAGCTCCTCCAGGAAGCTGATTAAGTGGACTATAATTATTTATTCCCCATGCAATGAACAAAACAATACAAAAATTAAAATAAAATGGAGTCAAATAAAACTCTTAAATATAATAGAATGAGGAGGAAGAGGGCAGCGAAGGACTTCCTATCTATAATTTTACACTCCTGGAGGGGAGGCATTTTAAAGTTTCCAGGACCATGTCTGGCATATAAAAGAAATCCACAAATTCACAAATAATAATCTCAGAATTTTATCAGATCCTAGGAACTAATGAATACTATGGGGACTTCATTTTTTACATTCTTCTATCTCCTAATTTGTCTGAAAATGATTTTTTCCTTCTCAAATACAAAGGGAATAACTTTTTTAAGTTTATTTATTTTGAGAGAGAGAGAAAAAGCATGAGTGGGGGAGGGGCAGAGAGAGAGGGAGGAGAGAGCGAGAATCCCAAGCAGGCCCTGCACCAGCAACGCAGAGGCCAACGCAGGGCTCGAGCTCACGAACCGTGAGATCATGACCTAAGTCCAAGTCAGACACTTAACCAACTGAGCCACCCAGGCGCCCCAAAGGGGATAATGATTTTAAACACCTGAGCAGACTATTCCTCCTTCCTCAGTGAAGCATGGGTCACACACAGCCTTATGTTCCAGGTAAGTTAGTTACTCCGAGTGTTATTTTTCACTCCTCTAGCAGAGGAGATGGTTCTTCTGGATTATTCTGCCCAATGTCAAAACTGCCCCCTTCCCCAACTACTTCCCCTTACACTCTTAAGTGAATCCCCAAATAAGCGGGAGATGGTGTATGCAGAGAGGGGGTTGCTTTCTGGAATGTGAAGAACCAGGGGCTCAGAACTAGAAATCACACAAGGGTAGGATGTCTTTTCTTTCCAGAGGGTGAACACGGGCTTTAAAGCTACTCATTGCGCCACCTGGGTGGCTCAGTCACTTAAGCGACTTGGGCTCAGATCATGATCTCAAAGTTCATGAGTTTGAGCCCCATGTCGGGCTCTCTGCTGTCAACGCAGAGCCTGCTTGGGATCCTCTCCCTCTCTTTGCCCCTCCTCCACTTGCACACTCGCTCTCTCACTCTCAAAAACAAACATTAAAAAAATAATAATATAGCTCTCCATCATTGGGACACCCGTCTGGTTCAGTAGGTAGAGCATGTGACTCTTCAACTTGGGGCTGAGTTTGAGCCCCATGTTGGGGGTAGAGTTTACTTTGAAGAAAAAAACAATTTAAAAATAAAGCTACCCATCATCGAAGGGATGAAAACAAGTCAGTTAAAACGCTTTCTGATTAATTAATCCTGGCCCTGTAATATCCCTGTGTCCATTAAAACCCTCCATAAATTGAGGTCGTATCACAGACCTGCCCCCTGGGACGTGCCCTAGCTGTGGGAGGTAAGCACTGGAAGCCAGAGCAGAGGACATCTAGGGAAGAAGGTCTAGGATTGATATACTCTTTGTCTGGGTGTCCCAGGGCCATCGGCCACCCTTCTCTTGGTCTTAGGTGCAAATCTGGAGCAAAATCTCTTGAACTACAGAGTCATTCACGTGCTCATCCTCTATACGGTCAATAAAATTTTACCACCACCAAGGTTACTGTCTGCCAGGAGCCCTGCTGGGGCCGGGCAACATAGAGGTAAGTATCAAGGGAGTTCAGAGCCTAGTTCAGGAAGACAGATATGGAAATACCCAGCCACGAGGCAGGGCATGAGACGTGTGCCCCAACAAAAAAGTGAAAGGTACATGGGGACCTGAAAGAGCCACTGACTCAACCTGGTAGGAGGGCAAGAAATAATGGCAGGTTTCCCTGATAGAATAACCTTCAGCTGCCTTCAGAGAAAGGACTAGTTGTCCCGGGAGGCGATTTAGAGAAAGGCACTCCAGGCAGAGACAATAGTAGCAGGTTATAGAAGATAGTGCACCCACTGAAGATCTTGAAAGTTGGAGTCAGAGGGTTTTGTGACCTTGGGCAGGCTTCTTAACCTCTCGAAAGCCTCAATTTCTTTAGCCATTGGAGAATTTACCACCTACCTTAAGGCATTGTTGTAAAAATTAAATAATGTAAGGGGTGCCTGGGTGGCTCAGTCGGTTAAGCGTCCGACTTCAGCTCAGGTCATGATCTTGCGGTTCATGAGTTTGAACCCTGCATTGGGCTCTGTGCTGACAGCTCAGAGTCTGGAGCCTGCTTCGAATTCTGTGTCTCCCTCTCTCTCTGCCCCTCTCCTGCTTGTGCTCTCTCTCTCTCTCCTTCAAAAATAAACATCAAAAAAATGTTAATTAAATAATGTAATGTTTGTAACACCAAGCAAGGCCTTGATAAAAAGGTAGCTACTATTATTATGCTTAGGGAAACGAAAATAGTTCCACAGGAGCTACAGAGTAGGGTGGGTTTGGGGAGTAGTAAAAGATCAGAGGGGCAAAAGTAACATCATGTTGGGACCGGCTGCCCAGGATGTCTGGATTTTCTTCAGAAGGAATGGACACCATCGAAGGAACACAAGAAGTGGATCAGTTTTATATTTTAGAAAAAACACGCACACAGGGAGTTGGGTTAGAGGTCCTGTAAGGTGCCTTCCCCTGCTGGCTCCTCAAAGAGGCTGTATGCGTAGTGCTTACCATTTTGGCTTCTGGAGCAGCCCAGCTTGGGTTCCAATCTCAACTCACTGTGACCTCACAAGCCCTCAGGCAAGTTAGGTCACTTCAGAGAAATGTGGCAAGGATTAACAGAGGTGATACAGTTCCTGGCACAGTGCCTGACACCTAGTAAGTACTCAGCAGTAATTGTGGTTTCTGGCTCTAGGAGGCAGCAAGAGAATTCTCATTTGCCCCAGAACACTTGAGTAACTTTCCCAAGGAAACTCACTAAGCCTAGAAGTCAGGGGCTAACTGCCAGCCTGCTCATGCTTAGCCTATGGTCTGGGCGGGTTCAAAAAGGACTGAACACCCTGAGCCAGATCCTGGTCCCCTAGGGCACTGTATTATGTATCAGCTTCTGCCTGGACAGAAGACAGCTCTGTGTGTGTGCAGCTGAGCCCCACAAGTGACACAGGCCTGTTGGGTCTTCTGTCTGGGTTACGAGGCACTGACCAGGAGCTTCAGGCACCACAAGAACAGCTTAACCTGGGCCAGGCCCACCTGATGCTGTGGTTTCCTCTTCCCAGTCAGGCCAGTCACCCAGAGACTTTCCATACTTTTGCCTATGCAAGTTTCATCACTAAAGGTCTTGGTTTTCTAAATTTTTTTTTTTAAGGTTTATTCATTTCTCAGAGACAGAAACACAGAGCGTGAGCGGGGGGGGGGGGGGGGGGGGGCGGAGGCAAGAGAGAGAGAGAGGGAGACATAGAATCTGAAACAGGCTCCAGGCTCTGAGCTGCCTGCACAGAGCCTGATGCGGGGCTTGAACTCATGGACCGTGAGATCATGACCTGAGCCAAAGACAGCCGCTTAACCGACTGAGCCACCCAGGTGCCCCTAAAGGTCTTGGTTTTCTTGTGCTGACTTGGTTCTTGTTGCCAGGAACACAGCAAATCTGCCTGGCCTCAGTCCCATTTTGCTAATGGTGGGTGAAGGTGTGCGTGTGGTGTGGGGAGCTGAGTGGAACTGCCATCACCCCCAGGAAACTCCTGAGGGCAGGGTCCCTGCACACAGGCCTGTGTGTCCACGCCCTGAGGTGGCAGATACCAGGATGTTAATGAGGCAGCTGAATACCCAAACCAGCTTAGGAAAGAGAAGAATGTTCACTCACTTCTCTAAAAATAAGGTTTCTATAAGCCTTACTAGCCTCACCCTACTGATGGTGGGAAGGAGAAAACCCACAGCTATTAAGGGCATCAGAATTTTTTTTTAATGTTTTATTTTTGAGAGCGAGAGAGAGAGCAGGGGAGGGGTGGAGAGATAGGGAGACAGAGAATCCCAAGGGCTCTGCGCTGGCAGCACAGAGCCCGACAATGGGGCTCAAACCCACACCTGTGAGATCATGACCTGAGCCGAAATCAAGAGTTGGATGCTCAACCGACTGAGCCAACCAGGTGCCCTGGGCATCGGAAGCTTTGTTGGTGAGTTTTTAGGAATGGCTTATTGCTTTGGAGAGCCACACATCCCAAAGGCTAGACTCAAGGGTACTCAGAGGCCTGCCATCTTTTTATGGGTCCAGATCCTGGAAACAGACTGTCTGGGTTTGAATCCTGGTTCCTCTGTGTACTAGCTTGATGGCCTTCAGTCTTAACCACTCTAAATTCCAGTTTCTCATCTGTAAAATGGGTATGATAGTACCAACCTCACTGGGTGTTATAAAGATTAAATGGGTGAATACATGCAAAGCATGTATGTGCCTGGCACATAATGAGGGTTTTGATGGTTTTTACTTCTCTTCATTATACATGGCATTTCTTTGCCTGAAATGCCTTCTTCCTCAGCCTGGCCTAGTCATACATCTTGTTCTGGCACCCTGTGGGTCCCTTGCAGATGGTAAGCAGACACACGGGACCATTCCCCTGATTCTTCTCCATTCATGCAAGCTGAGAGTTGTATCCAAGGGTCCCACTCTGAGGCAAGTCCTGTTCCTACTTAGACACTGGAACGATTTGCTGTCCACATCTGTCTGACTCACCTTAGGTGGTACTTTATGTAGCTGCTGTCAAACCAAATTCAAGGAGTGGGGGAGGGGGGATCACTGTCCTTGGGGATCTTGTAAACCAGTCTTAATTTTAAATGCGCCAGGCCTTCATCCTCAGCAAGGCCACGTGGCCAGTTTGGCAGTGACATAGTTCAAGCGCCAAATGTTCACCTTTCTGAAGCCTTGCTCTTCTCTGGCTCTATCACAATGGTGCATGCCCACTAGAGAAAATAGATCCCTTCTACACACAGATCCTTCCTACACTAAACTTGGAGCTCCTTGGGTGCAGTGTCCATGTTCTATGCCTCCTCAGTCTGTAAAACCTAGTGCAGGGCTGAAAATATAGGAGCCACTTGATATGCTGGGCACGTAACTGGGATCACCAACAGTTTAGAAATTTGCTCTGCCTCAGGTGGAATGAGGTCCCAAAGCCTGAGCTTCACTCTTTTATTTACTTCTGAGAGAGAGAAACAGAGAAAGAGCAGGGGAGGGCCGGAGAAAGGGAGAGAATCCCAAGCAGGCTCCGCACTGTCAGAATGGAGACTGATGTGGGGCTCAAACTCACAAAACCGTCAGATCATGACCTGAGTCGAGACCAATAGTCAGACACTTAACCCACTGAGCCACCCAGGTACCCCCTGGGCTTCAATCTTAAATCTACAACTCAGTCTCTTCCTAAACAGCAAGTTAAATAAAGAACTGACCTTTGTAAGGGGGGTTAACATTGCATTAGTCTGCATCTGAGGAGGGCAGGTTATAACGAAGCAAAGGAATGGAAAATGATCTCAGATGTCTAAACCTATCACTGCCTCCTATGTGAGCACCGTCCCAGCTCTGGGAACCAGGGAGGAAAGGAGCCCAAACCCGGTCCTCTGCTGCCCTCTTGTGTTGCTTATTAAGAAGTTCCTGCAGGCTTGTCCTGCAGGGCCTGGAAAACACCCACTATCCTGTATCTCATGCCACCCCACCCCATGGCTGCAGTGTATTTGAGGATTAAAACTAGAAGCAAGAAAGAGAACTGTGCCTGCCATTAGTTCAGACTAGGAAACAGACCACTGTCTTCCTAGGCAAAAAAGCCATAGCCTCGAAAATAGCTTTCCCCTTTAGGAACCCTGAATGTCCCTCCTTCAAAGAGATCCTCAAAGGATCTCTTGTGGAGGAAGAGAAACACTGACGTGCTTCCTATTTCAAATTCTAAAGCTAGCAATTAAGGGCATGATTTTGCATCAAAATTCTAGCCACCCACCCACGCTCAGGGCAATATCACCTCATTTGTGTTAGCAGGGTTAAATAATCTGTGTAAAAGCCCTGTGAGTAGTATCTGGCAGTTAGTGCTATATAAGCATTTAAAAAAGAACTCAACAATGTGGCAGAGGTCACAGCACAGTGGAAAAACATGACCCATGTATTACTAACCGGCCATGGATTTGAGGTCTGGATCAGCAACTGGCTACAAGCCTCATACAAATTCTATCCGTATCTCAGTTCAAGTCCTGGACCCCTAATACCAGCCTCCTCAGTACTGTCTATAACCATCTAGCAAAGAAAATGATCAGTTCCCACATCTGCTTCCCTGAAGACCCAGCCCCTGTGGATTCAGAGGAAGCGGAGTATACATGTTGGTTTTGTTATGGTCCCTTCTCCAGTGATGGCGGCTCTGGGGGGAAAGAAACTAACAGGTTTCCAGTCAGCTCACCTCAGTCCTCTGATTGGGGCTGGCCTTTCCCTGTGGTTGTCCCTCACATTGTAATCGCTGCACCAAGGGCCTTTGTTCCTAACTCTGCTTTTCCCTTTTTCCTTCGGGCTTATAAACCTATTCAAAAAACAGGGAAGGTGGTGTGCACTTGTTGCCCTCCTGGCCAATCTAAACAGGACAAACCCACATCCAGGCAGGAAGATCCATGGCATTTATGGAAACCAAGTAGTGCTCTCTGGTGGTCATGCCTGGAGTGGCAGCCAAAGTTGCCTTTAGTAGTGGTTGGGGCAACGTGCGTCAGAGGTAAGACCGTGGAGTCTGAGAGCTTTCAAATCCAGGCCCACTGTCTTATTCCTTCTTCAAACCCTCTTCTCCTTTGCTTTCTGGATACCACTTCCCTTGGATTCAGCTAAGCGGCCCCACTCTAAGCTGTCCTCTCTTGTTCCTTGAAGCTCAGTGGGGTGGCAGTGGAATGGAGCAGCAATGAAGAGAACACTGAAACAGGCTGGGCACTCCCATCCACCATGATCTCTGCCAGATCATCTTCCAAGGCACGTATACAAGAGAAAGGCCTGTGCCCAGGATCTGCCTCCCCCCGTGAAACCGCCCAAGGATACACAGAGCTATCTGGTAGGGCCAGCACTGTTACAGAACACGTTACTGATCAGTGTCTGTAGGGAAAAGGAAACGTTGGGGCATTTCTGCCTATTCGGGGGTGGCCGTTTCAAGGCCAACAATGGCTGCTGGATTTCAAGTCATATCTAGAAAATAAAAGTCTCTCACAATCAGGGCTACAAATGACCCACCGGGGACTACAACCCTAGGTCACATTTGCACACTCCTCTACTGTGTGGGAACGAGAGAAAGGTGGGGGCTGGGACGGGGGTGAAGCAGGGTCACCAACCCCAAGAGCCAATATGCTGAGTCTTTGAGACCCCAAAAGCCTTAGACTAAGAACCAACAAACCACACTGATGGATTGGTTCTTCCTTAGAATATGGAGGCCAGAATAGTCTCATTACATTCTAAAGTCCACTCCTCCTAGGACTGACCATCTCTTTAGTTTTCACACCTGTGAAATGGGGATACTTGCTGCCTACGTCACCCTGAGGAAGAGTGACCATGACAGGTAATCAGTCACTTAGCATTAAGGAACAAAAGGAACAAAATTCTGACTCTTGCTTATCAGTTCAGGTTTTGATCTCAGGGTCATGAGTTCAAGTCCTGTGTGGGGCTCCCTGCCCAGCAGACTCCACTTTTAGAAAGTCTTGCAAGAGCTGGACCAAGGGACTTCATAGTAGACAATCCTAGACCAACTCTAGCTTTCACTAAACTTGATATTCATTCTGTAAAAGGCACTGATGGTATTGGCCTGTGGAGTCCTGGGAATCTACTCTCTTCTCATAACCTGTAGAGCAGTATTTGTTCCTAATTATATACTTGCTAATTTGTTAGAGTAACTATGTTCTAATTATTACATAAACCTATGAATTGTGCAAAAATAATCTGTATAAAAACTAGATTGGGGAGGTGCCTGGATGGGTCAGTTAAGCGTCTGGCTCTTGGTTTTAGCTCAGGTTACGATCTCGTGGTTCGTGGGTTCGAGCCCCACATTGGGCTCTGTGCTGATAGCACAGAGTGTGCTTGGGATTCTCTCTCTCTCTCTCTCTCTCTCTCTCTCTCTCTCTCTCTCTCTGCCCCTCCCACGCTTGCTATCTAGCTTTCCAAAAAATAAACTTAAAAATTAAGTTAAAAAAACAAAAACAAAAACAAAACTAGACCGGGGAGGTTGGCTGTCTCAGTCAGTAGAGTTCATGACTTGATCTCGGGGTTGTGAGTTTGAGCCCCATGTTGGCTGTAGATTACTTAAAAAAAAAGAAAGAGAAGCTGTTGAGTTGCTTACAAAACTTGCTATTAAACTAGGTATACTTGAAACTATAAATACAGACTGGAGGAAAAAAATACAGACTGGAGAAGAGTAAATTATCTAGAATTCTCGAGTCCCAATTCCTTCACAATGTCTAAATTCTTTATGCATTTAGGAAGAAGTCCAAGCTGGGGCACCTGGCTGGCTCACTCAGTAGAGCATGCCACTCTTGATCTTACTAGGGCTGTGAGTTTGAGCCCCATGTTGAGGGGTAGTTTACTTAAAAAAAAAAAAAAAAAAAAAAAAAAAATTCCAAGCTAAAAATCGTAGGTAATGCATCATGACTATTGTGAATGAAGGTCCTTGCCTAATTGTCCTCAATTTTAGTTTATTAACTGAACGTACGACAGGCTAACTTAAAGGTACAACTTTTCATACTTAACTTTTTGATTGTCAAACTACTTGTCCCAATCATATATAAAAGGGGCTTTCTTTTAAGTTCCTGCTAGAATTCTGGTCCGTGAGAAAACACTGGCATGGGCTGACACAAGGAGTCAGTGCTTAAAGCTGCACTCCTCTCGAACTTCTTGTTGGGTAAGTTTTCCAGGAGCTAGGGGTGTAGGTGTAGGTGTGCGGGGGGGGGGGGGGGGGGGAGAAGGTGGGGGTGCGCGCACGCGTGTGTGTTGTTTTTGGTTTTGTGGGAGAGGGTGTCTGTGGGCATTTATTTTAGAGTAAATAACTTGTTTCCTTAGAAAGGCAACTTTTTAATTTCTCTATTTTTCCATCCCAGGGGAAACAGAAAGAATAGTCCTTTGGCCTCCACTCACCTGGAACAGATCAAATGACATCACAATTCCATCCCTCCATCGCAATGCAGCAGGTTATCCTGAAAATAAAAGACATCCAAACTCACCATGTCCCAGCCCTTCATCCTGTACAATTAACCCAGAGCCAAAACAGGAAGCTGGATGATCACTGGCTGGCTTTAAACATTCCATTAACACTGATAAAAATGTAAAGATGTGTTCCTATGTAAGCAATCGTGAAACATGAAAACTTGTTTACATAAATTCGGAAGACGTGAAATATACACTTTACAAATTCTTTATGCTCTCAAAATGGATTTACAACAGTATTACTTTACACAAGATCCTACTTTATACAATGTTTTGTTTAGGCAGCTTGTCATTTAACATTTCTATTACAAGTTATACGTGGAACCTCTGAGAGAGAGATGGGAGGCTTGAGGAGCCACATGCAAGGGACTGATGACAGGGGCGGAAGGTGTGAGGCCATCACTCTGGTGCTCAACTAGAAGCTGAGAAAGGACTCCAACTCGAATATGGAACTGATAAATAAAGGCACTGGCATCTTCACTGTTTTTCTCAGCTCTTCTTCCCAACAGGCAAAGTTTCATCAGAAGGGGGTGTGTTTTCTGCACCATTACGGCAAAGACCTTTTCATTCAGGCTGATGCCTAGCATAGACTAGCACAGTCAGTTGCTGACTGGCAATGGGTAATGATTCTTAAAATACTTGTTCAATTCTATCTCCTGTTACAGGTATGTAGCATCTCTAATCCCTTCCAGTCTGTGTTATATGGCAGGAAACCTAGGCAAGATTGAGCCCAGAACACCCATGGGCACTAAATACCAATCAATGCCTGATCCAAGCCAGAAGTGGGTCTTAATGGAATGCCAAATACCCACCAATACTATATATGAAATTAAGAAGAAAAAAAAAAAAAAGAGGCAGACACCCATTTCCAAAGGGCCTTCAGAGTTCAATGGAAAGTACAAGGCAAAACCAAGTTTTACCCTCTTCCAGGTAGGCATCCACTCTGTTCTCAGACTTATCCTGCACAAATACCCAAAGGGTAATGTTGCTCTTTATGGTGGGCAGAATAGCAAATTAAGTGAATCTCAGATACTTCTGCCAAAACATAAGACCTAAAATCTCATGATCTTTACACTTTTTTTTTTAAGCTCCATATGGCAGAATGAAGCAGGAAAACTCAGGCTTTTACCAACCTCCACCACCACAGCCAGCATCTCTGGCTTTAGGCTCACCCTGAGATAGAACAAGGACTCCCAGCTCCCAGGACACTGAAATGAAATTCTAAAGAAGTCCATCTCCTTTATGGCTAGTCCTCAAATCACACAATCTTTCTCCAGGCTAGACAGAGCCTACATACAAGCAAGCCCTTTCTTTATTCCATATAAGAAATCCCCTAGAGGCTGATTTGGAAGGAAAAATAGAAATACAACACACAGTCACCGGGATAAGGCAGGGCACCCATCCACCGTTCGGTGCCGAGTTCACTAGACTCCTTTACCCTGTTGGCTAGGGCTCCATCTAACAGCCCTTCCTCCTCACACCTCATGCAGCGGCAGGACTACGGAGGTGAAACAGCAGTTTCTCTGTGTGTCTTATCTTCTTTCTCTAGGTGCAGATGTTTCTCTAGGATGCAGGCCGGCTTCACAGCTCATACACAGTAAACATGGCTTTTCGGTAACATCACTTTGTAGTTGTTCTGAGTACTTAACAGAAGGTATCAATTAGAAAGTAAATGTACCTCTGTTCATTTACCACGTTAGCACACAAGGTAGGAGGAATATTAAAAGAGACTTGGAAGACACCACCCAGGCGTTGTCATTTACCAGCAGTAGAATTTGGGGCAAATGACACTCTAACTTCAGTATCATCATCCTTTATAAAAAGATCAGTGGTTCACGCATGGGGGAAGGGGGGACGGCGCGGATGTTAAATACACACATTCTTGCCTTCTCCCCCTAACTCAGAGAGACAGAGAATCTACCTCACTAAGAATGCTATTGTCAGGGATTGTGTACAACCCAAAGGTGAGGAAGAAAAACTAGCAGGGGCATGGGAGGTGCACACCCAGATGGGCGAAAGCTCTCTAAAGGCAGAGGCTTCATTTTAGCCGCAGTGTCCCCTTTTAGCTTATATTCTCAATGGAACTGGGACAGTTGGCATCCTGTCCCAATGTCAAGGGGTTCTAAGAATTTGGATACTTAAAAAAGGCCAAACCACTATTATTCCAGATTGTACTCTGGAGATTTCTTCTTCTCTGTTGGCCCCAGAATCCCCATCAGACAAGGAGAAACATCACAACAACTGTGGGAAAACTGCAGACAATTACAAGTCATTCTTACAAGAGATTTAATTATTTGAATTGCATAAAAGGGGGTAGTACATTTAAATCTCTGCTACATCACAGACTGCTGTTTTGTTGTTTTATTAAAGACCCACTAGTTCTACCCATCTCCAGGTTTATGGCTATAGAATGTGGGGGAAAATATTACTAACAGAAGGAGAAAAACCAAGCAAGAGTCTGCTCTGTTCACCAGAATGTCTTCTCCACCGCAGAACAGAGCCCTTTAAAAAAAGAAAAGGAAGGGAAAGGCTATGGACTATTGACAACCAGTAACGACAGCTAGAGTTGGAAAGAGACAGGGAAGGAAGTCAGGGACGCAGAGCCTGGGTGTCACAAGCTGTTGCTGTCCCTCAACCCATATTTTTGCAGCCTTCCGTGAGGATCATCTTCCTCAGATGCTCTTCTGACATCTTAACCCAAACCCAGTTTCCCTGTCAATTCAAATATAACAAAGACTTCATTTCCACAAGGAAGACCGATTTGAGCATTGGAATGATTTGCCACCATTCTGAAAAGCTTATTTAAAAACAGCATGGCTTTAAAGACAAGTTCTATTCCATGGAGACTGGCTGGGGTTCTTTATTAGTGGAGACTGGAGGCACATGGCCCGCCAAACAGAGCAGGATACAAAAGAATCGTCCACTGCTACTGGGGCCTAGTTGGGCAGAGGCAAAAGCAAGCAACCCCCCTCTAGTTCTTCAAAGCCCACAAGGTAGAGGGGCGGGAGAAGCTGCAGTCTAATGGCTCTAAATAACCAGCATTTAGTGTTAAATTAGGACCAAGGATTTATTCCACAATATAAACTGCAACATTTGATACAAGCTACCAAAAAAATAAGGAGAGGAACGAAGGGGCAGGGAGAAAGCCAAAATACAGCTGTGGCAATGACTTACAGAGCAGTCTCTTTTCTACATCACTAGTTCATCAGTGACACTAGAAACTAGACATTCGTGTTCTGTACATCAACCAAATGCTAAAGCACCAACACACTGTTTGGAAGTTTGTTTTGTTTTGTTTTAATTCCAGCCACTGAAACCAACATAGAAGTTATTGCTTAGATAAATAAACCTAGTCTACCAGGAAAAAGAAAAGTGGATAAAGAAACAAACAAAAAACCCCAAAAGTGAAAAACTTAAGTTCCCCAATATGGTAACAGAGTAAACAAGAGAGAAATTCCTCAAATGAGGATTTACTGGAATTTCTGGTGCCCTTCTGGGCACTGAAACTGAGTTGGACTCTTAAGCCGGTAAATCCCAGACAGAGGTAAGATTTTAATGCTGTACATGAAAAGGTGCAAGCTCTAATGCCTTCCAAATTGGTGGAAACCCCTGCAAAAAAACAGTCAGCATTTCAAACCTCAACAACCACAAACAGCTCTTAAGGAAAAAAATACAAAAAGTGTCAAAAATTTTTTTAGTTGTTTTTTTCTTTTTTTCAAAGAGTTCTGGAAAAATGATCCCGTAAGGAATAGAAATAGCACCGTTTACAGGCTGGTTTGAATACCAGTCCTGTAGCTTTGCTGAGAAATTGAAGAAATCTTCTTGGTTGGAGTCCTGAATTACGTTAAGTGGTTGGGGGCGGGGGGGGTGTTTTGTGTGTGTGTGTGTGTGTGTGTGTGTGTGCGCGTGTGTGTGTGTGCGTGTGTGTGTGTGTGTTTTATTTTCGGCTTGGTGCGTCCTTCACAGTACAGCGCACACAGATGTAGTCTTCTTTCTCTGCCATCTCTGGAGAAACACCAACACAGACCTGATGAAACCACTGATTGCAGCTGCCATCACACTGGACCCAGTCCACCTGGTTACAAAGAGCAGGGAGATGGGGTTTTCAGAGGAAAAAAGGTGATTCAAAATTGGGCAGGCCAGCCTCAAGATATTCAGGCCGTTTGCCACTAACGGCCACCGTCCCACCACTGGGACCTCTGGCACAACAGCTACGCCACATGAGTGTAGCTGGCCCACCAGCCAAAGCAACCAAGTCAAAGCCATTCTTCAAGTCGTGACTGCTTTGGGGTTAAGACAGCGCCGCCCTGTGATAAGTAAGCAAAAGGGCATTACATCAGCATCCCTCCCACCTTCTTAGCGCCGGGACGGTGAAAGCTGGAATAGCAGGAAAAGGAAAAAGGGAAGAATAAGAGTTTCTTCAAGAAAAGGGAGAAGACCCAGGAACGATGGTAAGAGCAGAGATATCAGTGGGGGAGGGCTGAGCAATCCATTCAGATCAGCTCAAAGCAGATAAGCAGAAGAGAAAGACCCAGCGAGATGAGGTGTAGCTTACAGGGTTTCTGAGTTAAGGGAAAGCACGTCCTCTATGGCCCAAACCTCACTGACCTCATCTCCTTCTGGCTGCAGGCAGCTCACAGCTGGGCAGATGGCATCTTCATCCTCAGAGTCCTCCTGTTCAGAATAGGATGTGTCTGAGGGCAGGGAATGAGTTTCGGCAGAACGGACTAATTCATAGCTACGCTCCCTCTCTAACTTGAAATTGTTCATGTCCTTGGAGTGGCTCAGTTTGATTTTCTTCTTTTTGGGGGTCCGCATGTTTTTAACTCGATCCCACCGATCACTGGAGAGGCCTTCTCTTTCCAGGCGTCTCTTCAGTTTTCTCTCAAGACTGTTGATTCCATCTCGTTTCCCACGGCAGCAGTCATTCTGGGTGGAGGACGGACAAATTCAATTTCAGCCTACAGTCTGCCCATTACTCAAACTAGTGAAATTAAGTGTCAGCTGTATGAGACACCAGATGATCTCCAATCGACATTAAAAAAAATACTGCATCCTGGGTCACCTGGCTGGCTCAGTCTGAAGAGCATGTGACTCTTGATCTCAGGGTTGTGAGTTCAAGGCCCACACTGGGTGTGGAGAGGACTTAAATAAATTAAAAATGCTAAAAAAACAAACAAACAACAACAACAACAACAACAACAAAACTGCAGGGCACCTGTGTGGCTCGGTCGGTTGAGCATCTGACCTCAGCTCAGATCGTGATCTTGCAGTTCATGGGTTCAAGCCCCGCATCAGGCTCGCTGCTATCAGTGCAGAGCCCACTTCAGATCCTCTGTTCCCCTCTCTCTGCCCCTCCCCCACCTGTGCTCTCTCAAAAATAAACATTAAAAAAAATACTGCATCCTAACAAACTGCCACCACCTCCCCTCACGTCCTGTAGGACAACCTGTTTGAGTTAACTGACTTAACCGTTAGTGCTATCAAAAATAGTGGAAAAAGAAAATGTTAAAGACATGATTAGCTTTCAAATTAGCACCAGGAGATGGAGAGATGCCTACATTTTTCTTTTCACCAAATCTGTTAGTGACTGACTACTATGCAGTTTCTAAGAGTGTATGGTTATCCTTTGACCTACAGACTTCTCAGGAACCATGGAAATACGTTCCTTCTTTAAGGATATACATCCCCATCCCTTATAGAAATAAGGTGCATTAATTGGACACAATCAACAGTGGTACTACAACACTACTATTTGGTAGCATCACGAAAACTAAAATTCGAAATGATATCGTCCTCGTGCTGTCTTTAGTGAGATTCTTCCCTATCCTCACTAGATTCTCAGGAGCTTTCAATGTCACAGGTCAGCTAGCTCACTAACAGAAACAGCAGCATCTTCACATGCTAAGAAACAAGACATACGTGGTATCTACCCCTTCAAGTAAGTCAGCACTCAAAATGGGCACCCTATAAGTCTGGTGACCAAGTCCTCACCCCATCTGTCCTGTTAGGGGTAGAGCAGTTAAAGCATCTGTTAAATGTTAACTCCGAGATATTCTTTGAATTCGGAAGGCTTTATACCAAAAGAAGGCGCCTTCCCAGCTATAATTACATTTTCATCTCTACAGTATTTCTCTTACAGAAAAAAAATAATTCTGCTTCTAGCTATTATCACATGGAGATGAGGAGAAGCACCGGGCTAGAAAGGAAAAAAAAAAATGTCATAGTCACTTACAAAACAGCACCAAACTCCAGGATGTGAGCTCAAAGTGATGCCTAGCACCTATCTGCTCTTTGACGGCCTTAGGAATGGGGTTGTGAGGTAGAGGGTTTGCATCCTCTTCTGGATCAAAGACAGCATCTCACTCACCAAACTATTTAGATGGAATGACACTAAGAATCAGTCTCCCCACCCCAGACTGCCTTCCCCAGCTGCCCATCAGACAACCCACCTTCTCACCGCTGGGTCTAGCTGGTGAGCTCCGGTCAGTTTGCTGAGCAGGGGTCGGCTTTGCAAGTAAAGTCTGGTAAAGTTCCTGAATTTCAGGAAGGGATACCTGGAGCAGCTGAGCTTCCATCAACAGCTCATTCACTTCTGGGCTAACACCTGCGAAAGATCACACCAAAGTCTCATGACAACAAGACAGAGCGTTTCACACGGTCACTCAGATCTGCAAGAAAAGCAGGACCACCCTTCATACCACTGGCACCCTCTCCTTGTAAAATTATGTTCAACTGAAGTGAGGTCCGCTCACTGTGACTAAAAGCCACAATGAAACAGAGCCCAAACTCGGTGTTCTGTCTTCTGATTGCTAGGGAAGTACTAATTCTACACTGAATCCCCTCTTCCCTTACTTATTGCTAACACAGAAGAGGTAGTACCTCTGCCAGGATAGCTTTTGCCCTCAGGGCAGGGCATAGGCAATCTGAGCTGATCAAGTACCTCCAGTCCCATTACCAAACACCTGCTGTGCTGGCAGGACTAAGGAGCCGGACTCCAGCTGCAGCTTTGGGTGGAACTCATGGGGCAGTCTTGCATAGTAAGTACAGCTGACCCTTGAATAACGTGGGAGTGGAGGGTGCTGAACCCCTGAAAATCATGTGTTACTTTTGACTCCCCCAGAGTTTAACTACTAATAGCCTAATGCTGATTGGAAGCCTTACTGATAACATGGAACAGTTGATTAACACATTTGAGTATGTTTGTGTATTATACACTGTATTCTTATAATAAACTAAGCTAGAGGAAAAAGAATGTTAAGAAGACCGTAACGAGGAGGAAATACATTTACAGTACTGGACTGTATTTATTGAAAAAAGTCTGTATAAGCAGACCTGTGCAGTTCCAATCCATGCTATTCAAGAGTCAACTGTATAAGGAAAAAGGGAGGCAGGTTTCAAGTATGGATTATCTCTAAGTTCCCAAGGGAGCCCTGACTTAGCATCTGACTGAAGTGACTGGTATTTAAATGTCAGTTGGCATGGGGTTAACCCTTTCATCCCTGAAAACTTGTATGAAAGACTTTCTCTATTTACTTTGCATTTATAAACCTTCAAACATGATCCTTCTCTACCTTGTAAATACAGAGTAACTCATATCTGACATTTGAGGATAAAGCCTTTTTTTTACATCTGAACATTTATAACAAAAACCTACTGCAAGATCACTTATTACTACCCAGTCCTAACAACAACAACAACAATAATAATAAATACAAACCATGGAGGGGGATACAACTTCGTCCAGTAGAGAAGGGAGAGTGTAAATATGAGGTTCTGTTGTCCCAGTCATCAGGCAAGGAAAAGGATGTTGTGCCAGTGGGTTGAGATCCCTAATGGAAGGAAAACATTTTATAGTAAGGCTTCTTCAGGATTAAAAATTCTCCCACCAGTCCAAGGAAAGTAGTTTGGGGTTATCAATTAGGAAAACAGGAAAGAAAGTCTTCCCAACTGAAAAGTCTCCAAGTATCTTAAATTTAGCCACATCAGCTCATATCCACCAATCCTTCAGTCTTCCTGGTTCTACTTGGACTGATTTCAGAGAGGTCAAGAGCACCATTGGGAAATAAGTCATTTTCTTTGCATGAGAACAGATCATACCCCATGTAAGTCTCTTTTTTATTCCCTGGGCAAGTCTCCTAATGAAGACTGTAACACAAGGAACACAGATGTGTGCCCCTTTGAGTAAACCAACTGAGGAACTGCCAGATCTCATGCACATCCACCTCCATCCACTCTTCAGTGTTTATTAAAGAAGCTAGGAGAAACACTCCTTTGACCATGAACTAGTAAACAAGTAACAATTGTGTCCTCTCCCTTCATTAATAAAGGTAAATCTCTGGCGTATCTTGTGTAAAGAATCTCCACTGTAGGTTGCCCAAATAACCTCAACTCATCCATGCACAAAAATTTAATTCATCATTTGCTAAGTGCCAGGTACTGTATTTTAAAAGCCTGGAAATTACAAAAAAAAAAAAAAAAAAAAAAAAAAAAGGAAACCAATATGAGAAAATAATTTTTTGTCCTTATCTCTGATCTGCTTAACATGCGATTCTTATACTTCATGTCTGTGTTAGTAGCACAAGGGAGCTGTGAGTCCCTGCCTGAGAAATCTGTACTATATCTGAAAGTCATCAGGTCAAATTTCTATGAAGGTTGAATACTGCCCTCCTGATTGTACTTTTCTGGTATCTTCACATTCTTTTCCTGTAGACACCTTCTACAGAAGAAGACAAAAGACTCTGCCCATCCCCATGATGGTCAGAAGAATCTGGCTTTTGGCAAAAAGATCACAGACGGTATGAAACCCACTGCCTTTCCTCCTTCCCTTCTACCCAAAGGCTTCCATGAGAGGAAGCAGGGGGGGCAAAACAGTCAAGCAAAAAATTATAAAAATTCATACATATTAAATACGTACCTAGATTCATACACACGAATGGGAAAATTGTAGGTATATGTGATAAGGTGAAATCTGCTCTACAGAAACAGACTGCCTCACTGAGAGACAACTTCTGACTGCTAGTAGCGGAGGAAACTAAAACAACCCATATGTAGGTACACACACCCCTCCAAGAGGGGAGCTAAAAAGTGAGTGCTGGTTAAGGGACCACCAGGAAGAGCAGCAATACCAGAGCTGAAGGTTCAGGGAAGAGGTTCAGGGCCCAGCAGATTTCCAATAACCGGCAAAGAAAACTTCAGACTCACCTTGCTGGTCTCTGACACTTGTCCCGCTGAAGCTTGCCATCTGCTATACAACAGTCCGGAGCCCACTCGATCTTGCACAAATTTGAGATTCCCTGATGAAAGCAGTTGCTGGGCTCTGTGTTGCCAGTTCACGGTTCTTTCGATCATATACCGAAGTGCATCTCCCTCGGGAAGGCGAACTCGGATACGCTGCAGGGAGGCCAGCAGGGGCAGAATTTTCTCTAATGGAGGTTTCTCTGACCTCCGACAATGGGGACAAAGCCAGATTCGGGGGCTTTGCGAAATACTGGGTACTGCCACACAGCTAGTGTGGAAGGCATCCCTGCAGAGTTCACATTGGATCATAGGGGAAGCTGGGGCCTTCTGACACAGGCAGACTTTCAGCTCCACATCTTGGACAGGTGACAGCAACTTCCCTTCATTGGCTAGTCTGAGAGACTGCAAGGCTTCCATTTCCCTTAGGCGAGCTTCCCCAAGTGTTGCCATCTAAAAAGGAGTTCACGGTCAAGGACAATGCCAGAGGGAATTCAGCCCACTCCTAAAACTCTAGGGTCCCAAAGTAGATGATCTGCATTTGAATCCTGGCTCTGTCACACTGACTGGTGTGAGCGACCCTGGGCAGTGTGTTCCATTGGGCTAAATTTTCACATGTCTAAAATGGAGTTAAATGGAGTAAAGCCCACCTCACAGGGCTGCGCTGATGATTAAATGAGAGATGTGTGATAGAGCGCTCTCTGCCAGGCACACAACAAACAGTGTGAGCAATTACACTGCACACACTACTTCCTGAAAGTCCAACTTCCCTGAGCATTTCCTTCCTAGAAAACTTTCTCTTGAAAGACACGGGCTTTCTTTCACATTCTACACGTCCGGATTGCTGAGGTTCCCCATGTTTGCATAGCTCCAATAGCTTCTGTGTTCTTTTAGAGAGCTACTTTAGATGGAAAAGTCGCTAGAGTAGCCACTACACAGTGGTAACTGAGGTCTCTGTTTCTTGGGGGGAGGGGGCAGAGAGAGAAGAGAGAATCCCAAGCAGGCTCCACGCTGTCAGCGCAGAAGAGCCCGATGCAGGGCTCAAACTCACAAATTGAGAGTTCAACCAGAGCCGAAACCAAGAGCTGGAATGCTCAACTGACTGAGCCACTCAGGCGCCCAAGACACTGCCTGCTTTGAACTTTGCATACTGTACCTTTCAGAGTCTAGTGTATGCCCATTTAGTGGATCTCTGCCTTAAAAACTCATCCATTACCTACTGATTTCATAGCAGAACACTGAAAGAGATGCCATTTGCTCTCCATTTCTTTTCTTGTTTAATGTTTATTTATTTACTTATTTTGAGAGAGAGAGAGAGAGACAGAGAGACAGAGAGACAGAGAGAGAGAGACAGCAAGAGCTAGCAAGCACGTGCACCGGAGAGGGGCAGAGAAAGGAGGAGAGAGAGAATCCCAAGCAGGCCCCACGCTGTCAGTGCAGAGCCCGTCGTGAGGCTTGATCTCACAACTGTGAGATCATGACCTGAGCAGAAATCAAGAGTCAGACACTTAACCAACTGAGCCACCCAAGTGCCCGTTTGCTCTCCATTTCTAAGTTAGAAGTCACATAACCCACATATACTACCTGTACATTGTTTTCGTCTACAGAAATTAGAGAATATTTTAAAAATATACCAAAGGTTTGTTACCTAATTTATTTCCACATCTTTTTGTTTCTTCCTTAAACATTCATTCATACATTTTCTTCTCCGTTCCAAAAAGGGATAATGGAGAGTTCATTCTGGCCTTATGACTTAGGGCACCTCATCTGGCGAATCATGATGGGACTGAAGTGGGTGGATGTGATAACTGGGAATGGTTTTAACTGTGACAGGTTAACACTGCAAGGAGCTGGGAATAGGACTGGGGAATGGAGTGGCTCCTGCAGCCTATAAGTTCTGTTTCTAGAGGGGAAAGTGCAGTTTTAAAAATCTACAGTTTCCCCCTATTTACCTGTATTTGTCTATCAGTGGAGTGCTAGAGGACTGTGGTCCAGCCTTTTATTGGGGAAACCCAGACTATTAAGTTCAAGGTGGTAAGGCTAACTCTTGTTGTAGCTAATGATTTTTAGTTTATCACATTTAGACAGCTTTTACTTCATGGTGCATAAGGAATAAATCTGTAATACCTCAACTTGTTTATGTTTTGGACCTCTTATATAGTAGGTGCTTAGTGTCTTCATGTAAAGATTCCACTTATGGACATATCATAAATATTGTCCAGAAATATGTACAGGATCACTTCAGCTTTCTACTGTGAAGCTGATTCTGTTTATGTGTATTCTCAAGTCGTGTAAACAGGTTAAATGAACTCAGCACTTTCCTGTCACACGGCTCTCATTTTAATAGAGAGGAAAGACTTTACGATTCAAGTACACCTGACACTCTGCAGAAAAGCAAGCTGCTATTGTCCATGCCCTAATGAGCTTATTTTACAGCATGCACACATGTGTGCACGTGTGTGTGTAAGAAAAGTGGTTTCTATTTAATTATTTCATGAGGGACCCGGTTTCGTTATCTACAGTGGCTGTGTCTAGCACAGGTATAAGGCCTTAATGTTAAAGACAGTAAAAGACCTGGGGTGCAGAGCCTGCTTGGGATTCTCTTTCTCTCCCTCTCTCTGCCCCTTCCCTGCTCGCATGCTCTCTCTCTCAAAATAAATAACTTAAAAAAAAAAAAAAGCCAACAGTCAGTATCTTTACAAAAATAAACCACAGAAATAATAGCACCTTAAAAAAAACCAGAATGATGCTCAAGCAGCAGAACCTGATTAGAACCTGACTCAGTATAGGAATATGCCCTAACTGAGGAAGTCTGTGTCAAAACACACAAGTCAAGGCAATCCCATGTCCATCACCAGAGAAGTCAGGCAGCTACAAAGGAACAGACCAGGGAGAAAAGTGCCCTAGCCAGAGACAGAGCCCTTCTATTCCAGTCGTAGCAGCTACAGTTCTGCTCTACCATGGGCATCACTTTGTGCTACTTAAAGCCTCCAGATGGGACTACATCCAACCAGGGAGTTTCTGTACAACAAAGAAAACCAGCAACAAAATAAAAAGGCAACCTACAGAATAGGAGAAAATACTGGCAAAGCACATATCTGATAAGGGGTTAATATCCAAAATCGATAAAGAACTCACACAATTTAATGGCAAAAAGCAAACATGGGCAGAGGATCTGAATATTTTTCCAAAGAAGACATATAAAGATGACAATAGGTACACGAAAAGATGGTCAACCATAAAACTGCAAATCAAAATCATAATGCAAGATCATCTCACACTTATCAGAATGGCTATTATCAAAAAAACCAAGAAATAATACATGTTGGTGAAGATGTAAAGAAAAGGGAACCTTTATGCACTGTTGATGGGAATGTAAATTAGTGCAGCCACTATGGAAAACGATATGGAGGTTCATCAAGAAATTAAAAATAGGACTACCATATGATCCAGCAATTCCACTTCTGAGTATTTATCTCAAGGAAAGAAAAACACTAACTCAAAAATATATCCACACCCCCATGTTCACTGCAGCATCATTACTGTCTTGCAGCCAAGACATGGAAGCAACCTGAATGTCCATCAATGGATGAATGGATAAAGAAAATGTAGTATATGTATATACAATGGAATGTTATTCAGTCATTAAAAACCTAAAAAAAGGGAAATCTTGCCATCTGCAACATATAAATGCATTAGACTAAGTGAAAGAAGTCAGAGAAAGACAAATATTGTATGAATCTAAACAAATACCCAAACCCACAGATAACGGAGAATAAATTAGTGGCTGCCAGAGGCAGAAGGTGGGGAATGGGCAAACTGGGTAACTGTAGTCAAAAGTTATGGATTTCTAGTTATAAAATACGTCCTAAGGATATAAGGTGCAACATGTTCACTATAATTAATACTGCACTGTACCGTATCCTTGGAAGTTGCTCAGAGAGTAGATCTTTAAAGTTCTCATCCTAAGAAAAAACTAACTTTGTATGGTGACAGATGTTAACTAGACTTACTGTAGTGACCAATCAAATCATTATGATGCACACCTAAAACTAATACATGTCATTTATAGCTCAACTAAAAAACAAAAAAAAAATTGTCAGCATCCAAATCACATCTCTATCTTTCGTCCCGATACTATCGCTCACTAAACATGAGCTTCTTAAAATGATACCATCTTTGAATCAACAATGCTTACCAAATGCAGTTAGACTCAAAGGTATCCAATACACTTTTAAGCGTATTTTTTAAGTATGTGTGTTTATGTGTATGTATATATATTTATTTACTTACTTACTTAGTAAGCTCTATGCCCAACACGGGGCTTAGACTCACAACCCCAAGATCAAGAATCACACATGCCACGGTCTGAGCTGGCCAGGCACCCCTGCAGTGTACATCTTGTTGTAAATTAGTAAGTTGGCACTGAGGTCTCACTTATCTGTTCACCCTGACATCCACAGTCAGCATCCCTGATCGACTCACAGGCACTGACAAGACTGAGTCTGCAAAACTCAGACTGGGAGGCCCCTCTCTCTGCTGCACCTCTACACATCTTCTATTCAAAGCTTTTACATTTGATAATTTCAGAAAGCATTCTTGGTAAAACGGAGTGCTCTTAAGGTTATTCTTGTACATGTCTTACCAATATTCCTGTGCATAAGAAAAGGTTAGCAATCATCCTCTCTAAGCAACAGAGAAAGAAGAAAAAGGCCCGCTACGTACAGCCGAAGCAGTCTCTTTGCTTTCAGTTAAAGCTCTCTCCAGGTCACTCAGACTCTCTAATTTGGTGCTTTTCTTCTTTCCACTTGGCAAGGGCTCCTTTAACTTTCTCTGCTTCCTCTTCAATCCCAAAAGGCCAATGTCACATCGAGGACACAGCACCTAATGTGGGACAAAGCACAACCACCAGTAAAATGGATTTCAGATAAAGCATTAGGAAGTCCTCAAAGAAAAGCCTAAGCAGTAGAAATGATGTGAATTTCTTCATATCTAACATTTTCTTTGTAACATGCTGCTCTGAAGCCAAAAAACTCTCCTCTTCGAAGAAAGGAAGAAAGGGAGGAATCTCACAAAAGATTGACTTTGATTTTAGGTTGGATTAAACAATAAGTTGAATGTGAAATATACCAATTCCAGTCATAATGCGCTACCAGCATCAGCTTAACAAAAAATACAAAAAGTACAACTATAGCACTTTATGAAAGGTGGATGAGATCATTTACAGGATTATTAAATGCAAATGGTGAAGCATGGCCAAGGTTAAAAATCCAATTTTAACACAGATTGAGGAACTTCAACGAGAAAAATGTTCTTCTTTAGCCATCAAATGCTATCCTAAATGTAATCCAGGTAACATTTAAAGGTTATTTCACTGGAAGTTTAGAAGAATCTTCATGGCTCTACTGAAAAAAACTAACTCCTAGAATGACAGATCAATTAGGGATGCCACCTTTGCGAGGGAAGGGACTGCATGTTCTACAAGCTATGAGATCTAAGGTCTTGTAGAAGGGCTGGTTGAAAACTTACCTCTAAAAGAGAATATGGAGAATTCTCAGTCAAGAATGTATTAGCAGCACATTCTTTCCAAGCCTGAACCTCAGCTACTAGTAATTCCAGTCTTGGTAAAGAATTCAGATGTACCGGGATAGATCGGCCTCGTGTAACAAGTTCTATGAGTGTGTCTAACACTGGCACACGTCCTCCAACCTAGTGTATCAAGAAAAATTGTAGCATCTTAGAAAAAAGAACACAACTCTGTGAAGTGGGAAAAGCACGATTCAGAGGAGGCCTACATTTCAACATGTTAAGTTCATAGATGTTGATGAACAAAACCTCCAGCTGACCAACAGTGATGGGGTTAGGGATGGCCTGTGTTCCTTCACTTAACAAATAGTCAAAGACCTACTTTGTGCTAGGTCCCAAGGATACAACTATGAACATGACATACACTATGATGATCCCTTTGTTCTGAGTTTTTATGCCCTTCTAAATTCACTTGTCATCTTGGTCCCTACAGATAGCCTGAAAAAAACTCAACAGAAATGTAGACTTGCAATAACTAACAGGTTTTCACACTGACTTAAAGAAAAGCAACAGTACTTTATTCCAATCCATCCAATGATAAATTAACTGAGTATAAATCATTCAGAAAACTGGGGTGCCCAGGTGGCTCAGTCAGTTAAGCAGTCTGAGTCTTGATTCTGCTTAGATCATGAGCTCACAATTCGTGAGTTCGAGCCCCACATCAGTCTCTGCGCTGACAGCACAGAGCCCGCTTGGTATTCTCTCTCTCCCTCTCCCTCTGCCCCTCCCTGCTCATGTACACATGCATGTGCACTCTCTCTGAAAAATAAATAAACTTTAAAATTATTCAGAAAACTAAAATGAGGTGAAAAGTCCCACTGCTTCTCAAACTTTAGTATGTGTTAAGAATCATCTGGAAAGCTTATTTAAACAGTTTCCTGGGCCTCATTTCCAGATATTCTGATTGAGGTCACCAGGGAAGAGTCCATGAATTTGCATTTCTTAACAAGCTTGCAGGTGATGCTGATGCTGTCAGTACTGGGACTCTGAGAATGAGATACCCAAAGTGGAAGAATAAAAGCATTAAGTTGCGGGGCAGGGGACACTGATGTCGCTCTAATACAATGGTAAATCTTAGCATCACTAAGTAAGTCATCCTATGTGTCTCCTAATGTGATACAATACAAAGTATACAAATATCGCCTGATATTCCAATATTATTCTAAGTAAAAAATATTTAACTTGAATCCATTAAGGCTAAGAAATTAACTTCCAATTTACAGGAAATACGGAAGATAGAATACACCACAAAGAAATAACCAGACAAATCTAGAAGATAGAACTTACCATAAGATAACTGTTCTAGACACTGACATGAAAAAAAGTAGGGTAAGGAGGAAAACAATGCAAGATTCAATTAGGTGCAACATGTGGTCATGGACTAGATAAACAACCAGAAGGGACATTCTTGGGAAACATGGGGAAAACTAAATACAGACAGGAAGCTTGATGTTTCACTGCCTTTTTTTTTTTTTAACGTTTATTTATTTTTGAGAGAGACAGAGTGTGAGCCGATAAAGGGCAGAGAGAGAGAGACACTGAATCTGAAGCAGGATCCAGGCCCTGAGCTGTCAGCACAGAGCCCAACATGGGGTTCAAACCCACGAACCACGAGATCATGACCTTGAGCCGAAGTCTGGTGCTTAACCAACTGAGCCACCCAGGCGCCCTAATGTTTCGCTGCTTTTGGTATTTATTCTTACAGGACTGGAACCGTACGGACAAAATTGTTCTGCTGGACACTTAAAAAAGGTGACTCACAAATTATATGCTATCTTATAGTATTCAATTTAGAAACAAATGGAATACTTCCTGTGTATAAAGAGAATACTGGATAACATTGTAAAATACATAATCCACTAAATATGAAAAGGCTCCTTGTTGTTAGTCACACCTCTCCATTATGTCCTTAAGTATATGATACAAGTAAAGATCAGGCTATTATTTCAGGAATGGAGCAAAACTTATTTTTGCCCTTGTGGGCACTATTGAAAACACAGTAGTAAGTAACATATACATTACAAAATATGAACAAAGTATAAGACTATCCAGAAATATGTCCTCTTTCTGATTTCACATGCTTATCTCTTCTTAATTCAATGACCTCACCTTACCTTTCTGGCTGCCATCAATCATAAGTGAAAAGGGGGACCAAAACTAAAACTAATCACTATAGTTCCAACCATCATTGACAAGAACCTGCATCTAAAACTCCCACTAAGGCCTGTTTCGGATTCTGTGTCTCCCTCTCTCTGACCCTTCCCCGTTCATGCTCTCTCTCTCTCTGTCTCAAAAATAAATAAACGTTAAAAAAAAAAGGGGGGGGGGTGCCTGGGTGGCTCAGTTGGTTAAGCGGCCAACTTCAGGCTCAGGTCACGATCTCGCGGTCCGTGAGTTCGAGCCCCGCGTCGGGCTCTGTGCTGACAGCTCAGAGCCTAGGGCCTGTTTCGGATTCTGTGTCTCCCTCTCTCTGACCCTTCCCCGCTCATGCTCTCTCTCTCTCTGTCTCAAAAATAAATAAACATTAAAAAAAAATTTTTTTTAAAAACAACAAAACTCCCATTAAGGAAGTTTATGTACACAGTAAATACTTCCCTTCATTTCTTCTTTGGCTAATTGGGGTCACATCTTAATTATGTAATAATATTTACCAAACAATATATCTTCTCTTCCCTTTTAACTAAAATAAATACGCAGATATTTTGTTATAAACATCTGGCTAAAACTGTGTGGTTTGGCATTTCTTATTAGAAACTGATCAATTAGCACTACTTAAAATTAAATATTCAGAAAACCAGATAGTATTTTATTCTTAGAATCCAATGGCTTCAACAAAACAGAACTTGAGACTCAAGAATGAGATAGACTAAATTTTTAAAAACCTAGCCCATTAAATAATTCAAAGGTCTTTTTTCTCAATAGGTCCATTATTAGACTTACTACTGATTTACAATGATTACAGAGATAAAGGAAGACACTCCCCACCAACTTTTCGAATGAAGTTATCCAGCTGAAACTGGGTAAATCACAGAATGCATTTTGTCTGTACTTTGATAATGCTACAAGTGAATTCAACTCTTTTTTTAATATATAGGCAACTCCTTAAATATAACATCTAACATTGGACCACATATATTTGGTGCTAATTACTATAGAGAATTACTTTGGAACTTGTTAAGTTTCATTTCTTTTGTAGGGATCAGGAGGCACTTTTGTTTAAATCACTACTTGGTGAAAACTTCTGCGCCTTGGGGCCTAGTTTGGCTATGTAATCAAACAACCAGATTAACAAACCAACAAGAGACACTTGTACTCATCAAAGATTGAAAACTACCTTTCTCACCCTTCCACAAAGATGGCACCAAAGGCAAAAAAAAAAAAAAAAAAAAAAAAAGGAAGCCCCTGCCCCTCCCAAAGCCAAAGCAAAGGCTTTGAAGGTCAAGAAAGCGGTGCTGAATGGCATCCACAGTCACACACACACACAAAAAGATCCACAAATCGCCTACATTCCAATGGCCCAAGACACTGGGTCTCCAAAGGCAGCCCAAATATCCTCAAAAGAGCACCCCCAAGAGAATCAAGTTAACCACTATGCCATCATCAAGTTCTCCCTGACTACCAAGTTAGCCATGAAGAAAATAGAAGACAACAACACACTTGTGTTCACTGTGGATGTCAAGGCCAACAAGCGCCAGATCAAACAGGCTATGAAGAAGCTCTAGGACACTGACGTGGACAAGGTCAACACACACTGATCAGGCCCAATGGAGAGAAGGCAAGGTCAACACACACTGATCAGGCCCAATGGAGAGAAGGCATATGTTTGACTGGCTCCCGACTATGATGCTTTGGATGTTGCCAACAAAACTGGAATCATCTAAACTGAATCCCACTGCCTAAATCTAAATTTTTTCAGAAAGAAAAGAAAATTAAAAAGAAAAGAAAAGAGAGAAGGAAGGAAGGAAGGAAGGAAGGAAGGAAGGAAGGAAGGAAGGAAGGAAGGAAGGAACTACTTTTCTCCCACAAGTTCAATTTTAGTTTTTCTTCAATCCTCTACCAAGTACTCAAGTTTGTTAAGAGAGGCTCCCAAGTTCCCAGAAAAAAGTTGGTTGAATTATCTAAACTTTAAATATTTGAGCCAAACGGTCAGGGTAATAGGTGGTAGGTAAGTACACCTACATAAGTTCCAATACAATCATGGCGCCTGAGTGGCTTAGTCAGTTAAGTGTCCAACTTCAGCTCAGGTCATGATCTCACAGTTTGTGAGATCGAGCCCTGCACTGGGCTCTGCAATGGTGGTGCACAACCTGTTTGGAATTCTCTCGCTCTCTTTCCCAAAATAAATAAATAAGCTTAAAAAAGTTTGACTATAATTATTAATTTGGCCAACCAAAAACAGTGAATCTGTGTGGTGAGATCCAACATAGTACCCTTTACAATTTTTCAATTACTGTTCTTCTTAGATGCACTTACACACCCAAGACATTTTTTTCTTAAACCAACCTGCAGGGCCTCTACATCCTGAAGCCAGTCCCTGGCTCTCTGCACTGAGTCTTTCAGAGCCGCACCATTTGGCAGATAAGCGGGGATCTCCTCAATCTCCTTAACTGCCGTAGCAAGGCTAGTCAATGAATGCCGAGGTCTACAAAAATGAAATATAAGAACTACTTAACATGTTATATGGTGGTTCATTTTTCTTAAGGTTTCCTAAAGAAACTAGAAAAACCATTTCAAAGGAAATTCAGTATAGCAAATACATTTTTTCAAATGTCAACAGCTACTAGATATCACAACTTAACAAAAGTTTCAAATGTCTGCATAAAACTTAAGAGCATCCTAAGATAAAGGAAATGACTCGGTAAAGCATTTAAGTTCTACTTATTATTGATTTTATGCTGGTATAACCACGGACTTTTCATTTGCAGATGGTAACTTAGTGATAATTTACTATGTTTTACTACATATACTGTCAAGACTCATGTAATTTTGTTAGGAAAATTTTAATTCTCTAGGGTATCAACACACCAAAAGCATAGCATCAAAAAATGTTGTGCTCTCTGCTCAACGACCACTATTTTAGGGTTACAAAAGAATGTCTACAACCATGAATTTTTTAACACTGTCAATTGGACCAACGAAGATGTATCAGACAGAAAGCAGAATTAGGGAGGGGCTGATCTTTCTCCACTCAGATGATTTGCCTGAGTCCAATCAAATCTCTCAAACACAGATAAGGTGTCCTGAATTACTAAGCAACAGCACAAATGTACATTCCCACTCCTGTTGGCAATTACTGGCACTATCTTCATTTTACAGAACAGTGCATATTAACTCTCAGACATTTCAAAAAACTCCTTGCGTTCTTATTAACTGCGGATTTAAATAGTTTTCCACTTAATTGTAAAACTTTTATTCTCTCAAAGATGGTTTCATCGGCTTCCAAAAAAAATTTCATTAAAACAACTCTATAAAAGGCAAGTCCATATGAATCATTCACTTCACAATCAGTGAAGAAGAAACTAGTATTCTTTTACCCGAGTTCCAAAGCAGCCCCAAATATCTCCACTATTTTCTTTTCTACGTGTATTCTACACGCACAACTGTAGCTTCTGAACACCTGTCACATGCCAACGACTGTGCTCTATTGCTCTAACATGGATATTATTACCCAACCCTCCCCAAGAGAGAGGTGAGTTTGCTTTTTCACCTGGCCTTGAGAAGACTCTTGGCTTTGTCATCCCAGTGCTCTGACACCGTAAGCAGCTCCTGAAGCCGGGCCATTGCTTTCTCCACTGCTGAATATGGGGCTAGACCCACCCCTAGGTCTATGAGACGTCTCATATCATCTAGTGTAAGGGAGCTGGGGTCTAGGCAAGCTTGTTGCACCTCTTCTAGCCAGCGGGCCTGCTCCAGACGGACACGCATCTCAGCAAGCTGTGGAAGTTCAACATCAAATTCAAAGCTGACATCTAGCAAGTCTTGCAGCTCAGCAGCACTGGGCATCTCCTCAGAAAGCAATTTCTGGCTATGCTGTTGGAAATCTTCTACACGATTCAAGAGATCCTAAAAAAACACAGGTTGTTGTATAAAAATAGTAATTTCAGTAACTGGCTTCTTTCATACTTAGAATCTTTAATACATATTCAATGTGATGCTGCTTCCATCTCATGCGATTTTATCAATAACATGGATAAATGACATAACACATAAGCCAACTGACAGCTAAACTAGTGACTATCACAGACCTTTTACGAACTGTGAGGAGTAGCAGGTGGTCACTTTCAAGGTAAAAATTTCCAACTTTATTTCTCCTTTGTAGACCTGTTATAATCTCTTTATACACACACACACACACACACACACACACACACACACACACACAAAACACTCAAGTAGGTTATTACAAACATCTGCAAAGAAATGTACAAACTAACCACCCAAGATGACTTAAGCATGTCATCTGAATTTATTTACAAAATACAGCGAAACCTTGGATTGCGAATAACTTGCTCTCCGAGTGTTCCGCAAGATGAGCAAACATTTCTAATAAATGTTAACTTCATAAACGAGCAAGGTCTTATAACACAGGTAGTACATGACACCAAATGTCACATGATCACAACTGAGCCAACGGTTCTTGAAAATCTCTTTGATATATAAGCGTGTTGGATCACAAGCATGTTTCTGGAACGAATTATGCTCGCAAACCAAGGTTTCACCGTATAGGACTACCAAAGTACTTTCCCACAGATCCCTCTATAGTTACCTTTAGCAAAGGCGTTTGACTGAGGACACATGGAAGAGCATACAGTTGTGTCACAAACTGTCTGAGTTCATTCACTGTCAATTGATTTTGGGATTTTCCTCCACCAGATCGGTATCTGTAAAGGCAAAGGCCCGAGGAAGCCATGAGGATATAATATATTCACCATTCCCTATTCAGTGTCACAGGAATACAGGACAGAAGGAAAAACCAATTCACAACAGGTTGCCAAGTAGAGCCACTTAAGAGTGCAACCTCAAACAGAAGTACATACCTAGTTTGCCTTTTGCCATTAAGCAGCTGCTGAGCAACAGAAGCACACTTCTCCGCGTCCTGTGTGACTAAGCGAAGGTGGCGCAAAAGATCATTGTCTGGGAATTTCTTCATTTCCGATTCCTCAATTAAAGCCTTAAAGCTCACAAGGCCTAATAATAAACAAAAGGTCATCTTTTCTGTAATCAGTATGTTTATACGAGTGGTATGAAACACAGAGGAAGGGTTTGCTTTTATCAGTTATCTAAAATACTTGTGGTGTTTTAAGATGTTAACAGATTTGTCCATCTCATTTTTATTTTTTGGCTGAAGGTAGAGTGTTTTTATTTATTTTTTAAGTCTCCTTTATTTTTAAGTAATCTCTATGCCCAATGTCAGGCTCAAGCTCATGACCTAGAGATCAAGAGTCACATGCCCTTCCAAAAGAGCCAGCCAAGTGCCCCCGTTAACACTGGTGCCAGCCAGTGTTAGAACACTTTAGAGTGTTTTCACAAGTGCCTAGAGTTGCTCTTCAATATGGAAATGTCTAGACCTGAAATGTTTAAGATATGGAAACCAACAGATTTGTCAAAACAGAGCAAAAGCAGATTCTTATTGTTACACAGACCACTCCTGTCTCCTGCACTTGGCAAGTATGCAGTGTGCTCAGAGAGAGTGATACTGAGACCTTCCCCTAAGTAAAAGAAGGGCAGATTTACCTGTTGGAACTACAGAAAGGAAAGAAAGTGAAAACACTCTGAAAGAGATGGCGGGGAGGGGGTGTGCCTGGGTGGCTCAGTCGGTTAAACGTCCGACTCTTGGTTTCCACTCAGGTCATGATCTCACAGTTTCGTGAGTTGGAGCCCCGTGTCGGGTTCTCTGCTGGCAGCACAGAGCCTGCTTGGGATCTTCTGTCTCCCTCTCTCTGTGCCCCTCCCCTGATCATGCTGTCTCTGTCTCTCTCAAAATAAACGAACTTAAAAAAAAGAAAAGAAAAGAAAAGAAAGAGATGGGAAAGGAAGTAGTGAGTTTCAAGGTAGTAACAAGAGACAGAAACTTTGACTTTGATTAGCACTAAAATGTGACAAACCAGAGGGGTGCCTAGATGGCTCAGTTGGTTCAGCATCTGACTCTTAATCTCAGGGTTCTGAGTTCAAAAGCCCTACGATGGGCTCCACCCTGGGTGCAGAGCCTACTTAAAAGAGAAGAGAGGTGGGGGCAATGATAAACCAGAGACCCATAATTTAATAACATGCTACCTCTGTCTTGAGATCTAGTTTTAATTTTTTTTTAATGTTTATTTATTTATTTTGAGAGAGCAGGCACACACGAGTGACCAGAGGAGGGGCAAAGAGAATCATAAGCAGACTCTCTGCTGTCAGCACACGGCCCAACATGAACCCTGTTTGTGAGTCACAAACCATGAGATCATGACCTGAGCTGAAATCAACACTTGGACACTTAACTAAGCTACCCAGGTGTCCTGAGATCTAGTTTTTTTAAAAAAATGTTTTCCTAAGGTTCCATATAAAATGTGAAACACTTTTGTACTGAGACAAGAAGTGTAAAAGTTATTCTGTTTCCAAATACTATGATCTTTGTTAAATATACGATCTTGTACAATTCATGTATCAAGATTTTCCTGTGATGTAAAGGGCATCTGCCTCATCCACTAGTGGCTTTATAACTTTCTCTGCTAACACTCCATAAACCAGCATCAGGTCGTTTCAAGTAACCTGTTCATTGGTAACTATGTTGGCTACATTACAATCAGTCCCAATCTGCCAATCACCAAGAATATCACATACTTTTCTTTTTGTTAATCTTTGCCTCCAAAGCTTCGTTCACATTCAGGGCCCATTCGTTGTAAGATTCTGCTCGAAGCTTCAATGCATTCATCATGGGGTAGAGATCATCCAGAGTGTATCTATACCTAGAAACAGAGGAGCAGACATAGTTTTGAGATGTCTGGGCTTGGAGAAAATCACATATTTTACACGCAGTACTTCAGCCCTGGAACAGGAATGCCACAGAGCTTTTATTAAGGATTTAGGGTTTTCCAAAGAAAAGATCATTTTTCCTACTCACCTCAGTTTATATTTATAAGGGGGACAGGAACACAATTCTTTCACATGATGCAGGCAAACAAGCAGGCCAGGTTTACAAGAACAGGAGATGGCAGACATGAAGCATGTCGTTTTGCATTTTATACACTGACGCTCATCATCTGGCAACAGCTCAAAATCCATTCTTTCTGAATCAATTACTCCCTAAAATAAAGTGTACTTTAGAGACCTCCAAAGGATAATATAATCCACCGGCCCCCAAGAAAACTACATAACAGCTGAGTTAAAAAAAAAGTGGGTGGGAGGGCCTTCTGAAAATAGGAGTGCATGATTAAAAATGTCTGGAATACAAAGTAACAACAACCTAGCTACTATGGGCAAGGTAAACTACCTCATTTGTTTAGAGAGAACCTCTTTTTGGACAAGATAGGCCCTTATGTTTGGTCATTGTGATCAGAGTATGTATGAAAACAGTTATCAACAGGATCGTGAACTACTGACATTAGCTGTTTATTCTACTACAAATTGGCTCTGTCCATAATCTGGACATAGACGGTAAAAGCAAAAGAAATGTATATACTTTCTACCTCAGAGGAAATATTATACAGGAATTCAGAGTAATAAAAAGAACAAGAGTAAATAAAAAGGAAGGAAGAGGAAAAGACTGTCATGAAGGGATTATTGATGGGAAGATGCTTAGTGGTAGATCAGCTCTCACATGAAAAAGTTATCTAAAGGGATTATTATTTATCCAAAATATTAGAAAAACATACAATAAAGACTACAGTCATAATAAAGTATTTCCTAATTGAAATAGTATCAAGAAAAATAAGATACTGAACCAGTAAATTTCAACTGCAGTTTGTACCACCTGACACCTAGAGAGCCCTCTAGGATATACTTTTGTCACTCAAAGATCAAGCGTTTACCACCTTTTCTCCTTATCTAAAAGGGAATCCAAATCCAACCATGAAAGTGCCAGAAGCTGATTAAGTCAATTTATGAGACACCAAGCTCCTTTGTTTTACTGTTACTCTGTATTTTAACCTTTTGACCATTTTACTTCCTGATTACAAGGGCCAACAACGACACAGGAGAATAAGGAAACCACTAATGAATGAATTTTGGTTTTAAACTGGAACTGATCATTAAAAAGGACTTGGAAATAAAAATGGTTGCACTTTTACTTAAAACGAGATTAAGGACCAACTTTACAGATTTTCCTTGAGAATGACCCATATACAGTTTGCCCAATTTTAGTTTGTAAATTTCCACATCTAGAAAAAAATTTTAAGTTCTCAAAGTTTCAAAAATGAGTTACCATTACTGATATAAGACCTTGGTAAAGGCACTTAAACCCTCTGGGCATTGTTTTCCCTAACTGTAAAATATCAGGGGAAGGTGAGTAAGCTGTTGTTGATCTGTACAGGCTTCAGGGAGTCAAAATTCAAGGATTCTATCTAAAACAGCACATTAAAAAAAAAAATGAATGTGACTATTTATTTGCAGATACCACTGTCCCCAACAGTCTAACAAAAGCTAATAAACAATTGAGTTTATTAGCAAGGTTGCAGTATACAAGTAGTCAATATACATAAGTCAATTATATTTATAAATATAAGCCATAAACCATTTGAAATAAAAATTGTTTTAAAGTATCATTTATAACAGTACCAAAAAACATAAAGTATATAATTATAAACCCAAGAAACTATGTATAAGATCTGTATGCTGCAATCTACAAAATACTGAATGAATGAAATCAAGATGACTTCAATAAATGGTGGATATACTATGTCCATGAACTGGAAGAGTCAACATTGTTAAAATATCAATTCTCCCAACTATATTCATGGGCTTAATGGAGTTCCAATGAAAGCCTAACAGGTTTTTTGGTAGAAATCAAAAAGCTGATTCTCAAATTTATATGTAAAGCAAAGGAACTAAGATAGCCAAACCAATTTTTAAAAGGAACAAAGTTGTACAACTCACACTACCGCATTTCAAGATTTATTACAAAGTTACAGTAATCAACAGCATAGGGTAACAGCAATAGATAAATGCATAAATTAAGAGAATACAACAGAATGTAGAAATAGACCCATATAGGTGAGTCGAATTTCAACACAAAGGTGCCTGGGCATTTCCACAGAAAAAGAACAGTCTTCTCAAGACCTGGTGCTAAAGCAACGAGACACCCATAGGAAGAAAAGAGTCATCCCAACCCACACCACACCTTACACCATAAATAAAAATTACTTGAGATGAGTTAAAGATTCATATGTAAAACCTAACACTAAAAATTCTAGGTGACTGACTATACAGGAGAAAGTCTTTGTGACTTTGGGTTAGATACGATTTCTTAAGGACATAAAAGAGATGCAAAAAAGAAACAACTGCTTAATTGAACTTCATCAAAATAAACTTCTGCTTTTACAAAGACACTGCTTTAAGAATGAAAAGAGGGGCGCCTGGGTGGCTCAGTCGGTTAAGCATCCGACTTTGGCTCAGGTCGTGATCTCACGGTCTGTGAGTTCGAGCCCCGCGTCAGGCTCTGTGCTGACAGCTCAGAGCCTGGAGCCTGTTTCAGATTCTGTGTCTCCCTCTCTCTCTGCCCCTCCCCTGTTCACGCTCTGTCTCTCTCTGTCTCAAAAATAAATAAACGTTAAAAAAAAAAAAAAAAGAATGAAAAGACAAGCCACTGACTAGAAGAAAATATGTGTAGAGCACCCATCTGATAAAGGATTGGCATCCAGAATACACAGAAGTCTCACAACAATCCAATAAAAAGGGGGCTGGGACAAAACATTTGAACAGACACTTATCAAAGAGATACATATACAAGTAGTAAATAAGTACACACATAAGATGTTCAATAAATCAGTAGCCATTAGAGAAGCAGAAATTAAAACCACAAAGAGATACTAATACACATCTATCAGAATGGTCTTAAAGGAGATTAGACTAAGAAAAGACTTCTTAAAATGGTACTAATATGTGTAAGAATTTTACTAAGTAATGCCCTGAGATATGCAATTAGAAGGATTCCAGAACCTTACCAATTTACGGACAGTTTCTCTTAAAGCTTTCTCATCCTCAATCATAATGGCCATGTCTTTCTGAACAGTTGAAGCCACTACGACATCTAGTACATCAGCCTTGGAAGCCATCTTGCAAATCATCTCATCGTGGGAAAATACACAATAGCGGTGAAGCAAACGATAATGCTCCACACACTGTCGGCCTAATGGCAGCTGGGTCAAAAGACAGAGAATACATGACATTCATTCACCTTTCTCCTTCCTATTTCCAAAGACTTTTGACCATTATCAAATTACTAAATATGATATTCTGGGTCATAATACAAATATCAACCCTAAAACCAGACTCTAAGAAGCCTTGGACCTTTTTTTTTTAATCTTTGCGTCTCAAAAGATCTGGCATATTAGGCAGTTAAAAAAAAACAATGGACTTGGGTGACTGGCTGGCTCAGTCAGAAAAGCATGCAACTCCTGATCTCAGTTGTCATGAGTTCAAGCCCCATGCTGGGTATAAATAAACTTAAAAAAAAAAAAAAGAGTATTAACAATGTATTATTGTCTATAACAATGTAAACTCTAACTGGACATGTGAATTTACACATTTCCTGAAACAACTATGCTGAACCAGTGTGGGTTAACCTACTCCAGGGAATAATAATGCTCCAAAGTAGAACAGAAAATAATTTTAGATACAGGTGGTACTATTACACAGGAAAGCACTGAAACAAGGTTATAATTCGTTAGATTTAACATCACACACTTAAACTAGATCTTTTTATGTAAATGAAAAGTAATATTACTAATACAAAAAGTCTACTTTACAAGGCACCTGGGTTTGGCTCAGGTCATGACCTTGTGGTTCATGGGATTAAGCCCCATGTAGGCTCTGTGCTGACAGCACAGAGCCTGAGCCTGCTTGGGATTCTCTCTCTCCCTCTCACCTGCTCGCACTCTCTCTCTCCAAATAAACAAACATTAAAAAAAAAAAAAATCTAGGGGCGCCTGGGTGGCTCAGTCAGTTAAGCATCCAACTTCGGCTTAGGTCATGATCTTGCAGTTCATGGGTTTGAGGCCTGTGTCAGGCTCTGGGCTGACAGATTCAGATTCTGCTTTGGATTCTGTGTCTCCCTCTCTATCTCTACCCCTCCCCTGCTCATGCTCTGTCTCTGTCTCTCTCTCAAAAATAAATAAATATTAAAAAAAAAAAAAAAATCTACAACCGAAACCAAATACATCATTGAAAATTGCTGTCCTGTAGATAATTTAAGCTACTGCTGTATAGTCTTAAGACTGAACTGTTTGTTATGAGTTTGCAGTGAAATCCTGAATTTCACCGAAAATGTAAATCAACAGACTCATTTATTCATCAAGTCTCACTTTTACAGAAGAAAAACATTATCAGCTGAACCCAGTAGTGCGCTTACAGGCTTGCTTTACAATGTGGTGCCAAGTACTCTATCTCACTATGGATGGTAAACAATTTGTAAACCAGCCATTTGAGCAGCAACAGGTTTAAGCAACCATACACATGAAAGCTTTTAAAGTATTATATACCATTTCTGTAGGGAAACAATACATTTGAAAAGGCTCACTAAGTCATAATTACATACCCAATCAACAGTGCAGAAGTTAACAGCCTCAGCAAAATTAAAACCTTGATTAAAACCACTGTGGTAGGCTCTTGGAAACGTAATCACAAACTCCCCAGCACACTGATTAGTTCGGTAAACCTACAGAGACAGAAATTGGAGATTTTAGTGACATCCGTGAAAGACAAACTGGGCACAGACTATCAGATAAGTCTCCAGAAAGGGAAGCTTTCTGCTAACTAAAAGTGAACCATAAAAAAAGAACTACGGTAGAAGAATCACAGAGATACTCGTTTCTGTCACAAGATGGAATAGTACCCCAGACTAGTAGGCTGATTATTAATATCTGAATACAACACACGGCTTTTACTACAAAAATTTGGTTACATCCAGGATTAGGACACATCTTTCTAAATATAGCTACAGTTAAGAATATTCTAATTTTATTATACCAAAATAGGATGTCCTACCACCAGTCATCCCATACAGCGATCTTGATTTAGGCCTCAAACTTACCTCCCAACAATTCCCCTTTTCTCACCACCCACTCAAGAAAAAAACAAAACAAAACCCTGCATTGGGGAGCCTGAGTAGCTCAGTCGGTTAAGCATCTGACTTCTGCTCAGGTCACGATCTCACCAGTTTGTGGGTTCAAGCTCCGTGTCAGGCTCTGTGCTGACAATGGAGAGCATGCTTGGGATTCTCTCTCTCTCCCTCTCTGTCTATCCCTCCCTGACTCATATTTTCTCCCTCTCTCTCAAAATAAACAACTTAAAAAAAAACAAAAAAAACGTGTATTAAGGCAGCAGTCTCTTGGACATCAGCCTTAGCAACATTTTTCTGGGTAGGTTCTCCTCAGGCAAGGGAAATAAGCAAAAATAAACTACTGGGACTACGACAAATTAAAGAGCTTTTGCACAGCAAAGGAAACCATCAGTAAAAATGAAAAGGCAACCCACTGAATGGTAGAAGATATTTGCAAATTATCTATCCATTAAGGGATTATAATCCAACAACTCAACACCAAAAAATATAATAATAATAATAATAATAATCCAATTGAAACGCAGACATGAGTAGACATTTTGCCAAAGAAAATACAGAGATGGCCAGCAGATAGGTGAAAAGATGCCCAATATCACTAATCATCAAGAAAATGCAAATCAAAACCACAATGAGAGATTTTACACCTCTTAGAATGGCTAGTATCAAAAAGACAACGAAGGGGCACCTGGGTGGCTCAGATGGTTAAGCATTCAACTTCGGCTCAGGTCATGATCTCAGGGCTTGTGGGTTTGAGCCCCGCATCGGGCTCTGTGCTGACAGCTCAGAGCCTGAAGCAGAGGTGCCTGGGTGGCTCAGTCAGTTGAGTTTCCGATTTCAGCTCAAGTCTCTATTTCACGGTTTATGAGTTCAAGCCCCGCAGTGGGCTCACTGCTATCAGTGCAGAGCCTGCTTCTGATATTCTGTCCCCCTCTTCTCTCTGCCCCTCCCCCGCCCACAGTGTCTCTCTCAAAAATAAACATTTTTTAAAAATTTGTTCTTAATTAAAAAAACCTATAGTGCTCTAGGCACACAGATCCTCAGGCTGAACTTACTCCCATAAAATAATAAAATTAAGTATCTTTTCAACATCTCTCTCTCCATCTTGTCCAAAATGTAGTTCCTGGACTAAGAGTATTAACACCAACTGGGAACTCAGAAATGCAAATTCTCGAGCACCACCCAGACTAACAGAACCAGAAGCTCTGGGGGTGACGTTCAGCCATTCGGGGTTCAGATATAGGCGGAAGTTTGAAGACCACTACCCACCACATGGGCACAATCCCTTCTACAGGGAATAGTTCCTCCCCTCTACCCCCAAATCTGCCAAAAATATTCTTTATCAGAGCTCCAAGTCTTAGTTCAAATGATCATTACAAGTCCTTTCTAATTCTCCCTAGAGTTAGTGCATCAGCCTCATAGTTGACAGCACTGTTAAAGCACACCACCGTTCCATTATCTGTGTAAAGAGTATCTGTCTTTAACCCTTAAATTCTGAGTCTCAAATGCACAGGCTCACTCATCCATCTCTGCGGGTCCAGAATCAAGCCCCATGGGTTCCTCAACTAAATCACTGAGAATCACGGCCAGACATCTCATTTAGGGCAAGTTACTTATAACAAGTCAGAAAGATCAGTCAATATGAGGGGGGAAAATCAATGTGAAAAATACCAACACAAGGAGATGGTGGTATTTTGGTAGTTATTGGTCATTATTTTCTAAGCTAGTCTCCATGAATAATTTATGATCCCTCAAAGAAAAATCGTTTCCATCTGTCCCCATTTACTAGCCTGTGGCCCCCAAAGCATGAAATTTAGGTCACAGCAACATCAGGAATGCACTTTAGCGCAGTAACCGTACCATCTACATTCGACTTAGCTAACTGAGATGGACACCTCAACTTCACACGTTTCACTCTGGCCTCCCTAAATATCTTCAGAGCATTCTCCAACAGGAAACCATATACAAGTAAGTGTCACTTTGTACACCAACCTCAGAGGTGGTATCACCAACAACAGCACCTTTCAGTCTAGAGTAGGAACCCTGAAATCTAACTAAGCTCAAGAGCTTGAAATAAATTTTCTCTTTAAGTAAGCTTAATTGGGGTGGAGGTATAATACAACTAAGACCTACCAAGCATGGAGATCATTTCAGTTTATCATTCAAAATTAAGTTCAAATAGATTCCATAATTTTTTTTAAGGTAGGGACAGAGTATAAAGGATTCTGACACTAGAGCTTAGATCTAATTATTAGAACAGAACCTAGACATTTTCACAGTAATTTATACAAATAACATTAAGGTCTTTGTTTTGTTGCATTGAAAGACTAAAGCTATAAAGAAGAACTATGGTTTAGAAAGCTTGAATTAGACACTGGAAAAAAAAAAAAAGAAAGCATCACACTTAGTATTTGCAAAATATGGCTGCTTGGCAACCTAGTTATTAGCTGCAACAAATTAGTTTTTATGGTGTCCAAGGATCTAGTCTGACTGGCTTATTGCAGTATAGTATCCAATTACACCAAACAGCTGTTTCTGCTGCGCAGTTATGGTATGGAACACATAACCAAATCAATGCATAAAAAACTGAGTAAGGGAAGAGAAGTGGTAAATTAAGCCTGAGTGGCAGGAGGATTGACCCAGAACATACAGGCACTTCATGAGTCATCAGGGTATTGGGGTTCATGATGGTCACAAGCTGATGGAGAAGATCTGGCTGGGACACAAAGAGCTCTGGAGCTAGTTTCTTCATTACATTTTCTAGCTGCTCGGCAGCATACCCTGGGACTCCATACCAGGTTTTTGGCTCACCCCTGGAAACAGATTGTAAAAATAAATCAATCTCAAGAAATACATAAACGTGAAATTTCATCAGAAAAAAATCAGTCTGCAACAACACAAACAAAATAGTTCACAAGTCGTATATTTCAGACCCTGCTCTGTTAAGATTATGCTACATAGGAATGTTCTGAGTGTCATTAGAAATGTGATCTGAACATATATAATGCATTTTCCCCCCTTCAAATGTATAGAATTTGAACATGAGACTTTCTGTCCCAGGTCCCTCTCCTCCCTCCCATTTTTATCTGATCCTTTAGAAAGTGTAAATATCTAGAGTTTCTAAGAATATAAGATAACGTGTTAGCTACAGGGTATGTAGCTACCACAATTTCTTATAGCAATTGACAAGGGATGGCAATTCTCCATCATCCTTTTCCCTTGTCCGTTCTGACACGCAAGGTTAAATCAAACACTAATAAGGCAATTAGCATTTCTAAAGAGCTCTTATTCTTCAAAGCACTTTAAACTGTCAACCAATTAATCTGTAACATCCCTGTGAGGTATGGTAAATATAATCTTCATTTTACAGCTGGGAGCAATTGCCTAGGGAAGCAGAACTGATGCTCCACATATATTTGCCAACTCCCTCTTTCTTGTGGTACATTCTCAAATTCCTCGTGTGGGGACTTAAGTGAGTTACAGATCTTCAAATATTTCTGTACTTAGAAAAGCAAGGGAAATGGAGGGGGTAAAAAAACAGATGTGAAAGAAGAAATGGCTTTGCTTAGAGTTTAAAAAAAAGTCCGAATATGTGCACCCGGCCACCACGCACACACACACTGACGAAGCCCATTCTACTATGTATAATGACGCCAGAATTCAGCAGCACGAAATAGAAGCTGGCAGTTCCAAGGACCTGGACTCTAGCACCTAGACTTCACTACTCTTCCAAAGGGTATCTGAGCTGCCACTGGCATGGAATGGGATTTTTCCATAGTAAGAGCAAGGCTCAGTGCTTTTTAATCTTTCCATGAGTAAAGATTTTTCACTAAAATCTGTCTACCCTCTCTGCAGAAACATGTTGTACCTGAAAAATAGTGTGTGTACAATTTCAGGGGATTTATCGACTTCCTAGGAATCCTTAAGAACCACTGCCTTAACTTGTTAAGATGCCTGTTCCAACAGTAGTGAAAACTTGAGGGGGGAAGAAATAGCTCGTTACTCTTCAGACACAGTTGAAGAGTTAGGACACATCTGAGACGAAAAGGAAAGTTTCCAGCCCAGCTCGCATACCATTTGTAGGTTATCTGGAACTTCTTACCAGTGCAGGTAGTTAATCGAATAGCTCCAGTGGTCTTCAATATGCCAACAGAATGAAGAAAAGCACATTCCTACATATAACCAAGGAAGTTTCATGCCACATATATCAGCGGTAATGTGAGCAAGGACAGACTGTTCCATCACTGGCATATTGTTCAAATTCCAGCCACTATCAAGATATTCCTAAAAAGAAAGAAGCAAACAAGGTATAAAGGTTTAGCTACATCATGCTAATGTTTTAGATTCTGCACGTTTCAGAAAGCTGACTGAAAACAGTCTTCAAAACAAAAAGGCTGGGATCAGAGGAAAGGAGGGGAGACCACTATGCTGACTTCTTAGATGCCCATATATTACTTCTGCTCAGTTCTGAACTTTATATAAACGGACTCATATAGTATACACTTCTGTATCTGCCCACTCCCTTTGTTCTGGCTACAGAGGAAATACATCATATCAGTCTGTTTATATCAAGTTCAAAAACAGGCCAGCTAACCTATGGTGCTCCAAGTCAGGATAGTGGTTGTCCTGAGACAGGGAAGGTAGGAAAAGAGGGAGGACAAAAGGGGAAGTTCAGGGGTAAGGTCTGGTAATAACAGGTAATGTCCTTATTCTTGTTCTAGTCATGGTTACATGGGTGTATTCAGTTTGTGAAAACTCATCAAGCTGTGCACACTGTTATGTACTCATCTATGTATATGTTAGATTTCAAAAAGGTTTTTTTAAAAAAAAAATCTTCCTAAAAGTTTGCTATTGTGGAAAATACTAGACTCATAAACACTGAAGTTAAAAGATAAATAGGTCTGGTCCCAATCCCTCAAATTTTCTTCAGAAGGAGAAACCAAAGTTATGGACTGAAGGCACAGGGGAGGTTAAGCATCTCCCCACATCATCACAACGTAGTAGAACAGCTGGGACTAGAATTGTTCTGTGGGCTCCTTCTACTTTTCTTGAAATCATTAAAAATCTAGTAATCAAAAATGTGCTGAAAGTAATCATAAATATTACTTTAAGCCAACCGAAAAGAATTTTAATTGATAATTCAAGTTCCAACCATACATATCTTTGCAGTAAGGCCATGAATGCTGTACTATGTCCTTTAGATAAGGATATGCTGAACTATCAGCTTTAAATGCAGGTCTCTGCTTGAAATACAAGTGCCTCACAGCTACAGCCTACCTCCTCTTCAGGTGAAAGTTTGATTTTCCCATCTCGGACAGGGAAGCCACTGCCAAATTCTTTTGAGGCAATATCGGCTCCATATTCTACTGTGACATCCTCTTCAATAGTGCTTACCAGTCGCCAAAATTCTTTCTCAACCAGTTCTGTGGGAACCATCTGGAAACAAAACAATGAGGAAGAGAAAAAAATGAATTTTTCTCAGACACTCACAAACTACCCATGACCAATCTGAAGAGATTAGCTAAGTGACAGGAATCATAGGATAGCACCCTAAGGAAAATTATATCCATAACGTTCCACAATTGATCCCAGGCAATTCAGACATATATATTATTTTCTGAAAGCAACTGTCTAACTAAAGAGTAAGTACTGATTAAGAATTTGTGTTCCTCTATCACCAACCTGGCTACGACTCTAAAAGGGAGTTAAGGAAAGCAAAATTCTGACATTCAAAAACTGGAGATGCTTTTTTGTATGGGAAATAGAATACATAACTTGATGGACTATTATACAGTAGTAACAGCTGTGTGTGAATGACGCTTTATCCGTGAGAGGTGTCCAAACACATTACCTAGGTGCACTTTACACTCCTTTCACTAGGCCTGGCTGACAGTGGTGCAGGGAGCCATGATGAAAAAAGAGTGCAAAACGTGAACAAAAGAGCAATTACTCTACAGCAGTACAAAGAGCCACCAGACGGAGTGTCTAGGATCTGTGGTTAATCCCACGTGAGTCTAGAGACAGGTAACTTAAATGCGATCCCTCAAGATCCTCATCTTCTAAGTAAAATGAAAAACTAAGCACAGATAGAAGAGGTCACATGCATACCACCAACTGGTGAAGCAAACATACCAGAAAATAATACACTACATGAGGTGTCAAAAGAACTGAAAATTCAAAAGAGCATATTTTGAATTTATAAGCCCATCAAATAGGCAAACATTTTAAGTAACTTAACAGCTAGTGTTAGTGCTTTTAGGGAAAAACAAATTCACTCATATACTGCTGGGTTCCCATAAATGATACAGCCTTTAGAGAAGGGAGAAAATTCATCTGACCTCAGTAAGCATCCCAAGAAAATAATCCAGCTAAAGAAATCTACATGTGTGAAGTGTCTGCTACAGTACTTTGTTGGTAAGTGAGAAAAAATACAACCTAAGTGTCCAGAATTTCGGTAGAAAACCATTTAATTCTGGTGTACTCACTTGATGGAACATTAAATGCTGAATGAAACATGCTTATGCTTCTAAGAGCATAAAAGAAAATTTTAAATGAACTCACCCTAAAATTTATAATACTTATGATAACATAACAACATACGCAAGCATGCTGACCTGCACAGAGGAGTCATTCAGTACATTGTAAAGTTTTCCTCTTCTTTTTTTTAGTATGTCTTACTAAATATTGACAACTTTTTTTTTTTTTTTTAAGTTTATGTATTTATTTTGGAAGAGAGAGAGACTGCATGGGACAGGGAGAGAGAGAGACAATCCCAAGCAGGCTCTGTGCTGACAGCACAGAGCCCAATGCAGGGCTCAAACTGGGAGATCATGACCTGAGCCAAAACCAAGAGTATGATGCTTAACCGACTGAGCCACCCAGGCGCCCATGTAAAGTTTTCTTTATAGTACATTTGTTCAACTAAAAGCACTGCTGTTGGTCTCCTTTACTAATATTCTGTTACTGATGCTGTATAATTTGTGTGGAAAAGCCCCTCTTTAGAGAAACCAAGTGAAAAATCAGGATGTATTTTAAAGTATTACGGAATTTTAATATTACTAAACAAATTAAAAGTTCACTGTGCATAATGACTATCAAAATAAGCACCAAGTCAAATTTGTCTTCAGATACATCTTTCTACAAAAGTTATTAAAATTCTGTATCAAAGCAGTATGTATGTACATACGTGGACTGGCATGTTGAAATAATCAGATTTGAACGCATCTGCCATTTCCCCAAAAGTACGGAGAGTATAGTCCCTGGCTGCTTGTTCAAAGCCAAATGCCTCTTGTGGCTTACTACACTCCTGCCAAAATGAAAAAGAAAAGAAAAAATATTTTTATTTATACATTAGTTATATTTCATTTATATATATTTAAAAAACAGATTAGTTACGTAGTGTTTGTTTAAAATAGAAAAAAAAGCTGAATGGATACACTTCAAAATAACCGTTACCTACTGATTGTAAAATCATACTTCTATTTTTTTTTACGTCATTCAGTCTTTAAGACATTTTGCAAAGAGCATGCAATGCTTTCTTAAAGGAAAAAAACATTTTAGGTGTAGTTAAAAATTTTTTTTCTGCCTCTTAGCTCCTTGCATGGCTACAGAACTCACTGTCAAGACCTCCTTCCTATTCAGGTCCAGCCCAATTTTTTTTTTTTTTTTTTTTGAGCATCATTATTATCAACTACTAAATCTAAAACCCAAAAGCAAAGAAAAAGTTTTCTGAAGGAAATTCTCTAATGCCATCTCTGCCATTAATTCTTACCTGGGCCAAACACTTAGGACACCTCCAGTCTCCCTTGGGAACATCATGGAGAGGTGGGATCAAGCAAAAGGTGTGATAACTGTCATCACACCCATCACACAAAAGAAGCCGGTCTTCATCATTGCCACTGCCACATAAGAGGCAGACATACAAATCCACCTGTAGCAATAAAAATAGGTACAAAACAATGGAACATGAGCTACAATTTGATTTTGTGAAATTCTAAGAATAATCGGTCAGGCATAATCTAGTCTCTCCATCCTCCTTCAAATGCAAATGCTTCACCCTCTATAAGAGGTATTTTATTTATTTATTTTGAGAGACTGTGTGCGTTGTGTGTGTATGCATACACAAGTGGGGAGGGGCAGAGAGAGAGAAAGGGAGAGAATCCCAAGCAGGCTCCATGCTGTCAACACAGAGCCCAACGCAGAGCTTGATCCCACAAACCGTGAGACCATGACCTGAGCCAAAATCAAGAGTTGGATGCTTAACCGACTGAGCCACCCAGGCGCCCCATAAGAAGTATTTTAAATGAAAATGCTTCACCTTTTATAAGAGATATTTCACAATGCTTAATGCATTCCCAACTCTAAAGTATAATCTCTAAACTTTTTCAGTTGTGTATTTTAGTTAAAGTTCATTATTAAGATATCTAGCTTTTAGTAGTTTAGAGAATGATAATCTAGAAGAGTAGCAGGTAATAAATTGTCAGCTTAACCAAAAATAGAATTTATAAAAAATTCAATTTTTCCATGTTCAAAAGGAAAGAAAAGTGTTTAAGTTAATTAACCACAATAAATTACTTTATATTCTATTTAAGGATTCATGGTTAAGAAGTTCCCCAAATACACAGTGATAAAAATACACAGTTATTACCTGTTACAGGTTCTATTGTGTCCCCCCCCCCCCCCCCCCCGCCAAATTCATATCTTGAAGTCCCAACTCCCAGTACCTCAGAACGTGACTGGATTTGGAACCAGAGTCTTTAAAGAGGTTAATGCAGGTAAAATGAGATCATAATGAGTGGGCCCTAATCCAATGATTAGTACTGATGAAAAGGAGATACGGACACAAATGTGTACAGAGGAAAACCATGTGAAGATACAGGGAGAAGATGACCATCTACAAGCCAAGTAGAGAGGTCTCAGAAAAAATCCACCCTACAGACGCCTTGGTCTTAGACTTCCAGCCTCCAGACATGTGAGAAAATAAATTCTGTTGTTTAAGCCACTCAGTCTGTGATACTTTGTTACGGCAGCCCTTGCAAACTAATACATTTCCAGTAAATATGGAAAGCTAATTCAACTAATAAGGGAGTCTCACTTTTTCAGTCTTTTTTTTGTATCAAATAAACACCTGGGTTCTGATCATTTTCTGTGGGGTTTTTTTGTTTGTTTTTTTTTTTATCCGGTGGTGGGAGGGGAGGGGGGAAGAGATGGTACTCATCAATAGGACACTTAATTGGAATAATTTCAAATTCCAAGATAAAAAGCACTTGTTCAAGCTACTCACTGGCCTCTCGGAAGGGGGCAGAGAAGAAAAGCAACCAGATCTCTGTAATGTCCTAAAGCCTCACTTTTAAGTTTCCGTTTGAGAAAATGACTACTTAGTCCTCCAACTCCTGTTGGTGCTCAATTCCTATTCCCCCCACTCCTTTTCTTTTCCTTCCTTCCTTTTCCTTCCTTGTTGTAAAGTTGGAAAACATCAACACGATTTTTGGATCTAGCTTTCAGCTCATTTGGAGGTGATCCAGTAATTTATGAACATTCCACATATAATCCAGCTCACCATTATTTGTCTCTAAATTGAATGTACTCCAGAAAAATGGGCATCAAGGCCGCCAGGTGTTATTATCTTCATAAGGCATTTGTGTATTTTCTCAATTAGAAAGATACTACAAACTGACATGAAAAGGTCTTTTAATGGCCACACTCTAAACCAGCAGTCCTAAGTAAGGCACAAAAGGATAACTGGGGGGTAAAAGCGTTTAAACGTATCAACTCACAGCATTGGTGGTTTTTTTAGATCGGCTCTTGGGTTTTTCCTTCTCGCTTTCTACAATGTACTCTTTCTTCTCAATGGGTTCTTGCTTGACGATGCTTTTCATTTCTCTCTCTGTAAGAGGTAGTCTGAGTTAGCTCTTCTGGTACTACGCTTTACTCACCTTGCTCTCTCCCTACCCCAAGCACTCACAGGACACAAACACAATTTTGCTCCTCCTTTTCACTGCAGCAACAGCACCCAGTGTTGCCATGTTCAAGGGCTAAGTACTCATTACTTCATGATAAAATGCAAACTCTCACAACATTTAAATGTGGGTACTTCTGCAGATGTTGCTCAGTTTGGGAGCTTTTAAGACAGGAGCTGAAGATGTGGTCTTCTTAATGACATGTTACTGAGACATAACATATATTGATGGAAGCAGGTTCCTCGTGATCTTAACTATAAGAGACTAACAATTCACCAACGGCCTCTCTTCCACAATATAGATTATCCCTTCATAAACTATGATACATACTACCCCAACTTCCTGGTTCCAAAGACTGAGAATCTTGGCTAAAACACTAGCTATCAATTAGTGAACTATCCTCTGGTAGGTGCTGTGCTAAATGCTTTCCATGAATTATTTAACCCTTTGCAACAAATCCATTTCAAGGACAAGAAAACAGATATTAAAAGAAGTCAAAAAATACTGAAGGTCATACAACTAGTTAGTGGTTAAGCCAGGATTCAGATTCAGACCTATATTTTTAAAAATCCATCATCTACTTTCCACTACATTGTGCTGCCTTTCCAATAACTTACCAATCACTAAGAACAACCAATTTTAATAACGTCTTCATTTGTATGTGCCTGCCTATACAAGGTTTGAGCCCTCTCTTACAGCTTTTTAGTCCTAAACTTACTTCTCATCGACTAACATCTAGCAATGGCCAGACAAGCAATTATCAACTAAAATTCAGATTTAGAAAGCACATCAGCTTGCCATGCCTGAAATAAACTTATCAGATATCCAGTCAAAGGCAATTATGCTTCTCATTAATCACTTCTTTTCAATGAATGCAATGTAACCAAATTTCAAAGTAGCAATTAGTGACAGTAGAGAAACTGAATCGTATTTCTAATATATATATATATATATATATATATATATGTTTACTTCTACTGGTCACTAACTACAAGAACAGGGACATTAACCTACTTTAAGATTTTATTTCAAGGCCCAACCCACTGATTAGTATTTAATAGTTGCTACAGTGTTTCCTTAATTAACAAATGAACGATATTTGTACTTATTTACTTTTTACTTTTTTCCTACTCATGGATAAACTTTCTTACCAGTTTCACATTTTGGAGTTGGACAACCCATTCGTCGTCTCAGGTTATGAGTTCTGGCTTCTGCTGTCTCTTCTGGTTCTATTTTAATATTCATGGCCTTTAAAAAAAAGTGTCACATATATAAGTATTTCCTTTAAAAAAAAAAAGGAATTTTCTAAAATCCAACTGAAATCTCAAGGTGACTATAGGAATAAATGAGGGAAAATGTCACTACCAGAATTGGGAACAGCTCTAATTTTCCTCCTAGAAGCTTCCCAGTTCTCATCAACCCACCTCATGCTTTATTCAGTTATCACTAAACCCAACCACTCACAGTTATATAAATATCCTAATTTCATTAGCCTAGAAGGGTCTGCTAGCTTCTTCCAAAGTCTGCCCATTATTTACAGAAAACTCAGCTTCCATAATAATTTGCTATTAATTCTTCTATTAAACTGTTATTACAAACTACTACTCTTCTAACATCACTAAATTGCTAAAGATTCCCCACCCCCATCATTGAGGGTAAATAAGCCAGTCTCAATTTCCAATGTTTCTTAAAATGGTAATACTTAATAATGAAGCAAAACAACTTTAGCAAGGGTTTGTGGAACTACACTTGATCATTTTTGCCTGTGTTCATTTCTAGGTATTCAGGATGTCCACTGCAGACAAAATTTTTCCCAGGGTGCTATCATCACCCTATGTGTCTCTCATCTAGGCAGACCTAGGTATCCAGAGCAGTAGGGCATGTCTTACACATTTGAAGACCAAGGTGTGCTCAAACAAGAATTTTTAGACTAATGAACTAAGAGCATGCTTACAGACTTCAAATAACCATTATTCTCCTATTCTGAGGCAGTCTTAATTCAGAAAAATAGAGCCCCAAATTTTTTCCTTATCTCTAACTTACCTAAGCTAAAAATAATTGCCTTATTTATATCCCTTTCCTCAGAAAACAAAACTGCTCTTTTTTAATCTTGACCAATAATTATTAATAACCAGAGACTGTTTTAGACACCAATCAATGCGATGAGGCTTAGTCAGCTCTAAGATGTTGCTAATACATTAATCACTGATTGCTAACACTTACATGTCCATCAAGCCAGGCAAGAACACCCCTTCACATGTGTGTATGGAAACAAAGTAACTGGGAAAATAATCTTCTCTTTCCCAGGGGAAACCTCTCAGAGCAGAAAAACCTTGATGCAAACTATCTTTCTCATCAGTTCTCTCCTCCTGATCTTCCCTTATGTTCTACTTTCATTTCATCTTATATATTCAATGCCCCACTCCCATGCTGCCTAATTATTTTCTGTCTTAGCATAAATATCTGCTATTCCTTTTTAGGAACTCAGGAGAGCAGCTTTCAATATCCTCTATCCTCTCTGATCAAAACAAAACAAAACGATAGTTCCCAGCTTTCTATCTCCTAACCTCAATCCCCAACAAACACCGTCTAATTTCAAAACAGGCAAACCAAATACCATCACAATGAATGCCTGTCCTTCCTCAGTTAATTAAGCAGCTGTCTGTCCAGGCAGCATAAACCTAGAAAGAGTTCTCTTTACCCTTTTGACAGTTTCCCCAAGTGTAAAAGCTAGAATACACACAGCATCCTTCTGTGAGGTGAACAAGATTCATAACTACGAACAGTACACACGTGACAGGAATCCAGCATAAGTCAGGCATTAGTGCCAGGGCTCAAGAATTCTGATCAACTGCATGAGGCTCTCACCTCCGCTCTCATGCGTTTTGCTCGTCGGGCTGGGGGGCATGTTTCTGAGGGCTGCACAGACTGCCTCTGGGGAATATCATGGGGTTTGTACTCCTTGTCCTTTGTGTCTGTGCTCAGGTTTGGCTTCTGCAGACACTAGAAATAAAACACAAGTGTATTAATGAATTTCCTCTCCGTTTTTAATCTTAAGAATTTCAATGTATTTTGCAAGGTACATTTTACGATTATTTACACAGAAACATAAAAGGTCTCCAACTTTTAAAATCCAAATAAACACAAGTCTGCAGTTACCAATCATATACACACACATATAAAAGCTTAAACAATTTTTTAGCAGGTGAATGGTGTTCCTTCAATTCACTTAACTGTTCATGCCATCAGGTTACACCAGGCCACAGTAGGCTCAAGGCCCTCCCAATGAGCCACTTGCAATTACCCCTGATTGCAACTGTCAATTAATTAAAGGCTCAAACCGTTAGAAAGGCCCCTTATAGGGGTGCCTGGGTGGCTCAGTCAGTTAGTTAAGTGTCTGACTTGGGCTCAGGTCATGATCTCATGGTTCGTGGGTTTGAGCCCCACATCAGGCTCTGTGCTGACAGCCCACAGCCTGGAGCCTGCTTCAGATTCTGTCTCTCTCTCTCTCTCTCTCTGCCCTTCCCCTGCTCATGCTCTCTCTCAAAAATAAACATCAAAAAAAATTTTTTTTAATTAAAAAAAAAGGCCCCTTTTAAGCTCCAAAAATGACCTTCCTTATTGAGAATATTTGATTTTTTACAGTGTTTAGAGTAATAAAATATGGAATCCAATAGGTTTTCTAAATTTTAAAATTCTGCAGTTTCAAACATAACTAGCAATGTTCTGTGATCAAAAGATATCATCTGAATTGAGAAAACGGGTAATTTGACTAAACTGTTCTCCCTGATTAGTGCTTTCATTTACTTCAACATATTCCTACAAGGTCTAACTCACAAGGCAAAGGTTAATAAGTAGCCCACGGCAATAACTTTGGTTCTGATCAGACAAGAGTCTCCTGCTTTGATTATTTTTTTAGTTTGATTCTAAGCTTGCTGATAGAGGGTATTTAAATGCAGGCACAACAAAACAGAGTAACATCAAAATATTACCACTGAATCTAATATGAATTTCAAGTAACTAACACTTCTTCATAATAGGGCCCATAATTATCATAAGAAACATTTATAAAAGCAGGTTCCCAATTGTAACTACTTAGGGTATAATGTATCATCTATGTTGGGATAAGATACAGTGAAATAATAATCTTCTAGAACTCCTGCTCTATGGGTACCATTACTACCATATAGTCTCACAACTGGTACAGAAAGAATCCAGAGAAGAGGGGTGGAAACAATAGCAACCAAAACAGAGTAATTAAGACAACCTATGTCTAACATCTACGAAATACGATGCACTAGAAAATAATACTGATGCAGATTACCTGATACTCTTAAACAAGTAATAAATCTACCACTGGTACAACCGCCGAAGTATATTAAGTATTCTGTTCATTCTAATTAAATTCATACATTGATTTCATCTGGAAATATTAACTAAATTAGTATGGAATACCACCCTCCATTCTGTAACAAGTCCTCAAATTGAGCATTTAGAGTATATTTGAATTTTTTTTTTAATGTTTATTTATTTCTGAGAGAGATAAAGTGGGGGGAGGGGCAGGGGGAGGAAGGGCAGAGAGAGATGGAGACACAGAATCCAAAGCAGGCTCCAGGCTCTGAGCTGTCAGCACAGAGCCCGACATGGGGCTCGAACTTACAAGCTCTAAGATCATGACCTGAGCTGAACTTGGACACTTAACCAACTGAGCCAACCAGGTGCCCCAAGAGTATATTTAATAAAAACATGCAGGGGCGCCTGGGTGGCTCAGTTGGTTGAGCGTCCGACTTCGGCTCAGGTCACGATCTCACGGTCCGTGAGTTCGAGCCCCGCGTCGGGCTCTGGGCTGATGGCTCAGAGCCTGGAGCCTGTTTCCCATTCCGTGTCTCCCTCTCTCTCTGCCCCTCCCCTGTTCATGCTCTGTCTCTCTCTGTCCCAAAAATAAATAAACGTCAAAAAAAATAAATAAATAAAATAAAATAAAATAAAATAAAATAAAATAAAATAAAAACATGCAGATGGGAACAAAACCTGCCTATCATCTAAATTAAACTCTTTCAGGGGCACCTGGGTGGCTCAGTCCATTAAGTATCCAACTTCGGTTCAGGTTTGTGAGTTGAAGCCCCACACTGGGCTCTCTGCTATCAGTGCAAAGCCCTCTACAGATCCTTTGTCTTCCCTCTCTCTCTGCCCCTCCCCCACTCACTCTCAAAATAAACATTAAAAACAAATAAATTAGCCTCATTTATATTTTTATATTAACTTTTAAAAAAATATATTTAAGTAATCTCTACACCCAACATGGAACTTGAACTCATGTCCCCAAGATCAAAAGTAACATGCTTTTATGACTGAACCAGCGAGTATGTATGATCGTGCGGATATGAACTGAACTGAATCAAGAAAATTTTATTAAGTGGATGGTCAGAAATTCAGAACTCCTAGGGGCACCTGGGTGGCTTGGTCAGTTAAGCATCTGACTCTTAATATTGGCTCAGGTTGGGACCTTGTGGTCGTGGGATCCAGCCCCAATGTCAGGCTCCCCACTGAACATGGAGCCTGCTTGGAAGGCTCTCTCTCCCCTCCCCCACCCCCGCCCTTCCCCCTTTGTGTGCATGTGCTTTCTCTCAAAATAAATAAAACAGTTCTTTAAAAATTCAGAGATTATATATGTGGTCCCTATCTCCCACACTAAGTCTAAAATGGTTCCATAAACTATGGTCTGCTTCATTCTGTAAGAACTTTAGAGATCTAAGGTAAAATCAAGCTCAGAAACTTTTCAGAATATATGTGAAAAGCTTTATTATTTTGTTCCAAACCACAATTCAAACACACACCTGATATGTTTGCTTTGTATCTAATGCGAATATATGCAGACTAATTTTAACTATTATTTGATAAACTGGGATTTAGAGGTAACTGTTACCACAGCATGAGGACACCATCCTACAGAGACAGAGCAATATGCTGAGACAGCTAGAAAATATAGGAATACAATAGTGAGGCTTATGTCCCACTATACCAGGACTTCACTGCTCAACATTTCTCAAATTTCCCAAAACTGACTCTAGGCTTCAGTTCACCCTTTTGAAACAATTCCTTCACTAGGCATCTTTTTTTTTCCTTAATATTAAGACTTTATTTTTTTAGAGAAGTTTTAGGTTTATAGCACAATCAAGATGTGAAGGTAGAGATTAACTGTATGTGCCCCACCGTCACACATGCACAGCCTCCCCCGCTGTCACCATCCCCTACCAGAGTAGTAGTATATTTGTTACAACTCATGAACATACACATCATTATCACCCATAGTCCACAGGTGACATTAGGATTCACTTGTGGTATTGGACATTCTATGGGTTTAGACAAACCTATAATGACATGTATAGTATTTTCATTGCCCTGACAATCCTTTATACTGTGAATATTTTTCCCTCCCTCTCACCCCCAAACCTCAGGCAACTACTGATCTTTTTAGTGTTTCCGTAGATTCGCCTTTTCCAGAATACCAATACGGTTTGGAATCTTACATTATATGTAAGTATATGTATGCAGCCTTATCATGTTGGTTTCTTTCACTTAGTGATGTTCCTCTCCTTGTCTTATCATGGCTTGAGATCTCATTTCTTTTTAATGCTCAATAGAACTCCATTCTCTGGATATAACACAGTTCATTTATCCATTCGCGTCCTGAAGGTCAGGGTGGCTGCATCCAAGTCTTGGCAATTATGAATAATAAAGATGCTAAAAACATCCATGTGCAGGTTTTGTGTGGACATAAGTTTGCAACTCTTTTGTGTAAATACCAGGGAACATGACTGCTGGATCATACGATAAGAGAGTATGTTTGGTTTTCTAAGAAACGGCCAAAGTGTCTTGTCTTCCAAAGTAGCCATGCCATTTTGCACTTCCAGCAGCAATGAATGAAAACTTCTGTTATCCTCACCAGCATTTGTGCTGTCAGTGTTCTGTCTTTCACCATTCTAATAGGTGTGTGGTGGTATCTCATTGCTTTTGACTCTTTTTAAAAATATACATATTCCAGGGCACCTGGGTGGCTCAGTCGGTTAAGTATACGACTTCGGCTCAGGTCATGATTTCACCATCTGTGAGTTTGAGCCCTGCATCAGGCTCTGTGCTGACAGCTCAGTGTCTGGAGCCTGTTTCAGAGTCTGTGTCTCGCTCTCTCTCTGCCCCTGCCTCCCACCTTGCACTCTTGTCTCTCTCTCAAAAATAAATAAACATTAAAAATATTAAAATATATATATATGTATTCCAATTATTCTTTCCTCCAAGAATTATTTCCAAAAATCAGAAACGGGCCAAAAATTAGGTACAAAAAATGGCCATCATAGTATAATAAATACATATACTGGAACCAACCTAAACATTCAACAACAGGAGGAAATCAAGGTCTGGATATAAAAACGAACACCAACACGCCTAAGTGGCTCAGCCAGTTGAGTGTCCAACTCTTGATTTTGGCTCGTCATAATCCCAGGGTTGTGGGATCGAGCCTTGCGTCAGGCTCCATGCTCAGCATGGAACCTGCTTGGCATATTCTCTCTCTCGTTCTCTCTCTCTCTCTCTCTCTCTCTTGCTCTCAGCCCCTCTCCCCTGCTCGTGCTCTCTCTCTAAACAACAAGAAAGAAAGAAACACACACACACACACACACAAATGGAATGCTACTAGATCTTCAAAAATATTCAATGACATGGCAAATGCTCACGATATGCTAAACAGAGAAAAGGTAGAATATAATACTGTATATGAAGAATACAATCCCAGTTTGGGTATATATGCATAAAAATATCCTTGAAATGAAAAACAGGTGAGAGGATCAGGAGGTTTTATTGTCAACAGATTTTCCTTTGTTTTTAAGCCTTCTGCAATGAATACCTATCAGGGCCTCGAACATACCTGGTACACAGCAGGCCGCTCAATAAGTATTTATCTGTGTCGTAGATTAATGTTTATAAAAGGTATCTTTAAATACCTATTCCTCTCAGACTATGATTGAGTAAATGCTTTAAATACCTATTCCTCTCAGACTACGATTGAGTAAATGCTTATGTGTTTTTCTCTTTTTTTTTTAATTTTTCCTAACGTTTATTTATTTTTGAGACAGAGAGAGACAGAGCATGAACGGGGAAGGGTCAGAAAGAGGAAGACACAGAATCTGAAACAGGCTCCAGGCTCTGAGCTGTCAGCACAGAGCCTGATGCAGGGCTCGAACCCACGGACCGTGAGATCATGACCTGAGCCGAAGTCGGCCGCTCAACTGACTGAGCCACCCAGGCACCCCAACTGATGTGCTTTTCAATTATGAAACTATACTGCCTCTCCAAGTATGAGGAGATGTTTTTAAAATGTTGCAACCCATAAAGCAAGTAAACGCTCTCTTTTCTCTTACTCACTGTGAATTCCATACTCAAACAGAAAGGTTAATAAAGAGAAAAATCTATTGTAGCCAACTATATGTAAATCAAATCTCTATAAAACAGAGGCATAAAGGTTCCACATAAAATGTTCTAAATTTCATCCCTGAGTTCATTAAACATTCACACATGTATATTTAAGAGCAATGACAACTTTCTGAATATCAGACTGGTCGTGTTCTTCCAGGCTAAAAAGAAAGCTCCCCTGGAATCAAGAAGGAAGAAAGGGAACAAAAATGCAATGTTACAAAAATCTAAAGGATTTGAGCATTACAGATGGTATGTCTACAATATCAAGACACCATTTTGATTAGTAGTTTACCCTCTGAAAGTATGTCATTATCTTTCTACTTCTCTATAGCACAGAAACAATTCTTAAAATTATAGAGCTTACTGCTCTTGCCTTAGAATAACTCAAAGGGTATCAACCGACAATGACACTCTTCTTTCTACCACAGTCTTGAAATAAGTTCTTATAATACTGTTTTACTTTAATTACAACAAAAGTTCTTATCTGAATAATTTGACAAATACCATCTTTATAAGAAAACAAGCATGGCTACACAGGAACTGTTAGAAGAGGGATCCATTAGCAATTCAGTATTATCAAATCCCCTACCTTTTACCCCATCAGCATTCTATCTGAAAATCTCCTTGGAGCTCTCAGCTGGCAAGACAACAGATAGGCAACTTCTTTCACAGGTCGTATTTTCACATGACAACTAGTAATATGCACTACCCATAGTACGTGAGTGCAAAAGCATGAGCCGTAACACGATAATAACGTACTTGTCGTAAGGAAGACACAGCCTTAGTGAAATAAAACACAGACTTTGGCTTCTGACAGAAGCAAAAGGATATTTCCTCTACAACCTTGTTCATTACAAAAGCAAACTTCTAAGTATGGCTGCTCACAAAACACAACAGCAAAAACACTGGAGGAAAAATTCACAAAACAAAGTTCTTCTCAACAATATCTTCCACAAAGAATTAAGGCCTATTCATTCACCGTAAAAGATAACATACCAATAAGCAGTGAAATAAAATAGGTTAAGATCGGACTCACTCTCAAACTGTCTCCTGACAGGAATAAGTTGTAGGGGTTGAGGATTCGCTCATAATGCCCTCTGATATGGGAGCCCACAGCTTTGCCAGGAGCAAATCCCATCTTGGTGGCAATTTTGGTCCATTTTCTATCCTTGCAAACAACTGCAAATCCACCTTCTTCTGCAACTAACTGTTAAATAAAACAGCAAAGAAATTAGAAACACATACATAGAAATCACTTCTAATTCCCTTGTACCTAGGTATGACTCTGAGAACAACATGTTCTTGGCTGCAGTAATTTTTTTTTTTTTTTTTACTTTTTTTTTCTTAATTTACATCCAAGTTAGTTAGCATATAGTGTAACAATGATTTCAGGAGTAGATTCCTTAATGCCCCTTATCCATTCAGCTCATCTCCCCTCCCATGGCTGCGGTAATTTTTAAAAATACATTTTCCGGGGCACGTGGGTGGCCTGGTTGAGCATCTGACTCTTGATTTTGGCTTAGGTCATGATCTCACCATTCATGAGATAGAGCCCTACATCAGGTTCTATGCTGACAGTGGGGAGCCTGCCTGGGAGTCTTGCTCTCTCCCTCTCTCTGCCCCTCCCTTGTTCATGCTGTGTGTGTGTGTCTCTCAAAATAAATTAACATTAAAAAAAATACATTTTCCAAGCCAAACAAAAATATATATGTATTATTAATTTCAAGCTAGAAAATTAAAATATACCCATAAACATGTTGTACCCCCCAAAACTACTTCTCAGTTCCCCAAAGCAGTCAAGATTTTCCAGGAGGAAGAACTACATCAACAATTAAATCTCTAATAAAGAACGAATCCTAGTACTTGGTTTAACTCTGTGACCCTTAAAACTCTCCATAAACTAAGGAGGAGGAAAAGATGGCACCATTTGTTTGGCAAGAATATAGGCTTTACACTGAATGAACCTGAAGTTAAAGTACTGAATTACGACTCAACCTTTAGAGTTTGGTCAATTTTCTCCCTGAGCGTCAGTTGTTTTAACTCCAATAAAACAGAAAGGAGATCTTACGGAACTAATAAAGTTTTAAAATGACACACACAGGGGCACCGGGGTGGCTCAGTCGGTTAAGCGGCCAACTTCGGCTCAGGTCATGATCTCGCGGCCCGTGGGTTCGAGCCCCGCGTCAGGCTCTGTGCTGACAGCTCAGAGCCTGGAGCCTGTTTCAGATTCTGTGTCTCCCTCTTTCTCTGACCCTCTCCCTCCGTTCATGCTCTCTCTCTGTCTCAAAAATAAATAAATGTTAAAAAAAAAATTTTTTTAATAAAAATAAAAATAAATTAAAAAATAAAATGACACACACAAAAATGGTGGCAAAAAATATTCTATAAGAGGGGCGCCTGGGTGGCGCAGTCGGTTAAGCGTCCGACTTCAGCCAGGTCACGATCTCGCGGTCCGTGAGTTCGAGCCCCGCGTCAGGCTCTGGGCTGATGGCTCAGAGCCTGGAGCCTGTTTCCGATTCTGTGTCTCCCTCTCTCTCTGCCCCTCCCCTGTTCATGCTCTGTCTCTCTCTGTCCCAAAAATAAATAAACGTTGAAAAAAAAAATAAAAAATAAAAATATTCTATAAGATAAGGCTTTCAAGGCTTTCAGATGTGACACGTAGAGCCCAATCAATCACTAAAGTGAATGGAGAATTTCATTTTACATATTTCAAACAAAAAGTTTCTTTTTAAAGTGAAGAAGATCAAATTTATGCTGGCATAAAAGATACTAAATGAGGGAGATGGCCATTAGCCTCTTACCTTATTGAGCTGAAACAAGTCCAAGATCTTCCTTTCCACATGTGGAATTTTCAGAGTGCTTCCCTGTAACTCCCAGTACTTTGCAATCTGGTCCAAGAAATTCAGTTTTACTCGAGTTTGAGCCTAAATGACACAGAAGTGAATTTTAATCTTACCCAGCTTATTTTAAGACTCCTACCTATGTGTGTGGTATTTTCACTCTCAGAATATTTAAGTGAAATATCACTTCTGAATTCAATAGAGAAACGGCCAAAAAATACACAAAAGAAAGCTGGTTAAATAATTATACATGAACTCAACAAAAATTTAATTCAACCCCTACCATGTGTCAGGCAGAGTTAAAAACTCAGTAAGCCTTTCCTTAAGTAGGCACTCTGAAAAGTACTTCATTTAAGGAATTCTATAAGCACAATTTTATTATTGATTAAAATTATATCACAAGCTTCTATATGTCCCTCTTAGTCTTTTTACAACTGGGGTATTTTAAAGGTCTGTTCTTTCCAAGTACAAATTTTCTAATTTTCTCAAACACAAATCTAAAAACAGAATTACAACAGTGATTTCATACCAATTTTAACAAGTCCTGATACGATAAAGGATAGCCAGGGAAAATTTCTTAAATATTATTCCTTTAACAGATTATTATTGTCTATAAAGTCATTAAAAACTTTTTTTGTCCAAAAAAATTATGTTGGTCATTTTTCTTTCCCCTTCTGGAAAATTAAATGGAAGTCAGTCAATTTTAGGAGTTTTACCTTGCTCAAGAACAAAACTGAAATGAATGTTCAGATGTTCCACAGTCTAAGACTTCAAAGTTAGTACTCATTTCCTATTCTTCAAGCTCAACTTGAAAATACAGACACAAAATACAGAAATTCTGGGATTCCACAAAATCCATTTGTGTTCCATTTATGTTAAAAATGTTTGGGTTTTTTATAGAAAAACAAAACATGATTCAATATGAAAATCAGGTTAGCAAAACATTAATAAAAACACTACCTCCAGGTTATCAATACCCAAGCCTTATTCCCCCTGCACTTTAGAGTTTCAGTAGCCTAGAGACTGAAGAAAAATCACCTCTTCTCTTGAAAATTCCCAGTATTCCTCAACCTCACCCTCAGGAAATTAAAGTGTGTTATTAAATCTAAGTGAAGATGTGTATTTGGAAGAAAATTACAGCTGGAGATTCTTTTCCATTAGATGGTTCTCAAAGTACATTCCTTTCAAAACCTAAATTATTGTGGATGCCACCTAAATTTAGAAGTATTTAAATGAATTAATAGGTCAACAAGGATTGACAGAAATTAGTGTTTTTTTAATGAAATCTAGCATAAAAAAAATAAAAAAAAAAAAAAAACGGGACACCTGGGTGGCTCAGTCAGTTAAGCATCCGGCTTTGGCTCAGGTCATGATCTCACAGTTTATGAGTTCGAGGCCCACGTCAGGCTCTATGCTGACAGCTCAGAGCCTGGAGCCTGCTTCAGATTCTGTGTTTGCCTCTCTCTCTCTCTCTCTCTCTCTCTCTCTCTCTCCCTCTCTCTGCCCCCCCCCACCCCCGTCAAAAATAAACAGTAAAATAAAAAATTTTTTGAATGAAATCTGGTTGGCTGCAAATGTCCTTAATGTCATTTGTTTTACCATGATTATCCAATTATTGGTCAAATTTTAGCTTCACTAAAACCACTAGATTTGTGACTGATTCCTCCAAGAAAACCCCTCTGAAATACAGGCAACCAGAACAGTAGTTAAGACAATACCTCCAATTCATTCAGCCTCTGGATACGTGGGGTAAAATGAAGTTTGTCAACATCACATGCAAATGGTGGCTGCCAATCCTAGGGGAGAAGCAAAGGCTTTTATCAGAAGAATTTATAATTCTGACATTCAAGAAATCATGTTAAAACCCCAGTTAAGTAAAACACAAGTTACCTCCTACCAGTAAAATAAAACAGAACATGGGTAGTACTTTCTCAATCTTCTTTGCACCAAAACAGCAGAATATGTATGATTACCCTTCCCCATACAAATGATACATCCTGCATGCACCCCTCCTCACACCCTTCCAAATAAATAATGTCACTGAACGTCAAGCTGTTGAAAAATCACTGACTTTTAAGTTTATTATTTATTTTGTAAGTAATCTCTACACCCAACATAAGCCTCAAACTCACACTCCCAAGATCAAGAGTCACATGCTCCTCATAATGAGCCAGCCAGGAGCCCTGGAACATCACTTTTAAAGAGACTTTGATTCCTCTATTCCACAGAAGTTATCCTTTTACAAAATAGCTATGTTAATATTAAATCATCCATAAACTACATTTTTATATATGTAACCTAGTTACTTTTACTTTTATTATAAAATTAAGAATAAGTTCTTGGACATAGGATGGCAGAAACTGCCATCCAAAGCTCATGTTAAGGATGATTCTTTAAAACATCAACTGCTACAGATTCTTAGAAGAACTGTTATCATGAAGAAATAACCAGACAATAAGGAAAGTATGTATGGTATCAATAACTAGACAAAACTGGAAACTTAAATTTCCACAATAAGAGAATGGTTAAAGGAATAAAAATTATGCTGTGTTAATGGGTACAGAGTTTCAGTGTGCAATAATGAAAAGGTTTTGGAGATGAATTTTTGATGATGGTTGTATAGCACTGTGAATGTACTTAACATCACACTAAATTGTACCTTTAAAATAATTACAATGGTAAATTCAGTATTATGTTTAATATTTTAACACATTAAAAAAGCAAAAAGACAAAAAACTTATGCTGTGGTATAGTTCTGTTTATTGACATTGAAAGATGTTCTTTACATATGTTAAGAAGGAAAAGAGGGACGCCTGGGTGGCTCAGTCGGTTGAGCGTCCGACTTCGGTTCAGGTCATGATCTCACAGCTAGTGAGTTCGAGTCCCATGTCAGGCTCTGTGCTGACAGCTCAGAGCCTGGAGCCTGCTTCAGATTCTGTGTCTCCCTCTCTCTCTGCCCCTAACCCACTCGCATTCTCTCTCTGTCTCTCTCAAAAATAAAAATGAGAACATTAAAACAAAAGAAGGAAAAGAGAGGCTATGCAACAGAAAAATGAAACCTGGAAAAATATACAGCAAAAATAGGATTTTTATAGGTGATTTTCTTTTGCTTCCTTAGCCATTTGGAATACAATCTGAAATATATTTCATACATTAAATAACACCTATTAAATAATAAATAAGTTACTTCAGGGGCACTTGGCTGGCTTAGTCAGTACAGCATACAACTCTAGATATCAGGGTCTTGAGTTCAAGCCCCACATTGGGCATGGAGCCAACCTAATAAATGAATCAAACAAACAAGTAAATAAATTCAGGTTTAGAGAACAAGTCAGTACAAGGAAGCTCACAGTCTTTTATTCAATTTCATATCCAGACGTTTGTTCTAAGAAAATAATTCACCCATAGTCAACAAAAAACATGCATGAAATTAACTACAGTATTATGTTAAGATATGATTGGTATTATAACAACACTGAATACTGCACAGCATTTGAAGTTCTAGATCTACAGGGGGCACCTAGGTGGCTCAGTTGATTGAGTGTCCGACTTCAGCTCAGGGCCTTATCTCACAGTTTGTGAGTTCAAGCCCCACATCAGCTCCCTGCTGTCATCACGGATCCTCTGTCCACCTCTATTTGCACCTCCCCCACTCATGTAGCTCTCTCCGCAAAATAAATAAAACATTAAATAAATGAATAAATTAATGAATTAAATTCTAGATTTGCAAAAAACTCATACCAGCATATAAGAAAACACAGAAAAATGGGCAAATTGTGTTAACAGCAAGAAAAAATGGCCAACTGTAAAAAGACTGGTGTCCAACTTTACACAAAATTCAAGAAATACACAAGATTCTCTCGTTTTTACCTACCAGGTTAGCAAAGACTTAAAATACACACACCACCAGTATTAGCAACATGTGAGGTAATGTGGACTTTGATGATTAGTATGTTTTTTGGAGATCAATAAGAAAGCATCGTATTTTTAAAGGCCTACTGAGCCAGCAGTTCCTCAAGTGAGAATTTACTCTCCAAATATTTGTTGCCATTCACAACACCAAGATACAGGCACAAGGAAATTCACCACAGAATTGTTTTAACTTAAAACCTTAATATTACGTCCAAAGAAGACATCCAGATGGCCAAGCGACACATGAAAAAATGCTCGTTACTTAGCATCAGGGAAATACGAATCAAAATCACAATGAGATACCACCTCACCCCTGTAAGAATGGCTATCGTTAACAACTCAGGCAACAACAGATGGTGGTGAGGATGCAGAGAAAGGGGATCTCTTTTGCACTCCTGGTGGGAATGCAAACTGGTGCAGCCACTCTGGAAAACAGTATGGAGGTTCCTCAAAAAATCAAAAATAGGACTACCCTATGACCCAGCAATTGCACTACTAAGTATTTATCTAAGGAATAGAGGTGTGCTGTTTCGAAGGGACACATGCACCTCAATGTTTATAGCAGCACTATCAACAATAGCCAAAGTATGGAAAGGTGGAAACAGCCCAAATGTCCATCGATGGATGAACGGATAAAGAAGATGTGGGGTGTGTGTGTGTGTGTGTGTGTGTGTGTGTGTGTGTGTGTGTGTATAAACAATGGAGTATTACTCGGCAATCAGAAAGAATGAAATCTTGCCGTTTGCAACCATGTGGATGGAACTAGAGGGTATTACGCTAAGCAAAATTAGTCAGAAAAAGACAAATATCATATGACTTCATGAGGACTTTAAGAGACAAAACAGATGAACATAAGGAAAGGAAAGCAAAAATCATATAAAAACAGGGAGAGGGACAAAAACATAAGAGACTCTTAAGTATGGAGAGCAAACACTGGAGAGGTTGTGGGAGGGGGGGATGGGCTAAATGGGTAAGGGGCATTATAGAATGTACTCCTGAAATCATTGTTGCACTATATGCCAACTAACATGTATGTAAATTTTAAAAAATAAATTAAAAAAAAATTTTTTAAACCTTCATATTGGGGCATCTGGTGGGGTATGCCTGGGTGGCTCTGTTGGTTAAGCTCCAACTTCAGCTCAGGTCATGATCTACATGGTTCGAGAGGTTGAGCCCCACGTCAGACTCTGTGCTGACAGCTCAGAGCCTGGAGCTGCTTCAGATTCCATGTCTCCATCTCTATCTGCCCCTACCCCACTCGCATTCTGTCTCTCTTTCTCAAAAATAAACATTAAAAAAAATTTTTTTTAAATATTAGGGCATCTGGCTAGCTCAATCAGTGGAGTATGTGGCTCTTGATCTCAGGTTGTAAATTCAAGCCCCACATTGGGTGTAGAGATTACTTATTTAAAAAAAAAAAAAGACCTTCATAAACCTATCAATGGAGAACAAAGTAAATTTGACACACCTGTAAGTAGCAATAAAATACTCTGCAGCTGTAATAAAGGAAAAAAGATCTAGATGTTCTAAATATAGAAAGATAGCCAAGACTGGATGAGTGAAAAAAACTAAAACATGTAAAACTGTGCCAATAGTATTACATATATGTAAACTTTAAAGATTATCAGATTAGGAGGGGGGCAAGAGGTTACTGTTATTTCAAATCTATATTGTTAGAACTTATTACTATTGGTTGCTTTTATTTATTTGTTTTCAATTTTTTTTTTAATTCTAATTAGTTGATTGCTTTTAGTTTAAAAGGAAAACAGGGGTGCCTGGATGGTTTAATCGGTTAAGCATCTGACTCTTGATTTCAGCTCAGGTCATGATCTCACAGTTCGTGAGTTCAAGCTCCACTTCAGCTCTGGGTTGACAGTGTGGAGCCTGCTTGGGATCCTCTCTCTCTCCCTCGCTCTCTGCCCCTCCCCCACTCACTCAAGCACACCCACTCTTTCTCACTCTCTCTCTCTCAAATATAAACATTTTTTTAAAAAGTAAAACAAGGTTTGAGGTGCCTGGCTGGCTCAGTCCATGGAGCCTGCAACTCTTGATCTTCAGGTCATTAATTCAGGCCCCATGTTGGATGTAGAGCTTACTTTAAAAAAAAAAAAGAGTAAAACAAGGTTTTGTTTTAGTGATAGGGAAACTTCAATAAAAATACCCACCAGCAACGCCTGATACAGTATTATGTTAAAAAGACTGTATTTTACCAGAATTTTTTTAAAAGGGGAAAAAAAGCAGACTACAAACTGATAAAACGCTATTTACTACCATCCCAGAAAGAACCAAAGAAAAAAGAAAAATTGGCAGCACTGTTTTACACTGATTCCAGACAAGGCCTTCAAGTATTTAATGCTGTTCCACTGCCTCTTCCACAAAGACTATGGCTAATGTTTAAATGTCAGTTGTCAGTTAAAGAAATGCTATTCTTTGTTAATAAAGTTAAAAAATACTACTCCATCCTGGGGCACCTGGGTGGCTCAGTAGGTTAAGCGTCTCATTTCAGCTGAGGTCATGATCTCACAGTCCATGAGTTCGAGCCCCGCGTTGGGCCCTGTGCTGACAGCTCAGAGCCTGGAGCCTGCTTCGGGTTCTGTGTCTCCCTCTCTCTCTGTCCCTCCCTCGCTCATGCTCTGTCTCCCTCACTCTCAAAAATGAATAAATGTTAAAAAAAGAAAATTAAAAAAAAAATACTGCTCCATCCTGAGTCAAAAAGATGAGAGTGATTTTTTTTTTTTTGATAACTAAGGCTAAGGAAAGCAATGTCTTTAATTGTACAAAACACAATGTAATAGAAGAAAATCACATTGCTTGATAGTCTATCACAGGCTAATAGGAAGACTTTATATTGCTCAGAGCTTTGCGCTCTAACACTTCATAAAAGCTGTATGCTTTCTGAAATGAATTGATCTGGGTTGAAGGTTAAAACCAAAAACATCAATGACAATATGTCAGAATATACAAGTAAATGATTAACATACTGTCCAATGGCCTGAGAATTTTTTTTTTTAATTTTTTTCAACGTTTATTTTATTTTTTTTGGGACAGAGAGAGACAGAGCATGAACGGGGGAGGGGCAGAGAGAGAGGGAGACACAGAATCAGAAACAGGCTCCAGGCTCTGAGCCATCAGCCCAGAGCCTGACGCGGGGCTTGAACTCATGGACCGCGAGATCGTGACCCGGGCTGAAGTCGGACGCTTAACCGACTGAGCCACCCAGGCGCCCCTGAGAATTTTATAAACTAAGACTTTTGGGTCATGTATGACATTCCCCGACTAATCAAATAGGCCTTTTAATCCCAAAACACAATGATATAGAAATTAATTTCATCTCATCCATATGTTAAAGTCATAAATTACAGTGAGCTGTGTCTTTGTATGTATATATTGTATACATATATGTATATGTATATATGTATACATATATTGTATGTATTATATAATTTATGTTTATTGTATACTGAAACTTTTTCAGATGAATCCTAAAAATAAAGTAAGAGGAAAACAGTACATATCTGTCACTAAAGAAGATCACACAGTGGGTATAATATATATAAAACTAATACTGTTTCAGATCATTCTTTCATTAAACACAAACCACTGAAAACTTATTCACTTCTTCTGGTTACAAAGAATGAAGGAAAATGGGATAAATGTCATTCAATTTCAAGACTTTCATTGTCAACTGAAAAGCTTTACTTCAATAAAAGAATTACATATTATTTGCAATGCTCACTGAAATACGAGAAGGAAGACATCCTTGGCCGGGGCACCTGGGTGGCTCAGTTAAGTGCCCAACTCTTGATATCGGCTCAAGACTGTGATCTGGCAGTCGTAAGACAGAGCCCTGCATTGGGCTCCTCACTGAGAGCACAGAGCCTGTTTGGGATTCTCTCTCTCCCTCTCTCTGCCCCTCCCCTGCTTACGTGCTCGCTCCCTCTTTCTCTAAACAAACAAACAAACAAACAAAATAAACATTAAAAAAAAAAAGATATCCTTGACTGAGTCTGGCCTCGATGGACCATAACTTTTACAGGGGGGACAAAGCCATCAAAGAAGGAAAGAGACTATTACAAAACACTGTGATAAATTTTGGTTTGACACTTTATCTAAAGGGGCTATCATATAATCTAACCAAAACTTTTAGCCTCTTAACAATAATGGTTCATAAATCCTTTTTCTAACATAAAAACAGCATTTCCATATTAACTAGGTGTTATGAATTCATAGATTGCAAGGCATCCCATATAAATTCCCTGCTGAGATTCACTCACTTTTAAAACTTTAAAATGGCTTTATTTTACCCCTTTCAAAATAAAAGTCCAACCATATTTAAAAGTCCAATTATTTACCTGAGCGCTAAAAAATATATTCCTTCAGAAGGCAATTAAGTAGGAGGAAGTTGAAGCTTTGAAATCCTCAGAGGCCTGAGTAACATCAAGTAAACATTCTTCCTTAGTCCCCACACTGAACAACTTATGGTACATTTAACTGAGAGAAATGTGCAATAAAATTGACCAGTGGGACAATAACTTTCATAGGATGCTAAGGATTTTTCAAAAACGCCATGAAAATTCACTCTGTAAATGATCTAGTGTTGGCATCCACATATTAGAACACTGTTTTAATCTTTCTAATAGAGAAGCTATCACCATTTTGAGACCTAATAATCAGCAAAATGAGAAAGTGTATTCTCTAGATCTACTCCAAAAGTTGGTTCTCCTGCAGACAAAACTCCTGCAGACAAAACTAATTTTTAAAATTTTTTTTAATGTTTGTTTATTTTTGACAGAGAGACAGAGCATAAGCGGGGGAGGGCAGAGAGAGAGGGAGACACAGAATCCGAAGCAGGCTCCAGGCTCTGAGCTGTCAGCACAGAGCCCGATGCGGGGCTCAAACCCACGAACTGCGAGATCATGACCTGAGCCGAAGTCGGACGCTCAACCAACTGAGCCACCCAGGTGCCCCGACAAGACTAATTTTTAAAAATCAACGTCAAAAGCTCATTCTGATTAGTTTACAAAGAATAACATTAAGGACGGACCAATGTATTTTCTAATTACATACATTCTATTAAAATCTGTCATCATAGGGGCGCCTGGGTGGTGCAGTCGGTTAAGCATCCGACTTCAGCCAGGTCACGATCTCGCGGTCCGGGAGTTCGAGCCCCGCGTCGGGCTCTGGGCTGATGGCTCAGAGCCTGGAGCCTGTTTCCGATTCTGTGTCTCCCTCTCTCTCTGCCCCTCCCCCGTTCATGCTCTGTTTCTCTCTGTCCCAAAAATAAATAAACGTTGAAAAAAAAATTTTTAAAAAAATAATAAAATCTGTCATCATAGAATAAATGCACAAAGGAATTTAGTCCATTGAGGCAGAGCTAAACTCCATTATTTTAATCCAGATTCTTACACTTTCTAGGTTATCAACACATTAACATAAAACTATAGTGCAAAATTTTAAGGATCCGAACAAAGAATTTATCGTAGTTTTAAGGCAAGTCAGAAAAATTTTCAGTTGAGCAGCACAAGATTTATCAACCTTAATAAAAACTTAAGTAACACATATGAAATACAACATAAAAAGACTACTTTTTCATGGCATTAACAGTTTTCTGTCAGTATGATGTCCTTAAGACACCTGCACAAAGTGGCAGAACTGGGCACACCATAATCATCGTTAAGTCCCCATCTATAAATTTAAAAACAAGCAGAGTTACTATATGTGAGTCCCTCAGTGGAGTCCAATGACCACTCACTGATGGGTGTCTATCAGGAAAGGTTTTGGTTTTTTGTTTATTTATTTTTGAGACAGAGAGAGACAGCACAAGAGGGCAAAGGGCAGAGAGAGAGGGAGACACAGAATCTGAAGCAGGCTCCAGGCTCTGAGCTGTCAGCACAGAGCCCCACGCGGGGCTCGAACCCAGGAACCGTGAGACTGTGACCTGAGCCAAAGTGGAAGCTCAACCGACTGAGACACCCAGGTGCCCCTATCAGGAAAGTTTTTTAATTCAAAGGACTTCAATGTCTTCGGAACAGAAATAAAAATGTGTTAGATAATATTAACTTCCCCCTTTCTTCTTACTTCCCTCAGGGTAGGCTTGGCACCAAGCAGCTTTAATTAGCCATCCATTTGATCAAAGTCTGCTTAAGATTTCCCATCCGTAGGATGTCGGGGTGACTCAGTCAGTTAAGCATTCCACTCTTGATCTCAACTCAGGTCATGATCTCACGTTGAGTTTGACCCCACGTTGGGCTCTGTACTGACAGTGTGGAGCCTGCTTGGGATTCTCTCTCTCTCTCTCTCCCTCTCTCTGCCCCACCCCGCCTCTCTCTCTCAAAATAAATAAACTTTATTAAAAAATAAAAAATAAAGATCTCCCATCCTTAGTGAGCCACTAGTAAAAACAAATACTGAGGATTTTCTTTTCAGACTACAGAATCACTTTTATTCCTTAAATCAGAGATTCTTATACTGTATTCGAATTGAGTGTATGTGGATTTTGGGGGGACAGTCCACAGCTTCCACCAAATTCTCAAAGGGGTCTGTAACGTTAGGGTCTGTAACCTTAGGGGTCACAAAAAAACCCTGTGAGTGTATGTGGCTTTCAAAATTTTTGCACCCTGAAGTTCTTATCTCACTATCCCAACCTACTTTTTTTCAGTCCCTTCTCATACTTAACCAAGACATGATAATGGATGAGACACTTGGCTCCTCCAAATGTCAGGAGGTTATATATATACTGTAGGACAGAAAGAGCAATGCACTAAATAGAAGACCTGGTATGCATCTTGGTTCTTTAATCACCACTTAAGGGATCTTAACTTTTCCATTCGAAACGTATAAACAATATCTACCTTCAGGACTATGATGAAAATTAAAATTATAAATATAAAGGATTATGTATTATAAAGCAAAAATAGCAAGTATTATATTGCATTAAGTTCTGACCAATGAAACATAATTTCTTCTAGCAAAAAGTCAGTGTAAACTCAACTTTCAAGGAGCATCTGACTTCTAAGCTGTACCTTTAAGGACTCTATCCTTCCAGCCTAACTCTAGTCAGCATCTAGTTGGCATTAGACCAATTTCAACACAGGTTAAAGGGCTCCCCTAGATTTCAACCCTCCTCCCCACTGTTACTTCTCCAATGCTCATTTTTAAAGCACAATGATGTCATTTCCCTTATCCTTGCACAGTAAAACACGTTAAAGAGAACGCACTCTGGTGTCACACTGCCTGAGTTCAAACCCTGACTGTGGCTTTCTACTAGTTCATCTCCCTGTAGCTTAAATACATGTATAAATGGGAAACTGAGGCTTAAATAATATGGATAAAAGCCTTTAGAGAGCTCCTGGCATTTACAAAGTAAGCAGTCAAAAATGTTAGCTATGAGGAAACACTTATGTTGCAGAGCTTCAGTTCCCAGGAAGCCTAATGTAACCTTGTTTTGTTTTATGACTGGCTATGTTTAAAACAATGGTTTCAAGGGGCGCCTGGGTGGCTCAGTCGGTTAAGCGGCCGACTTCGGCTCAGGTCATGATCTCACAGTCCGTGAGTTCGAGCCCCGCGTCGGGCTCTGTGCTGACGGCTCAGAGCCTGGAGCCTGTTTCGGAGTCTGTGTCTCCCTCTCTCTGACCCTCCCCTGTTCATGCTCTGTCTCTCCCTGTCTCAAAAATAAAAATGTTAAAAAAAAATTTTAAAAAAACAACAAAACAACGGTTTCAATTCTCTAATCTTCATTATCAAATTGTATAAAATGATATTTCATAAGGAGTGCCTGGGTGGCTCAGTTGACTTTGGCTCAGGTCATGATCTCACAGTTCGTGGGTTCGAGCCCCGTATCAGGCTCTGTGAAGACAGCTCAGAGCCTGGAGCCTGCTTCAGATTCTGTCTCTCTCTCTCTCTCTCTGCCCCTCCCCCGCTCACGCACGAGTGCATGCATGTGCACAGTCTCTCTCAAAAATAAACATTAAAAAATGGCATTCACAAGTTAATACATGGCATTAACAAGTTAATATATAATATTCAAGGCCCATCCATTTTTTTTTGCTGTATTTTTTTTCCAGTTTTATTGAGATATATGCAACCTTGCTACTTAAAGGAGAATACACTGTCACATTTTCCATGCTTAAAGAGCTTTTTCTAAGATTGTTTTAGATATGTAATTCAAGGATAGAGGCACTTAACAATGGATCTGGGAAGAGAGAAGCTGCTAGGGTTGCAAGAGAATTCAACTTCTATACTATAAAAATTAACACTGTGGTGGGCGAGCCTATGTATGGTTCCACAATATTAATATTTTGTATTAACCAAGCCATTTCATATATATCTACTATATAAAACTTCCTGACTACATACTCTCTTACTGCCATAAAAGCTAAGCAATAGAATAGGTTTAAAATAATTTTCTCTAATACAAAAGTACACTCATTACTAAAATATCAGAAAATATATATGAAGAAGAATCTCAGAGAAAACCTGCTGTATTTTGGTATACATCTTTCCAGTATTTTCTAAAATGCAAGTTATCTTCATAATCTTCAAAAAATTTTAAGTCATAATTTAAAAAATATGTATATATTTTTCCTTTTACTTACTATACTGTGAATATTTAATATTTTATTGTATTGATACTTTTTAAAATTTCTTATTATTGGACATTTAGGTTATTTTCTTTACTTTCCAATGTTAATCATTACAAATAAAACATCCTTACCTTCTAGGAAGTTCATTTTAGCTCTTTTAAAATAAACCTAAAAATTTTATGATTTTATTACCATTTTTTTGTTTAGTTTATTTATTTTCAGAGAGAGAGAGAGAGAGAGAGAGAGAGCGAGCGCATGAGCAGGGGAGGAGCAGGGAGAAGGAGAGAGAAAATCCCAAGCAGGCTCTGCACTGTCAGCACAGAGCCCAATGCAGGGCTCAAACTCACGAACGTGAGATCATGACCTGAGCCAAAGTCAAAAAGTTGGATGTTTAACCAACAGAGCCACCCAGGCGCCCCCCCCCCCAACTTTTTTTTTTTAAATAAAAATAAAATCTTAAAAATAAATAAAAATCAGTTGCCCATATACCCAGTCTTACCATGAGAAAAACATCAGATAAATTCCAATAATGGGACATCCTACAAAATACCCAAGTGAGTACTCCTCAAAACGGTCAAGGTCAATAAAAATAAAGCCCAAGGGGCACCCAGGTGGCTCAGTCGGTTAAGTGTCTGACTTTAGCTCAGGTCATGATCTCACCCTTGGCGGGTTTGAGCCCCACGTCCGGCTCTGTGCTGACAGCTCAGAGCCTGGAGCCACTTCAGATTCTGTCTCCCTCTCTCTCTCTGCCCTTCTCCTGCTCACACTCAGTGGGTCTCTCTCTCTCAAAAATAAACATTAAAAAATTAAAAAACAAAAAAAAAAGAACAACAACAAAAAGCCTGAGAAACAACAACAGCTAAAAAAAAGCCTAAAGAGACATGACAACTAAGTGTAATGTGTATCCTGGATGAGATTCTGGAACAGAAGGAAGATATTAGCTAAAAATTAAAGAAATATGAATAAAATATATGGACTTTGGTTAATAACAGTATCAGTTCATTAATTATAGCAAATATGTCATAATAATGTAAGATATTAATAAAAGGGGAAACTTGGGAGACCTGGGAAGCTCAGTCAGTTAAGCGTCCAACTCTTGATTTCAGCTCAGGCATGATCTCACAGTTCCTAAGTTCAAACCCCATGCTGGGTTCTGCACTGACAGTGCAAAGCCTGGTTGGGATTTTCTCTCTCTACCCCCTCCCTCACTCGTATGTGCTCTCTCAAATTAAACAAATAAACAGTAAGCAAATTAAACAAATAAAAGGGGGAAACTAGGTCAAGGAGTATATGGGAACTCTACTCAGTTTCTCTTTAAATCTAACAGTTCTTAAAAATATTAAGTCAATTTAAAAAATCATTTGGATCAGGAGCACTGGGTGGCTCAGTCAGTTAAGCATCCAACTTTGGCTCAGGTCATGATCTCTCCGTTCCTAAGTATGAGCCCCACGTCTTGCTCTGTGCTGACAGCTCAGAGTTTAGAGCCTGCTTCAGGTTCTCTCTCTCTCTCTCTTTCTCAAAAATAAACATTAAAAATAATAATAATAATAATAAAAAATCACTTGGATCAGTTTATGTTCCAAACTTCTGACCCCAAACGACAGCTCAAGAAGCAAAAACACAACCATGTTTATTATAAATTTTATAAAACTTAATAAAATGACAATAAGACAAAAAAGGCCCACTTTCTGACATTTTAATTGATACTGGTTATATAGGAAAACTTATTGTTGTTTGCCCTTTAGAAAATACTTTTAAATTTTCACTTCACTTCCTAGAAAGAACAGATAACTGAAGTTTTTACCAAACCCTCTACTGGTTTTTTAATAGCCTCTACAATCAATCAATGTACCTCTTACACATGCATAGAACCTAGATTTATTCCTTTTGAGTCAGGCCTTTGCAGAACTAAGTTTCCCTTTTTACTACTACAACTCTCAAATGTTTGGCCTGAGGGCCTCCTAAAACTCTTAAAAATTAAGGACCTCAAAGAGCTTTGGTCTATATGTCTTGTATCTATTCACTTTTATTACGTAAGAAATTTAAGAATGTTTTAATTTATTTAATAATAAGCAAAAAATAGAAGAATGGCATTGTGTTAGTTAGCATATATTTTGCAAGTCTCTTTAATGTCTGGCTGAACAGAAATAAACTGGATTTTCATATCTTCTATAGTCAATCAGCTGTAGAATACTGCTTAGTTAAAGCATACCAAGAAACTCTGGCTAAAAATATTTAGTCAAAAAGAGGAAGTTCCCCTTGGATCTGATGGAAGGATCCTGTGCACCCTCCAAGAGTCAGTCCTCAATCCAAACCCTTGAAAACAACTGTCCTAATAATCTTAATACCTACAGAAATCCCATCCAATCCATCCCTCCACGGAACTCTATCCATCCGTATTTTAAAAACAGCATCTCCAAGTGTTTTCTCTATTCACTAACAATGATTTCTTGACCTATTTGTGAAATGCCAACATTTTTAAAAAAGGTATACCAATGAGGCGCCTGGGTTGCTCAGTTGGTTAAGCGTCCACCTTCAGCTCAGGTCATGATCTCATGGTTCGTGGGTTCAAGCCCCGCATCGGGCTCTGTGCTGACAGCTCAGAGCCTGGAGCCTGCTTCAGATTCTGTGTCTCCCTGCCCCTCCCCTGCTCTCTCTGCTCTCTCTCTCTCTCTCTCAAAAATGAATAAATGTTAAAATATATATATATATTAAAAAATAAAAGGTATACTAAATGTCAACCCAGTCATCATCCCTAAAAGTCCTACCACCAAAAAGATCCTGTAAATGCCTGCATAATCATTTGCAAACATACAGGGGCGTTTAACAGTTGTACTAAAATATTAAGGACCAAAAAATAATAATAATAAATAAAATAAAAATAAAATATTACAGACCAAGGAATAAGAACTTTTATTAAAATTATAACTCCTATAATTGACAGGACCTGGTAAAAGCCATCAGTTTTCAGTTTTACAGAACATGTTATTTAAAAGGATATAAAGTATCCAAGCACGGTTTCTATGGAGGAGCATCTATTAGTAAATGAAAATACACTGGTAAAAGACAGACATGTCATGATATTTACTTTTTCAAACATTAGTTCCAACAAGGACCTCCTCCACCACTTTTAATAAAACTTAGTAATAATAATCTGTATTTTCAGGACCTCTAAATGACTTCAATTTATAATTGTCAAAAACCACATGAAAATACTATGGAAAATGCTTCCCCTAAACCTCAAAAGCATGGTTTCCTTTCCAGACCGCTTTACAGGAATAATCCAAGTACCATTTTGTTTATAAACAATAAAAATAAGGGGATAACTAGACCACATGAAGACCTTACTCTTCCAAAGTGCCCCTAATAGATGTCTACCAAAGTTACCTACTGAAGTGATTCAACAAAGTTTTGGCATAACCCTCAAAGTCTCATCAGGCCTCTCTATATTGGAAGCATCCTTTTAAAAATCACCCAGAATGATCATAAGAAAGATAAATTTCTAGAATAAATCATCTTCCACTCAAATGGGCTGACATGATAGGTCAATCATGAAAATTTAAGAGGAAAACATTATTTCTTTCAAATCATTCACAGACATCTTATAACACAAGTCACCGAATGGAACCAGAAGAAATTTCAGATCCTTCTCCCCTACAGCAATTATAATTGATGCAAATATTACTTCAATATGTCTACACCAAGCCATGTTACAACCAAGTAGCTATTTTGCCACAGTTTCTCCCCCAAGGAAATTTAATATGTAGCTTTGATTCTGTTTTCTTTCATAACTAGGATCCCAGTGAGGAAAAGACAATTTCTGGCAGAAAATTGAGGCTACCAAGGTTAAGAAAAGATGACATACTTCAGAGAAAGGTTCCAGAAATGATTTGTCAGGGGAAGGAGTTTAGGAAAAAGGTTAGACTCTGCCCCTTCAACCTTCCCCTCAGCAACACCCAAACCCACCTGGGCACGAAGGGCAGGGAAAGTTAAACATCACACACCCTAACTTTAAGGCCTCATTAAATCTATAAACACATGTTCTACATCTTTAGTACTTGACAAACTGGACACTCCAAGATTCAAAATCAAGGTCACAAAAGGGACAACAGTGACATTAAAAATTGACCTGAGTCTCTAAGAAGATACCAAAAGAATACAAAATTTTGTTTGGTTTGATGTTTCATATAAAGACATGTGGCAATTGTACTTTAAAAAAAAAAAAAAAAAAAAGAAACATAAATAGCAAGCCATACATTTCACCGGATGCAAATATTTAACAACTATTTAGCCCTGCCACAATTAACTGCAAGCCGAACATTAAAAGTAGAAATAATATTAGAACCTGTATGATCCCTAATAGCCATATCTGAAGTAAAAGACTGAAGCTTGGACCTGAATGGGAATTGCTAGCAAGTGGCTCCATTCATCCCACTGTCAGATTGTTTAATATTTATGTAAGGGCAACCTGCAAGTCTATTCAATATACTGTAATTCTGAACATGCTTCAAGGCTAGATAGATCTTTTTGAAAGAGAAAAGGATCCACTAATGCACAGGCATGCTCAACTTACAATGGTAGATAAATAGGTCTTATGTCCAAAGGTCTTAAAATAAGTTTATCCTATGATATATCTCAAACCACACTGGGTATTACTACTATAGAGTTAGCGCTATTCACTGCCTTACTTACTTCATATTTATTGCCACATTTAATAATAATTTGATTTAAAAGATAACCCGTTTTAACCTAAAATATGCCAAAGTTCCAGCCTGATAAAAGTGGTCCTCTTTTGAATGGCTGCCTGGTATCAAAGGGACACACACTATAAAAACCCTTCTATTATCTACTTTTCCAGGTTATAAATAAAGGATTTTGCAGCTGTGTCTAGAGTTGAGACTTAAGAAAATCATCACCACAAAGTCACAGAAGTCTCAAATACTGGCCCTCAACAAACCTGCTTTGTCCCCTGGCACTTTTCCTGCAGCCTACAACTAGGTCCTCTTCCTTGTGTAAATGGTGGTATTTCTGGAGGGTCTGTCAGATTCTAATCTCATTCTACACCCCTATTTCCTCCCTAACCCTGTCCCAATCCAAAGTCTCCCAAACATCTGAAGCAGCTCCACTCCCCCCTTACTCCATCTACCTCCATATCCCTTCAGCCCTAATCTTCGACCATTTGACACACAATTTCCATTATTTGCGTACATCACACCATATAATCTATTTGCAGAGCTTTCTCACCAGTAGACTATATGAATTCCTGTAAATGAAAGCTGCTTAATTCATTTCTAATACTCATAACACAATGCCTGGCACTTACTGACATATTAATAAATGTACTGAACTGAACCCACAACTAAACCCAAGGACCTAATTCATTTCTTCATTCATCAGAGCTGACAAAAAGGACTCCCTTGTTTCTGGTAGTGGAGGTGAGAAATTCTATTAATTCAAAGTCAACAGATAAGAGAATTCCTTATATGAACAGCTGCCTAAACCTCATCAAGAACTATCTAAACCAACAGTTCTTAAACCTAGCTGCGTTTTAGAATGACCAGAGGAGCTTCTTAAAATTCAAATACTTGGGCATCCCATGAGATTCTAATTCTGGGATGGAGCCCAGGATGATTTTGATGGGAAGAGGGCTACAATCTGGGGGCCTAAATACTCTTCTAGTTGAACCTGGGTGGTCACCAGGATGATGATTGATGAGCCAGGAGTTTCCATACAAATGAGCCAAGCAACCAACAGTACATGAAATGCGAAGCTCATACATGCTATACTAAAACAAAGAAGAGTATATGATTTAAAATTTCAGGGGTGGCTCAGTCAGTTGAGCGTCCGACTTTAGCTCAGGTCAGGATCCTGTGGTTCATGGGTTCGAGCCCTGCGTCGGGCTCTGTGCTGACAGCTCAAGAGCCTGGAGCCTGCTTCAGATTGTGTGTCTCCCTCTCTCTCTGCCCCTCCCCTGCTCATGCTCTCTCTTACTCTCAAAAAAAAAAAAAAAAAAAAACCTCAGGGGCACCTGGGTGGTTCAGTCGGCTAGGCATCTGACTCTTAATTACGGCTTAGGCCAGGATCTCAAAGTTCGTGAGTTCAAGCCCCACATCAGGCTCTGGACTGACAATGTGGAGCCTGCTTAGGATTCTTGCTCTCCCTGCCCCTCCCCCACTCACTCTGTCTCTCTCAAAATAAATAAAATTTTAAAAAATAAACATTAAAAAAAATAAAGAAAATTTCGTAAATAGGGGCACCTGGGTGGCCATTCAGCTAAGCATACAACTCTTGACTTCGGCTCAGGTCATGATCTTACAGTTTGTGAGATCTTAGCCCTGCACTGGGCTCTGCACTGACAGGTGGAGACTGCTTGGGATTCGCTCTCTCCCCCTCTCTCTGCCCTTCCCCTACTTGTGTGCTTACACGGACATCCTCTCCCTTCCTCCCTCCCTCCCCCCCCCAAATAAATAAATAAATAAATAAATAAATAAATAAATAAATATTTTTTTTTTTAAGGAAGAGCAGTGAACTTGGAAGTAAAAAGCAAGGTTTGAAATCTCCTAATTTGTCCTTTAAAAGCTGTGTCACCTTAGATAAGTCACTAAACTTCTCTCAGCAGTTTCCTTATCTATAAAACAGTTCTTAGCAGCAAGAACTAGGTTATAAAAATGTTTTTTGCTGAGCCTATCAGAAAAAAGGGGTAGCCTATACCAGGGCAGAAAATGTATAAGCAGAATTATACAGATATGTAATAATAATAAATATTAATAAAATAAGACTCATAATTTTCCATCAACTATCTCATGTAATCATAACTGTATCATTACTATGGAAGTAGGATTCAATATAGTGGTTAAGTGCACAAAGTCTAGGTTCAAATATTGACTCCACCACTTAAAATAGTCAGGTGACCCTGAGAAGTTTAGGCCTCACTATGTAAAGCAGGGCTAGCATTATCCCCACTTTATAAGCAGTTTAATGGAATAAACTGAAAATAGTCATGACCCTCTTAAGGCTAGCAGCTCAAAGATAACACGTAAACAATGGAACATACACCACAAACCAAATGTTTTCATTCCTACTCTAGTATTTGCATGAAATCTGTTTTTATTTCCTAGCTAGCTAATACCAACCTCCAAAAACAAATTACCTTGGATCCTAAGTCAAATTCTAAACTCTGTTCCTCTCAAAAAAAATCTTGATAAGCAGTTATATAAGTCAAAGATATATTTTACACATGGAAGATGAGAAAAGCCACAAGATTAGCAATGGAAAAAAAAAAATGGTGTGAGAGAGGAACCCAGAAGAATGGGCTGCCATCAAGTACAATTTTTAAAAACCCTAAACCCACACCCTACACAAATCCCTGAAGCCAGCCTCCTACAGAAAAATCTGGTGGCTATTCTCAATTTGTCCAAAATACATCATAATACTGGATAAGAGCCTCTCTGGGAGAAGAAAAAGCTTGGAATACTTGAAATTTTACAAAATGTAAGTTATACTCCAAAGATTCTCTTTGTAGACCTCTCTAATCTCCACCCCTCACCCCTGTCCCACAAATAGATACCAGAATACAGGTGAGCCTGGGTGGCTCAGTTGGCTGAACATCTGAGTCTTGATTTCAGCTCAGGTCATGATCCCAGGGTCATGGGATCAAGCCCTGCATCGGGCTCCACACTATCGTGGAACCTGCTTAAGACTCACTCCTTCTCTCTCTCTCTCTCTCTCTCTCTCTCTCTCCTCTCTCTCTTTCTGCCTCTCTCCCCTGTTCCTGCTCTCTTTCTCTAAAAATGAAAAAAAAAAAAATTTTTTTTAAAGATACCAGAATACAAATCCTAAGAGATCCTGCTCTCCACATCTCTTCTCTCAAGTTTTAAAGACTGGCACAGATGAGACGTTACCATCTGGTTTAAATATCATCAAATGATGAGTTGGTACAACCACACAGAAAATTGAGAGGATCTTGCCTTAAAGAACTTGTAATTATGTGGTTTTGATAGGGATTTGTTCTTCGTTTCTGGAGTTATGAGATTAGAGAAAAATGGAGTATGTACGCCACGTAGAAATATGTGCTCAATAAAAGCTCCAACCAAGTGCTCAAAACACACTAAGTTTTAGACTTTAGTTCTCTGAACATTACAATCTGGTCAAGTCAGTAAGATGGCAAGAATTAGCACAGGAATGCACAAAAATCTGCCTAGGGCTAAGTAAGGAGCATAGCTCAGAAAAGAAATCTTAGACTAGGTGCATGCTCCCAACTAAAATACTCAACATTCAAAGGCTTAACACTTGTTATGTATGCAATCAGAGAGTCTTTTTAATACATACAGAAAGCAGTACTGAGGGGCGCCTGGGTGGCTCAATCAGTTAAGCATCCAACTCTTGATTTCGTCTTAGATCATGATCTCGTAGTTCCTGGGATCAAGCCCTACATCAGCTCTGTGCTGATGGCATGGAGCCTGTATGGGATTCTCTGTCACTCTCTCTCTCTCTCAAAATAAATTAAAAAAAAAATCTTTTTTTTTTAATTTTTTTATGTTTGTTTATTTTTGAGAGACAGAGCGCGAGTAGGGGAGAGGCAGAGAGAGAGGGAGACACAGAATCCAAAGCAGGCTCTAGGTTCTGAGCTGTAAGCACAGAGCCTGATGCAGGGCTAGAACCCATAAACCGTGAGATTATGACCTGAGCCAAAGTCAGGCGCTTAACCGACTGAGCCACCCATGCACCCCAAATAAAGTCTATTTACAAAACAATACTGAGTAAACTGCTTGATTCAGGATAAAAACAAAAAACCACACTAGCAGAAACACAATATATATAGGTCCACCTAAGAGGCAATGTTATGAGGTCCAATAACAAGACATATTTGGACAAAAAAAACAGGGAATCCAGGTTTGTATGGGAGTTTTCATTCACTTTATTATTTTTTTTAAGTTTGCCTAATTTTTAGTAAAGAATAAAATATAATCTGGCTCTGTCTTGAGGATCAAAATAAACATTTTCCCTGCCACCTCTTTCACTTCTCTCACCACTTGATAAGTAAAATCATTGTGGAATATTAAAGACTCGATGTACTAACTCAATTTCCTATCTAGCTAGCATTGGCATTATTTGAATTGTTAGGTAAGATATAACGCCCTCCATTTGCAGGGCTTCAACAGCATCACAGCCATCTCATACTAAGAGAAATTAAAATAATTTTAAACATCTCTTAACACAAAGCTCACCAAATACAAACTCCTGCCTATATACACACAGTACACAACACACACATAACACGTGAACCTGCAAATTTTCTGAAATAACAGCTCTACTTGAAAAAGATTTTGATACCACTAATTTTTTTATTTTTATTTTTTTTTTAGAGAGAAGGGGAAGAGCAAGCACGCACAAGCCGGGGGAGAGGGACAGAGGCAGAGAGAGAATCCCAAGCAAGCTGAACCCTCAACACGGAACCAGGGATCCATGACCTGAGCTGAAATCAAGAGTCAAAGGCTCAACCAACTGAGCCACCCAGGTGCCCCCTCACTAATTTTTTAAAATCTCACCAATTTTTGAAATAGCTAGGAAAATAAATAAATAAGTAAAGACAAGCTTCTACCTAGGCCAGGAGAAGAATTACATTCTATATACTGTAGTTTTGAGGCTAGTTTTTCACTTTTCAAGTTTCACTTTTTAAAAATCCCTTCACTGTAGGGGAAAAGGAGGGATATGTATTTGGCACTAACCCTTGTCTCACTAAATCTGTCCCCATACTCTTCTTAGCAGTGAGCAAATAAAGCTTTGGGATTTAAGCTCCTTGCAATCCATCAATTAATTAATCTGGACAGCAGCCCTAGGTCAGTGTCAGATTCCCTTACAGCAGATGAGAAGGCATACGTTGGGAGAAAAATGACATTGTCCAAGGTCATGATGGAATTAGAGTCAAGACTCTACTCGTTTGTTTTTTAAAATCTAGAAACACCATATCCCTTCCTTTACATAATAAAAGTATAGACTTCTAAAAAGTAATAATCCACATACACGCCCCTTGATAAAGCTTATTTTCACCCATGCAAAATATTCCTTAAATTTCACATCTACTGTAAAATAACACATTACCAAGTGAAATGGAATCGACAAGTACTAAAAAGCCATTCATTATGTGATCTTCTGCCTGGTGTTGTTTAACTAGTTTCCCATCTGAGAAATTAAGTTACTATTTCGGTGGGAAAAGCAATTAGATTTCAAGGGGTTATTGACAGAAAATATTTTTCAATGACCTATTGTTAAATTGTTCCTTTTAAACTTTTGATGCCACAGAAATGTTAATCAGCAATTCTGCTACAACAGACACTGCACCATCAAGGTTGAAAGTCAAACACTACCATTCTTAACAGAAAAGTGAACCTAACAACCTAACCAACAACTCATTAGACCCTTTTGATTCTCCTTTCCTTAAAACTCCTTTTCTAGAAAGGGACTTAACTCTACTTTTTTGGTTACTCCTGACTCCCAGCTCTATTGAGATAGTCTAGCAGACAGATAAAGAAAATGGGCAAATAGAGAACGGAAAGATGCTTGTGGAGAATGCCCTCCAACCACCACCTACTCCAGCTACTGCCATCAAACTTCTGGATGCCAAGAGTTGGCCTGAAGACGGTCAAGTTTCTGCACAGGTTCCAACAAATGTGTAATAAAGGAACGAAGCCACTGTTTAAAACTGAGAAATACAGGATCACCTGGCTGGCTCAGTCAGAAGAGCACACAACTCTTGATCTCAGGGTCATGAGTTCGAGCCCCATGCTGGGTGTAGAGATTAAATAAATAAAAAACTTAAATTTTGTAAAAACTGAGAAATACGATCCCTATCCTAATTGGGCAAGGTGACCACCTTCACTAAAGGCTAGAAACCTCATTCCTAACTGCCCAAATCTCACTCGTTCCCTGAATAAAACAAAAGCTAAGCCAAGTTGTTCTTTACGACTAAAGGTCATTAGCTTACTCTCAACCCCACTGCTGCTACTCTGTTTTCTGCTCTCCTATATCCAGGAAAATAGCTAAAGGGATTATATTCTCTATGTTTTTGTGAATGCTTGAATATTTTAATAGAAGAATTTTCATTTGAACTCTTGAAGTGATGGCTCTGGTACAGCAAAGTAATCTTTATATCCAGAAAGAAAGTTTACGTGAAAAAAAAAAAAAAAAAAAAGATAAACAGATGAGATGACTCTAGGCCACGTCTAAAGGTGTAAGGTAATGATGCTTTAAGAGCAATGGTCTACAAGGAAAGATTTGAATGTTAAAAAAAAAAAAAAAAAAAAGGACTCCTAAGAATGCATTTAGTCAAATTCCACATTTTTGTTCCAAACATCACACAATTATGGAATAGAAAGGTCTCGCTGCCCTGGAGGCAGCTTTTCCTCATTAGTCTGGTTCATAAACTTGGGAGTTGTAAAAAGCACCTTCATTATAGAAATCATCTAATAGTTAATGACAGAAAAAGCATTTTTGGAAGAACTTGTGGAGATGTACAAAGGTAACATCTCATCTAATTTTTGTCTTTAATTCCATGCTAAGACACAGCTGTTAACAAAAAAAATCCTTGTACGCAGCATACAATTCTTACATCTCGAACAAGTTTCTCACAAATCGGACTTTAAAACCCAGTTACAAGTTTCTCAAACTTTAAGTAATATAAAGCAAAATGGGAGAAGCCCAGCGACATGGCTTTCCCAAAGTACCACTCTACCCACCCACTTACCCCAAAGGGACTCAACACTGCCTCTAGTGATTCCTCTTCAAGTGACCCAAACTTAACAAAAATTTCAGAAACAAAAGTATAGACAGCCCTTCAATTCCCAGTGTTTATTCCACTTAACTTTTTTTTTTAATTTTTTTTTTCAATATTTATTTATTTTTGGGACAGAGAGAGACAGAGCATGAGCGGGGGAGGGGCAGAGAGAGAGGGAGACACAGAATCCGAAACAGGCTCCAGGCTCCGAGCCATCAGCCCAGAGCCTGACGCGGGGCTTGAACTCACGGACCGCGAGATCGTGACCTGGCTGAAGTCGGGCGCTTAACCGACTGCGCCACCCAGGCGCCCCTCCACTTAACTTTTTTTGAGGTTGGCAATGATCTTCTGCACTTAAAAAAGGTATATGAGCATAATCTCCAGAGAATATCTTAGCAAGGAAGAAAAAACATCACACCACCAGATCAACACAAATCAAAAGGAAAGGTCTGTACAAGGAAGAAAGCAAAGATCTTCTGGGTTCCTGGTTTTTTAAAACCTATATATGGCCTTTGGAAAGAGGTACACAAGTAGGCTTCCTGGAACCTTAAAATCTAGGACCCTAATTAGCACTTTCATGGGGGGGGTGAGAGTGGGGGCACGAGTTTTCCCTTTATCCTCTTCTATAGCCAACTTTTAATGGGGTCCAATTAAGACAACAAGAGGTTACAAAAGTCTAGAAAAAGATCCCATTTACAGCACATAAACCAGAGTCAAGTTTTTTATCAAATAGTTTACAATATTTTTTTTTTTCCTTTCTAAAAGAAAATTCTCTCCCTGGAAGATTTCTGTCTGCCTATTAAAGTATCCTAAGCATCTTGAACTGTTTTTGTGCCCCAAAGTAAACAAACAAATGAGTTCTGCTCCTCTATCAACCAGAAATACTTTTAAATTTAAGCCAACATACCATAAAGAAAATTCAAGTACCTGAGAGAAACAAAGAATGAAACTGAGGGCTAACAAATTTTCCCTAATTTTTCTTATTATTGTATCTCAATAACAGAAGAATTCAAAACCTAGCTTTAACACATTTAGTTAACACTTTTCAAAGGCAATTCTCTATTTATTTTGCTCTTTAAAGAGGTTTAGGCTGCATGTTTAAAAACAAGTCCTGTAATCACTGGCAGGGAAATTTTTCCCGTGGGGGTGTGAATCTTAAGCTGCCTCATGTATTTGTAATATCGCTCACATTCTATTCTAAAAGCCTATTAATTTTGTTGATTAGGTCAACAAAATTACAGCTAGGTGAATAGGTCTGTGGCTCCTAGTGTGACCAATTTACAATTTACCACTGGTAAGATCAAATTTAACTAAATGCCCATTCAAAAACTATAACAAATGAAGTTTGTTTTTGCTTTGTTTAAGGAACTTTCGAACTACATCTGTAGGACTTAATCCAACCTCCTATTAAGTGAGGAAAAAAGTTTTTCTTATGAGCAGTATAGTCCTACGTTTGTCCTAAAAGGCAGATACAAGTGGGTACAGGGTTTCTTTTGGGGGTGATGAAAATGTCCTAACATTGATTGTGGTGATGGTTTTACAACTCTGTAACTACTTACAACTAGAACTAAAAACATTTTAAATTGATGAATTGTATGGTATATGAATTATATCTAAATAAAGCTGTTATTTTTCAGTAGTCATTATAAGTTCTTCCTTCATTCAAGGATGTTTCCATTGATAAGCCTTTTCTCCAAACGTTAAGCGGGTCTAAGGTGGCCAAAGAATCCCAACCAGAGAAAAATACTGTGACAGCAAAGGAAATGGGAAAACAGAGAGGGTTAGGCCAAAGTCAATCAAACCTAAAATTAAGGAGATTGATAGGCTGGAATGAGAGTAAATGAGCTCCGTATCATTAACACCTCTAACCACACAAAGAAATGTGTATTTAAGTTCCACCCTGTTCCTAATGGTAGAACCAGCAGGCCTACTCAAAGACGCTGACTATATTAAAACATTTGAGAGTATTACACTTTAGCTATAAAATGAAGGGATCAAACTAACGACCCACAGGAAGTTAAAGTTGAAAAAAATGTGTCTACTATGCCATCTGGGGTTTGATTTAAATCCCTGATTTTTGGACACTGCCACAGAAGAAATTTGTGGAATCTGTCTATCTGTGGCCAAATGTTAGACATTTGAGGGCAACAAAGAAAGTTATTAAAGCCATCAAATATATTCCAATCAAACTTGGGAGACTCAAAAAAGTATTTACTGAGCAGCCAACTATTTTTTTGCCTAATAGTTACACTCCTAAAATTAATCATTTCCAAATACCACATAGCGGCACGGAAAATCTGTCCTTAAAAAGACATCTAAGTACATCAAGAGGAAATGAAAATGCGCATTTTAAAGGTAGCAAAACCAGAGGTCAGATTAATTGTAAACTTAAAAAAAATTTTTTTAAGCCCAGGAAACAAGCCTGGTTATCCTACATGCTCGATGTAATTTGAAAAACATTAATTTCCCTCTTTAAACTTTTAACTCCGGATTTAGCAGTCTTCTTGATTTATTATCCTTTATCACATTTACCTTACCATATTTTCACAAATTTCTGTGAACCCCAAGTTTTCAAAAGCAAAGCAGTTTAGGACCCTCACAGAAAGCAGCTATAAACTGAAACTATGTAAGTACCATTAATTAAAGATACAAAGATAAGAACAAAAGGAAATGGAAGTGCTTTACAATTCTTCCCCTAACCTCCCAACGGACAAATACCAACAGACCCAATCTCCATTTTAACACAGCCACTTGTATTCCAAAAAATTAGCAAACAAAAATCATCTAGAACACAGGCATTATACAGCCATGGCCTTGGACGGTATTTCGTACCTCTTATTTTTTTGTCGTTGCTTTATTTCAACTATATGAAACCACTTGTTCACAGCTTCCTAAAACAAAACAGTTTCTGAAACAAAGACTGTTTACATCTCTTAAGAAACCTTTGTTCCAACAAGACCCTTCTTCAAGAGCTACAACTTCTGGAAAGATTTCCCTTTTTGTGGTTATATCAACAACAAACTCTTTCCATTTGGCACAGGAGTTTTGTTAAACAAAGGACGAAGAAAGCCCCCCTCACACAAAGGAGGTCTCCAAAACAGAGCACTGGTTGTGTTTGTAGATTATTTGTGCCTCTTTAACACCCTTCCTCAGGCAGTAGAATGTACTCCTCTCCATACAAAATGGTGGCCATCATGTCTGTCTGACATTCAGAATGGGAAAAGGCAACATGAGCACACCTTTTGTAAAGCTTACTACTCCCATCCTAGCCAAGATGAGGAAATGGGTAGCCAAACCTAACCAGAGCCAACACTATCTTTTTGGGGAAGGGCCCCAGAAAAGGCACAGAGTAATAAAGTAAGATAAAGGGTTTACCCCAGCCCTTGTACACCACAATACCAACATGGAGGACAACTCTCACTCCCAGGAACCAGACTTCACACATTTTGGTTACCAAGAACTTAACCAAGTTGCCTCGTTTCTGACTAAAATCCCACTAATGCAAACGTACAACATCCACACTCACCCTTCCTAGCATATGACATAAAACTAAACTGCTAAATGTCTGAAACATGACCTATTCTTCAAGAATTAAAACCTTGGCTCTAATCAGCTCCGGCTGTAACTTCTGCAGGCCCCTTTGCACTCCAGAAGAAATGCACGTCCCTTAAGCAACAAGAATCAACCTTGTCCACTTGAGAGAAATGGTTCTATTTTCAAGCATTTCCCCCATACGAGCTGACCAGTTATTTTCTGCCGCATAGATTTCATCTTCATTTTCAAACTTGTCCAAGAAAAACCAAAGTACGGTGTCCGTGCTTTAATTTGGGGGGGAGGGGGAAGCGAGACGGGAGAAACGACGTATTAAGAGATCTCCCTCAAAGCTGATTTCCAAACCCTAATGACTACATATAGAACCCCTGCAACTCCAAATGTCATTACAAAGAGCGAGCTTAAGAAAGAAAGGGATGGGAGGGGGGACTCTTCCTCCAATGGGGGTGGAAGTGGGGGTGGAGTGGGGGGCGGGGAAGAGTGGGGAGAAGATTCTTAAACTGTAGGAAAGGCAGTTAAACATCCTTCCCAACGGTCCCGGCCCGTCCAACCGTCCTTTAGGCCAACTCGGACTCCGACCATCCGCAAGGTGGGCAAAAAAACAGGGGTGTCGACGCGCACCCAGCTCCAGCCGGGGGTGGGGGGCGGGCGCGGGGGCCAGCGGAGGGCCGGCCGGGCTCTCCTCAGCGAACGTTGGAGCCAACGTTGGAGCCGTTAGGGATGACTTCAGCAGCACCCCACCCCTCACACACACAGCCCCCAGGCCCGAGGCGCTTTAGGCACGGCTCGCAGGGCTGAAGCGGGGCTGCATTTCAGCCTCCGGGGGTTGGGGTGGGGGGGGGGGCGCGGGAAGTGCGCGTTACGGCTTCGCAGGTCTCCTGGTCTGACATGTCCCCCTACCGCACGGCCTCGCCCCCCACCCCACCAGCGCAGCCGAGACCTCCCCGGGGAGCCGGGCGGCCGGGCCAGAAGTCGGGTGTGTGCGCGGCCGGGCGGGCCCCGGACCCTCCGCCGCCGGTCCCGCTCCCCCACCACCCCCAAGTGCCCCCCACACACTTACGCCCCCCACAACACCTCGGCTCCGGGGCCGGCCCCGCGGCTCCTCCCCGCCCCCCGGCAGCGCTGGACGCCCCCTCCTCGAGCCCGGCCCGGGGAACAGCAGGAAGCCCGGAGCCCGGGGGGCAAGGGGGTGCCCCGGCCCGCGGGGTGGGGCGCCCAGGTGAGGGCCGCTCCGGGCCGACGCCGCCACCACACAAAGGACCAGGGGCTCCCGCCGCCATATTGAAAACTTTCCTCCGCGCACGACAACTCGCAAGTCCCCCACCCCCACCCAGCACACACCCCCGCACCCCGGGGGAGGAGGCGAGCCCCGGCCCGCCGAGCAGCGCCGGGCCCGGCGCCCGCCCTCCTCGCCCGCGCCGCCGCCAGCCTCCGGCAGGAAGCACCCCCTCGCCCACCCCGGCCGCCACTCCATCCGGAACCGAACCCGAACCCCCGGCCGGGCCGCACACCCGTCCGCTCGGGCCGCGCGTCGCCCGGGGCCCTCGGGGTGGCACCGCCGAAGCGCCCGCTCTCCCACGCTCCTCATCTCCCACCCTGAAGAAGCCCCGTCCTCCTCCCCCGGCCTCAACTCCGACCCCGGGGCAGCCCCAAACTTGACGCGGCCTCCGGGGCGACCCCCGCTCCCCGCCCCCCGCGCCTCGGGCCTCCCCGGCCCGCGCGTCCTACCTCCCTCCCCCAGCCGCGAGCAGGATCCGGGGTGCCGGCGTGACTCACCGGCGGCGGCCGCACCTTACAGATCCCAGTCTGCTCGGCTATGGGCCGGATCTTGTGGATGAAAGCGAAGGGGTCCGCGAACTCTTCCCAGCTGGGCTCGAAGACCGGGCACTCGGGGGGAGGCAGGAACTCGCCCAGCGGGCCCGGGCCCCCGAGGGGCAGCGCCGGGCGCGGGCCCGGGGGCAGCGCGGTGGCCGGCTCCATCACCGCGGGTCGGGCACGGGCGAGGGCAGGGTGGGCTCCGGAACCGCGGCGGCGGGCTGCGCTGGGTCCGAGACGGGTGCAGACGCGACTCCGGCAACGGCAAGTCCGACTTGTACTAGCAACGGCAGCACCTTGGGCTTTTTCAGCCTTCCTCCGACGACGTCTTGCCGCTAACCCACGCCGTGCGCCTCCGCCGCCACGGCGAGGAAAAAGAGTCCCACCCCCACCCCCACCCACCCCCACCCCGCGCCGAGCTCCCGGCCCCGCCCCCGAATCGGGCGGGGCCCGGGCCTTCGGCCTCGGGATGAAGTTGATCCTTACGGTCCGGTTGAGCTAACATTTATTGACCATTTACTACGTGCCAGAGTCCCTTCCCTCAAGAAGTTAATACTCTGGTGGAGAAGATCGGACACATAAATGGATTATATCAGTCATGTCAGTACACTGTGGTAGGTGCCATGACAGAAGTGTATACACTTAGTAAAACCTGGGGAGGGGCCGAAGGTATTTGGCATAATGGGGAAGGATTTTCTAGTAGGGGGACCGGCTTGAAAGTAAGAACAAAATGGAGGTGAGAAAACACTAGTTATAATGTTAATAATAAGCTAACACTCTTGAGCACTTGCATATCCTGGGCACTGTTCTAAGTGCTTTGCATAATTAATCATTTAATCTACACAACAACCCTTTGAGGCAGGTACTCTTACTTCCATTTTACAAATAAGGACAGTGAGGCACAGGTTGTTTAAGCAATTTGCCCAAATTCACACAGCTAACAAGTGATAGAGACTCTACCTTTTGGAATGAGAGGTGTTCCAGAGAAAAGAGTGGTCCGGGAGGAAAATAATGGCAAGGTTGAGCGTGAGAGAAGCCAAAGACTTTAAAAACAAGCCAGTTGAGAAACTATGGTGCCTAAATTAAGGCAGCCGTGCTATTCTTTCGGAAGAATGCATGCAAATGTAGGAGATAAAATTAGGACGTAGTGATAAATTGGGGAAGGACACTAAGGTATCCAGGATGATTCAGGTGTCTAGGTACATGCCTGAATGGTTGCTGGTGCACGGGCATTGCCAATGCATTTCCCTAGATTATATAAATGAGGAGGTATGAGGAGGGAGATCATGTGTTCACTTCTGGATATGTTGAGTTTGACGTGTCTTCTTCGGTACACTTGGAAATATCCAACAGGCTGAATAGTATAAATCCGAAGGGGAGAGATCAGAAATAGAGATGTAAATCTAGAGTTATTAGCATACGACTGATAGCTATTAATTATCTAATGCTAATCTAATACTGTGTGAAAGCATTGTTGTAAATGCTTTGCGTGTATTTGTGTATTAGCTCATTGAATCTACACAACCATCCCGTTGGGTAGGTACTACTATTACCCCTATTTTGCAGAGCAAGCAATGGAGGCACAGAGAGGTTAAGTAATTTTAAAAGTTAAGAACATTTTTGAGGCATGGGTGGGGTGTGTGTATGTAGGGTGAGTGCCTAGTGTCCTGCCCAGGAAAGGGGAGAGAGGAAATTTAACAAGTAGGACCTCAACACTAAAAAGATCTCTTTCATCCAGAAAGCAGCCAAACCCATGGAAGTATCATTTGGACCAACAGCGTCCTAGCTCTGTTTTCAGATTCACCTAGATGAAAGAAGTCTCTCTTATCCTTAAGGGTTCTTCAAGTTAAAAAGTGGGGAGGAGAGAAGCCTCCTCTTCAACAAACTCTTCCCAGAGATACTTGGCCCCATGTTTTGGGGCCCCATGTTTAAACTGTTTGTTTAAAAAGGGCCTTGCAGAAGGTACTCCTTTTCTTGGCTCTCTAGGGCTTCGGACCTACATAAACCTTTTTTGCTCCCCACTGCAACGGAGACTTAAGCCAAGGGGCAGCTGGCATCCTACTAGAGAAAAAGTCATCAATGTAAGATAGAGATGAGATAAAATTATAATAAAATGTCAATGGTAGAACCTAAGTGGTGGGTGTAGAGGAATTTGCTGCAAAATTTTTTTAACTTTGCTGAATATTTTAAATTCTTCCATAATAAAATGTTGGGGAGAAGAATCATTGCTGTTCTTTGCCATGGGTGTATTTGCTTTTGAGGGTTTTGCTGCAGCTGATTTCCTGTCATGTGCTCTTTCCTGGGAGAACGTTAAGACTATTTTCACACTTAACATTGGCATCCTTCAAGCCGGATAAGTATAACTTTGAGAAAAATTCTAGACTTGTATCAGTAATGACTATTAACTGAGGTGCACAGGAAGAATGAGCCTGGGATAATCTTTCCCAATCCTCAGCCGTGTACTAGAACTCCCTCACGCTCCCAACTCCCAAGCTCTCTCCATTTCCGGTATTGACCCTAAGTGATGAGATTTTGTTGCTCCCAGATCTGGCAGCAGCTGTTTGGCTCCCCGAGGACCCGATGTGACGTTGAGGGAGGGGGCGGTTGCCAGGGTAGTCAGGGGAACCTAGGGACCCAGAGGGCTCTCCGGGAAGGCGACAACTCCCCCCGCCCCGCAGAAGACGCTTCCCTTGCCCTTTATGATGTGTGTTTACATGGGCGGAGGGATCCCTCCCCAGCTGACAGCCACACCGCGGCCGGCTCTTCTTTTTTTAAAGAGCCTAGCCACAGGCAGTGATTGGCCAAGGCCAGGGCCGCATCAGCCTCCGGGGGCGGGGCCGGGGCCGCATTGTCTCGTCTGGGGCTGGCCGGACGCCCCAGAGGCCGGACCTGGGCAACCCCGGCTCGGAGGTCCCGGGGCTGGGTCTCCCGGAGGCCTTGGGAGCGAGGCCTGGGCGGGGTCCGGTTTGGCTTGCTCGGGGAGAGCGGGGTTGGAGCCCAGGCAGCCGGAGCGGAACCAAGCCCCGCTCCGAGTGCCACGTCTCCAGGAACCCCCTCCTTACTCTTGGACAACACTCCGCCCCACCCGGGCCGCCGTCCCCCAAACTACCCCTATTTGTGCTGCCCCAGATCCTTTGGACACATCCTCAGGGGGCTCCCTCCTCATCCGCCCCCTCCGTCCGCAGGCCTCATTCCGCGAGCCCGCCCCGCCCCCGGCCTGCGCCCCAGATCTGCAGCCTTCGCCCCTAGATCCGCCCGCCTGGTGATGAGGCGCTCCCCGCGTTCCTTCCGGTCTCGGCGACGGGACGACCACGCTCCAGGGCTGCGAACTAGGGGAGCGACTTTCTCCCTTCCCCTCCCACCTCCAGCCGCCAGCCCCCCGCGCTCTCCCGGGGGACGGGGCTCCGGGACGGAGGGCCGGCCCGGCTCCCCAGCAGCCTGGGAGGGGGCGGTGGCCCGCGCAGCACGTAGCGCACGTGTAGGGGCCGCTCTCCACCCCCTCCGCAGCCCGCGGCCTCCGACCACTCTCCCGGGCTCCGGGTGTCTGCGGTGCGCCTGCCTTCCGCCCCGAACCCTCAGTGTCTGCGCCCTCCAAACACTGCACCCCTTCTCACACCACCCTCCCCTTCCCAGCCCTGCTGATCCTCTCCTCTCTTTCTCCCTTCCCCCCAATTTCCCCAGTGCACGGGCCTTTCCTCAGACTCTTCACAGTTTGTCTCAGCTCCTCCGAGTCAATGCCATCTTCTCTCTCCCCCACCACTTTTGGTGTCCTGGAATGTTTGGTGTCAGATGTCCCCTGTGGAAACCCACAATCCATGAGATCTCGAGATGAGCTGCAGCCTGTTTGGCCTCCCTGTTTTATTTATTTCGTGTACTCCCACAGCGTCTCGTTACTACTCTCTGTTACTGCAATCATAACTCGGGATTTGTCTTTTTAACACTGCCCTCTTCCCTTACACCCGCCTCTCCTCCGGATTGGAGCCGCTGGAGGGAAGGAGTAATGGTCTCTAGCCCTGGCACCAGGCACGTGGTAGAAACTTCACAAATATTTGTTCAAGGGGAAGGGAAGTGGCCTGGAGTGTCTGTAGCTCCTACCGGCTGAGGATGGAGCTTTGGACAGGACAGGAGAAGCATCTGGTTGCTCAGGTGAAGCAGGAAGAGATCTCACAATAGATCAGTATGTGGGGGATGGGGGAGCCCACATAGTGGGATAAACCCATCTTCCCCCATTCCCTGCCATGCTCCTTTCCCAGGAACCAGCAAACCCTCCTCCTCTGCTAGACTTGTCTCTTGTGTGGGACTTCTGTGTTCCCTATTCTGCCCTACCCCCAGCTGTGGGGACTGTCTTTTCAGATCGGCTCATCCCACGACAAGGGTCTCATCTCTGGGCTTCTGTCCCTGGGAAGTTGGGTCTGGATCCTGGGGAGACACCTGATAACTAAATCCCCATCTTCTCCTCCTTCCCATGTTTCCTTCCTCCCCAGTTCTGGGATCCCTACTCTGCTGACTCAGACCAAGGGGATCCAGGGTTCAGCGCTTTGGTTGACCTGGGTGTGAAGGGTGTGGGGCCCAGGAGCTAGGCCCTTGTCTGGGCCCCGTCCCCAGGGAGCCTCCAACAGACACTGGCAAGTGGGGCAGTTCCCACGGTGTGTGGCCAGCCCTGCCCATGGGGTGGGGAGGGGCAGAGTTACCCACACAGGGCTTCAGGGTGTTTCCTCCCCTTCTGGTTGGACCACTTTAGAGGCCCTAGACTCTTTCTCAGAGCAACCTTGTGCAGAGAAGCTGAGAGGCAGAGGGAAATTCACGTTCCCTGTTCGTCCTGGGGCACCACCACCCCAACTAAGGTCTCTGGACTGGGGCACCCCTCGCAGCATGCCCTATGGCCTTGGATAGTTGGAATGTTTGGAATTCTCTGTGTCCACGATGCAAGTCTTCCAACACAAAGAAAATGGCTTCTACACTAATTATGTCAGAACTTCTGGAAGCACTACCGAATCTCCTACGCTCATTTGAAATTCAGTGTTGACCAAATCCGGTTGAGTGGCCAACACAGGGTCAGACACACTAAACGCTAAATGGTAATTCTTTCTTCTCTCCCCTGGAAGGAAGGGGTGATATATGAACAACCTGAAATACTGTTCTAACATGAATAAGACAGGGTCAGTGGCTGGGGGTCCGTAGTCTCTTAGACGTATCAACACTATGAGGTAGGGGGGTTGCAGTGTCATCGCTTTTCAGATGGAGAAACTGAGACTCGGAAAGGTTAATTAGCCAAAGCCACACAGATAATAACAGCGTTAGGACTAGAATGATGATCCTAAAGCCTTTGATCATCCCCAAACATCAAGGTGACTTCTCTAAAGCTCAGAATCTCACACCCGCTGCCCCTTAACCTGCCAACATGTATCCATTCTCTCCCCTAAGCCTCAGTGGCTTCACACTTCTTGACTGTGTTTATATACCAAGAGTTTCACAAAAGTTTCACAAAACAGTACTGGCCCTCACACAGTGATACACAAACATGCTGATCGAGACCCATGAAGCTGGTTTTATAACCCATGAACGGATTGCGGCCTCAGTTTGAAAAATGCTGCTCTGTAGCTAGTTTTTCCTGCTGAGTGGGCAGCTTTCAAGATGATCTAGACCAAGCAGTGAGTTTTCTCTACTGGTACCCGTATAATCTTACATTTTGGCCACTGCCCCTCCCCCCTCATGTCTTCTGTAAGTCCTCCAGGATATGGACCACATCATATACAAAATCAGTCATCAGCCCGTTTCTCTTCCGTCCGTTTTTCATTGCAATCGATTCATTTTCCTCCTACCCCTGACCACAGCACTTGAACCCCAGGGATCACTTTGTGCCTCATATTTTTAGCACCTTATCCCAGACAGGATCTAGCATGGTCTTTCAGTCTCCCAAGACCTGACTTGGAGCAGTGGCCAAAGACTCAAATGCCTACAGGGGGGCAAGGTAAATGAGGAAAGTCAGCCAGGTAGAGTAGGAAACTGAGAATGCACGTCCGGCTACCAGGGCCGTCACGAGTCAGGCCAGGGTGGCAGCAAGTTGCAATTTTTCAAGAGAGGCCAAAAGTCTAGGTTGTTATACAAGCTCCCTTAATTTTTAATTTTTTTAACGTTTATTCATTTTTTTAATTTTATTTTTTTAATTTACATCCACATTAGTTAGCATATGATGTTTATTCACTTTTTTGAGAGACAGAGACAGAACACAAGCAGGAGAGGGACAGAGAGAGACACACACACACACAGAATCTGAAGCTCCCGGCTCCAGGCTCTGAGCTGTCAGCACAGAGCCCGACGGAGGGCTCGAACCGCGAACCGTGAGATCACGACCTGAGCCAAAGTTGGATGCTTAACCGACTGAGCCACCCAGGTGCCCCAAGTTCCCCTAGTTTCTACATATTCAATCTTCAAACAAATTTTTTTAAAAAAAGTGTGTGAGCCAATCAAATAAGCTTGTGATCAGACCATGTTTTGTGTGGAGCCACCTGCTCTGGAGAGGCTAGGGGGCTGATGCACTTCAGACCTTCAGAAAGAACAATGGTTGCCAAGGGAGCACTAGCTGAGGCACCCAGAGAGAAATGCTGGAATGGAGGTGGGCTCCTGCTGCATCCCTACCCTGTGGGTCAGGTTCAGCCTCCTAGGCTTAAAGGAGAACTCTGACTTCCAGCAAAGTCTGGAGCCCACACCCAGGACATACGATAGCCAGAGGCATAGTGTCATAGATGGCCAACCCATAACTGCAATGTTGATGAGGGACCTGGGGGGTGTCCTTGCTTTTTAACATTTCCTCCCTCCCTCAACTTTTTGCCTCCTCTAAAGCCCTCAGAGAAGCGGAAATCAAATGACAAGCTATGGAAAGGTTCTCAAAGTGCTGTGCATCAGTGTAAGAATCTAAAAGTAAAATTGGGGTGAAGGCTTAGGAATTAAAGTAAGGCGGACCTCCCAGATATGAGGGAAAAGAAGACAGTGCCGTCATGGTTGAAAACGATACTTGTTCCTTATAATAAAAAAGCTAACATTTATTGAATGTTTGCCATGTGCTACGCATTTTTGTGTGGATGATCTCTTAAAATCTTCTTAAGAACCCTTGAGAATAGGCATCATTTTTATCTTCATTTTCTAGATGAATGACTGGGATTCGGAGAGGCTGAGTCACTTAGCCAAGGTCACATAGCCAAGAAGTTTAGCAGAACCAGGTTCTGCCCAGGCTGTCTGAGTCCAGAATCTGTGCTCTTAACCATCACCCACATATTGCCCTCCCCTGTTACACCGCACAGTCCTGGCACTGCGGTGTCCCTGACACCTAGCACAGTGTTTGTTGAAGAAATACATGGTCACTCACCGTTGTCACATAATGCCTGACAATTAGTGAGTTTATAAATACTCGTTGAGCATGTTCTCTGGGCCAATTACTATGCAAAGTGCTGTAGACATAGCGTTGAATAAAACGAGGTCCCCGCCTTTCAAGGACTTATATTCTAGTCTAGTGGATAGAGACAGACAATAAACACATACAGGTAAGATGGTTTCTGGTAGAAATCAATGCTAAGGAAAACAGGATATGTGATGGAGTGATGGGAGGCTGGGTGGGAGGCGTGGTGAGTGGCTACTTTAGGCACAGTGACTGCAGGCAGGGAGAGCATCTGGGCTCACATTTGAATGTTGGGAAGAAGATGGCTCTTGGGACCTCTACAGAGGATAGTTCCAAGAAGAGGAGTACCATATATGGAGACCTGAGTCTGCAAAGAGCTTGAAATGTCCAAGGGATGATGCTCCTCCCCACAAGAAAGCCAATGGGTCGGGGGAGATGAAGTCAAAGAGGCAGGCAAAGGGCTAGATCAGACAGGATCTTGTAGGCCATGGTCAGGAGTTTGGGTTTCATCTTTCAGCCGCAAGTCATTGGAGAATTGTAGGCCAGGGAGGGATAGCATTTGATTCTCAATTTTAAAAGGTCTCTCTCACTGCCATGTGGAGAAGAGATGACAGGAGAATGAGGGCGGAGGTGAGGAACCAATTAGAAGGTGTTTGCAATAGTCCAGGCAGGAGACGACTGTGGCCCAGACTCACGTGGTAGTGGTAGAGATTGTGCGGAAAGGTCATGCTGTGGATGCATTTTGGAGGAAACGGTAACAGGACTGATTAGATTGAACGTAGAGTGTTCAAGGGAGAGAGGCACCGAGGATGGCTTCTAGATTTTTCCCCTGAGTAAATGGGCAAATGGTGGTGCTATTTAGGGAGATGGGGAAAGCTTGTGGAGGAAAAGATTGGGGATATAGGGGGGCGCCTGGGTGGTTCAGGCTGTTAAGTGTCTGACTTCAGCTCAGGTCATGGTCTTACAGTCTGTGGGTTCAAGCCCCGCGTCAGGCTCTGTGCTGACAGCTCAGAGCCTGGAGCCTGCTTGGGATTCTGGGTCTTCCTCTCTCTCTGCCTCTCCCCAACTTGTGCTCTCTCTCAGTAATAAATAAGTAAACTTTAAAAACTTATTTAAAAGAAAGATTGGGGATATATGAAGATCTATGTTTCTGTTTTGACTCTGTTAAAGCTGAAATACCTTTTATTCATCCAAATGGAGATGTTCAATAGTCGAGTAACCTGGAGCTCAGGACAGGAGTCAGGGCTGCAGACAAGATCTGCCCTGGGTCATCAGCGTGTGTGTATATCTATGTATATGCCCACAAGCTTATATATGTAAAAGCCTACAGATATGGAATAATGTATACACACACACACACACTCACACGCACACATATATTGTATATATGAAGATAGTTATACACACACATGCATGTATAATATATAGTACTTAAAACCATGGGACTGGGTATGATCACCCAAGGAGAGCATATAGGAAGAGAGCCAAGGACTGAGTCCTAGGATCCTCCTCCATTTACAGGGTGGGAAGAGGATGAGCCAGGAAAGAAACAGAATGGTCAGTGTGGGCAAGAATGACGTTAGGGAAGAAAGCATTTCAAGGAGGAAGTAGTCAACCATGTCAAAAGTTGCAGAGAGGTTGAGTAAGATGAGAGAAAACGTGGGGCTAAATAATAAAGGCAATGCTCTCAAGGAGTTGTGCTGTGTTGGGGTTCCAGAGGAGTGGGCAGAATTTGGACAGAACATGAATTTAGAGAAGAATTTTGCTTTTTTTTTTTTTTTTTTTTTTTTCCCATTGGGAGATAGTAGAGCTCCCGGTCAAGATGATGGGAATGGTCCAGCAGAGAGAGAGTAGAGGGTAACGCAGAAGAGAAAGAGGGTCATTGCAGGGGTGCAGCACCCTGAGCCGGTGAGGGGGAGTGGGAGTCAGGGCACAACTCCCTGAAGAGGAGAGTGTGGAGTTGAGGTTCAGGGAAGTGGAGGGCATGGTGGAGGGGAGGTTTGATAGTTCCCCATATCTCTTTTCTCTGTTAAAAGATGCTGATGGTGGGGCGCCCGGGTGGCTCAGTCGGTTGGGCGTCCGCCTACGGCTCAGGTCATGATCTCACGGTTTGTGAGTTCGAGCCCCTCGTCGGGCTCTGTGCTGACAACTCGGAGCCTGGAGCCTGCTTCCGATTGTGTGTCTCCCTCTCTCTCTCTGCCCCTCCCCCGCTCAAGCTCTGTCTCTGTCTCTCTCAAAAATAAATAAGCATTAGAACAATTGTTTTTAATTAAAAAAAAAAAAGATGCTGATGGGTGGTCTTTGGAATGAATAATAATAGCTGGCAATAATTAAGCACACGCCGCTCCCCTGTAAGGCCGGCACATGCATCCCTGCGATGGTAGGGGAGTAGGTGGAGAGGACACAAGGGTAACATCACAGAGGGAGCTTAGCTCCAAGCCGGAACACTGGAGAGGCCGCAGGTTGCTCTGCCTGGCCTCACCTTCTCTGTCATTACACCTGAGTGACTGGCGCTCCGCACCCCAACTCCTCTTTTTCTCTCTCTCCTGCCTCTCCCAGAAGTCTGTGGGACTCACGGGGCTGAACAAGGGCAGTACTCTGGCTGTGACTGGTAAATGACACAGGAGGTGCAGAGGAGAACTGAGCTATGGCTGTGGCAGTGAACTCCTTCAGCTGTCACTGTAGAGCCTTTTTAATCAAGGTATGTATCCTTGTATTTTTGTCCTAGAGAAAAGAAGCCCACCTCCTTGACATCAAGTGCTTTGTATCTGAATCACCTAAGTGACTCAAAGTCCTGACTTAAGGAAACCAGGTAAGAAAAGTTCACTCTGTGAAGGCTTCCTACCATGTATAAGTTTTATGTTTATAATTCTTATCAAGAAGCTAAATGGCTAAGGGAGAGAAGGGTATTAACCTCTATCAAAATGCTGCACTGGCAGGATCCAGACAACAGGGAGATTGGAGAATATTATAGCTTCGGGAGCACAGAAATTATCAATTGCAATTTCTTTTCTTTTGTGTACTGACTGTATAAGGGACAGAATCAAGAGCAGGTGACGAGGCATATTAAAACCTTTCCTTTGATCATTTAGAAACAACCAGGGAAATACATTCTCACCGGAGAAAAGGCACTAACAGAGGAAGAGAGCAGTAGACAAGTGCTTTTGAGGCTGAATAAGCCTGAAGTCAAAGCTCAACATTCATGAAAGGATGTTTTTTCATTCTAAGTTAACAGATTCATGTTCTGATCAAGGTATGTGAATGAGATTAAAGGTTGGAATAAATTAAGGATATCCTTTGTTAAAGAGTAATAAAGGCACCACATTGCTTAGTATTTAGCAATACTTTAAGTTCAGTTATTTTATTTATTTTGAGAGAGCGAGCGAGCAGGGGAGGGGCAGAGAGAGAAGGAAAGAGAGACACCCAAGCAGGCTGCACACTGTCAGTGCAGAGCCCAGTGCAGGGCTCGATCGTGATCTGAGCCGAAATCAAGAGTTGGATGCTTAACCGACTGAGGCACCCAGACACCCCAAGTTCAGCTATTTTAATAAACTGACTTTTGCTTAAAAAAGCAAGGGTAGGTGGTGGCCATCTGTTTCCTAAGATAAAGGAGCCTCATCACTGAAGCCCCAGCTGACCTTCATCATTTTGAAAAGGGAAAACTTGGGGAAAGTTGAATCTCCAAACAAACCTATAAAGAGAAAGCAACAAAGGCCACAGGACAGGTGACCTTCCTTCTTTAGGCCAGGGAATAAGGCTATATTCCATCAGGTCCCCAACTCAGATAAGAAGGCAGGCTTTGGAAATAAGTTAACAATGATGAAGAGGAAGGATAGAATATGGGGGATTTTGAGGGGGAAAGCTTCCAGGAGACAAAGGAGAAGTTCTAGGCATGGATGGATGGATGGATGGATGGATGGATGGGGAGAGTCCCCAGCTGCTTTACATGTTGACTTTTTGCTATAGGAACCGTATCCCATCAGACACCATGCGGTGTTCCATCAGGCGCGGCATCATAACCTCAGTGGGCATTGGATTCCTGTGGCTCCTCGTCACTTTGAAAACCCCCAGGGAAACTGAAGATGTTCAAAACGTGATGGCCCTCAAAGGCCAAGTAGCAACCCTTGCTCTCAGTGTGGGAATTGAGGATGTAGGGAGGGAATGGTGTGGACAGGTAGATTCTCAAAGCACCTGCTCCCTTGCACCTGCGAGCAGGAAGCTCCAAAGGGAGTTGGGATATGAACCTGGACCCATCGGTCCATAAAGAAGCTGCTCCCCCAACCCCACTATTTGTTAAGGTAAGGAAGAGAGCAAATAGTGCTCGAGCCCTCATTGCTTTGGCCAGTGGTCAGGCATCCTGAGAATGTGCTGGGCTCACTCTAGGGAGAGTTCCTCTTTCCTGGAAAAGCTTATGAGAATCCTCTAGGGGGCTAAACACTCTTCTTTGTATGAAAGGAGGTACATGTTTTGCTTTTTGTCAATGATCTAGGAGGACAGTTATGGCAAAAGAAAAGATGTGAGACTGCTGGAAGGCTGGCAGAATCATACCTTCCAGTATATTAAGACAATTCAGCAGAGAAGAAAGAGTGAGTTCCAAGGAGGGGAGTGGGGTACCCTGAGGGAAGTAGGGACGTCAAGAGAAGGTAGCTAGGAAGGAAAGAAGAAGGGAGAGGAAAAAAGGCAGGACTGCTCCCAGGAATATTGGGATCTGGCAGACAGTTCAGGAATGAGGAAGAAGGAGGGAAAAGATCATTGTTACAGGAAGGCAGAGTCACCGGATTAGAGAACATGTGGATCAGAAGGGGCCTTAGAGCCATAGTCCAAATCCCTCAGTTTTGTGAATCAGGACCTAAGCTCAGGAGTGAAGGGACTTGCTCGAGGTCACACAGTCAGTGGTGGAACTGGGACAAGAACGTAGGGCTCTTGACTTATGGAGAAGCGCTTTTCCTTTCCCCTAAAGCTGAGCTTTGGGAAGGTGAACTGTAAAACAAAAAGAATTATAGTAACTATAATGTTAGCTAATACTCCTGAGCACTTAAACCATGTGCTACAAAATTCTGGCTCAAAGACGACTCAAAGGGACCCACAGGGACTCAGCATCACCTAGTTTAGTGCTTCTCAGACTTTAATGTGCATTGAAGGTACTTGGTGATACTGTTAAAAGGCAGTTTATCTAGGAACCCAGACTCTGCTTTTCCAATAAGCTTCCAGATAAGATTGATGTTGTTGGACTGAGGACCATATTCTGAGCAGCAATGATCTAAACACCCCCTCTACCAAAAGAGAGCACAGATGGGAACTAGAAGAGGGAAGAAAGGAACAGAGAAGGTCCCAGAGAGCATCCCAACCCTTAACCCTTTGACTACCTTCACTACCAAACCCGACGTACTCTGACAATTGTCCCTATTTTGCCTCTCCTTAGCGTGGCTGACAGTGGGGATCTCCTCAGTGCCACGACCAGATCAAAGCGGCCTCTTGTACACCCTGGTCTCTCTGTTCCGTGCTTCCTCTAAGATCGAGCAGAAACGTCTCACAGTACTGGTTCATCTGGCACATTCTGACCTCACCGGGCTCAGAGAAACCATTGCCCGTATTTCAACCCTCTTCAGCCCACAGATCTTGTCAGGGAAGCTGCTGCTGATTCATGCTCCATCTGATGCCTACCGCACCACGGATGACACGAGGAAGGAGGCCCACCGCGGGGAATTCTACTCCAAGCGGAATAGAGATCATGCCTTCCTCATGAGCTTTGCCGCAAAGCTCTCTGAATACTTCCTGTTACTGGAGGACAATGTCCTTTGTGCCCCCAACTTTATCACCCACATTCATTGGAAGGTGGACACAATGAGGTCCGACCCATGGGTGCTACTGGAGTTCTCTAATATGGGCTTCCTCGGCAAACTCTTCCACAGCAGGGACCTCCCACTCCTGGCTCATTTCCTCCTCCTCTTCTACAAGGAAAAGCCCCTTGACAGACTGATCCCCCACTTCCGTACCCTCTTAGCTCAGAAAAACCCAATCCTCTGCAGACCGTTCCTTTTCTACCACAGGTTCTCCTACTATACCTCCAATGACAGTCAGAAGGCCACGCCAGTCCGGAAAAAGAACCCCTATGGTCCTGACAACCCACCCGCAGCCATTGTCACAGATATGAAGGTTTTTGATGTTCATTTCCCCTGGAAGGCCTACACTCTGGATGAGTCATTCTTCTGGACCCAAAATGTTAGTGCAGGGAACCACCTGACAGTCATTTTGAAGCATCCAGCGAACTTGAGTAGAGTGCAAGTGTTGACAGGCACCATCGTGGATGGAAAGCATGCCCTAGAGAAGGGGCAAGTGGAGCTGGGCTATGACCCCGAGGGAATGCCTCAATACTGTACCAGCTTTGCCTTGCTGGGCCATCTCTTGGAAGGGCAGGTGAATCAGGAGATATTCAAAAGTATGGGGTACGATGTGAGCTGTGTAAGGCTGGTGGTGAAAGCTAATCAGGTTGGTGGTCTCATAATCAGGCATATTTTCCTCTGGGAGGAAAATCCCAAAGATATGGAAGCAGCTCAGAGTTGGAGATAAATCACTAAGGATGTGAAAAATTAAAGTTGTGAAGCTGTTCCATTCCAGCCTGAGTGACATGGGGAGATAGATGTCAGGGAATGAGGGGCAGGGAGAGAAGACTCTATGATGCTTTTGGTGTCACCATGATGTTAAGAGACCTGTTCCTTTTTCTCCCCAAACAAGTAATTCATATCTATATATAGATATAGATATAGATAGATAGATAGATATGAATTTATATATATATATATATATATGAATTTGTATATATATGTAAAACTTTTTATGTTTATTTATTATTTTAAGTAGGCTCTGCACCCAACATGGGGCTTGAACTCATGAGCCTGAGATCAAGAGTTGCATGCTCTACGGACTGAGCTGGCTGGATGCCCTATTATAAGGTGTTTCTTATAGGTTATCTTTTTCTGGGAGCAGATATAGCTTGGCCCAACTTGGGGGACGGCCTTGGTCACTCCCAGAATGTTTAGATTTGGGGGATGCTGAGATGAGCACAGAGTGTTTGTGTGTGTGCGTATAAACACATATATTGACACACAGTCAGAGGTGGGGAGATGTAATGCGGTAGTAGGAGGGTAAATGGGGAAATCATGGGGTGTCCCTGAAACTGACAGCATAAGTAGCCAAGAAAGTGACCCTCGTTAGAAGTCAAATTCTCTGGGGGCGCCTGGGTGACTCAGTCAGTTAAGTGTTGGACTCTTGATGTTGGCTCAGGTCATGATCTCACGATTCGTGAGTTCGAGCCCTGTGTCAGGCTCTGCGTTGATGGTGTGGAGATTGCTTGGGATTCTCTCTTTCCCTCTCTCTCTCTGCCCCTCCCCTCCTCATGCTCTCTCTCTCTCTCTCTCTCTCTCAGAATACAAAAATAAACATTTAAAAAAAGAAGTCAAATTCTCTGAAATTCAGAAAAGCAGTAGATGGACCGATAGCAATAAAACTAAACCCTTAACTCTATCCTTTAAGCTGTTTCATAGTGTCCATGAGTTTCTTCCTTTCCTCACAAACTTGGACATAAATAGTTTGTAACTAAAACTTCACTTTGTCATCAGCAATTCACTCCTTAACTCCCCCACTGGTGTCTACACCCACCAAGCTACTGAAACTCTTCCCTAGTTGCAATGACAAAAATAGTCAAAACCCAGCTGCATTTTTTCAGAGCTCATTCCCCTTAACTCTCTGTAGCAATATACAATACTCACTAGTGTTTCTTCTAGAAACAGCCTTCTTCCTTCTGGGATTCATCCATTTATTGGATATTTGCTGAGTGCGAGGCACACAAAAAAGCCCCTGTGGGGTTAAGTACATGGTCTTTTGGAAGCACAGATCTGCTCCTCCTAAAACATTCTTGGGGGCTTAGGAAAAGCTTCTTGGAAAATACAATATCTAAGCCTAGACCTGCCAGATAATTAGAGAAGATAGCCAGGTAATGTGGGAAGAAGGTCAGGGAGATTTTCCAGTAAAAGAAACAGCATGCTGAGAAGTAGGCAAGAGGTGAGAAAGAACATGGTTCATCTGGGAAAACGCAAATCATTTAGTGGGACAGGAGATGGAGGGCAAGCTGGAGGAGGGATGGGGCAGAAGATAAAGCCACAGGATTGAGAGAGGACCAGCTTAAGAAGGGCCACAGACAATTCAATGGGGGAAAGAACAGTCTTTTCAATAAACGTCTTTTCAATAAATGGTGTTGGAACAACTGAATATCCACATGCAAAAGGATGAATTTGGACTCCTACCTCACACCATATACAAAATTGAATCCAAATTCATAGAAGAAAATAGAAGGTGTAAATCATTGTCACCTTGGATTAGGCAACAGTATATTAAGATATGACACTGAAAGCATCAGAAATCAAAGAATAGATCAATTGGACTTCACCAAAATTAAAAACTTTTGTGCTTCACAGGACACTATCAAGACAGTGACAAGAAAACACACAAAATGGAATATTTGCAAATCATATACCCAATAAGAGACTATTATAAAGTCTTATAAAGTCAGAATATTATAAAGTGTTATACTCAATAATAATAATAAAATAACCCATTAAAGATGGGCAAAGGGTATGAATAGAGATTTCTCCAAAGAGGATGTACAAATGGCCAATAAATACATGAAAAGATGCTCATCGGGGCACCAGGGTGGCTCAGTCAGTTGAGTGTCTGACTTCAGCTCTGGGCGTGATCTCATGGTTTGTGAATTTGAGCCCTGCATGGGGCTCTCTGCTGTCAGTGCAAAGCCCGCTTCAGGTCCTCTGTCTCATCTCTCTTCCCCTCACCTACATTGTCTCTCTCTCTCTCTCTCCCCCTCTCCCTCTCAAAAATAAATAAACATTAAAAAAAGAAAGAAGAAAGAAAGAAAGAAAGAAAGAAAGAAAGAAAGAAAGAAAGAAAGAAAAGATGCTCATCATTAGTCACTAGGGACATGCAAATCAAAACCACAATGAAATACCACTTCACACCCACTATTAAGGCTCTAATTAAAAAAAAAAAAAAGGAAAATAAGTGTTGGTGAGAAATTCGGACCCACATACATTGCCGGTGGGGTTGTGAAATGGTGCAGCCACTTTGAGAAAGTTCCTCAAAATGTTTAACAGATTACCACGTGATCCAGCAATTCCACTCCTAGGTCTATACTCAAGAAAATGAAACATACATCCACACCAACACTTACACATGAATGTTCATAGCAGTCTTATAATAACCAAAAAGTGAGAATAATCTACATGCCCAACAGATGAATAAGCAGAATGTGGTGTAACCATACAAAGGAATATTAGTTGGCCATAAAAAGGAATGGGGAGTATGGGCCTGCTCTGTAGCACACATGAACCATTATGCTGCATGAAAGAAATCGGTCACAAGAGGCCACATATTATATGATTCCATTTATAGGAAATGACCGGACTAAGCAAATCCATAGAAGTAAAAGTGGATTAGCAGCTGGGGGCTGGGGAAAAGGGAAATGGAAAATGACTTCTAATGGGCATGGGGTGTCTTTTTGTGGGCGATGAAAATGTCCTAAAATTAGGGGCACCTGGCTGGCTCATTTGGTGGAGCGAGCGACTCTTGATCTCGAGGTTGTGAGTTCAAGCCCCACACTGGGTGTAGAGATTACTTGAAAATAAAACCTTAAGGAAAAAAAATGTTCTAAAATGGTGGTAATGGTTGCACAACTTGGTGAATATAAAAACTATTGAATTGTGTACTTTAAAAATGAATGTTATGGTATGTGAATTATATCCTAATAAAGCAGTTATTAAAAAAAAAAAAAAGCTGTAGAAGCAAATCAAGGGTTTTAGACTATCCTGATGGCAATAGGGAATCATTGAACAGTTTTAGCCAGGACAGCGAAATGACCTGTTGTGCTTTGGAAAGATCACTATGGATATCTTGAGCAGACTAGTTTGAAGGGAGTCAGGATGAGGTATCCAATTAGAATTAAACAAGAGAATGTATACAAAGTGTCTATCTCAGTACCTGGAGTATAATAGATAATAAATGACACTTCCTGGGGCCCCTGGGTGGCTCAGTTTGTTGAGTGTCCAGCTCTTGGTTTTGACGTGGATCATGATCCCAGGGTCATGGGATTGAGCGCTGTGTTGGGCTCTGTGCTGACAGTGCGGAGCCTGCTTGGGATTCTCTCTCTCCCTCTCCCTCTGTCCCTTCCCTGCTCTTGTGCATACTTTCTCTCTCTCTCTCTCTCTTTCTCTCGCTAGCTCGCTCAAAATAAATAAACATAAATAAAATAAAATAAAATAAAATAAAATAAAATAAAATAAAATAGAATAAAATGACACTTCCCACTTCCCTTATCTTTCTCCCTTCTTCCCTTCTCTTCCCCACCTTTCTTCCATAAATTCTACACCAAATCTATATTTCCACATGCCTCTCTGACTAATGATCTCTGTCATTGACACTGTTTCCTCCATCCATCCCTAAACATGGGACTATTCCAAGGCCCTTTACTCTTTTTTTTTTTTATGTTTATTTTTTGAGAGAGAAAGAAAGGGAGGGACAGAGAGTGTGAGCAGAGGAGAGGCAGAGAGGGAAAGAGAGAATCCCAAGCAGGTTCCATGCTGTCAGCACAGAGCCCAACGTAGGGCTGGATCTCATGAACTGTGAGATCATGACCTGAGCCGAAATTAAGAGTTGGATGCTTAACCGACTGAGCCACCCAGACACCCCAAAGTGCTTTACTTGTATGCATCTATGCCTTCTTCCTTCAATTGGTCCATCACTCAGAGTCACCTGAATGAACTTTCAGGTACTACCTAAGTCAGCAGCATCCTCTGAGGTCTCCAATCTGAGCCTCAGTGTCTTCTCTCCAGCTGATGATGGACACCCTCTACGTAGCTCTTCCATGGTCATCTCAAGCTCAACGTGTCTAAAACCAAATTCTTAAGCTTGTACACCCCTCCAGACATGTCTATTTCTGGCCATAGTTACCTTACACACATAAACTCAAAATCTTAAAACAGTGCTTTAAAACAGTGGTCTATAAGCCACTTGTATCAGAATCACCTGGATCATCAGGGAAATGCAAATCAAAACCAAGATGAGATACCACCTCACACCCATCAGAATGGCTAAAATTAACAACACAAGAGACGACAGGTTTGGTGAGGATGTGGAGAAAGGGGAAGCCTCTTGTACTGTTCACGGGAATGCGAACTGGGGCAGCCATTCCGGAAAACACTATGGAAGCTCTTCAAAAGGTTCAAAATAGAACTACCCTATGATACAGCAATTGCACTACTGGGTATTTACCCAAAGGACACAAAAATACAGATTTGAAAGGGTACATGCACCCCGATGTTTATAGCAGCACTATCGACAATAGCCAAACTATGGAAAGAGCCCAAGTGTCCATCGACTGATGAATGGAAAAAGAAGATGTGGTACAGGGATGCCTGGGTGGCTCAGTTGCTTAAGCGTCCAACTTCAGCTCAGGTCATGATCTCCCAGTTCGTGAGTTCAAGCCCCATGTCAGGGTCTGTGCTGATGGCTCAGAGCCTAGAGCCCGCTTTGGATTCTGTGTCTCCCTCTCTCTGACTCTCCCCACTCATGCTCTGTCTCTCTCTCTCTCTCTCTCTCTCTCTCTGAAAAATAAATAAACATTAAAAAATAAAAAAAAAGAAGATGTGGTACCTGTTAACAATGGAGTATTACTCAGCCATCAAAAAAGAATGAAATCTTGCCATTTGCAGTGACATGGATGGAGCTAGAATGTATTATGCTAAGTGAAATAAGTCAAGAGAAAGACAAATACCATATGATTTCATTCATATGTGGAATTTAGGAAACAAAACAGATGAACATATGGGAAGGAAGAAAAAAAAAAAAAGAGGAAACAAACCATAAGAGAGACTCTTCGAGAACAGAGTTGATGGAGGGAGGTGGGTGGGAGATGGGATAAATGAGTGATAGGTATTAAAGTGCTTCAACCTCGGGGGCCGGGGTGGCTCAGTCGGTTAAGTGTCTGACTTCAGCTCAGGTCACGATCTCACAGTTCGTGAGTTTGAGCCCGTGTCAGGCTCTGTGCTGACAGCTCAGAGAGTGGAGCCTGCTTTGGATTCCATGTCTCCCTCTCTCTCTCTCTCTGCTTCTCCCCGCCCCCTCTCACTGTCTCTCAAAAATAAATAAACATTAAAAAAAATTTAAAAACAAACTGTTTCAACCTTTATGATTTTCTATTTTCATATCCATCCCATTGCCTACCTATCATTTAGGCTCGTGTTCAAATTTCTCTACAGTGAACTCCACAAACCAAGGAGCATTATAGGTCAGGCCCTAGCACCAGGGATAAAAGGTAAGAGTCTGTATGCTCCGGCTCTCGGTCTAGTGTGCGAGACAACTAAAACACCAAATTAAGGGGACACGGAGGAGGGAGGGAATGATTGTGTCTGGAGCCATTAGGGACAGTTTCACAGAGGAGATGACAAATAGATGAGCTATTTCTCAGGCAAGGAATGGAGGGAAGTGTATGCCAGGCAGAAAGACGTAAGTTAATCATTCAAGCAAGGGGACTGAGATCTCATCAGGGTACCCTCTCCTCGGACAGTGGCTGGTCACTGGGGCCCTGAGGTAACACTGATGGGGAAAGTAGGCCTGGTGTAGGAACCCGGTAGCAAAAGTGTTGTCATAACTGTCAATGGACCCTCAGCCTCTGTATCTGGGAGACGGTGGAAAGCAGGAAGTCCTGTGGCCTGTGGGCCTGCGTCCCCATGTTAAGGGCCACTTAGCTCTACCGGATGGGTGCTTTGTAGGAATGTGGACCCCGTGTTGTCAGATCTGGAGATTTTTCAGAAGAAGCTGGAAACCCCAATTTTTTCGTGTTAGACCTCTCAAGTTTATTTTTACATTTTTAGAGTTTTCCAAAGTATACACAACAAGGGGCTCGAACTCCTGACCCTCAGATCACGAGTTGCACGCTCTGCTGACTAAGCCAGCCAGACACCCCTTGACCTCTCAATTTTCTTAATGCTGGGAATTTAAAATATATAAAAACACAATTTTGGAACACAACGGCAACTACTCTGTTCTGGGGAGGCTTTCCCAGGTGACCAGTGTTAGCTCAGGTTCCAGCACCCTTGTTGAGGTTATGGCTTCCTTTCAGGAACAATAGTCACCCAGATAGAGTCTGAGGACACACCCTCATCTCCACCAGTAGCGCAAAGCATCTTTGAGCATGGATTAGTCTGCGGATGGCCGAAGGGATCAATTGTTCCATTTCTTACCTCCACTCTCAGAGACTGACATCTTCCTGATATTGACTAGGCCATCCTATTTGGGGCTTAATGTCCTCCTAAAGAACCACATCATTTAGGATAAGCCATCAAATGATTTACAGTGGATGCTAGAATTCAAAAGGAAGCCCTGTCACTATGGATTAGGGTACCCAAAGGTTGAGGAGCCCAAAGAGATCACTAAGGTTTAGGATTCGGGGTGTAACTCAAGCCAGGTCCTGGGGGGATGTGCCTGAACTAGCCGAGGAGGGCAAGGTGAGCCCCGGTCGCAGATAGCAAAGTGGGCTTGCCATGTCGCCAAGACTGGCCTCTTTCCCAGTGTTGGGTTATGGGGTCTTACCTTGAACCGGCTGAGTGGTGAAGGTAGATGATGAGTCATTATGGGGTTGGCAGATGAAACGCAGTTAGGAAAGAAAGAAACCCAGATCACTGGAGAGTGATCACAGGGGCTCTGGTGATGAGTACTGAGAATGACAGGCTTTCTCAGGCCAAGGGTTGGAGCGGGGTGGGGCTCGTGGCTGCCATGTGTCTCACTGAGCCTTGTTGACCTACCTTCCCCATGACCTCCTTCTCTGGAACATTCTTCGTCTCTTAAAGTGGATGCTCTCCTCCCTGTCTGGAGTGAGGGTTAAGGCAGGAGAAGCCCAGAAAATCACTGTTTGATCAAAGTTGTCTTAATTTTCTGGGGAAGTGAACTCTATAAGGAGACTGGCCTTGGCTATGAGAAAGCAAGCTGCTTCTCTGAGCCCAGATTCTGCTCTTGCCCTCTCCAACTCCTCGCTAGGGCTTTTGGGGATCAGTGGGATGCAGAGCATTAGGTCAGATTTCTGGTTCACCCAAGGAGGGCCCAATGCCTTCCTAAGACCTTCCCTCCAAATCTTCTTTCCATGTCCTGCTAACCTTACTCTGGCCCCTCACAAGCCAGACACCCTTTCACAAAAAGCTCAAGGAATTGGAATTTTGCTTGAGAGAAAGATGACAAGTGGCATTCTTTTTTTTTTTTTTCCTTTAAAAAATGTTTTTTAAAGCATGTCTACACCCAACGTGGGGCTCAAACTCACAACCCGGTGATCAAGAGTCCCATCCTCGGGGCGCCTGGGTGGCGCAGTCGGTTAAGCGTCCCACTTCAGCCAGGTCAGGATCTCGCGGTCCGGGAGTTCGAGCCCCGCGTCAGGCTCTGGGCTGATGGCTCAGAGCCTGGAGCCTGTTTCCGATTCTGTGTCTCCCTCTCTCTCTGCCCCTCCCCCATTCATGCTCTGTCTCTCTCTGTCCCAAAAATAAATAAAAAACGTTGAAAAAAAAATTAAAAAAAAAAAAAAAAAAAGAGTCCCATCCTCTACTGACTGAGCCAGCCAGGCGCCCTGAGGGGTGACATTCTTAAGGAAAGGAAATACCGCTTTCAGAGGATGTTTTGGAGCGTTGAAAACAGCAAGGGGGCTTTTAAAAAAGGAGGTCTTACGGTGAGTGGTTACAAGTTGGCTTTCCCCGAAGTCAGCCTAACAGGGTCCAGAGCTCAGCGGTCTTACTGGCGGAACAACTTCGGGAAGTTACTTTAACTTCCAGACCTCAGTCTTCTCATCAGGTAAAAGAGGGGTAAGAAAGAGCAGAGCTGGGAGAATCAAGAGAAGTACGTGAAACCCTCAGAATACTGCCGGTAGTTGGTAAGCACTGGATACATGTTAGGCATCGCTAGAATTACCCAAAGAAAAAGGAGAAAAGATGCTACAGTTCCCATCAAGTGTGCCTTGGCTCCCGGGTGCCCGCAGACTCCCCGCCCAGTCTGGAATCCCTCCCTCCTCTTCAGCCTGGCTAACCCCAGCCTCTTCGGCAAGATCCAGCTCAGCGGCCCTTTCAAAGAGCTCCCAGGGCAACTTGAGTTGGATTTGTCTGGACAGTGAGTTCCTGCTTAACCTCCAAATCCATTGCCCAGACTCTGTGGGTGTTTGTTGAGTGAGTGAATAATCCCTTGCTTTTCAAAGCCACTTTATTTAGTTGGTAAAGCTCATAGGAAGGAATAGTTATCTGACTTAACCTTCAGAGGCAGGAGCAGGGGCGATCTCCGTTTTCCAGATTAAAATATATAAATATAAATGAGACAGATCACCTGGAGTCTGCAGGGGTCCCACGGGATTGCCGCAACCTAGACCCCGGTTGGGGCCCCTGGGATAGGAGTGCAGCTAAAGGTGGGGGTGTTGGGGTAGGGGTTAGGGGAGAGGGTTCCCACCAGCCTCCCCTCCGCCGGAAGGAGAAAGCTGCCCAGAAACTTCCCGGAGGTAGGTCACCACCGCGCTGCCTGCAGCGACCAGCCCTTCCCCTGATGGCGATTCCCGTCGGTCCCAGCCCTCTCAGCCCACAGCGTCCGTGGCACTTAAGCCCCCCACCCGCGACCCCAGCAGGTGCCGGCCCCGCCCTCCCCGGGATCGGGAACACCGAGCAAGGCGGGGTCCTCCCTTCTCCGGACCTGGGGCACGCTGCGGGGCTGCGGGTGCGGAGGGGGCACGAGCCCCGTCCCCCAGCCTCTCCCGGACTCCCCTCGGGTCAGTCCACGCTGTCTCCCTCGCTGACCTCTTTTCCTCCCTTTACGCCTGCCGCGTCCTCCTTAATTGCCTTTTAGGGGAACGGCGTTGGTCTCTTGGTAGCCGGATTCCTATTACCAAGCCCCACCGGCCAGGCGCGACAGCAGATGGTGAGACTGGGGAGCCTGGACACCCATCACTCCGGGAGGGTTGGGGAGGAGCCCGCGAGCCCGCGATGAGACCCCTGCCCCCCCACCCCACCCCCAGCTCCAGGACTCAGCAGCAACCCTTCTTCTGCCAGGATTCTCATTCATCCAAACCTTTATTAAGCTCCCACTGAGTGCTAAGCACCCGAGATGAGGGGGGCTGCAAGTCTCACATTCTCCATGAAGCCTTTGAGGCTCTCCCTGGGAAGAAGTCAACTGTTTACCAGGTTACTGCGGTTCAGTGGAAAGGCTTGAGGTCACCCAAACGTGGGCTTCGGGGGCCTCCGCCCAGCGGAGAGATCTTAAATGCTATTGGCCACTCTGAGCAGATAATGGACATTCAAGAGCCCATCAGCTTACCTCTCCCTTCGCCAGAGGAGCCGGGGGTGCCTAACACTCACCCTTAGCCAAGGTCCCTCTTCCCTACCCCCTCATCCTCCATAAAGGACCACTGGCTGTGACTCACTCCCAAGGGCCAGCTCCTTTGAAACTGTGAAGTTGCTCCCCACTGACACATCCCCCAGGGCGCAATCAGCCCTACCACAGAGTCTGAGCTCCTCCCCTTCCCTGGGGAGACTCAGACGGGCCCGGGCAGGTAGGGCATTTCCATTGTGTTGCCGGCCCAGCCCCAGGTGGGTGGGGAGGGGCAGACTTTCCCACCGGGACACCTCAGGGCATGATTCTTCCCCTTCTGGTTGGGCTACTTTAGAAGTCCTGGACATCCAGGGAGCAATTTTAGATGTTATCACCATGGGGGCTACCCGACAAGACTGACGCCCAGGTTCCCTGCCCCCTCCCAGAGGCATCATCCCCTCCCCACTGGTCCACTTGGGCACTGGTGGTATCTACCTGGTCGCGGAAGGAGAAAGGCGTGGGGCAGATCTGTGAACTCAGACACTTGACCTCTGCGATCCCAAGTGTTCTTATCTGTAGACGAAGGTGTTGCCCTCACAGGGTTGCAAGTGGGAGTGGTGCGTGAGGGCTCAGAATTTTCAGGCAAGGAGTGCATCGTGTTGGGTCACGGCAACACCTTTTGCAGTCCTCCAGGGGCTTCCCTGCAGCTCGTGGGGTCACACGCTGCCTACAACAGCCTCACTGATCTCATCTCCCTCCACCCCGGGCACTCAGCCAACGCTGTTCCTGCGGTTCTTTCTATGGTCCGTGCTAGACCCGGGGGCTTCCCCGTGGACTGTTTCCTGGCCTGGACCTCCTCCATCTGGCGAACTCTGCTTGTCCTCAGCTTTGGTGAGGTGTCCTCAGGGGAGCCTCCCTTGCCCACCCACAAAAGGCCAGGCCTCCTGCCACGTGCTCTCTTTGCACACCTCTAGCTGGAGCTGTGTAACAACAGTTGCCCCCTCCGAGAGTATGTGGTGCCTCACAGCCCTGCTCGCCGTTTGTTGCCCACTGTGTCCCAAGGCTTCATGGTACACGGTAGGCGTTTTATTTTCCGTTGAACGCTTCTAAAGAGTTTTCTGTTTAATGTTTTATTTATTTTTGAGAGACAGCGCATGAGTGGGGGAGGGGCAGAGAGCGAGGGAGACACAGAATCAGAAGCAGGCTCCAGGCTCTGAGCTGTCCGCACAGAGCCCGACGCGGGGCTCGAACCCACGAGCCGTGAGATCGTGACCCGAGCCGAAGGCGGCCGCTTAACTGACTGAGCCACCCAGGCGCCCCCAAAAGAAAAATTCTAGAATCTGAGGCAGCTTTGTGTCCAGTGTCAGCTCTCAGCCTGAAGTCTGCGGCAGTCGCCCCGCCTCCCCAGACAGCCGCCCCGCACCTGCTCCGTCTACCAGCAGGATGGGAGGGCTGGTCGGACTTGCCCTCCTCACTCCTCCTCATCAAAAACGTAAAATTCCGGTCACTTCCGTCTTCCCTCTTCGCTCCCTTTCCTGACCCCAGCAGAACTTGCCCTGTTCACTCTGTCACCTCAGTTCCAGGTTTGGGCCTGCTCCGTGGAGTATTAGGTTCACCCGTCAGCAAGCCTCCTGACTGCCCCCCTCCCTCTTTTCCAACGGAGGAGCGGGGCCTCTCCCAGCAAACGGGCTTGGGCCCCAGCTGTGCCCTGTCCTAGCGGTTAGACCTGGGACAAATCCATTTTGGTAACTAGTGTCCTCATCTGCAAAACAGGGATGCTACTTCACAAAATGGTTGGAATTATGAGGTGCGTAAATTACGATCTATGTGTCTGACACTGTGCTGGCCAAGCACTTCACCTGCCTTCTTCTGTACAGCTCAGTGTGATAGAATCCATTGACCTTATCTTGGGTTTGAGGTCACTGAAGCCCAGAGAAGTTAAGTGCATGGCTTGTTCACTAAGTTCGTGAGATCCCTCCAGATCTCCAGAGCTTTCCTGACTGTGTGCTCTGTTAAGGTCAGGGGGCAGAGCAGGTGCTCAGTAGGTTTTAGAGTTTTGTTTTGAAGTAGGCTCTGTGCCAGCACGGAGCCCAGTGCGGGGCTTGAACTCATGAACGCTGAGACCAAGTCCTGAGCTGCAATCAAGAGTCAGGTGCTGAACCGACGGAGCCACCCAGATGCTCCAGTTTAGGTCATTTCAATTCAAGTTCCACAGGTTATTGAAGGCCCCCGGGTGGTTTATCTGCTAAGGCTGAGAGCTTCTGCAAATCTGTGCTAATGTTTGAGGCAGGGACATAGAAAAAAGGTAGTCTTTTTCTCCCTCCCTTGAGGAAAGAACCCCCACCTCTTGGCCGGTGTCACTATGTTGGTAGTAAGAGGGAGGATGGGGATAAGAAGCAGTTACAAAGTGTTCAAAGGGGGTGACAGGAACTTAAAAGTCAAATTCCTTAACCTCAGGAAGTTCGTAACATGTTTTCCATTTGTTTAAAGCTATATTCCGTTTAGACCCGTGCAGGTCACATTGAGGAACGATTTTTCTTAAAAGTGCCCACCGATGGCTCTATTGTAATATTTCTGCAAAAGTCCAGGACCCCTTGAGCAGTGGCTCTCAACTCTGGCTGCACATTTGGGTCACCTAGGGAGATTTCCAGAAAAATACCAGAGCTTGGACCCGAGACCAATTAGTCAGAAGTGCCAGGGTAGAGCCCTGGCGTCAGTGTTTGTTAAAGTTCCCCCAGGTGATTCTACTGTGCCCCCTGCCCTGGGAACAGTTCCTCTGACAGCCTGGCCTTGAAGCAGCAACACCTGGGAACTTCTTAGAATTGCAAATTCTCGGGCCCCACCCTGGACCTACTGAATCAGAAACTTGAGAGTGGTGGTCAGTGACCAGCAAATCCTGTTGACAAGCCTTCCAGGGAACACTGATCCAGGCTAAAGGACTCTGATGAAGGCACAAAGGTTTTGTTTTGTTTTGTTTAAAAAAATGTTTTTAATGATTATTTATTTTGAGAAGGAGAGAGTGAGAGAGAGAGAAAGAGAGAGAGAGAGAGAGGCGTGAGCAGGGGAGGGGCAAGGATGGAGAGGGAATCCCCGAGCAGGCTCCTCAGGGCTCAAACCCGCAAACTGCAAGATCCTGACCTGGGCCAAAATCGAGTCAGTCGGGATGCTTAACCGACTGAGCCCCTCGGGCGCCCCTGGAAGGCACAGCATTTTCAAGCTGACAACAATCAGAAAGTCCATCTTATCTGAGCTTGCCCTTGGTATCCGGGGAAAGGGAAGCAGAGCCACACAGCTTCCCTAACCTCAGCCCTCAAGTTCCGGGCAGAGTCCGGTCTAGAAGCTGGGCTTTGTCTTTTCGTCTCTAGTCTGTCCTCTCTTGGGCCGCCTTGGAGTAGAAGGTCTGCAAAGACCAAAGACAGCCGCAACCCTCCCATCCCTGTACATGTAGGTCAGTCTTCCCACCAAAAGGGAGACTTCATTTCCCTTTGGTATTCGTTTGCCGGGCTGTTGTAACAAAATACCACAAACTGGGTGCTTAAGGCAACAGAAATTTATGGTCTCTGGAGGCAGTCAGGTTCTGGAGGTGACAAGTCTGAGACGAAGGCGTTGTAAGGGCCATATTTCCTGAGACCACTGGGGCAGTCTCTGTTCCAGGCCTCTCTCCTAGTCTGATAGTTGTGACAGCATTAATGCCACAGTCTCCACGCGGCATTCTCCATGTATATGCCTAAATCTCTCCCCCCCCACCTTTTTTTAAATGTTTATTTTTGAGAGTGTGAGCAGAGGAGGTGCAGAGAGAGGGAGACACAGAATCGGAAGCAGGCTCCAGGCTCTGAGACATCAGCACAGAGCCCGATGCAGGGCTCGAACTCACAGACTGTGAGATCATGACCTGAGCCGAAATCGGACGCTCAACCCACTGAGCCACCCCGGTGCCCCTAAATCTCTCCCTTTTTAAGGACACCAATCATATCGGATTAGGAGTCCACCCTACTTCAAGTAGGACCTTCCAGTTGAGGGCACGTTCTTAGCAAACGAAGATTAGAACTTCACCATATGATTCTGAATGGGTCGGGGCCACATTTCAACCCAGAACACCTCCCACTGAACCTGGACCTGAGGGAGTCCTCGGAGCTTCTATCTTCACACTCTGAAGCATCGAGTTCTCATGGCCTGGAAGCTGGCTACTATGTAGAGAAATCTGACTTGACTGCTGGATGAGACTTACAAGAGAGAAAGGGAGGCCCAGGCCAACCCTGCCATCCCAGTCACCTCGGCTAAGGCATCGGCTGTGTGAGTGAGGCCATTTGGGGATCTTGGGTAGCCTGAGCGAACCTCCCATAGCAAGGGTGAGCCACCAGCACCAAGCTCTGTCCAAATTACAGAATAGTCAACGAATAAATGGTGGTTGTTTTAAGCCACTAAATTTTGGGGTGGCTTATTTAAAAAAATTTTTTTTAATGTTTATTTTTGAGAGAGACAGAGTGTGAGCAGGGGAGGGGCAGAGAGAGAGGGGGACACAGAATCTGAAACAGGTTCCAGGCTCTGCGCTGTCAGCACAGAGCCCGACGCGGGGCTCGAACCCACGGACCGCGAGATCATGACCTGAGCCGAAGTCGGATGCCTAACCGAATGAGCCACCCAGGCGCCCCTGGGGTGGCTTATTTAAATTTTTTTTTAATGTTTATTTATTTTTGAGAGAGACAGAGACAGGATGGGAGTGGGTCAGGGAGGGAGACACAGAATCCGAAGCAGGCTCCAGGCTCCGAGCCGTCAGCACAGAGCCCGACGCGGGGCTCGAACCCACGAGCTGTGAGATCTTGACCTGAGCCGAAGTCGGACGCTCAACTGACTGACCCACCCAGGCGCCCCTGGGGTGGCTTATTTTAGATGGAAAGAGATAACTGCCATGAGGCTCCAATACCACATGGCCTTCATAATTAATACTCAATTCTTCCTGTTGGAAGGCCTTCTGCCAGAGCCAGTGCCTGCGTATCACTCAGATAAAATATTTGGGTCTCACTGCTGGCTGAGTGGCTGGGAATTAGGACAAAGTTCTGCTTGTATATAATGAATGGCACCCTCTGACCTACCTAGAAGCTTCTGAGAGCACGAGTGAGACGCTGAGGCCCTGGCTGCGAGCAGGCGGGAGCAGGGGAGAGGGCGGAGAGGTACTGAGGGGTGCTTTGTGTAGGTGGGCCTACAGCCAGAGCTTGGACGCACAGAGCCAATTGTGTGGCCTCCAAAACACTGGGACTTGGGGAGAGGAAAAACGCAAGTAGTGAGAGGCCTTGGCTGAAGGGAAAATTGGAATAATTAACCACTGAGAACAAGTATCTTCAAAAGAGCTTCATTTGGGGGGAAGGAAGGGCATCAGGGAAGACAAAGAAGTGATCACTTAGAATAGGAACAGAGGAGTATTATATGGAGAACAGTGATGGAAGGCAAGGTGCTCAGACCAATACAGAAAGTTCCCGACTTCCCCCTACGGTGGGTTGTGCTCGCCACCACACTTGACAGTAGTGAACAGCAAAGCACACTTGCCGTGTCCCAGGCACCATTCTAAGCAGCGTGTATTCAATCCTCACGGCAACCCTAGGAGGCAGGTTCTGTCGTCTTAGTCTCATTCCATGGATGAGGAAACCGAGGCCCAGGAGCATGAGGAAGGCCACACAGTGATTAAGTAGCAAAGCTGGGATTCAAATCCAGGCCTTCTGGTTTGAGCATCTGTGTTCTTCACCATGAGTGGAGCTGCTCTGTGCTTTTTAAAGGCAGCTGAGTGGATTTGCACACTGCTTCTCATGCCTCTGCAGAGTCTTAAATATAGCAATTAGAGATCACTTGGGCTTTGGGCTTGTGAGACCCGCTCCAAGCGGCCCGTCCCCCATTGGGGATGGGGGGGACTATTCCCCGGTAAGCTGCTCGCTAGGATAAGGTGACCAAATGGGCCCAGTGCTTCTCCCCTAGTTGCTGCTGCATGAAATCCTGTGTGGGCCTTGCCTGCTGACTTTCTGATGCGATAGTCTAAAAGCAGCCCCTCCCAGGGCAGGCAAGCCACAACCTTCCGAGGAGCCTGCCCGGGGCAGGGAGCCTGCTCAGACTTGATGGGAAGAAGCAGACTCTAGATCAGCAAGAAAGACTGTGCATGGGGGGTGCCTACACCTTGGACAACCCCATCCCTGGATTTCTTCCTCGCCGCCTAAGTTCTGTGTCCTTGTGCATAGAGACACGGAAGTATCCTTAACTGGACATCTGGTCCGCGTCCCTCCACTTACAGACAAGGAGTGTCCAGAGGGGAGAATTACTTGACAAGGTCTCCACCCCTTCTCCGAGAGGTGGGTGATCTGTCTTCCCAGCCTGCTCCACTTTCTTCTCGAGGGCTGCGGTGAGGAGGGGAGAGGAAGCACCTACTCTCTGCAGGCTCCCCCTTCCTTCCTGTCAATGAGGGAATCCGATGCTGCTACCTCAGCTGAGTCCTGCCAGGTCTTTCTGAGCAGGTGTTTGAGTCCGTGGCGGAGCAAGCATCCAGAGCGCCCAGGCTGCTCCTCGGGGCGGGGTCAGAATGCCCCAGGAGGTGGCAAAAGCAGTCTCTATTGAGGCGTGGGCCCAGAGCTCCGTCACCAGTTTCGTTTCCAACTTTGTTCCTTCTCTCCAGTAAGAACGAGCCAGCCTTATTGTGAAGTGGGAAATAGGCAGTCAGGCGTATGGTCAATTAGCAGCATTTATAACCATCCCTTGAACCTTAACTCCCGGACTTTAAAAAAAAAAAAAAAAAACCAAATTATTATTTTTGAAAGTGAGAGCAGGGGAGGGGCAGAGAGAGAAAGGAGAGAGAGAATCCCAAGCAGGCTCCGCGCTGCCAGTGCAGAACCGGACATGGGGCTCAATCTCACGAACTGTGAGATCATGACCTAGTTGCAATCGAGAGTCGGACGCTTAACCAGCTGAGCCATCCAGGCGCTCCGTGAACCCTAATTCCCAGACTTCCGAGGTCTTAGGTGATCATCGTCTTTCTCTGCCCACCCTACCCCCCCCCCCCCCGGCTCCCATTTTCCCAACACGGGAGTCCTTCAACCTAACTCAGGACCCAAATACACATCAGGGGCTAGCACTATGTGAAGTGTGACTAAAGCACAGACCTTGCCCTCAAAGGCTCAGGCACAAGAGTCCTTTCTTGTCACTCTTTACAGGGACCTCTTGTTGGGGTCAGGAGGTAGCTGTTCTGTGAAGACAGGGCCTGCCTGCTCCCGTTGAGTTTTCACCTGTTTCCCGCCACTCTGCCCTGAACTGTCAGCCCTGGCATTAGAAAAAGAAAGCTAGCTGTAGTAGTTCTGATATCATGCTGTGCCCTCTGCCTCGTTCCTTCCTGGTCTGCCTGGCCACCCCACTGAGACGCTCTACCTAGTTTCCAGGCTCTATGCCCATTTCTACTCATCTTTGCCACATTATGCTGTGATCTGTGCACATCTCTTCTTCCTGTTTCTTTCCTTCTAAGCTTAGACTCAGGTGGCAGTAGGTTCCGGGCCCTGTGTGCCAGGACCCCTTGGTAGTGGCCGTGTTGAGGGGTCTAGGGCCCTGAGGGTTCAGAGGGGGTGGGGCAATGTCTGCGGCTGGACGAACTGGCCATTTGCAGATTCACAGGGCCCTCAAGGACGCCTGGTGGATTCAGATGCCTCTTCCCACTCCCCCAGAAGATCGAAAGCCTTGAATAGTGTCTACCTCCTTTCCTGCCGTTCATGTGAATGAATCAAAGGTGAATTCTTGTACTTTAAGTAAAAAAAAGAGAAGCCAGGCATCCTGACCTCCCACCTACAGGTGTAGCCGCACAAGTGGCCATCTGCCCGGTTACTGCTGACACTATGGCTGAGGACTAAAACACAGCCTGCACCCTTGCCTTCTGCGACTGTCCTCTCCCCTGGGCTGGGGAGTCTCTTCCCCCGTGGGCTGCAGCACTCTGAGGGGTCTTTCTGTACTCTCTGTCCTTCTGTACTCTCCACTGGTGACCTCACGCCCTGACCCTCAAATCCTGACTTCCTGGGTTTCAGAGCATCTGGCCAGCCCCCAGGCAACTTCAGCTCAACATCTGTTAGAGGCTGAATTGTGCCCCCACAAAATTCATGTGCTGAAATACCTCCCAGTGGTACTGTATTTGGAGATAGGATTTTTTTAAAATTTTTTTTTTCAACGTTTATTTATTTTTGGGACAGAGAGAGACAGAGCATGAACGGGGGAGGGGCAGAGAGAGAGGGAGACACGGAATCGGAAACAGGCTCCAGGCTCTGAGCCATCAGCCCAGAGCCTGACGCGGGGCTCGAACTCACGGACCGCGAGATCGTGACCTGGCTGAAGTCGGACGCTTAACCGACTGCGCCACCCAGGCGCCCCGAGATAGGATTTTTTTTAAAAATGTTTATTTTTGAGAGAGACAGAGTGCAAGTTGTGGAGGGACAGAGAGAAAGGGAGACATGGAATCCGAAGCTAGTTCCAGAGCTCCAAGCTGTCAGCACGGAGCCCGATGTGGGGTTCAAATCGCAAGATCCACAACCTGAGCCGAAGTCGGACACTTAACCGAGCCACCCAGGCACCCCTGGAGATAGGACCTTTAAAGAAGTAATTAAGATAAAGGCGTAGGGGTGAGTCCTATATGACTGGTGTCCTTGTAAGAGGAAATTAGGACACAGACAGGCACAGAGGGAAGACCATGTGAAAACGCAGGGAGAGGACGGCCATCTATAAAGCAAGGAGAGGAGCTTCAGAAGAAACCAATCCTGCTGAGAACTTTGATCTCGGACTTCCAGCCTCCAGAATCCTGAGAAAATGCATTTCTGTTGTGGAAGCCCCGCCCCCAGTCTGTGGTACTTTGTATATGGCGGGACTAATTCAGTGTCGAAGGCGGAGTTCATCTCCAAATCTAAATGGAATAACGCGGAAGGACAGCATCTCATGCGGTCCAAGGCAGAAATCCAGTCATCCACAACTCTCTCCACGTGCCTCATCAACTGATCACTAAGTACTCGGATTCTGACCCCTTCTCTTCCCCGTCTCACTGCTCTGGTTGAGGCATTATCCATCAACCTGGATTGCTACAAACGCCTCTCCCTCCACCGCGCTGTGCGTGGTAACCCGCCCCTCTCAGCACTAGTGACACTTTCGGGCGGGACAATTCTTTGTTGAGGGGAGGTCTGTCCTGTGCTTTGTAGGATGTTGAGCAGCAGCCCTGCCGTCTACCCACGGCACGCCACAACCCCCCACCCCCAACCCCCCAGCTGGGACAGCCATAAAGGTCTTGCAACATCACCCCAGGTTGAGAACCACTGCTTTCAGGACAGCTTATCCCTGGGTGCTGGCCCTTGACAGCCACCGAAGATTTTATACAGGAGAAAATTCAAACTCCTTTGCTGCCCGATGGGTTCCCTATAGCATCTAGAGTAATCCATGCTGTGTAGTGGGCGCTCAATACATATTCAAGAAAGAAAGGTAAAATCAAGGTCATTTACTGCCATCTTTTTTTCTAGCTTCTCCTTCTTCCGTCTCAAGTTTCAGCTACAAACTACTCAGTCCCTTGAATCTAATGTACCTGTGTTAACCCATAGCTTCTCCTCTCCCTGTCTCTGCCTTGAGCATCCCGCCCTCTCTCTATACCCCAACCCACCTTCAGTATCTGGCTCAAGTGCCAGTCCTTCCGGAAGCCTCCCCCTGGTGGAGCTGGGGCTTCCTGGCTCCTCTGGGCACACCGTGCACATTTCTCACCCCAATCGGACGGCTTTGGGCAAGAGGGAAGACTTCGAGAGGCAGCGGATGGGTAAGCGGGAGGGCTAGTGCATTAACACCGAATGCCTACAAGAGGACTCACGTCACGAACTCCAAAAGGCCAAGGAACTAGAAGCCCTGGGAAGGTCCGCAGGTGAGGATGCAGGAAAGAGGCAAGAGTCACGAGCCTGCTCAAAAATCCCCAGGATCCTGCCTTCCACCTTAAAACTGGCAGACACATCAAAAAGGAAACAAAGTTACACCCCAGAGCAGTTGAATCTACAAGGCTCTGGTGCCGGGTGGTTCAGGCACAGTTCAGGGAATATGCAGGAACAGCATGGAAACCAGGCATTAGTGAGCAACAGCACCAGAAAGAGAGAGAGAGAGAGAAACAGCCAAGGCCTCCCTCCTGTCCCCTCTATACTTTGAGGGCAGGTATTTTTTGTTAAGCTTCTGATATGAGCTAGCTGCTTTGGAGGTGCTCTAAACTTCCCTGTCACTTAGGCTAATTCCTTTTAGCGTTGTTCTGGATCACCAGCAGGATGACCACCCTGCTCTCCAAGGACTCCACTTTCCACAGGGCTCCCGGGTTCTGGGTCAGTCACAAACGGAAGGTGGTGGTACCTGCCGGTGTAGACCCTGTGATGGCCAGGACCGGAGTCCGTCTGCCGTGAGCTCCAGTAAAAACGCCTTCGAGAAAATCCCAGCTGAGTAAGGGGAATGCTTACTTTAGGCTCACGCTTTAAGTAGAGTACTTGTGAAGACTCTAAGTGCCTAGGGCACTTGGCTGGCTCAGTAGGTTGAGCATCTAACTCTTGACTTGGGCTCGGGTCCTGGTCAGTCTGTTTGTGGGGTTGAGCCCCATGTTGGGCTCCATGCTGACAGCACGGAGTCTGCTCGGGCTTCTCTCTCTCTCTCTCTCCCCTGCTCGCACGCCCTCTCAGGCTCTCAAAATAAATAAACATTAAAAAAAAAAAAAAAAAAAAAAAAAAAAAAAAAAGACTCTTAAGTGCCTTTAAATTTCAGACCACAACTCCCCAGGCAAGAATTTCTCTACTTCTCCATCCTTAACCCACCAAGGACTCCCTAATTTGAAAGGAACCCAGGCAAGGCTCTCTCTGGGGACCCAGGGAAATGACTGTTTGGGGGTCGGGGGTGGGTGTTGGGGGAGGGGCATTGAATCCAGACACAGACTGAAGATTCTTCCTGCGTATTTTGAAAATCTACACAGAAAAGGGATATAGGAAGTGGGAAAAGAGAATGTGACTTACACTTATTCCAGTTTGGGGCCGTGAGAGAAGGTAATGGCAGCTGCGGGTTTATCCAAATAAATTATCTAGTTTGTTCCGCCCACTTGTAACTGACTCACTTTATCTGGTCTCTCATCACAGGAGAGCCTCAGGGTTAGGTGTCCAACCCTCATTGGCCATTCTCCTTCCCAACGCCTGGGGCACTTGTAGGGGAGGAGAGGTCTCTCAACTTGGTGGTTTGAACCAACAGAGGAAGAAGTGCTAGTATGTGTGAATTCATGTGTCCAGTAAGGGAAAAAGCAGGTAAAGAGTTAAAAAAATATCTGCTCTTGGTTTCTGGATGAAGATACCGGCAGAGCAGGCTGGATGTACTTGCTGAACACAGACAGATCCAGGTCCTTGAATGGGCACTGGCCAGGTTTTTCTAACCTCCTTCCCTTCCTTCTATACCTTAACTTCACCTCTAACCCAAGCCCTTAAGTCCTTGAGGACCTTCACAAACAGACCCATTGCCTGGGACTGGTAATTTGCATAGGTCCACAGCCCCTATTAAGTACATGCAGCTTCACTGTAGGGGTCAAAGTCTTCCGGATCTGAGCACTGTGCTAATGAGTTGTAGGATACTAAACCGCTCCCAGGGATCAATCAAGCAAGGCTCATTGATGTTGGGGATTAGTTCCTAGGTTAACATTAATAAACTTGTCCCCTGAACCCAAAGCAAGGTCACTAAGTGACCCATTCAGGTAGCCCCAAGGCTCACTGGTGCCTAAAAAAAGCAGAGACACATCTGAGTGAAATGCTAGAATTAAATGTTTGAAAATCAAAGCAGTTAGATTTAGGCCAAAAACACAGGTCCTACCCATCTGGGTGTGTGTGTGGGGGGGTGGGGAATGGGCTGGGTTCTCCTCAACGGTCTTGCCAGGGGCAGAACCTGGCCCCATGGAGATATCCCTCCTCTTCAGAGAATACATTTCTGCCTGGCTGAGATTTGTTAAGCACATTAAAGAGAAACCTCCTTGAACCTGGGCTGTGCTAGAAGGGTCCATCCAGTTTACTGCTTAGCTCCTGCCAGGCCCTTCTCCTGACTGATGCACTGATCTCTAAGACTTTATGTGGCTAGATCCTAGAACAATAAATAGTTCCTTTCTCAGCAGGGACCCCTATTGAAAATAAAAAATACAGTTTTTGCCTTAAAAGGCTCATAATCACTTTAAAAAATTATTTCAGATGTTCACAGCCCCAGGCTAAAGACCCCGGTCTTTTGGAATGCTGGTTCTTGGACCCAGTGCCCTTATATGGCATCGGGGTAGAGCCCTAAATTGTAAGATGGCTGCTGCAGCATGGCCTGTGAATTCATGTGGATTCAACCTCTACTGCCCTCTGTTGGCCATGAGGAGGGAGGATGGGTTAAAACGCTGGATTCCTTCCTGGCATTGAGATGGAGACAGACGTTCTGCCCCAGAATGGCAGGGGGACAGATAAACTTTCAGCAGCTTTCACCAGAACCTCTACAAGGCTTACCTTTCCTTGCGGTGGGCTGGGGATAAGGGGATACACAGGGAACCACCACATGAAGTCAAAGCACCACAGCACGGGTCCTGAGCCCCTGAACATTAGTCAGGTGGTCTGATTGCACGGGACAGCACCATCGATCCTCCATTAGGTATTCCCCTGGCTGCAATCCCTAGAGGCAGAGGCCACCCTGGCCCTTAATTTAGAAGGGCAACAAGGCAGTTGGGAAAGTTAGTGAAGGCCCACAGCTGGGCAGAACTCCACATCACAGAGCTCCACATCACTTGAGACATTGATTGTATTTGTAGGGGGTTAGGGAAACAGTGGAACGAGAGACACAAAACCGGGGAGAGAGCCCAGGCGTTGCAGGTGCCGGGACCCCTAGAACTCCTCACTCTCGTCCTCGCCGTCCATAGACTCTGTTCCCACTTCTTCATAATCCTTCTCCAGGGCAGCCAGGTCTTCTCGGGCCTCAGAGAACTCTCCTTCCTCCATGCCCTCGCCCACGTACCAGTGCACAAATGCCCGTTTGGCATACATCAGGTCAAACTTGTGGTCGAGGCGGGCCCAGGCCTCGGCGATGGCCGTGGTGTTGCTCAGCATGCAGACTGCCCGCTGCACCTTGGCCAGGTCTCCCCCGGGCACCACGGTGGGCGGCTGGTAGTTAATGCCAACCTAAGAAGAGACAGCAAGTAGTGTAAGCCCTGGGTTCTGTGTTCCCTGGAAGGGGTTCCCATAACTGGGAAAGGGGCCGGTCAACCGGCGTGTGACATTTGCCAGGCTACAAGAAGCACAGGGATAATGGGACAAGTTAACTGCCACCAGAAAACAAATCCAGAATGTGGACTTTCAAGATGGTAAGACTAGTCCCTTCAAAGTCACCATCAAGAAAAAGGGTGGGGGGCGCCTGGGTGGCGCAGTCGGTTAAGCGTCCGACTTCAGCCAGGTCACGATCTCGCGGTCCGTGAGTTCGAGCCCCGCGTCGGGCTCTGGGCTGATGGCTCAGAGCCTGGAGCCTGTTTCCGATTCCGTGTCTCCCTCTCTCTCTGCCCCTCCCCCGTTCATGCTCTGTCTCTCTCTGTCCCAAAAATAAATAAACGTTGAAAAAAAAAAAATTAAAAAAAAAAAAAAGAAAAGAAAAAGGGTGGATGTTTTACATTAAAAGATTTAAGAGATGGGGGTGCCTGTGTGGCTCAATTGGTTAAGCGTCCAACTTCGGCTCAGGTCGTGATCTCACAGTTCGTGAGTTCGAGCCCTGCGTCGGGCTCGTTGCTGACAGCTCAGAGCCTGGAGCACGCTTTAGATTCTGTGTTTCCCTTTCTCTCTGCCCCTTCCCTGCTTGTGCTCTGTCTCTCTCTCTCTCTCTCAAAAATAAACATAAAAAAAAAAAAAAAAAAAGACTTAAGAGACAAATATAATGCCTAATCCTTGATTATACCTTGACTTTGAAACACTGACTACAGAGCACATTTGTGGAAATTGGGAAAGTTTGACTACTGACTAGGTATTCTTACTTTACAGAAGTGTTATTAATTTTGTTAGACACAAAACAAACTTGTGTGTAATACCTATGAGTTTATATGGATCAGCAAAGCAAAAATAAAGGAAACCTAGCAGAGTCAGATGTTGAATCTAGGTAGTGGGTATATGGTTAACTCATCTCTCCACTTTCCTATAGTTTAGAAAATAGTTAAAAATAGAAAACCTTGGGAAAATCTACTTTAGACATTGCTCTATTCAGAACGTATGAATACATTTCATATTCAGTGTTTGGGGAAAAAAAAAAAAAAGGGTCAGCTTCCCCCTTAATGCCTCTAATGAGAGCAAGCTTACTATTTCCTGAAGGCGGTCTACTCTTCCTCTGAGTAGCTAAAGCTTTCCTAATATGGAGCTGGGAGAATCCGCCTCCCAGACTTCCTACCCCTGGTTTCTAGTTCTGAGCTATAGGACAGCTCTTCAAAACTAGCAAGCAGCTATTATCTTTATGACCAGGAGTCCCTGCCTCGCCTCCAGTTGTGGTCACGTCTGCAACAGTGCAAGGAAGCTGTTTTTCTTAAATGCCTCAGCTGCCACCTTTAATCTTTCTAAGCGCACACTGGAACAAAACCCATAAAACTTAAAACTAGGTCATACGCCCAGTACCCTCTGGGAATGTAGACTGACGAAAGAACGGGGCATATAAACAGATTCTTCCTCATTACTCCTCAAGAGATTGCATTCATAGACTTCTGACCCACGTCTTGCCCATTATCTGAATGGTAGGCTTTTCTGCGCTTCCAAAAGCACTCCCTTCCGAGGAGACGGATTCTGGGGGTATGTCCCTGGCACATGTGAACGACGGGTTCCCTGACCTGACTGGCAAACCTAGGGAGTGCCTATTTGCCAGGCTAAGAGACACGAAACCTACTTTTCCCTTTGTAAGGGCAAGCTTTCAAGTCAAATAAAAAAGTCGTGATTTGCCCGATTCTCCCCATCCCTAGCACTTTTGTTTCCATGCTCTGGGGCTCTCTAGGAATCTCCCCTCTAGCAGGTACACAGGCAGCATGCGAATCCCTCCTCCCCCGCTTCATTCCCGGCTTGCCTTGAAACCCGTGGGACACCAGTCCACAAACTGGATGGTGCGCTTGGTCTTGATCGTGGCAATAGCGGCGTTCACATCCTTGGGCACCACTTCTCCACGGTAGAGCATGCAGCAGGCCATGTATTTGCCGTGGCGAGGGTCACACTTGACCATCTGATTGGAGGGTTCAAAGCAGGCGTTGGTGATCTCTGCCACGGACAGCTGCTCGTGGTAGGCCTTCTCGGCTGAGACAATGGGGGAGTAGGTCACCAGGGGAAAGTGGATGCGGGGGTAGGGCACCAGGTTGGTCTGGAACTCTGTGAGGTCCACGTTGAGGGCACCATCGAAGCGCAGGGAAGCAGTGATGGAGGACACAATCTGGCCGATGAGCCGGTTGAGGTTGGTGTAGGTGGGGCGCTCGATGTCCAGGTTGCGGCGGCAGATGTCATAGATGGCCTCGTTGTCCACCATGAAGGCACAGTCTGAGTGCTCCAGGGTAGTGTGCGTGGTTAAAATAGAGTTGTAGGGTTCTACAACCGCTGTGGACACTTGGGGGGCGGGGTAGATGGCAAATTCCAACTTGGACTTCTTGCCGTAGTCAACAGAAAGCCGCTCCATCAACAGGGAGGTGAAGCCTGAGCCAGTGCCACCCCCAAAGCTATGGAAGATCAGGAACCCCTGAAGCCCGGTGCACTGGTCTGTCTAGGGTAGGAGAGAACACTGTTAGGGTACAGATGGCCTATCACCCACCCCCCCCCCTTCTGACAACGCTCTTCTGTCTGCAAGGCTACTGTGATGCAACTACAACAGTATTCACTTCTAGATTTAGAAGGAAAAAAAAAACTTTGAAGCATAACTTGTACTGAAGTGTATACATTTTATTGCATGTACAGTGAATGGCTTGACAAGTGTGTATACCTATATTACCAAACTAATCAAGATATAGAAATTTCCATGACTCCAGAAAGTTCTCTCATGCTCTTTTGCTTTGCCTCTGTAGAGGTGAGAAGAGAATACCTACAAGGGGTTTGGAGTTCTAGGGGACAGATGACCCAGAAGGACACTGCTGTGTGCATGTGGTGGCAAGTGAGGGGAGGGGGGAGGGGAGGGTCAGGTGGGACATAGGACTTGTAGTCGGAGAGCTGGGCCCTCTCAGCTCAGTAGCTCTGCCACCTGGCTGCAGGAGAGTGGGAGTTGGGGGCAGGCAGTGGTGGTATCCTGTTGAACATATAGGTTCCCAGGCCCCTCACTTCCGAGTGGAACCTGGGAACCTGTAGGTTTAACAAGTACACACGGTAACTTCTGATATAGCTGGGCCTTGGACTAGAAGAGCATCAATCTATACCGGACACATGGGCATCATAGTATAAAAAACTCTCCATTTATATGCAATATATACGTATCAATTCATTATGTAGTACACCTGAAACTAATACTATGCCAATTACCTCTCAATAAAAATACATTAAAAGCAGGCTTTATGCAAACTGGTAACAAAAAACACCCCCCCACCCTGGAAAAACCCTTCAAGAAAATCCTAAGCCTAGGGGGTACTTTGCGTTAGAAAGCATGGAATCCCATTCCTCAAGTCAATGGAAGTCCTCAGTCTCGACTAGGGAGCAGCAGGGAGTATGTCTGAACAATCCCTCTAGAGGACCGGTGCCAAAGTGCTGGCTCCTAGTTGGCCTCACTCCTGGTTCTCAGTGCCTCAGGCAAGGGATGAGGTAAACTGGGAAGCGGTTAAAAACTAACCAGTAAGCAGGAGTCTCTCCCAGGCATAAAAGTACTGTTTAGGAATCTAAGAACAAGCCGGGCTGCCAACGCAGCTTCCTCCTACCTGCTGGGGCTAGAGAGGGATCAAAGCTCAAAGAAGGCTTGGATTGGACAATTAGACCTGGCATAGCGAGGCACCAGCAGGCCGGAAGCCTGAGTCCACAGACTCAGGGTAGAACAGGTTATTCGGGCTGCCAGCCCTAGATCCACACCCAGGATACACAGCTCCCCCTAGGGGAAGCCAAGGAGACAGACAAGCGGAAGGAGCCGTAAGGACACGTGGGGTTCCTGTCAGAGCCACAGGCCTGTGGTTTCCGTTTCTTCCGCACACACGGCAGGCCTCCCAGGCCAGGAAGGGAGGGTAAAGACACATTGATCTCCTGCAGGTGCCAAGGGCACCTGGTCCGCTCACCAGTTTTCGGATTCGCTCCAGCACAAGATCGATGATCTCCTTCCCCACAGTGTAGTGGCCTCGGGCATAGTTGTTGGCAGCATCCTCCTTGCCAGATATCAGCTGCTCAGGGTGGAAGAGCTGCCTATAAATGCCAGTTCTTACCCCATCTTGAGGGGAAGAAAGAGGGCAAAGGTAAGAGATGCTGGTCTCATCCCCCACAAGGACACAGGCGCTAGGACCTAGGCTGCTAAGCTCCCCTGGGTGTAACCGCAAGACGGAGCATGGACAGCAAACAGCCTTCCAGAGACCCACTTGCAAAGTCCTTACCTGGGCCTGTGAGGGGGTAGGTCAGGGCGCCTTTAATAGTCCCTGCCCTCAGAGCCACTTGTACTTGCTGAGGAATCAGAGGATGTCTAAGAGAATCTCACCTTTTTTTTTTTTTTAAAGATTTATTTATCTTGAGAGAGAGCATGCAGAGGGGCAGAGAGAGAGAGGGAGAGAGAGAATCCCAAGCAGGCTCTGTGCTGTCAGCATAGAGCCCCGCGGAGAGGCGGGGAATGGACAGGAGATCATGACCTGAGCTGAAATCAAGAGTGAGACGCTTAATCGACTGAGTCACCCTGGCGCCCCTCATTTGACTTTTGTTTTTTGTTTGTTTGTTTGTTTGTTTGTTTTTTTCAACATTTATTTATTTTTTGGGGGACAGAGAGAGACAGAGCATGAACAGGGGAGGGGCACAGAGAGAGAGAGAGGGAGACACAGAATCGGAAACAGGCTCCAGGCTCTGAGCCATCAGCCCAGAGCCCGACGCGGGGCTCGAACTCACGGACCGCGAGATCGTGACCTGGCTGAAGTCGGACGCTTAACCGACTGCGCCACCCAGGCGCCCCTCATTTGACTTTTGCTTGGGATAAGAACATAGACTAATGCAGAAAACCCAGTCCACAGTTTACCATCTACAAAGATGTCTTTAGAAAGATGGGGGGAGGGGGAAAGTTTTCAGGAATAGGAAACTGAGGAGATCCAGATGCAGAAAGGAAGCAGCAGAGAACCCCCTGGGAGCCAGCAACAGCCAAGTTCACATAGGTCCACATGCTATTAAGGGGCCCGGTTCAGTTAAAGTTTAGCAGGGGGCCATTAAGAATGTTCTCAGTGCCCAGTTCCTTAGGCAATATTATCCTCAAGAGTCTGTGGGTAGGAGAAAGGAAGTTTAAAGTTTCTGCTTTCATATCCACACTTTTCTGCAGTCTTCATTCCGGGTCTGGCCCCTGACTCAAACATCTGGCAGTCTCCGGGCAGAGAGGATTGACTGATATCCCCTCTCAGCACAGAAAGCCCCCAGGACCCCTCCTGAAGTCAGAGTCTAGACAAAAGCAACAGACTTCAGTGTTGTTCTTGGCAGGGCGTTGCCTGCATTTCAAGAGCTTTTCCCCCTAAGCAGAGCTCCCCACAGACTTTGGGGCTCGCAAAAAAAAAAACGTGGGCCAGAGGAGGGGAACCCCCCACAGCACCCACTCACCTATGACAGCAGGCTCCAGGTCCACAAAGACAGCCCGGGGCACGTGCTTGCCAGCCCCTGTCTCACTGAAGAAGGTGTTGAAGGAGTCATCACCGCTGCCCAGTGCCTTGTCGCTGGGCATGGTGCCATTGGGCTGGATGTTGTGCTCCAGGCAGTAGAGCTCCCAGCAGGCATTGCCCATCTGCACCCCGGCCTGGCCCACATGGATGGAGATACACTCGCGCTGTTGGGGGAAGCAGAACAGTGGTGTGAATGGAGGAGGGAGGGTGTGGGGTGGGGCTTGAAAAGGCCCTGGAAGCACCCTTTTATCTTTCCTCCCTGGAGCCCGAGGCCTGGTCTGAAACCCAAAAGACTAGGTTCCCTTTCCAGACCTCCCCACACTGGGAGCCAAACTACCTCATTTTCTTTTCATTTTCTGAGGGCTTGAGAACAAAGGCAGCTAAGCCTAGGTCCTCAGGGGCAGGAACTAGAAAAAACTGATGCCAAGCAGCCAAATCCCACTGCCTAGTGCCCTGTGTGCTGGCTGGGGTGGCACAGGAAGGCCAGAGTCTCACACACCAAGATGCCCCCCCCCCCGGGAGCCTCTAGCGCTGGACCCCTAGGAGGAGGGGTCTCCCCCGGTGGGGACTCTGGGTCCTCCACACCCTGAAGGTGTTGAAGAGTATCAGGTCTGTTGTGGATCAACTGAGGAAGTGGCTCTGGAGTTACAGCTAATTTGAAAGTTTACCCAGAAACTCCCCTTTTGGGGGGCTATACCCTGACTCTGGACCCTTGTCCTTGCCCACTGCAGTACAGAGTCCATCCAGAGAAGTACTGCTCGACAGTCACGAAGGAGGCAGCTCACCCCACCTTTCAGCCCTCCTGAGATAACTCCTGCAAGGGACAGACTCTCCTGTCTTCTGGTCCTTCACCCCCAACCCTGAGTCTGGAGGATCTGTCTGAAAGGGCCACACGCTTCCCAGACGCGGAGGGGGTCTTCTAAGACAGTCGGCAATAGTGTGGCAATTTCATCAGTTGTCCTGCAAGACGGCCTCAGGGCCTTTACACGGGCCCGGAACACAGGCGGGGATCAAGATTCCTGTGAGGCCCTGGGGCCTGTGTTCACACCCCGAGCTCTTCGATGTAACTGAGGGACTTCAGGGGCTTGGGCACCAGAAGCTCAGCAAAGGATTTTCCTCCTTAGGCACCAGAAGCTCACGGACACCCCCGGACAGGTCTGGGCCAAGGTCTGACTTCTGGCCGGAGTTGGGCCGCGCAAGACAAAGGCATTCAGGGAACAGTTCAGAACTGGAGAAACCTGCTGGAGTTTGCCGGTCCGCCCAGGTCCGGCCTCCAGCGCGGGAGTGTGACTTCACAGGTGGGCGGGGACTGCAGCTGGGGGCGGGCGCCTCTTTGTCCCGGGCCGCAGCGGGAGAAACCCGGGCGGGTCCAGGTTCCTGACTCCGCAGCGCGCTGCACCGCGGCGCCGGGGTTGGGGGCCCCAGGCTGAGCTCAGCGCGGGACGAGCCCCGCCCGCGCCCCGCCGACCCCGTGTCCCGGCGCCACCTCTCTCCGGTCCGCTGCTGGAGCGCGCACTTCTCCAGCTCGCATCCGCCTCTCCCGGGGAAGGGGGCGCAGAAAAGCAGCGCCTGGAAGCCGCGGGTGTCCCGGGCTTTCCGCAGAGCCCCCACACCGTGGTCACCGTGAACCCCCGCCAAACTCTCCGAGAAGCCCCGCGCAGCCCCTCACACCCTGGGCTGCTTGGCGCCCCGGCCTCCCCTCTTTGCCGCACAGCCGGCCCCTACCGGGGACCCCCGGGCACCCCCAGCACGCTCTCCCGTGCAGTACCCCCTCACCGTGCACTCCGCGAGTGCCCCCAGCTCCCTCTCACCATGGTTGTTCCCGACAGGTGACGTTTGCGGAGGGTCGTTGACTGCGGACGCGTTACGAGTCTCCAGCAACACCACGAATCCCGGTGCGGGGCGGCTAGTGGGGGGCTTATATATCCCCGCCGAGCCGCCGGCCATGCCTCCCAGCGGCGCTCCCATTGGGCCGCGGCAGGACAGGGCCCCGATCCCTGCTCGTCTTTCATTGGGTCTTGTTCTCACCGGGGCCCGCCCCCCTCTCCGTTATTGGGCGGGAGCTTATGAAATATCCCCGCCGCAGCCGGTCATTGGGCAGTTTGTAAAACCAAAGGGAGGGAAATCCTCGGTCGTCCGAGTCCTCCAGGTCTGCTGGACCCTCTCTTTCTCTATGGGGCGTGTGCTGGATCTGAGAGGTTGGAGCTCTGGAGCAATACCCTTATTCCGTTGTTGCCTTAGGTCTTTACACGGGGAACAGGGCGGACCTAGTTCGAAAAGTGCATAAACCTCGGACGGTGGCGCAGACTTGAGCTCAGCAACCGCTAGAGAAGGAAAGATGCTGTGATGAGAACCAGGTACGGGGAGGCTCTGAGGCGGGAGGAAATGCGGCTAGGGTGGGGGAGGGTTGGCCAGACAGGTGTGGGAGAGAACATTCCAGGCGCAGGTAATTGAAGTTTACTTCCCTTTGTGGCCAGCGCTCCAGGTCAGGTGACTCAGATTACCAAGAGAGCAACGGGTCCAGGCTGGCTAAAGCAGATTGAGGAGGACTCGTGGGGGGAACATGGCAAAGCAAGGTGGGGCCTTGAATGTTACTCTGAAGAGTTTGCACATAATTCCCCTGGCTATGGGGCACCCTTGAGGATTATTGATCAGAGGGGTGATGTGATAAGCAGTATTTTAGGCAATACATAGATGTTACTGGTGTATTTCTTTTTTTCCTGGTGGTGGTTTCGTATGTTTCCTTGCTAAGGGGCATACACACAGTTCTTCCTCTCCCAAGCTGTTTCCTGGCTGTCTGAGATGGACGTTTTACTTCTAAATACCTGAGCAGAACAAATTAATCCATTTCCTAGTTTGGGAGGATTAACTGGCATTCGGTTTTGTCAAGTGACTGGACTCCCCACAATGATTACCCTTAGTATTTGTTCAGCACATTCCAGAGGAACCCGAAGCATCTATCATCTCCTATTCTCACCTCCCACTGGAAAAGTGACTGCACCCAGATTATGCCAGTCAGACCAGGGGACTCGAATTGTTGCTTTAGGAAAATCTGTAGCTGTAATGACTTTCTGTTGCTAGAACCCAGAAAGACCCAAAGTTACTGTGTCACTCACCAGTGTGACATCAGATCAGCTGCCCCCTGGATTCCTGCACCTGTTTTTTTCCACAAGACTCTGGACATGCCATTCAGTATCCTGACATATTTTGAAACTAAATACTTGTTTAGGTGGCTTGGTGGTTTAAATCCTGGGTGCAAAGGTTAACTTCAAACTCTGAAGAGTGTTCTTTGATCTCAACCCTTGTGTTTTATGAGGCTGCCAGCTTTTAAATTTTTTTTTTCAACGTTTTTTATTTATTTTTGGGACAGAGAGAGACAGAGCATGAACGGGGAAGGGGCAGAGAGAGAGGGAGACACAGAATCGGAAACAGGCTCCAGGCTCTGAGCCATCAGTCCAGAGCCTGACGCGGGGCTCGAACTCACGGACCGCGAGATCGTGACCTGGCTGAAGTCGGACGCTTAACCGACTGCGCCACCCAGGCGCCCCTATGAGGCTGCCAGCTTTAAAGTGGATGTCTCTGGTCAAGGGATACGGTGAGTGTGGGTGAACACTCAAATAAGTACTTTGAAAATCCTTGTATATACAAAGCTAAGGCATGATTATTCATTGTCACTGCCCCAAGCAAAACAAGTCAAATGTTACATCCCACTGAATGTGGGCATATCAGTGATGAAAATGAAGCTATCTGGGCATAAACTCAAAAAAGTGATAAACTCAATACCATCTCTTCCTTGCCTTGCTCTACTAGGAATTCATTTCACCAGCTGGTCGTGTCTGCCAGTGAAAAATGCCCTTGGGCGCACCTGGGTGTCTCAGTCGGTTGGGTGTCTGACTTCAGCTCAGGTCATGATCTCATGGTTCGTGGGTTCGAGCTCCGGGTCTGGCTCTGTGCTGACAGCTCAGAGCCTGCACCCTGCTTCAGATTCTGTCTCCGGCTCTCTCTGCCCCTCCCCCACTTATGCTCTGTCTCTAAAATAAATAAACATTAAAAATAAATAAATAAATGTCCTTGGAGGGGCACCTGGGTGGCTCAGTCAATTAAGTGTCTGACTCTTGATTTCCGCTCAGGTCATGATCTCATGGTCACGTGACTGAGCCCTGAGTCAGGTTCCTTGCTGAGCATGGAGCCTGCTTGCTCTCTCTCCCTCTGTCTCTGCCCCTCCCCCGATCACATGGTCTCTTGCTCTAAATAAATAAACAAACACTTTTTTAAATGTCCATTTCTTTACTGAATAAAGTGGACTCTAACCCAAATATAAATATATTTGAAACAGTGATCCTCAGTGTTAATTCTGGAAATCATACAAACCAACGTTTCCTGGCAATATGCTTCTTTACAGCGCACAAATTAAAATTGGTCTCTTATAAGGTATTTGAATTTCTTTCATTTTAAATTTCTTTTTTTTTTTTAATTTATTTTTGAGAGAGAGACAGAGATGGAGAGCTAATGGGGGAGGAGCAAAGAGAGAGAGAGGGAGACACAGAATCTGAAGCAGGCTCCAGGCTTTGAGCTGTCAGCACAGAGCCCGATGCAAGGCTTAAACCCACAAACCATGAGATCACGACGGGAGCTGAAGTCGGAAGCTTAACTGACTGAGCCACCGGCGCCCCTGAATTTATTTCTATTATCTAGACGGCTGCAAAGTTTAGATTCTTTTTCTAATTTTTTTGTCATCCTTTCCTCTATGTCACCCTGCTGATTTCAACTTTAGTGCTATTGCAGACACACCATTTTCACATAGTTCTTCAGGGATTTAAGATATTCTAACGTTTGGAGGGAAAGGCTATGGTCGCTTCTAGGTTTCAAGCCATCTAAAGATGCTTGATAAGCCTGCATCTTTTCCCTATATGTACTCCCTCTGCCCTACCATGTAGAATCAAATGACAGTGAATTGAAAGGACAACTGCCGTCTGTCTGTTCAAGGGAGGGGCCGACAAGATGGAGAGACTTTGTGGGAGCAAGAATGTCCTGTTCATGCAGTGGTGAAATCAGGGTAGACAGGAAGACACTAGGGCCATTCATCCTTGGGCTAGTGCCAATACTGTACAGGCAGTACCTGGCTTTCAAATGACTGAATTACTTAACAATTGATGGTCATGCTAGCAAAGTTGCTGAGGTTGGGTGCCTCCATGAGCTCAGTTTTTCCTCCCTATTATCTTGAAATTTACCTCCTCTTTGACTGGGGCAACAGCTCCCTAGGATGGAACCTCCATTTCCACCCAAGCCCTATTTCACATCTCATACCAGAAGCCACCCAGGACAAAGTGGGGAAGGGATAATGTATAAACCTACAGGAGTTGAGCACTCTCCCCTCACCTCCTTAGGACCATAAGTGTTCCTAGCCCACATTGTCTCCTCACTGTTCCCCCAGGTCACGGCTCATCCTGGCCCCCAACCTGAAAAAAAAACTGTCTGGGGTCACCAGGTCTGGAATTTGGAGCAGCCCGATCTAATCATAGCAGAGGACTTGTTCATGACATCCCAAATTAGAACTGCTTATTGAAATACTATGCTTTGGATATGCATAGTTTTGTGTCATAGGCTACAAACTACTCATCATGGATAACATTGTTTCTTTTTAAAGAATTTTAAATTTTATTATTTTTTATTTGAGAGAGAGAGCATGAGTTGCATCAGAGGGGCAGAGGGGGAGAATATCTTATACAGTCTCCATGCTCAACACGGAGGCCAATGTGGGTCTCGATCTCATGACTCTGGGGTCATGACTGGAGCTGAAATCAAGAGTTGGAAGGTCAAACTCAAGAAGCTCAAGCTCAACCGACTGGGCCTCCCCCAGGTGCCTGGATGACATTGTTTCTATATGAGGCAAAGTGAATTCTAAGTTTGAATAGATTTGAAGTGAATTTGGTGGACCCTTACCACTTAACCTTAAATTCTGACATTAAAAAAAAAAATGTTTTCTTAACGTTTATTTATTTTTTGAGAGACAGAGACAGAGCATGAGCTGGGGACAGAGAGAGGGGGAGTCACAGATTCCGAACCAAGCTCAAGGCTCCGAGCTTTCAGCACAGAGCCCGACGCGGGGCTCGAACTCATGAACCATGAGATCATGACCTGAGCCGAAGTCGGCCGCCTAACTGACTGAGCCACCCAGGTGCCCCATTAAATCCTGACATTTAGACACATATTCCAGGAATTTAATTCTCTAACCACTCTTGTGGTTAGAAAAGGATGACAAAAAATTAGAAAAAGAATCTAAACTTTGCAGCCGTCTAGATAATAGAAATAAATCCAAATACCTTACAAGAGAACCAATTCTATTTTTATTTTTATTTTTTTAATTTTTTTTTTTTTTAACGTTTTTTTATTTTTGAGACAGAGAGAGACAGAGCATGAACGGGGGAGGGTCAGAGAGAGGGAGACACAGAATCTGAAACAGGCTCCAGGCTCTGAGCTGTCAGCACAGAGCCCGATGCGGGGCTCAAACTCACGGACCGCGAGATCATGACCTGAGCCGAAGTGGGCCGCTTAACCGACTGAGCCACCCAGGCGCCCCCAAGAGAACCAATTTTAATTTGTGCACAGGAAAGAAGCATATTGCCGAGAAAGGTTGGTTTGCGTAATTTTCACAAATAACACTGAAGATCACTATTTCAAATATATTTATATTTGGGTTAGAGTCCACTGTATTCAGTAAAGAAACCTTGGTCACAATGGACTGATTGGCACTCTGAAGTTAACACCTTTATTGTCTTACTCCATGCAGACTTAGACGAGGTCATGACCACATAGATGTACTTACTCTGTACACGATCCTGTGTCACATGCGTTTTCACGGTCTTTGTCAAAAAGCCTTGGAAAAAAAGTGCAGCACCTAATTTGTAATCCACTGTTATTCACTGCATCAGAAATATAATTCACTCTAATCCCTCCATTAAAAAACATCTGCATGAACCACTTTAAATTAGTCCCGCTAAAATGATACAGCATTTAGTGGAGTTTATTTTAAATTTCCTTAACAAGCATTCATCAAACTATTAAAATGTGGCAGACATGGGGCCAGGCACCGAGGGTAGAATAGTAAATAGGATATTCCTGGTCCCTACACTTCTAGAATTTATCTTCCTTAGAGGTAAGTAGAGTCAAGGGTTTCAGTATTACATGTGTATAGATCTAGGAGGTAACAGAAAAGATGCCATCCCATTCTGAAGGGAAGAACTAATGTTTAGGAAAGTAAGGGTTGGATGGGATCAGTTAGTTCCAATCTTTCAGAAGCTTTTTTGTTATAAGAATACAGCATATATTCAGAAAAGCTCACAAAAGATGCATAGCTTACGAGTTCATCACATAGCCACTGTCCAGGTTAAAAGGAGATAGAGCATTTCCAACATTGCAGGAGCCCTCCCCACGCCACCCTGTAAGTCATCACCCCTGCCTTGGTCACAAATCAAGTAGCCACACGCACGGGTCTGTTTCTGAGCCTTTTTGTTCCGCTAGCCTGTTTGTTCATTCTTGTGACAAATAGAGGTCTATCCAGTAGAGAATTTCTCCCATTCTGTTTTTCTCCGTGACTGTCTTGGCTAGCCTCAGTCCTCTGCATTTTCATGTCACATTTAGAATCAGTTTGTTGAATTTCATGAAATGTTGGGTATTTCGTTAGGATTTTATTAAACTTACACATCAGTTTGGAGGAAAGTTGGCGTCTTTACAAAATTAGTCAATACTTGGCAATCTTTTTTTCTTTTTTTGTAATTATTATTACTTTTTCATCTTTATTTTTGAGAGAGAGAGAGAGAGAGAGTGAGAGAGAGAGAGACAAAGCACACGCAGGGGAGGAACAGAGAGAGAGGGAGACATGGAATCCAAAGCAGTCTCCAGGCTCTGAGCTGTCAGCACAGAGCCCGACGCAGGACTCGAACCCATGAACTGAGAGATCATGACCTGAGCCAAAGTCGGATGTTTAACTGACTGAGCCACCCAGGTGCCCCTGGTAATCTTTTCTCTTAAAAGACTGGTTAATATTTTAGGCTTTGTGGGATAAGAAGTAAAATTGGAGATATTAGATAGATACTTATACAACCATTTAAAAAGGTAAAAAACATTCTTTTTTTTTTTAAATTTTCTTTAATCTTCATTTATTTTTGAGAGAGAGGGACACAGAGCATGAGTGGGGGAGGGGCAGAGAGAGAGGGAGACACAGAATCCTTAGCAGGCTCCAGGCTCTGAGCTGTCAGCACAGAGCCCGATGTGAGGCTTGAACTCACGAGCTGTGAGATCATGACCTGAGCTGAAGTCAGCCACTTAACCCACTGAGCCACCCAGGTGCTCTGAAACCATTCTTAGGTGGCAGACTCCTGACTCTCTATAAATCAGATGCTGTCTTGAGTGGACTTGGCCTGTGGGCTATAGTTTTCTGGCCCCTGTTTGTTTCCTTTTAGTATCTCTCAGTAATGTTGTATAACTGTGTTTAGGTCTTGCAGATCTGTTAGAAATATTCCGGGGTGCCTGGGTAGCTCAGTCAGTTAAGCATCCAACTTCGGCTCAGGGCATGATTTCGTGGTTCATGGGTTCAAGCCCCGCGTCAGGCTATGTGCTAACAGCCCAGCATGGATCCTGCTTTGGATTCTGTGTCTCCCTCTCTCTCTGCCCCTCCCTGCTCATGCCCTGTCTCTCTCAAAAATAAATAAATGTTGAAAAACAACAACAAATTATTCCTAGCTCCCAGTTTTCTAGTTCTCTCTTCAGCTGTGCATAATCTGCTGCTAAAAACTTCCACTGAATTCTTAATTTTGGTTATTGGATTTTTAAAAATTCTACAATTCGTATTTTTTCACATGCCCAGGTATCTGTTGAAATTCCTCAAACTGGTTTATCTCCTCGAACAGAGTAAGCAATTATTTTATAGTGTTTGGTGGCTCCACTGTCTGCAGCCTCTGTGGGCCACTTTCCATGGTCTCTTATTTCACTGGTTTTCTTAATATCTTGACTCATATGCTTGGTTACATTTTATTGTGTTCAAGATATTGTATTAGCAAAATTACTTGTAGAAACAAGTTGAAGTTTAGGATGACGGTATTTTCCTCCAGAGAGCGTTTTTGTTTGCTTATGCCAAGGGTGTGAGGAAACTACCACTTTGGGATCAACTTAATCTAATTTCAAGGATTGAGACCATTGGAAACCAAGCTGCAGTCCAGAGAGAGCCTTTCAATTTCCTCCTTCTGGTTCACTTCTATTCCTGGGGTGCAAAGGACTGAGGACCTCAACCCAAACTGAGGAACACTGACCAGGTCTACCACTCTTTGACCGGCACAGACCCCTACTTCCAAAAGCCGGTCACAATCACCCATCAGCCTCTGAAGTGCCCCCTTCACATTTGGCAAATGCCCCCAAGAGAGCGCTGGCCCTTAACACCAAGCCCTCCTTCCAGGGTCACCTTCTTCTCAGTGGTCCTAGCCCAGTAATCCTTCAAACAAATGTTCTTTGATGCGTTTGGTTAGAGAGAGAGAGAGAGAGAGAGAGAGAGAGAAAACGAGCGAAGGAGAGGGGCAGAGGGAGAGAGAATGAGTGAGGGAGAAGGGCAGAGAGGGAAGGAGGGAAGGAGAGAGAGAGAGAGGGAGGGAGGGAGGGAGGGAGAATCTCAAGCAGGCTCCATGTTCAGTGCAGAGCCCAACATGGGACTCAATCCCGTGACCCTGGGATCATGACCTGAGCTGAAATCAAGAGTCGGTCACTCAACCAACTGAGCCACCCAGGCGCCCTGACTTTGGATGCTTTAAATATTTTGTCCAGCTTTTCTAACTGCCCTCGGTGGGATAGTGAGTCTAAATTACCTACCCACCAGGGGCACCTGGGTGGCTCAGTCATAAGTGTCTGACTTGGTTTCAGTTGAGGTCATGATCTCACAGTTGCGTGGGTTGGAGCCCTGCATCGGGCTCTGTGTTGACAGCACAGAGTCTCCTCGGGAGGGATTCTCTCTGCCCCTCCCCCACTTGCTCTCTCTCAAAATAAATAAATAAATAAACTTAAAAAAATGTACCTGTCCACCATTATCGGGAACAAAAGTCCTCCTTAGTTCTATGTTAGAGGCACTTGAGTAGCCACATACGTGGCATGGGAACAATATGTAAAATGCCAGTACGCCACTGTCCAACTTTTGTTAGAAAAGAATTTTGTTGAAACAATTAGGCCTTGGAAAAATCCTTTGCTCTAACAGGAACTGCAGGTGTCTAAACTCCTACCAGCAAGCATGGGTTACTTCCATCTACCTATGACAAAGCGGTTAACGGATTTTCCAAGTCTTCACTGAGAGCCTAGTATGTGTGAGGGACCAAAGAGATGACATTCCCATTTTGTAGCAGACACTAAGTGATCAATCAATTAGTTGACGGACCTCGCGATAAAGCCTGAGGTTCAGTTTTCAGCTCTCCTCTTTTTCAAATTGTGTATTCTTCCCAAGGACATACAGGAATCTAATTTCTACTGTTTAAATGCCTTTATTCCTTTCAAATTATACCGAAAAGGCAGAATAACAATTTGATATTTTTGGCTACTGTGGTAACATTTGACAATTTTCTAAAAAAAAAAAAAAAATACAAATGATCAGTATCTAAAAATTTCATTAAAAATACAAGAAATGCAAATGAAAACATGAGATACTACTTTTTCTATTAAAGTGGCAAAATATCTTTTTCATAATACCCCGTGTTAGGAAGGTTTCAGAGAAATGAGTGCTCTTTTACACTGCTGGAGGGGGGTGAATTACAGCTGTTTCTGAAGAGTATGTGTCAATAGACCAAATCCTTGAAAACATGCATACCTTGCAATTCTACTTCTAATAATGTATGCCAAGGAAATAATTACGAATGTGTACACAGGTTTAACTTTAAAGTTGTATGTTGTATCACACCGTTTATAAGAAACCGGAGACAATCTAATAGGGGATTGTTTAAATAGATTACAGAAATGACGATGGAATACTAAAAACAAGGGTGGCCATGGACAGTTATCTGTTAAAATGGGAAGTCAGTATTTTGTTAAATGGAAAAGGCAAGTTATAAAAGAGCACAGTATGATCTTCTATCTGTTTTTAAAAACCATACATGTTTATATATACATATAGAAAAACACTGAGGATATATACCACATTACCATAGGCAATCTCTGGATGGTGGAAATAGGAGTGATTAAAAAAATCTTTATACCCATTTTTGTATTTATCTGCAACAAATGTGTACAATTTCTGTGATTAAAAAAGGAAAGAAAAGTGAAAGCCTAATTTAAAAACTGCCTTGCTTAGGTTTTGGCTTGTGGCAGGAGGGGCGACATGCCCTCAGAGGCATCTACCTGGTTTTGTTCCTTCGGACCTGAGTGGGTAATTCTCACAGTTGTTTTTCTGCACATGCCGTAATCATGGACCTTTGACTGTCTAGAAAACTGTTCTCTCATTTTCAACTAGATCTCACCGAGGCTATGACTGGGGAAGGAAGCCACCTTTCTAGAGGAGTAGGTTGGTTGCAAAACCATGCCCAAGGCCCATACTTTAGTTGGGGAGCCCTTAGAAAAGTTCTGGGGAGAAAGGAGGTGGAAGCAAGCAGAAAACAGATACAGAAGGATGGGCTCTAAACTGGAAGGTTTCCGTTTAGTCCTTATGTCAATTCTAGGGTCTCCTCCATCTTCCAGGTAGGGCTGATGGGAGGATACCTGAGATCTGGTCAGAGAGACTCCTTCTAAAGTTGAGTCACTTCAGAAGAGAGAGGACAGAACTGACAATCATATTGAAGAGTTAAACAAGTCTGCTAACATTGAACTATTAGAGCAACGCTACAGCTATAGAAATAGTGGCATGTGGATGGAAAGTTTGTTCTGGGTTGGTACGGACATTCCAAATGAACCAAAACTCTGTGAGGACCATGCTTAGTAGGTTCGGTAAATGATGACACTACCCATTAGATAGATGGATTCCTTTGCTAAGAACAAAGGAAAAGTTACTTGTCCAAATAAGGCAAACCTATAAAGTCATGTATAATATGGCAAAGGCCTGTCCCTCCTATATCCCACATCCTCCACTGTGATTCTAAGCCAGGGCTGAGTTTTCCTTGGGGTGGCTGCCAGATAGGGTTGAAAATCTGATTCTCAACTCACAGGCTAATATAAAGAGAAACCATATCAAGATTTGAGGGGAAGAGGGGTCATATTCATCTTCACAATAAAAAGTCACTATCAGCCTAGAGGCTCAGCTGTCAAACATGGTATTAGAGGGGTGTCCAAAGTAATGTGTTTCTGATTAGTAGTTTAAATACTAATGTCTGTGAATGCTACACTTTTAAAAAGAATAAATTACTGTAGATACAGTTAGCCATACAACCAAGTCACTCGCAGACACTTGTATGCTTTCTTGAATGAGAGAGAAAAAGGTGGAGTTTCAGCTATCAGCACGGGCATCAGCTGTCATGTGTCATCTTGGACAAGAGGATGAAGGCTGCTGTTACAGAACACGAAACAAGGGAGCCCAGGGTCAGAGAGCCCGGGGCAGGATGCCAGGGATGAGAGCACATTTGTGGACGTGTTCCAGTGTCCTGCAACTGGGGGAAAAGGAAGGTTAGGAGATGCTGGGATGCAGGATGAGTGATGCATGAGGCATGCACTTGAGGCTTTAAGGAAGCAGGATTAGCCCTCTGTTCAACCGGACATGTTGATACTCATAATTTACATTAGTACCGAGAAGGCGGCAGCAGGGCAATTACATCAGGTTAAATGCCAGTTCTTGAGGGGAGGAGCCTTTAGAGCTGGGGGTGGAGCTGAGTCCCCCTCCCCTCAGTTACTCATGGGAAACCCGTTCCAAGGCCACATAGAAACTGTTCTTGTCATCTAGGCAATGCCAGCCAATTGGTCCGATTTCACAGTCTGCGCACACCAGAAACTTGACGTTGCCCACGTCCTTGGTGAAGCCCACGTTCTCAAAGATGAACATGTCATCAACCAGCCAGTGCTCCTGGAGAAGCTCGCCGTCAGGATTGCTGCCATCAGCCAGAGCTGGCTTCTTTCTCATGGAGGGAAGGAAAAGCTGCAGTGGAAAAGAACACAAAGAATGCAAGAGCTGACTGGCCAGTCACGTCATCACCCCCATTCCACTCACACATTACACTGCTCCCTAGCACTTTCTCGGAATGAAAACAGAATGAGGAGCCCGATCACTGATGGATGAGGATGCTGGGCGGCTCCTCTGTTGCCTCTAGTCCGTGCCCTGATTCTTACGAGACGTTAAAGAGGTAACATGCTGTTTCCAACTGGCTTCACTGCTATCCTTACCATGGTCCATAAGGCCCTGCCTGTTCCTAATCTCCCTCCAGCCACACTGGCCTTGCCTTCTTCAAACAGGGTAAATGTGCTCTGCCCTCAGATCCTGGCAAGGCCGGTTCCTTCATGATATTCAGCTCAAATGTAACCTCTTCGGGAGGTCTTCTCTAACCAAACAATCTGAATTAGCTTCCCATACTGCCCACTATGTTTTATTTTATACTTTTTAAAGTTTACTTAACTATTTTGAGAGAGAGATCGAGTGGGAGAGGGCGGGAGAAAAGAGAGAATCTCAAGCAGGCTCCACACTGTCGGCATGGAGACCAACGTGGGGCTTGAACTCACGAAGCGTGAGATGATGACCTAAGCTGAAACCAAGAGCTGGTCGCTTAACCAACGGAGCCACCCAAGCGTCCCTATGTTTTTTTATATGGCTTTACTGAGGTATAGTTGACACATATACTGCACAATACTTAAAGTATACAATTTGATACATTTTGGCCCAGGCATATACCGATAAATCATTACCAGCAAGATACCAAGCATATTCATCACCCCCAAAGTCTCCTTATGCCACTACCTCTTTATTTTCTACTTACCATTCTCTGAACTTAATGTATTGGCTTATTTACCATGGGTCTCCCTCCACTAAAATGGAAGCCCCAGGAAAGGAAGGAGCTTACCTTTCCTGTTCACTACTATATCCCCAGTGCCTAGAGTAATAACTGGTATAGAGCAGGAAGTCAAATATTTGTCAAAAGAATAAGTACAGGATACCTGGCTTTGCTCTATTCCATCACTGTAGGGTATGTGCTGGATTTATCTTACAAAAGAACATTAACAAGGAAAATCTAGTTCTAGAATTCGGAATAGCATCCCAAGGATCCTTGTACCCACAAATCAACATGCCTTCCCAATCACTACGAGAAAGCCTCTGGCACACGCGCGTGTAAGTGCACACACACACCCTTTAATTTCTTCCATATGGTTAGTTCACACACCTTTAGCAGCCCCGAGTACTGCAAGATACATACAGCAAAGCTCTCATCGTAAGGGCTACCGCCAACACACTTATTTTCCACCCTATGAAACACTTTTCAGTTTTTACTTTATTATGACTATGAAAATATTTGCTACAAAGCCAAGTAGTAGTCTATGGCTGTTTCTTTCTCATAAGTTTTTTCTTCATAGGTAACAATTTACTTTTTTTTCCCCTCTTGCATTAACTTTCAACGTACCTACTATCATTTTTTTTTTTTTAATTTAAATCCAAGTTTGTTAACATATAGCGTATTAATGGTTTCAGGAATAGAATCTAGTGATTTATCACTTATACATAAAACCAAGTGCTCATCCCAACAAGTGCATTCCTTAATACCCATTGCCCATTTAGCCCATCCCCCCCACCTGACACCCCACCAGCAACCCTCAGTTGTTCTCTGTATTTAAGAGTCTCTTATGGTTTGTCTCCCTGTTTTTATCTTTTCACTTCCCTTCCCCCATGTTCATGTTTTGTTTCTTAAATTCCACACGTGTGAAATCATATGATATTTGTCTTTCTCTGACTGACTTACCTCGCTTAGCATAATGCATTCTAGTTCCATCTACATTGTTGCAAATGGCAAGATTTCATTCTTTTTGATTGCTGAGTAATATCCACCCCCCCCCCCCCATCTTCTTTATCCATTTGTCAGTCAATGGACATCTGGGATCTTTCCATAATTTGTCTATTGTGATAGTGCTGCTATAAACATTGGGGTGCAAGTGCCCCTTTGAATCAGCATTTTTGTATCTTTTGAATAAATGCCTAGTAGTGCAATTGCTGGGTAATAGGGTAGTTCTATTTTTAATTTTTGGAGAAACCTCCATACTGTTTTCCAGAGTGGCTGCACCAGTTTACATTCCCACCAGCAGTGTAAAAGGGTTCCTTCTTTCTCTGCACCCATGATATGTTTCTAATGCAACCCCAAACTCTAATAACATAGGATGGCCTCAGTGAGCTAGTCTGGCATTAGCAATCAAAATAAAAGCAAAAAAAAAAAAAAAAATTATTTTTTGATGTTTTTTTTTTTTTTAAGTAGGATTCATGACCAAGCGTGGAGCCCAATGTGAGGCTTGAACTCGACCCTGAAATCAAGACCTCAGCTGAGATACAGTTGGATGCTTAACTGACTGAGCCGACCCAGGCCCTTCCCCCTGCACCATTTTTTTAAATAAAAAAAACAAAATAAAAACAAAAACAAACCCTAACTGGACTGACATTATTCCAAAATAAAAGGGAAAAGCTTCGGTAGGGATGAGGAAGCCTCTCCTTGAATGCTAGTTAGGGAATCACAAGAGATGCTACCGTGTATTAAATACCCCAGAGTTTGCACTTCTGGCCATACTGTAGCCAGTAGGTGTCCCTAATAGGGAGGAGGGAGCACTGATCCAGAACTTTTTTACTCCCCATCTTCCAAGCACCTGGCTTACTAAAACAGGTATCTGTGCACTACCCTGCGCTGTGTCACCTGAGACATCAGCTGAGGACATCATAAAATAGAACAGTTCCTCCTCCTGTTACACTGTCATTCCAGTCACTCTTTTTGCCCATCTGATGTTTAAACGAACCCCCAAATGCTTTGTTTTACACTAAGTGAAAAACTGGAACAAGCAGATGCGAAGAGGAATCAAAATTCAGAAACCAGGAAACCTGGATTCCAATCCTAGTGGTATCTTTCTGTGGGGCCTAAATTTCCCTAAAAATATTTCTGGGCCATACTGTAGGTGTGAAATCAACATCTTAACTAAATGCAAGGGGAGTGAAATGTTAAGGGGAGAAAAAGACTTGCTAAGCATTAGCCCTTAGGACACATCCAACAAAGGAGAACCAGCTTCCCTCCCACAGTTCCCATTTATAATGCAAAACAGTGCCTCAGCAGTCTTGATTAGTGATTTAAGGGAAATACTAGTAACCGTTCCTTCAAGGGGTCCTACTGGGTCCTGGTCCCTCTCTTTCTCAACATTCCCATTTTTATTGAAATCCCGTAAGTCAGATCCACAAGACTAGACCTACATATATGCACACTGTATGTGTAGGTGTATGGATGTCAACCCATTCACTGCAGTGCCCAGAGCTATTGCAGGGTCAAGTTTTGGAATGTAACATTTAGAATACAATTAGGCTTTCCAGATAGACTACTGGGGTGAAAATCAAGGAATTAATGCCTAATTTGAGGCTGCTAGGTCAGCTGGTTGGGGGACAAAGTTGCCAGTTCCATCCCTGACCAGGTGGGTTAACTACTCCGGACTCCAGGCTGTACCCTAATCCTGGACTGGCTCCTCAGAGATAAGTAGAATACCACAACTCAGTGAGATTCTCAGTGGAACTCTTTTTGCTTTTTCAATAACTGTTAACAGTACCCTTTATTTTTTTAAGTTTACTTATTTTTTCTGAGAGACAGAGTTCATGTGTGCAAGTGAGTGAGCAGGGGAGGGGCAGAAAGAGAGGGAGAGGAGAACCCCAAGCAGGCTTTGTGCTGCCAGCACAGAGCCCGATGTGGGGCTTGAACCCACAAACTGTGAGGTCATGACCTGAGCCAAAATCGAATGTGAAAGGGAGGGAGAGAGAGAGGCAGAGGGAGGGGGAGAGAGAGAGAGAGAGAGAGAGAGAGAGAGAGAGAGAGAGCAAGCCAGCAGGAGAGGAGCAGAGAGAGAGAATCTCAGGCAGCCCCATCCCCACCCCCCCCTTGCCCCCCATCAGCACAGAGCCAGATGTGGGGCTCGAACCCACGGACTGAGAGATCACGACCTGAGTGAGCCGAAGTCGGATGCCCAACCGACTGAGCCACCAGGCGCCCCTTGTGGTGGTTTTAAAACATGTCCACAAATTATTTGACAATCCTTCCAAGACATAGACTCCATGTCTCTCACCTTGGGTCTGGGCGAGCCACTGTGACGGCCTCAATGGAATCAAGTGCAGTGGAAGTGACAGGCTAGGTCAGAAAAGGCCATGCCGTTTTGGCTGGTTTCTCTGGGCACACTTGTTCTGGGAGCCTTCAGCTACTATATGAGAATTCCAGCTACTCTGAATACCTCCAGGTACCCTCCAGGCATCACATGGAGAGACCTTGGGGAGAGAGCCACCGAAAGACCAACGTGTCCCCAGAGCCTATTTCAGTGCTCAGGTGTCTGAGTCTTCCCAGGCCACAAGCAGACACGTGACAGTAGAGAGCGTTTCAAATGACCCTTCTGACTGCACATGAAAGACCCCGAATGAGAACTGTCTAGCTAGGCCCAGCCAAGTTGAACTGTGCAGTTCTTCACACATACTGCACTTTCTCTAACAACACTGAAACATCACACTGCTGTCCCCTCCACCTCTGTCCAGCTTCATTATAAATTCCTCTGTCACAGACTTCAGGTAAGATTTCAAGAAGTACCGAGCTAAAGGGTATGAACGTTTTATATGTGAAACCATAGGCCTTTTTAACACATGCTGCACCAACAGTGACATCCTAATCCATTCCACCCATGCTAACCCATTATTTACACTGGGCTAATAGCTTTTGTTCACTAATTTACTTAAATCTAAGTATTAAGTTCTTACTTATGGGCACAATCTAAGTGTAGGAGATACAGAAGTGGATAGGATCTAGGACCTCATAGGCCAGTGGTAGAAATGCTAATAATTTCATAAGATCAACTGAGATTATAGATGTGAGTGTGCTTTGCAGTCTTTAGGCCATGATTTCCGTCTTGGTACTGCTGACTTCCTAGGATGGAGAAGTCTGTTGCAGGACCAGGGGTCAGGGGGTTGCTGCCTAATGCATTTGCAGGATGCTAAGTCGCATCCCTGGCTTCTACCTTACTAGATGCCAGTAGCACCCTGTTATAGACCGTGTTCCTCCCAAATTCTTATGTTGAAACCTAATTCCCAATATGATAGGTCATGAGGACACAGCATATTTTTGGAGACAATTTTGAGTGAGGGTATGCACATGGCTGAAATGAGATTACACTTTGCACTTTCCTGAGGTTATTGTTACACCTCAAGAAAAAGTTTAGTAAAATAAAAAAAAATGTTTTCAACTTTCCCCTTTTGGGGTGATGGCAGCATGAAGAATATAAAAATATCTAACTTGAAGGAAATAAAAGATTAAAATAAAAATTAAATCTCCCTTCAAAAATGATTTCAGGACTTGAGCGGTCTGTCCCACTGGAAATCTGATTCGTTGGAGAAACTGCGTTCCACCCAGTACCTTGGTAAAGCGTGTAGGTTACGAGAGTCATCTGTCACATCCCCTACACTAAAGTCGGTTCTGGAGCTCTTTTTGGGGCGGCGAGGAGCCCATCAGAAAGGACACTGGTGAGAGCGGTGTGATGCGGGCCAGGTACACCGGGCGCCATGGGGCCAGTCCGCAGGGTGGAGCTGGAAGGGCTGCCCGTGGTCCCGAGGCGCCGGGCCCTAGGAAGCCGGCGCCTTGCCGCAGCCCTGCACCGCACGCGGAGGAGCAGCGTCCAGCGCGCCCCGCGCCCGCGGCGACCTGGTGACCGGCCGGCCCAGACCTAGGGCGGGGCTGGGGCTGGGGGCCGGGGGCCGGGTCCCGGCAGCGCTCCCGCCGCCCAACTCCGGCGGAGGCAGCCTCAGGCGGAGCCCGAACGCGACGAGGGGCGCGGCCTCCGGAAACGCGCGCGGGGTCTGGGACACGAGCCACCTCGGCCCCCTGGGAAAGCGTGCGGGGGTGAACCGCCTCCAACCTGCCTCCCTACCTGTCGGCGGGAGAAGAGAGCGGTCCCTGGCTGCAGCACTCGGGAGCCACAGCGTTGGCACAGCACCGCCTTCCGGTTTCGGCCCTCGGCTGACACTAACTCGTTCAGCGGCTCAGCTGGTTCCATCGCCGCTACCGCCACAGCTTCCTCGGCCACGACCGCGCAGGCGCTGTCTCTGCGGGCTTTTTCGGAACTGCGCGGGCGCGGCTTTCAGAGATGGGGTGGGGAGCGCACGGTCACTCCCCCCCCCCCCCCGCGCATGCGTCCTTCCCCCCTCGCCCGCTCTGGGTTCTACTGCGCAAGCGCCTCATTCATTACTTGAGTGGTTAGGTGTCCGCTGGCTTTGTGACAGGGTCACTTACTGGGACGTGACAAATCCTCTCTTCATACTCACCTGGTCTTTGGGCTTCCCTTAAATATTGAGTAAAATGTGGGTAAATAGGCCATTAAAGTTGATCATTCCATGTAGTTTGCTGAGATTTGACTTTGGTCTTCTGAATGAACGGGAACATTTCTGGCGGCAATGCGAAGGGAATCTGGGCCAGGCTATATACATCAGCAAGTTTTATCTACATTAGTTACTTCAACAAGAGACTACTTAAAGGGACATGTACCTTTTTGGTGTTGGAAAAAGATGCTTCCAGACTTTAATTGCTGATACCTGTTCTAATCATCGCAACTATTTACTATGTGGCAAATACCGTGTTTAAGTGCTTTAGAAACAAACCTATTGAATCATCACAATTCCCTTATGTGGTTGTCACTGATTACTCCCAGTGCACAACTGAGGAAGGTAAAGATCAGAGGCTAGTTTCCAGGGTCCATAGATCCAGGCCTGGCTCTAAAGCCACTGTCCTTTGTCATTACACTATGCTTTTCACTCCATTTGATTGAGCTTTAGATCTCTAGCTTATCAGTTCTAGTGCATTAGGCCATGGATATCCTGAAATGGCAAGGGAAGCAGAATATGAAGGGGAACTAGGTTACTTAAATAGGTAATGTCTAATCTACCCATCATCCCCATCTGCAGGTTCTTCTTCTTCCTCTTTGTCCTTCAGTAATTCAACATTTGGCAATTACGTAATATAACTAAACCCTGAGGATACAATGATAATAGGCACTTTGTATTTGAGAACACAGTCTAAACAGGAAGACATACCCAAAACAAATGCCATGTGATAAAGACAACCATGGGAACAAAGTAAATGGAAGCCACGATTAGGGAATAATTCCATCTGGGGAGTTAGAAAAGACTTTACCTAGGTGACATTTTAATTAGGCATCAAAATGTGACTAGGATTTTGTCTGAAAAGCAAGACTATGTCAGAAGAACAGTATAACACATGAACAAAGGTGAGAACACATTTAAGAATGGTTAGTAGTCCACTGAAGGACATTACACCTGAGGGAAGAGAAAATAGTAGAGGCGCGGAGGAAGATCAGAATGGTAGAGTGGGTCCAGAGCACCATGGGTCTAAAGTCATGCTAAGGAATTTGAACTTCATAATGTGGGAAATGGGCATCTATGGAATTTTAGGCCAGAAATAACTGTTCAATATTCACTGAAAATTTGCTGTATGTTAGGCACTGTAATGATGCTACATGTAATTGAGGAAGAACATTGATAACTAAATGGAGGGGCTAGACTGGAAGACAGGAAAAGAGCAGGGGTAAGGCAATCAGGAGGCTATTACTCCATGAGTCTGTGTAAGAGATAAAGGCTTGAACTAAGTGGTAGCAGAGGGAATACAGTTATAAGAATATATTTGGAACTATTAAAGATAATGTCACGTACAAGCCAGAAATGAATTGCATGTCTGTATTGTAATGGGGGTAACACAAGATAAATGAGTTTTCCGAGGTGGGATAACTAAGTGGCTGGTTGCCAGCGAAGAGAGCTAGAAAAACAGGAGGAACCCCCATATCAGGCATACCTCTGTGTATGTGTATGAGAAGAGTATGCAAGATTGGAAGAGTGGAAAGACAGCAAAGAGTTTTAGATGTTTTATGCAGAATATTCAGTGGTGGCTGCCATGTAAGAACTCTTAAGTCAGCAGTAAAGATAGCCTAGGAGCCATCAGTTCTGAACCCCCACTTTGCCACCTCCCCTGGATCTCTTCCTGAGAAAGGATGAGTCATATGTTTCATAGCTGTGGTTTGATCAGCAGGCACAATCCATCTGCTGAGGAAAGGTTGGCAGGGCTTCTTTAGTGAAAATAACTTCCTCTTTGGCTCCCCCTTCCCCTTGCTCTGGGAATGTCAGGATTTCTGCAGTTGTGCAGGCCTTCTGCATGGCTGTTTACATCAGGTGCCATAAATCAAAGCAAATAGAGAAAGGAATGGAGTGACTAAAGACCCTAAAATTCAAGTGGGTACTAAGTGAGCTCAAGATTGACTCCTCTTTATTCTGTTTGCTTTTCAAGTAAACTCCCAGTGTGAGAGGAGTCAATAAATACACAAATTCACGTAAATATTTTGCTGCTGAGAAGCTCCACAAGGGTAAAGGGGCTACCTCTTACCCGCGTCTAGCAAAGAAACATAGTAGGGCCAGTTGGCAAACACATACGGTGAAGAGGTTGGAGAGACAGGATCATACAGCTGATCTCTGCCTGGTCCCCCCCACCCCTCCCCAAGTATCCACAAGACAGTGTTGGTTAGCCACAAACTCTCTTATAGGCACTTGAGACCACTGATTTTTAATATTTTCTTAAAAAAATACAAAGGAAATGAACTCTTTACACCAATACAACTCGGGGAAAGAGGAAAAAAATGGAATTTTAGAATAAAGGGAAAGTGCATCCTTGTTTAGGTTACCACATCCCCACACTCCCAATACCCACAAAGCCAAGAATTTCACTCCGTAACACAGGGGAGCCTTGAATAGTAGCTCAGAAATTCAGAAATGGTGGTAGCAAGTACTGGAACTAACAAAAGAGTTTTGGTTGCCTTGATTATTCTGTCCCAGGAAGAATAAAATCCACTCTAAGGACAGGTCATGGAACCTCATAGTAGGAAAAGGACTAATTGTACCAAACACAGCAGTAAAAACCACTCCTTAGCAGAAGTGTGCCCTTAAAAGAACAGGGCAGTAATCAGGTAGCTGAATTTCTACGCTGCTGCCACCCCCACCCCACCCCCAAATAAATAGTAATGAAGTATAATAGTGTAGTAGTATTTGATTCAACACAGACAGACAGTGTCTCACCGACTCAAGGCAAACCTTGCCACAGAGAGATGAGCCCTGGCGGGAAATAAGACGATTGTAAAATCACAGGTACTTCTAGTTTGTTCCCAGGCATACCAAACTCCCACCTTTATTCCATCTCTGCTCATCCCAACATTTGTTCATTCTTACTCTGTCAATGCCAAGATGCGCACCCAGAAAGATCATGGGGAAATTAAAAGATCCTTCCAATAACACACCCTTTTAAGTCTTCCAGGTTATACCTCAGCGGTGTTCTAGGTTTACTCACGTTCCATCAAATTCTGTTTACTTCCCTTATTCTAAACCCAGTTCTGATACACCAACCTTGTCCCTTAAGGCAATGCCAGGTCTCTCCCCAAGCCCCCCAAGTTTTGATAGGGGGCTTTCCCCCCTCTATTATCCTCCAGAATGGAACTGTGTTGCCCCTAGTTACCTGCAGACTAGGAAAGATATTTATTCCTGGAAAACAAGACTTGGATTTTACCCAGCTTACTCAAGTTGGTATCCTTCCAATCATACGCTGGATACTGTCTACATCTAGTAGTTCATACTCACCTTAATTCTCTGCAATACACGAGGCACAACATATATATGGATTCTCCCAAGCACATGACAGTGCTCTCTGGACAAGGACAGATGGTCTGGCCTCTCAGATCCATTCAGTGTGCACTGTCTTCCCTTGAGTGTCTGTTACCCACCCTCCTCAGAGAGAACTACCAGCACAAAGTGGAGTGTGTGTCAAATAAGTACAATCATCACCACCCTGGTGCTTGTAATCACCCTGTGCACACGGTGAGAAATAGATATTCTGGAAAGGATCCTTGACGCTCCTGTAAACTGTCCCTTGGACTGGTCACTGGCTCTGGATGGTGCTCCAACAACGGTCACTTCTCTCGAAGAACACACACGCCAGCATCACAGCGCTGGGTTCCCATGGATGTCACTACTTCCCAACTGTCGATGATAGGGTCATAGCACTCGATGCTACTCAGCAGGGAGTTCCCATCGTATCTGAGTGGGGAAGAAGCAAAAGAAGAAAATGAACTTTCTATTCCTCTCCATACAGTCCTACATTAAAGTTTGCCACTGGAGATGTCTCCCCCAACCCAAACCCTGTCTCGATCCAAAAATTCGGAATGGATCATGCTGTCCTGGATGCACGACGACTCTAGCCTGGCTTCCAAATCCTTACCCCGCAATAGCATAAAGTCTCCCGCGAAGCACTGTGGCCCCTACATAGCATCGTGGAGTGGTCATACTAGTGACAGTTGTCCAGGAATCGGTGCGAATGTTGTATGCTTCAACAGAAGAAAGGTGGGCTGTGCCATCAAATCCCCCCACCACATAAATATGGTCATTCAGCAGGGCTACTCCTGCACCTTGGGGGGAAAAAGGCATAGTAAATCAACACTACTAAGCTTAGGAGAAGAATTCTAAAAACAAAACATGATCATTGGTGGCTAGCTGAGTTCTAGAGTAGCTGAGGGATGTGGACTAGAGCCAGACAGGCTTAGAATAATCTGGTTGTCTTTATTTTCATTATGTTTAGAGAAAAGACAGGCAAAGAGGAGAATGAAACCAGACTTATGTTTTACATGAGTGAAGTGTACGGTGAAGAAAGAAATACAACTCTGATTTGTTGACACCCTCTTTGACTCCACCACCACTGCATATGTAAAGATTCGTCAGCACAGTCGACTGTCCTCTCCTTTAGATATGAGTGTCTTACCAGAGCGCTTAGTGGCCATTGGTGTAACATTAGTCCAATGTCCTGTGTGGGGATCATATTTCTCAACTGAATTTAAAATATTCAAGCCATCATATCCTCCTGAAAACCAAAGCAGAGACCATTTCAGACAGACTGGTAAACCCTCATGCCCATTCCCAGTGTGCCTCTCTCAGAGTCTTTCAACTAATTCTTATAGTTTCAGTTCTCCTTCAAGAGTTCTAATAATCCAAAGAAAAATCTGATAGTACCCTAATTTCTGCTTCCATGAGAAAGATAACCTCAGTTAACAGAAAAGATATTGGGATAGACTAGGGTTTTAGTTGAAAAAAGTCTATGAACTTCATTTTGATAAAAAGGGGTCCCCACCCATTGAGTTCCCTCATCTTCGCCTCCCAGACTGAATACCTAGGCAGTAGATCACTCCACTGGCCACAACTAGTCCAGCACCCTCCCGGGCGGTTTGCATATCTCCCAGCATGCTCCACTGGTCAATGTTTGGGTCATACCGCTCCATACTGGTATGACGCCTACTTCCATCGAAGCCTCCAGACACGTAGATCATATCTGCTCAGAATGAATGAATCACAGACTATTAGAGGATGAGAGATTTCTTTTTTAATTTTTTATGTTTATTTATTTTAAGGTGGGGGAGGGGCAAGAGAGGGAGAGACAGAATCCCCAGCAGGCTCCATGCTGTCAGCACAGAGCCCGATGTGGGCCTGAACTCACAAACTGTGAGGTCATGACCTGAGTCGACAGCAAGAGTTGGGCACTTAACTGAGTGAGCCACCCAGGCACCACGAGGATGAGAGATTTCTATGAATTCTTCTCCTTACAAATTCCCCACAAGTCCTTTAAATGTTTGGGAACAAAAACAAAGTGTTTTTTCATGAGATAAGTCAATTAAGTCTTATAGATAAGGAAGACATCAGAGTTAAGACATCTAAAACGAACGGGGTAAGATGGAATCCTTGAAAGCACTCAAAGACTTCAAAGGTGGAGTTTGCAAAAATATAACCAGTGCCAATTCTCCACTCGGCACACTGGAACTTGATTTACCAGCTCTGTGGTCAGTGTTGAAACACTCATGAATACTGAAAAGCTTTGGTAACATTAATATTTCCCAAAGCAAAAAGGAATATTTGACCTCATGCTCCTGCCAGACAACAGGAGAGTTATGAACCCTGATCCAGCCCCAACAAAACAGAAACACTGCCCTGCACACCAAGCATACCTCCTAGGGTGGTGGCTCCAGCAAGGCCTCGTCGGACATTCATAGGGGCTACAGAATACCAGACCCCATCCTCATCTGCTGTGTAGTCTAGACATTCCACCGAACTAAGGCGGGAACGGCCATCATAGCCACCAATTACATAGATCCGGTCATGTAGGGACACTGAGGCCACGTAACGTCTCTTACGAGTGATGCTCTACGGATTTAGGAGAGAAGAGGTACAAATATTTCAGTCATGCAAATCTTAGGCCTTATCTGCTGCTAACCTTCCTGTTTTTATCTATGTACCTCTCCTTCTTCACTGTGAACCCCTGGGACAGTAGTTCACCCTCAAGTGGCCTCCAAACCCTCTTGCTTGTTGTGATGCTTTTAAAGATGCAACCCTTCTCCACATCTGCCTCTCTCCAAGGCTTCCAAAAAGTTTAATGTCTTTCCATTATCCAGTGTCTGATTCCTTCCTGTTCCACTGGGCTAAAGACTGTTATCTATCTATAAAGTAGAAAAGTAGCCCCAACTGCTAATCAAAGGGCCAGGATTCCAATATCCTAAAAGTTAGGAGGACTGATTAAAAGATTTCCATGTTCTCAGAACTATTATTGTTCATCCAGCACTGAAACAGAGACATACAAAGGGAGAAAGATATAAACTTCAGACTTCAAGTGAACATTAGTTCAATTGAACATAATTTAACAGAGTTCAGCTTAACAGAGCATGACAATGGAGCATGCTGGGAGTTACACGGACAGCTCGGGAAGGTGCTGAAATAGTGGTGGGTCAGGTAAGTTTAATTTCACACAGGGCCATTGATATTTCTCCTCTTTTGGAACAGGGGGCATTGATATTTCTGAAGTCTAATCTTCTAATCAAATGGTCAGTAACGATGGATTAATTGATTTTGAACCTACCATGTACATGACACTATTGTAAGGAGCATCTTACTATTACTAGGCTTTGCTACTTTTAGGGCTGGATTACATATGATCTAGAGTCAGGGACTGAGGACATTTAAACTCTTTCCCAATGACTGGCTCCACCATTACTTACTGGCAAAAAGCTCCACTCCTGAGTCTTGGGGTCATATTTCTCTACCACGTCGATGGGAGACTGCTGGCTTCCGAAGCCCCCAACCACCAGAAGCACTTCATTGGCTCCTGAGGACAAAGAGAGAAAAAGATAGGTTACGTCACCATCCCAAGCTGGGTAACTACTCATAGGGAAACATAAGTAGAAACATTTGTAGGATTTTGTTTTATGTGGCCCAGAGAAGCAATCTGAAATAGGACACTCATCATAAGGCTGCCTAACAGGAAATTATTTCTTTCTGAGGCTCTAGCTCTTGAGGACCTGGACCTCTGAAATTAAAATTTCAGGACAATATTAAACTCCAGAAGGCAAACTTGAACACACCACACCATTCCAACCTATCTACATGCCTCTGGCTGACATAATAAATGAGGTTCTAAGTGCAGGCAGGGGGCTAAAGGAGCTCCCTGCCCTTCCCAGGCTGTAAAACTCAAAATGGGAGTTTTTTGCAATGGGGAAATAACATTCTCCTACTAACCTTGTCTCAAGAAAGTGGAAAGTTGTGGTTTAAGGACCAAGTGGTAGGCTTTTTTTTGTAATTTTTAAAATGTTTTGATTTTGGGGAGACAGAGCATGAGTGGGGAGGGGCAGAGACAGAGGGAGACACAGAATGTGAAGCAGGCTCCAGGCTTTGAGCTGTCAGCACAGAGCCCCACACGGGGCTGGAACTCATGAACCATGAGATCATGACCTGAGCCGAAGTCAGACGCTTAACCTACTGCGCCACCCAGGTGCCCTCCAAGTAATAGATTTTTAAAATTCTCTTCCATGAACTTTTATTTTTCCAATGTAGCCAACTATATGACCATGTTCCCTACCAATTCATCGCAACTGCCAGGGAATCGTAACAGGTTTTTTTCCCTCTTAAATGTTTCTTTATTTTGAAAGACAGAGAGTGAGCAGGGGAGAGGCAGAAAGAATCCCAAGCAGGCTCCACACTGTCAGTGCAGAGCCCAATGTGGGGCTCGAAGCCACGAACTGTGAGATCATGACCTGAGCCGAAATCAAGAGTCAGACACTTAACTGACCAAGCCACCCAGGTGCACCATCATAACAGCAGGCTTTTAAAGAAAGTCTTTTTCTCTGTTTTCCCAAAGAAGATATTTTGATGTCCTTTATATCTTACTCTCTCCCGTAAAGCCTTCTTGTATTAAATATCTCCTCCTTTGCCTCTTTTCAAAGAGCAAAGTCTTTTGAGAAAATCCTCTGTAAATGTGCTCTACTGAAGTGCATGGAAAGAATGGAGCATTTTGTATGATTCAATTACTAGGAAGACATTCGAGAGACCAAGGCACTATTATAAATAACTGGACTTTAAGGAGTAAAAGGAATACATTTCTTTCTTTTTAAAAAATGTATTGAGAGAGAGAGAGAGAGAGAGAGAGAGAGAGAGAGAGAGAGAGAGAAATATGTGTGCACACATGAGCAGGGAAGGGGCAAAAAGAAAGGGAGAGAGAGAGAGAATTCCAAGCAGGCTCCAGGCTGATAGCGCAGGGCTCCAACCTATGAACTGCAAGATCATGGGCCAAATCAAAAGTTGAATATTTAACCAACTAAGCCACCCAGGCGTCCCACAAATGGAGTACCTTTAAACTGCCAAAAACAGATGCATCCCTGATGAAGTAATGGCTCTGACAATTATCATCAGTGGCTGTTGTAATCATTAGGTGAAAGCAAAAATACTACTTTATAATGCTAAATAGGAAGTATACAACCATCACCTATGAAGTATTCTTGCTAAAAAACTGAACCCAAATCTTGAAACTTACCAAGATTCTAGTGTAATCACCAGTTTACAGACAATACAGGGGACAGAAGAACACACTAAATGACACTACATGGATACAATCAGCAAAATCCAGAATGTGGGAAATTCTAGAAGCCAAACATCTTGGTTTCTTAAATAAATTGCAAGGAAAAACCAAAGTAGGAGGGGAAAGCCTATGGATTAAAAGAGACTAGGGGCGCCTGGGTGGCTCAGTCGCTTAAGCGGCTGATTTCAGCTCAGGTCATGATCTCACAGTTTGTGAGTTCAAGCCCCGCATCGGGCTCTGTGCTGATGGCTCAGAGCCTGGAGCCTGCTTCAGATTCTGTGTCTCCCTCCCTCTCTGCCCCTCCCCCTCTCGCAATCTGTGTCTGTCTCTCAAAAATAAAACAAGCTTAAAAAAAATTTTTTTTTAAGAGATAAAGAGACAAGAACTCAATGTAACATGTGGACCTTGTCTGGATCCTGATTGGAGAAACTTAAGTGTTCAAAAGCAAAAACTAGGGAAATACTAACAGGTATTTATATCTGATGAAAATAAAGAACTGGTTGTGTTTCAGGGTGATAATGGTGTTTTAGATACATCTAAAATTTTTTTTTCATGTTTATTTATATTTTTGAGGGCAGGGGGAGGGAAGGAGGGGCAGAGAGGGACAGACACAGAACCCAGGCAGGCTCCAGGCTCTGAACTGTTAGCACAGAGCCTGACGCGGGGCTCGAACTCATAAGCGGTGAGATCATGACCTGAGCTGAAGTCTGACACCTAACTGACTGAGCCACGCAGGAGCCCCGATATATTATTAAAAAGCTCCTTCTTTCAGTGATACGTATAAAAGCATAATATATATGGATGGAATTATATCCTGAGATTTCTTTCAAAATAGGCCGAGTTGATAACTGTTGAAACTGGGTGATGGGTACAGGGAATCATATTTTTCTGTTTCTGTATATGTTTGAAATTTTTCTTACTATCCCACACATAAACCGTGAAGCTCAACCTCATTTAAGAGGACACCTGTCTTGTATACTTGCCAAATAAAGTTAAATGGACCCTTTTCCAAGGTGAGCCAGTAAGCAAGTCTCAGCAGTCAGCTCCTTTCAGAAAATCAAAGCCTTTGAACAAAGGGTCTTTTCATATTATGCTTATTTTATTTGTGCATAAAATTCCTTCAAGCTGGAAGAGGCCAGGACCACAAAGTATTTGTTTCTTCCTTGGCAGCACTATTCCCCTATTTACCCCTTTCTTACAGTACTGCTTCTCTCCCTCTGACTTGAATAGAGAAGGCAAAAACAATTCTATTCACACACATTTCCCTCTATAGGTAAATAGGATACTAGTGGATGATATCTGTATGGCTAACACAATGAACATACTCCACAGCAACTGAGAGGCATTTTCTATGCTTTGCACATTTAAAAAACTCCCGCTGATTCTCAGCTGTAATTCCTGTTGCTTTATGTAATTCCCAGAAACAAAAAAAACAAAAGCCTAGTATTATGCTAAGTGAAATAAGTCAGGCAAAACAGATACCATATGTTTTCACTCATATGTGGACCCTGAGAAACTTAACAGAAGACCATAGGGGAGGGGGAGGGGGAGGGGGAGAGGGAGAAAAGTTACAGAGAGGGAAGGAGGCAAACCACAAGAATCTCTCTAAGCACTGAAAACAAACTGAGGGTTGGTGGGAGGATGGGGGAGAGGAGAAAGTGGGTGATGGGCACAGAGGGCACCCGTTGAGATGAGCACTGGGTGTTGTATGGAAACCAATCTGACAATAAATTATATATTTAAAAGGCATTTTTAAAAAAAGAACATACTTATAAAAATGAGTTCTGAGTTTCATTAAATTCTAAGTTCCTCAAATGTTAAAAAAAAAAAAAAAAAAAAGCCTAGGGGAAAAAACCACTTTCTTGATAATATTTCACTCAGGCAGCTTCTGAAGGATGGGACATAGAAACAGGTAAGAAATACTTAGACTGTGTTACAAAACCCAGAAAACTGACAGTGCTTCCTCTTAGCTGAAAGTTTCTCCATAACATTCTGGGAACTATATGTTTACAGTGGAACTTGGACAAATGTATCAGCATGAGGCACTCAGGGATTTTATGGTTCTAAATGCCTGGGGTCCTAGACCATTGGTTCCAAACGTCTTTGTCATGAAGGACTCTTTTCATTATTTTCCCATGACAGATCTTGTGTGTGTGTGTGTGTTTTTTAAATGTTTTTATTTATTTTTGAGACAGAAAGAAACAGAGCATGAGCAGGGGAGGCACAGAGAGAGGGAGACACAGAATCGGAAGCAGGCTCCAGGCTCTGAACCGTCAGCACACAGCCCAACACAGGGCTCAAACTCACGGACTGTGAGATCACGACCTGAGCCGAAGTTGGACGCCCAACCAACTGAGCCACCCAGGAACCCCTGGGTTGTTTTTTTTTTTTTTTTTAATGTTTATTTATTTTTGAGACAGAGAGAGACAGAGCATGAGCGGGGGAGGGGGAGAGAGAGACACACACACACAGAATCGGAAGTAGGCTCCAGGCTCCGAGCTGTCAGCACAGAGCCCAACGTGGGGCTCGAACTCATGGACCATGAGATCATGACCTGAGCCAAGTCGGACGCTTAACCCACTAAGCCACCCAGGCGCCCCAGATCTTGTGGTTTGAAACACTGTCTACCGAGCTGCATCTAAGTAATTAACTTGCTGGTACTGCTGGAGTTACATGTAAGTACCAACAGAGCTTTTGATAAGTATGAGAGCACCAGTGTTTTCACACTGAACAGATATAATCTTAATTTTTTTTTAATGTTTATTTTTGAGAGAGAGAGAGAGAGACAGAGAGACAGAGAGACAGAGTGTGAACAGGGGAGAGGTAGGGAGAGAGGGAGACACAGAATCCGAAGCAGGCTCCAGGCTCTGACCTGTCAGCACAGAGCCCAATGTGGGGCTCAAACTCACAAAGCATGAGATCATGACCTGAGCTGAAGTTGGACACTCAACTGACTGAGCCACCCAGGTGCCCCTGAACAGATAGTAGTTTAGTCTTTATTTAGACTGTGTAGCTTTTTAAAAAAAAAAAAAAATGTTTCTTTTTATTTTTGAGAGAGGGAAAGACAGAGTGCATGTGTGAGCAGGGGAGAGGCAGAGTGAGAGAGAGAGAAAACGAATCCCAAGTAGGCTCTGCACTGTCAGCTCAGAGCCCAACTCAGGGCTTGATCCCTCCAACCGTGAGACCATCACCTGATCTGAAACCAAGACTTGTTTGCTTAACCAACAGAGTCATGCAGGTGCCCCGAAATGCCAGTTTTCTTTCTTTCTTTAATGTTTACTCATTTTTGAAAGGCAGAGAGAGATAAGAGCACAAGCATGGGTGGGGCAGAGAGGGGGACACAGAATCTGAAGCAGGCTCCAGGCTTTAAGTTGTCAGCACAGAGCCTGATGCAGGGCTCGAACCCACAAACTGTGAGATCCTGACCCGAGCCAAAGTCAGACACTTAACTGACCGAGCCACCCAGGTGCCCCGCCAGTTCTTTTCTTTTTTTTTAAACTAATGTTTATTTATTTTTGAGAGGGAAGGAAAGAGAGTGAGAGCAGGGGAGGGGCACAGAGAGAGGGAGACACAGAATCCAAAGCAGGTTCCAGGCTCTGAGCTGTCAGCACAGAGCCTGACATGGGGCTCAAACCCAGGAGCTGTGAAATTATGCCCTGAGCCAAAGTCAGATGCTCAACCAACTGAGCCACTCAGGCGCCCCCAGTTATTTTCTTAATACAGCATTGGGAGGTTGCTGGAGTGAAGAACATGAACTTAAAAAAAAAAAAAAACCTTTTAATAAAAATTATAAAATTACTTTCTGAGGCTTAAAACAATTTATATGGCCACCAACATATATGCCAATTCATATATATGCCAATTCATTCTACTCTCTGTAGCTGAATATTGTTTTTTTTTAATCTCTGGTGCTATGGTAGGCAAAAAATTGTATTTATTGTTTTAATTCTTACTTTATTACTAATAAGACTCTATTAGTAATTATGTCGTATTTCCCCCCTTATATTTAGTAGTCAATTGTACCTCCCCCTCTGTAAACTGAACACTCAAGTCTTTAGTGTTCCTCCCATGCATTTTTACTGGGCTCTTTACATACAAATAAATTTAACCCTTTGCTGTGGTTGTAGCAAATCTATTTTCCCAATTTGTCTCAGAATGTTGCGCATTTTCATTTAGTCAAATACACTACCTTTTCCTTTGCGGTTTCTTGTATTGCTTTTGCCTAGAAAGTCTTCCTCTCCTGGAAGAACTCCAGTGTTCTAATGTCTTCGGACCCTAACTTGGGGACCACTACTTTAACAATCTAATGTGAAAAGAGCTAGTCTAAGGATTGACTGGAAGAAAGCCTGTTTGTTCTTTGACAATGAATGGGGGTGGGAGGGACTTGTTAGATTTTTATCTTTCCAACGAGGAAGATATGTCTAAAACACCTGACAGGGAGTGCCTGGCTGGTGCCTGGCTGCTCTTGGTTTTGGCTCAGGTCATGGTCTCACAGTCTGTGAAGTTGAGCCCCATGTCAGGCTCCGTGCTGACAGCACAGAGCCTGCTTGGGATTCTCTCTCCCTCTCTGTCCCTACTCAGTTCACGCTCTCTCTCAAAATCAATACATAATCAATCAGTCAATCAATAAAATACCTGACAGAAACAGTGTGAAAAAGCACATTAGTGAAACTGAGGCATCTTGACAATGCCATGGTCATTATTTGTGGGGGGAGGGATTAGGAGTTGTGTGTGTGCTGTGGTGTGATGTTAGAGGAATACAGCAGACAGACTGCAAGCTTGCTAAAATAACACGGTTCAGAGACTACATTGCCATACGTATTAATCTTTAGCTCAGAAAAGGAGACTGTGACAAATTAGGAATTGCAATTTCCATTATATCTTCTGTGAGAAAGTAATGGCTAAGAGGTAAATAACTAAAAGAGAATCCTCACACATGATTTGGCAAGCTATTTTTATATAGCTGTAAATTTAATTTCCTTATGCTGTATGCAGAAGAGTTATCCTGGTAGCTGGTTTAGCAACCTCTATGAATAGAGATGGGCAGAAGACATGATAGGCAGGAACAATTTACTTCCTAAGGCGCTCATAAGGAGATGCTAAAATAAGAAGAGGGGCTCGTGGGTGGCTCAGTCGGTTAAGCATCCGAGTCTTGAGTTCGGCTCAGGTCATGGTCTCACAGTTTCTGGGATCAAGCCCTGAGTCGGGCTCTGAGCTGACAGTGCAGAGCCTGCTCGGGATTCTCTCTCTTCCTCTCTCTCTGCCCCTCCCCCACCCGTGTGTGTGTGTGTGTGTGTGTGTGTGTGTGTGTGTGTGTGTGCGCGCGCGCGTGCGTGCGCACACACGCACTCTTAAAAATAAATTAAAAAAAAAAAGAATCTACTTGGCGTGCCTGGGTGGCTCAATTGGTTAAGCGGCCAACTCTTGGTTTGGGCTCAGGTCATGATCTCACGGTTCATGAGTCTGAGCCCTGATAGGGCTCTACACTGACAGCACGGAGCCTGCTTGGGATTCTCTCTCTCCTGTCTCTCTGCCTCTCTTCGTTCTTGCTATCAAACTAAATAAATAAACGTTATAAAAAAAAAAAGGGAATTAGAAATAGCTTCAGAATTTGTTTTCTGGAACTTCTGAAAAATAACCTCAAAATTATAAGGGCATGTAGAATCCTAATCTTTCAAGATCAGGGCGAAAAGCAAGTTCTCTAAGCAGGCGGGCACCTTCTCCTGCCAGTACAGAGAAATGCAGAAAATCTATCTCCAAAAAGTCTTCTGGTTTGCTGGTTCACACAAATTTTCATTGGCTTTAGTTCAATTTAACAAGCAGCTAGGAAGTGCTATTGAGTACTCTCTGGGACACTGGCTCTGCAAAAAAGAAATGTTATCTTCTGTATTGGAAAGAACCTCAGTGGTTTGAATTTAACTCCCCTGATATACAGAAGAAATGGTAATCCAGAGAAGTTAAAGGACTTGTCCAGATTCAAAAAGCAAGTTACTAGAGTAATAGCATTGGGAGTCGAAATCAAAGGAAGCAAAGTGTCTTTTCTTCTGTACCAGATGATTTCCACTATATACTGGCTCACATCATATTGAAAGAATATCTATTTTTTATTATTTTTTAAATAACAAAGGTAACCACACATTTATGGTAATAACACAGAAGTATATAAATAAAGCAACGGTAAAAATATTCCCCTGCAATCCCATCTTGTTAAAGGTGTTTATCCTTGCATACATATCCTTTGTTTATAATCATGAAAACATATACATATATAGTACATATACAGGAGTTTTTGCCTTTTTTTCCCCAATGAAAAGTACCCCCAACTTAGTATATACCCAGTTAGTCTGTCCAGCTATACGCCTGACTCAATGCTTTTAATAGTTTCATAATATTCTATGCTTCAGTTGTACTATAATTCAGTCAACCATTCATTCTTCTTCAGATGGAATTCAGGTTGTTTCCCTTTTTTCCTGGAAATATTTCTTTTTTTTTTTAATTTTTAAAAAATGTTTTATTTATTTTTGAGAGAGAGAGAGAGAGAGGAGAGAGAGAGAGACAGACAGAGACAGAATGTGAGCTGGGGAGGGGCAGAGAGAGGGGGACACAGAATCCGAAGCAGGCTGCAGGCTCCGAGATGTCAGCACAGAGCCTGATGTGGAGCTTTAATTCACAAGCAGAGAGATCATGATCTCAGCAGAAGTTGGATGCACCAGAAGCTGGATGCTTAACCAACTGAGCCACCCAGACGCCCCATCCTGGAAATATTTCTATAGTACAGATTCCCAGATGGGACATAAAGAGTATTCACTTTAAAAAAAAAAAAGTTTATTTTGAGAGTGAGAGAGAGAGAGAGAGAGAGAGAGAGAGAGAGAGAGAGAGAGAAAGAGAGAGAGGGGAAGGGAGGGACAGAGAATCCCAAGCTGTGGGGGAAATAGGTTCTACTCACATAAATGGGTTAGAAAAAAGCTTAGGGTGGAAAGTTACCACCACAGGGTGAAAGCGCCTAAGGTTAGCTAGCAAGATACTGTAATGGGATCAGGAGCAGCTTGTTATATCACCTGCAGGAAATTACTTTCCATCTAATGCCAATGTACCTTGCGAACAAACTCCACTTGCTCCCCCAGACCCTTTGCTTCTTACACACACAAGTTAATGATTACTATCTGATTGTTTTCTTCACGTTCACCACGTGCAAGATCTTTTTTTTTTTTTTTTTTCAACGTTTATTTATTTTTGGGACAGAGAGAGACAGAGCATGAACGGGGGAGGGGCAGAGAGAGAGAGGGAGACACAGAATCGGAAACAGGCTCCAGGCTCTGAGCCATCAGCCCAGAGCCCGACGCGGGGCTCGAACTCACGGACCGCGAGATCGTGACCTGGCTGAAGTCGGACGCTCAACCGACTGCGCCACCCAGGCGCCCCTAAACGTTTATTTTTGAGAGGGGGCAGGGGCAGAGAGAGAGGGAGAGAATCCCAAGCAGGTTCCGCACATCAGCAAAGAGCCCGATGCAAGGCTCAAACCCATAAACTGTGAGATCACGACCTGAACCAAAATCAAGAGTTGGACACCTAACCGACTGAGCCCCCCAGGCATCAATGAACTGTACACTTAAAAATGGTTAAGACGGGGGCGCCTGGGTGGCTCAGTCGGTTAAGCGTCCGACTTCAGCTCAGGTCACGATCTCACGGTCCGTGAGTTCGAGCCCCGCGTCGCGCTCTGGGCTGATGGCTCAGAGCCTGGAGGCTGCTTCCGATTCTGTGTCTCCCTCTGTCTCTGCCTCTCTCCCGTTCATGCTCTGTCTCTCTCTGTCTCAAAAATAAATAAAAAAAAACGTTAAAAAAAATAAAAATTAAAAAAAAATGGTTAAGATGGTAAATTTTACAACTAAAAATAGAAAAAAAAAAAAAAGGCTCCCACCCAAAAGTTATACAAATATTTTCCTCTAACTTCTAATATTACCATGGTTTTTCATGCTTAGTCCTTCAATCTATCTTGTTGATTAGTACGTATCCCTGTATACAGTATGAGATACAGACCACATGTTGTCATCCTGCAGGAATTAGTAGAACAGTATCATTTACTACTTCTTCTCTGAGTCCCCTTAAAAAAAAAAAAAACAAAACCCCAAACAAAGCAATATCTCTGGGTGGTAGGATTATGGATGATTTTTATTTATTTTTTGCTTCTCTGTGTTTCTAAAATTTCTATGTTGACATATGGTACTTATGCCATCAAAAATATAGGGGACGTTGAAACATTATTACAAGATGTTACTAACTTGGATTTAAATTAAAAGCATATATATGGGAGACAAGTCATCATTCTACTTAAAGCAATCAGTGAACAGCTTAATTATAATTTAATACCTTGGCAGGCCTGAGTCCACAGTCAGGGGAAAAACAGAAAGCAACAAAAACAAAATGCCACCCCATATACCATTTATAACCTACGACAGCAAAATAGGGAAGACAGGAAACAGAAGTAAGGTAATATCTGAGTCTTACCACCTGTCGGCTAAAATGTCAGGCATCTTACATACACTATCCTGTTTACTCTCCGTAACAACACAGTGAGATAAGATGCTCGGACCCTCACTTTAGAGGCAGAAGCACAGGCTCAGATAAACTGATACCTTACCCAAGGCCATACAGCCTGTCATTGGTGGGGCTGAGACCTGCACCTAAGCCTCCTTGCTAAAACAACAGCTAATGTGCACAGCACTTGTTATGTGCCAAGAACTCTTTTAACCCTTTTACATACATTACTTCATTTACTCTTCAGAACAACCTCTGAGGCGGGAGCTGTGATGATGCCCACTTTACAGAGGAGGCAACTGATGCACAGGGAGGTTAAGTTTCTTGCCAAAGTTAATACACCTAGTAAGTGGTAAGCTGGGATCTGCACCCACACCGGCTCCGGAGTCCAGGCTCCAGGTTCTTAAGTTCTACATGTCACTCCTGAACTTTATACTATGCTGCTGCCTTTCCTTCCTCTTTTCATCCAGAATGAGAAAACTACTACTTGGTAATTGAAATAATTTCTAATTCACAAGACTCCAAATATCTTGAAATAATAACCTGCATAATATTTGACAATTTAGAAGATGCTTTTACACACTCGATTCCGTTCAATCCTCCAAATAGTTACGGGAAATAGATAGGGAAGGTATCCTTGGTTTATAGTAGAGCTCAGGGTGGCAAAGTGACTTGTCCAAGGTGACACCCTTTCTAAAAGGTTAAAAACAGGTCTAAAACAGGTCTTTGTATTTCTTACAGAATGTTCTTTTCAACTACATCATGCCACCTGGCAAGGGGTAGCTGAAAAATATCCCTCCTTCTGCCAAGATGCCAGCTTACCTAGACGAGCCCTCGTCCTGGGTCCCTGCATCTGACTTCGCAGTTCAGGTCTCAGATGAAACTTCTTTGCTTCATCAACTAGATCCCTGCACTGTAAACTACAGCGGATGAAAGGCTGAAATACAGCAGGCAGTAAAGTGAGCCACAGGGGTCACGTCTTTAATATTACGAGTATAAATGGCACACATAAGAATTCACTTCTTGATATAGAAAACCAGTTTCTAAAGCCCTGTGGTTCCAAGAGGGCTGCTGGTAATAACTACGTTGCTGGTTTCCAGAAATGATTAAAAAAATTTTTTTTAATAGACAATATATTATTACATGGTTCAAAAATCAAATGACATAAAAAGATATACTGAGAAGTATTCCCTATCTACCTCAGCACTAGGCAGTAACTATTTTAATTAGTTTGTCTGTACATCCTTCCAGTGATTACACAAACACAAGTATGTAATAGCTAACAAAAATTTTAAGGGAAAACCAAAAGGCTACTGTTAATTCCTGGGATGACAGGGAGAAGTAAATCTTGCCTGAAATAATTTCCCAAATGTTCACAACACTGTCACGATGCCTAGGTCTCCCCTGATGGAGCTCTGTACTGGGCAGCTCTCCTTCGTAACCTAATTCACTCCACATCCTTCTTCACTCTACTCTCTGGCTTGGAAGACTGGCCTACGTGAACTACGTCGTAGGGTCCCCATGCCCTCTGACTTCTGGCTCGGCTCAGCCAGTGAGGAGCCCTAGAGGAGCTCAGAGGGAGAAGGGGAGTGAGGCCAGGTTCCCCCACTCCAGGATGAGTGGTGAATATAGGATTTCAGTCTCCTGAGTCTGACTCGAGAGTCTGGGCTGTGAACCACAATATAAGGAAACAGACACAACGGCAATATGAATTGTTAGAAAGAAACTACAAATATGAGAAAGTGAGTTTGACATGTGACACTAATCAGCCTGCAACTTTTCTAATGTGAACTGGAAAACTGTGTTTGTAGTTAACTCTCAAAGAGGTCTGAGGCTGGGCCAGAGGAAGGAATGCATTCACTGACCTGGGCTTTACCTATGTGCTAAACAGCAGTGTTCGCCCAAAGTACAGTCTAGGTAAACAGGTGATACATACGGTAAAAACCGTGAAAACATACCACACACAAAGAGCTTGTGTTGGAGAAACACTTTTATAAATAAACACCGTAAAAAACAAACAAGTAAGTAAATAAAAATAAACACACACAGTATAACCTAAATTCATATAAGAATGCATCAAATTACTTTGGTGTTGGGTTTCACAAGAGGTCAAAAATAAAGACATTTGATAAGCAAAGCATCTTTTTCAGGGCAATTTGGAACAATTTATGTTTGATGGAGAAGGGGACATTTGTCATCTGATGTTGCTTACGTGAAACACAGGGGCATAGCAAACAAAAAGACAAGAAAACAGAAAATTAAACCATAGATTTCCATTTCCAGAAGGATAACTTGCCAACCAATTATCTGGAGACCTCCTAGCACCATCCTCTCTGGCCCTCCTAGAGACGCTAACCAGGAGACTCTGTGCCTACGGTGAATAACCAATTTGAAGTACATAATACTAAGCTGCAAGAGATACTCATGGTTTTTGATCCCGTGTGTTTTGCCTGACTTACCTCAGCATCTATGACGTCTGTGATGTACCTGGGGGTCAGCAGGGGCATCCGGACGTACTGCAGCAGGTCAGGTAAGGATTCTTCTCGCTCCTTTTTGGCGTGCTTCACCCAGTTGATGACAGCTTCAAAGACTGGCTCCTCAGAATCCACCTATAAACGTGTAATTACACATCATGGAACTAACTCTGCCTTTCCAATGTTCTCACAATTTCAAAAAGTAACCGTGCTTACTTTCTCCTTCCTGCTCCCCATCCCCTACCACCATTATTTCCTCTCTTCCAGAAACAGCTAAGCTCTTGGGAAAACAATCCTTTTCAGACACGACTCATTAAGACCAGCAAAAGAACTGCAGTCAAACTGGGTATTAAAAAAAAAAAAAAAAAATCAGATAGTGCCTAATAAACCATCAATTACAAGTGGGCTTTTACTTCAGAATTGTTTCCATTCCTGAATTTTTTTTTTTTTTTATTTGCGAGACAGAGAGAGAGAGAGAGAGAAAGAGAGAAGGGCAGAGAGAGAGAATCTTAAGCAGGCTCCATGCTCAGTGTGGAGCCCAACACAGGACTCAATCTCATGACCCTGGGATCATGACCTGAGCTGACATCCAAGAGCTGGACACTCAACTGACTGAGCCACCTACGTGCCCCTTTTCTGGTCATTTTTGAAAATTTGCAGGGGGAGGAGGAATCTGTTGCCCTATTCAAAATTTGCTATATATTTTTTAAAATACACTCTACGCTCAACGTGGGGCTTGAACTCACAACCCTGAGATAGAGTTGCATGCTCTACTGACTGAACCAGCCAGGCACCCCCAAAATTTCCTCTTAAAACAACTTGTGTTGATAAGTGTTGTCTAACGACCTCCAGGATTGCTCCCCAACACCTCCACCCAAGCCTGTGAAGCAGAAACTTCTCTTATATCATCATGCTATAATGCTGCAGTTTCCAAAGAATTGTCAATTAGCATCTGAACGAATACTATTTATATATATATAAATATATAATTATATTTCTATATGTATAAATATATATAGAAATATATAATACATAATATAAATATTTATCAGGCACAATGCTTTGAGATGATATATGTAATTAATCATTTGGGGAACTTAGGTCTAAGCTTACATGTAACAAATTGCATAAGGCACAGCCTAAAAAACCTACATTGTATCCCTGCAAGAGCACTACATCTACTAACACCTAAGACCTCCTCCCCAAGACAGACACCTACATATAGGTCCTGTGCCTCTTCCATCAGCGCCTAGAATGCATCTGTTCTGAGACCTTTCAGAATGTGACAGTGCCCAGACAGAGACACCATTCTGTGAACTTTTCCCAAGAACTGAAAACGCAGACGTTTCAGAAGGTTCATTCATTGGATGTACCAAAAACCTACTACGCACCAGGCCCAGTGCTGGAAGCTGGTTATACACTGGTAACAAATGAGACATGAACCTTGCTTTTAAGTGGGGAGATAACAGGTAAGTTGGAAAAACGAACAATGCCACTTTGTCATTCTGTACTATGTAGGAAAAGTACAGGGGCTATGAGACAGAATAACACGAGATTTCCTAATTTAGGTTGATGCGTCAGAAAAGGCCTCCCTGCAGAAGAAATACATTTCAGTATGATGGGTGAGTAGCAATTAGCCACGAAGAGTTACGAGAGTGCTCCAAGGCAAGCAGGAGAGCACATGCTGAAACCCTAGAGCTGTACTGTCCAATATGGTAGCCACCAGCTACGTACGGAGATTTATAATTACATTAATTAAAATTAAGTTAAGGGGTGCCTGGGTGGCTCAGTTGGTTGAGTGTTCAACTGTTGATTTCAGTTCAGGTCATGATCCCAGGGTCGTGGGATGGAGCCCGGTGTTGGGCTCCGTGCCCTTCTGCTCCACTCCCCTGCTTGCTCTGTTAAAAAAAAAAAAAAAAAAAAAATTAAGTGGGGCACCTGGGTAGCTCAGTCAGTTAAACGTCTGACTTCAGCTCAGCTCATGATCTCACAGCTTGTAAGTTCAAGTCCCGCATTGGGCTCTGTGCTGACAGCTCGGAGCCTGGAGCCCGCTTTGGATTCTGTGTCTCCCTCTCTCTCTTCCTCCCCTGCTCATATTCTGTCTCTCTCTCAAAAATTAAATAAACGTTATGGGGCGCCTGGGTGGCTTGGTCGGTTAAGCGTCCGACTTCGGCTCAGGTCATGATCTCACAGTCCGTGAGTTCAAGCCCCGCGTCAGGCTCTGGGCTGATGGCTCGGAGCCTGGAGCCTGTTTCGGATTCTGTGTCTCCCTCTCTCTCTGCCCCTCCCCTGTTCATGCTCTGTCTCTCTCTGTCTCAAAAATAAATAAACGTTAAAAAAAAATATTAAAAAAAAATTAAATAAACGTTAAAAAAATTTAAGTTAAATTAAAAACTCAGCTGCTCAGTCACACCAGCCACATTTGAAGTGCTCAACAGCCATGTGTGCCTACCAAACTGGACAACACAATCTTAGAGCAAAAAAGAACACAGTTTGAGAAATGATACAAGGCTGGTGTAGTAGAAGGAATGAGGCAGGGGAAGAATGGTAAAAGATCAAACTGGAGAGGTAAACAAGGGCCAGCTCAGAGAGAGCGTTAGAAGACTGGAATTTACTCTAACAGCAATGGGAACCCATGAAAAGGTTTCAAGCAAGCTTGGGATATGATCATATCAATGTTCTGCAAAGATCACCCTGACTAGCATGGGTAGAACAGATTAGAAGGGCCAAGGACACCCAGAAGAGCTGGGACACCAGCTGGCACATTAGGCAAATGGTGATGGGTACTTAAGCCATAGCAGTGGTGACTGAAATTTATGCACCAAATTTATGGGAGGTGAAACTAACCCAGCCTGCTGATGGATTAGAGGCAGGGAAGTACACAGAATGGTGCCCACAATTAAAAAAAAAAAAAAAAAATCTTTTTAAAGACAAGAATGACAAGCTAACAGTTGTAAACAACTCCATGCTAGGCTCTAACACATTCTAGGTTTAAATTAGATACATCAGTTTATAATGGGGTTTTTCAATCATGAGCAGCGACCCTTGATCTTACTGAAGAGAGAATAAACTAGACTTGCAGAGAAACAGCTAAACTGGGAGGAAAAAAACCTTCACATTAATGTTTCACCATGGAGAAAAATTTCCCCATAATAAATTTTCAGAGAACTATTTTATGTATCAGGCACTGATATTCTTTTTTTTTTTTTTAGTGTTTATTTATTTTTTATTTTTTTTTAAATGTTTTTTTTTTTTTTTTATTTATTTTTGAGACAGGGAGAGACAGAACATGAACGGGGGAGGGTCAGAGAGAGGGAGACACAGAATCTGAAACAGGCTCCAGGCTCCGAGCTATCAGCGCAGAGACCGACGCGGGGCTCGAACTCACGGACCACGAGATCATGACCTGAGCCGAAGTCGGCCGCTCAACCGACTGAGCCACCCAGGCGCCCCTGTTTATTTATTTTTGAGACAGAGAGAGACACAGCACGAACGGGGGAGGGTCAGAGAGAGAGGGAGACACAGAATCTGAAACAGGCTCCAGGCTCTGAGCTGTCAGCACAGAGCCCGATGCGGGGCTCGAACTCACAGACCATGAGATCGTGACCTGAGCTGAAGTCAGACACGTAACTGTAACCGACTGAGCCACCCAGGTGCCCCAAGGCACTGATATTCTTATTTAATGATCAGAATGACCTCATGCACTAAGTAGGACTATTATCTACAGAAGAGGAAACTGAAGATTAGTGGTTAGGTTAACACGTGCCACACAGCCAAAATAAACCCCACCCTGATTCTAAAGCCCATGTTGTTTTAACCAGTACAACATACTGCTTCTGTGTTAAGTAGGATCGTTTTATATAATTAAGACGAAGTATTAGCTGGGGAGTTAGACATCTGGTTCCTCTTTCTGGCTGGAATACAGAAGAGAAACAATGTGCCACTTGCTGTCTTTCCAGAAAGAAAAGACAGTCTTTACAGACACTGAGGGAAGAGTTCTCAAACTCTTTTCATCTGAGTTTCTGAATAAAAAAGTTTTTTGCTCTCCCTATTCCATTTAGTTTTATTCCAAAGTATATATAGTTCTATGACTACATATGACTTCTGTAACTGCTCGCTGATTTGGTCAATTAGAAACTGGGGCGCCTGGGTGGCGCAGTCGGTTAAGCGTCCGACTTCAGCCAGGTCACGATCTCGCGGTCCATGAGTTCGAGCCCCGTGTCGGGCTCTGGGCTGATGGCTCAGAGCCTGGAGCCTGTTTCCGATTCTGTGTCTCCCTCTCTCTCTGCCCCTCCCCCGTTCATGCTCTATCTCTCTCTGTCCCAAAAATAAATAAAGAAACGTTGAAAATAAAATTTAAAAAAAAAAAAAAAAAAAGAAACTAACTAGGCAACCAGCTCATAGTTTCATGGAACAGAACAGAATCTGGAGCCAGACTGCTCAGATATGAGGCCTGGCTCTGCCACTTATTAGCTCCAGTATGACGCTTACCCTTGAAGCATCAGTTTCTTTCTCTGAAAAACGGGGACAGTTTTGACAACTACATAAGATAAAATATACCAAGAATGGTGCCATTAAAATGAAAAGTCCAGAGTATAGTAATTTTTTATCTGTTGTGTTCACAATTGGATTGCTGGCACCCGGAACTGTTCTGGGCACAAAGTGCCCAGTAAATATTTAATAAAGGAAACCAATAGTAAATGCTGAGTAAGTTTTAGCAATTTTGTTATGTGCAGTGAACTTTAAGTCTATATTGTTCACACTATTTACTGCATTTCCTAATGCATGGTTAAATCAAGAAAAATCAAGATATTCTAGCAAATTACCAATTTCCCAAGTCTGAAGAATGTGCCATTTGTCTACACCTGGCATTTCAGTGCATGGACACAATGTTCTACCACAGCAAGAGTGAGAACAAAACTTTAGCAAATATTTGTCTCAGTAACACTTGTAACACCAGCTTCTCTGGGCTAATAGGTCAAACTGGAAAAATGATTCCTCTTTATTTTGGAAACAATGTCACCAATGTACCTTAATAAATTTTCCTCATAAGTCCGTAGGGGAAGGCAAAAAGAAAAAGTTGGCTAAAATATGATAAATATTCTTAAGATCTTATTATATTACATGAAAATTCTAGTTTTAACAAAATAAATCAGAGAGTTACCATTTGGTTTATGAAAGTAAACTATAGGATTTCTTTAGCAAATTTCTTCTACATCATTTACTTTTTAAATTTTTATTTATTTATTTTAATGTTTATTTAGTTTTTTTAATATTTTTTAAACATTTATTTATTTATTTATTTATTTATTTTAATTTTTTTTTTTCAACGTTTATTTATTTTTGGGACAGAGAGAGACAGAGCATGAACGGGAGATGGGCAGAGAGAGAGGGAGACACAGAATCGGAAACAGGCTCCAGGCTCTGAGCCATCAGCCCAGAGCCTGACATGGGGCTCGAACTCACGGACCGCGAGATCATGACCTGGCTGAAGTCGGACGCTTAACCGACTGCGCCACCCAGGCGCCCCAACATTTATTTATTTTTGAGACAGAGAGAGACAGAGCATGATGGGGGAGGGTCAGAGAGAAAGGGAGACACAGAATCTGAAGCAGGCTCCAGGCCCTGAGCCGTCAGCCCAGAGCCCGACGCAAGGCTTGAACTCACGGACTGCGAGATCGTGACCTGAGTTGAAGTCGGACGCTTAACTGACTGAGCCACCCAGGTGCCCCAATGTTTATTTAGTTTAGAGAGAGAGAGAGACACACACACACACACACACACACACACAGAGTATGAGCAGGGGAGGGGCAGAGAGAGAGAGGCAGACACAGAATCTGAAGCAGGCTCCAGGCTCTGAGCTGTCAGCACAAGCTCGCCGCGGGGCTCAAACTCACAAACTGTGAGATCATGACCTGAGCCCAAGTCAGATCCTTAACCACCTGAGCCACCTAGGCACCCCCAGCTTCTATAGCATTTAGAATATTAATCAGATTTTGATTCCTTCCCAATATATCTCTTGTTTAAATTGAGGTGCCACTAACTTCCGGGAATCCACTAATTCAAAATTTATCTGAGCAGAGTGGGAGGAAAACAAATGAACTCTTAGCCTTCCTAGAGAAGTGAATTTCTCCTGACGAGGGGAAACAATTGTCACTCTAATTGTTAGCCTAACTACAGACCTCTGTGCAATAAAAACTCTGCTGGCTACTGGCACTATGACTTAGCATCAGGATTACCTAAGATCCTTCTTGCTGGGCCAAGTGACTGAACCCTTGCCTGTGCCCAGGTGGCTTCCCCTCTGCTGGGTGAAACACAACTCCTTCAAGACGCAGTTCATATGTTCCTTCTCCCCACTCCCTCATTACCCCCCACCCCCCCATTAGGCACTTATGATCTGCCTCCTGTTTACGGTTTCCAACCTTTTTTTCACTTCTTTTTGATCCACTTCCTTTTTGGTCTAATTTAAATGTAAAACGTTTATTCTTCTTTCTTCTAATTTCTTCACTTTGAATAACCTCATTATTCTCACTATATTCTATTAAGTTTTGTCTTTCTCTGTCTCTACCACTATGTTGTGAATTACTGAAAACAAGGACTGTATCTTACTCACTCTTGGAGCCATAGCACCCGGCACAGATAGTTTATTCAGAATATCTACTGCTGTAGAGTAGATATTCTCCGTAAATGTTTGTAAAATGAGTGAATAATACAGAAGTGCTCTATAGAAATCTCTTTACTTCAAATTTCTGCTTATTCCACACCACTGTCTCTTCAATAGTGACTCTTAACCATTGGGATTGTATATTGAGGAAGGTGGCTAACTCCTTCCCAAAACTCCCTCCCATAAATTTGGCATAAAATTTCAGGGGTATTTAATGAAACCTTTGGAGCCAATATTGACACTTGATTAAGATGCCCTGCTACAGAAACACAGTAAATCCACCTTGCTTTTTCCTAGTTTTGTGTTTGTTTTCTTTTAGTAGGTTCCACACCCAACCCAGAGCCCAACACGGGGCTTTAACTCACGACTTGAGATCAAGACCTGAGCTGAGATCAAGAGCCAGACATTCAACCAACTGAGTCACCCGAGTGCCCCCCGCTTTCCCAAGTTTTGTAATGTTCCAGTCTTGAAGAAACCCCAATACCAAGCCAAATTTGTACCTGAATTTCATCGCACTTGATTAGCTTTTCCACTTCTCCTTGACTTAGAAGAATGAATTCTTCATGCTGTACCACTTCCGGAAAATGCTTCTGACTAAAAACCTCAGCTGCTTGCATCAGGTCAACACAATTGTGAGTTTCAGCAAAATCCCTGATACCCAGGCAATTAGAGGGGTCCAACTGACTTTCTAAGAACTCACAGCAGGCTTGCTTCACACCTAGGACAAACACAGACAATGAACACTTCAGGGTACTTGACCAGGTGTGAACTGGTTGGTCTACATTCTTGGAAGGAGACATCTTCTCTACAAGGTAACAGAGGAATCCTGGCTCAACACGGGTAAGGATCAAATTAGAAATTTTATGCTTAAGGAATTCAAATCCAATTTCTGTCTTATGTGTCGTGCGACCTTCAAGCAAGGTCTTGTGTGTCTCTGTTTCAGCTTTAAAAATAAGTATAGCAAGACAAATTGCTTCTATGGACATTGGCACAATTAAACAAAACATACTCCTGGGAACCAAGCTTTTATAAAACCAATCATAATTTAACATAACGTACCTAATTTCTACTCCCTATGAAAACTTGACTGAAAGACTCCTGCCAAGGAAAAATAAGAGCTACTAACGACAACCCCTTATTTCTCTAATTGCAAAGTTCAGAGTATAAACCTAATTTGTGCACTAATGCAAAAGCTTCAATACTGTTTTTCAATCACGTATTAAAAACAGAAAACTTTCAACCAGGCATTTTGAAATACTAAAAATAACAGAAACATCAATGCAGGATAAGAAAGACAGTCTGGAAATAGGAAGGGGGACCACCCCATATCCTGTGAAAACATTATATACTTTCATTTTTGTGTGCCAATTTAAATTTTCAATACATAATTTACGTGGCTCAAAATTAAAAGTACAAAAGAGTTTACCATGAATAACCCCCCAGCCTCCCTTTCCACCTGGCCATCTAGTTCCCTTCCATATAGGCGATGAACAGTATCAGTTTCTTGTGTCTCCTTGTAGAGCGAGTATGTACATATATGTAAGAAAATGTGTCTGTTATCCCCTCTTTCATTTTTTTAAAAACAGAAAAGGCGTTGGGGCGCCTGGGTGGCGCAGTCGGTTAAGCGTCCGACTTCAGCCAGGTCACGATCTCGCGGTCCGGGAGTTCGAGCCCCGCGTCAGGCTCTGGGCTGATGGCTCAGAGCCTGGAGCCTGTTTCCGATTCTGTGTCTCCCTCTCTCTCTCTGCCCCTCCCCCGTTCATGCTCTGTCTCTCTCTGTCCCCCCCCAAAAAAAAAATAAACATTGAAAAAAAAAAAATTAAAAAAAAAAAAAAACAGAAAAGGCGTAAATGCTCTTCTAAAGAGCCAAATGGCCACATATGGAGAGGTTCTTTGACGTTGTGATTGAGACCTGATCTTCTGTGCTGCAGGCGGTAAACATGAGCGTCCACAGTCTGTCTCCATAATTTCCGTGATTAAGTTTACCTGATTAATTCTAAGTATTTCCAAGGCTACCGTGGCATGAGCAATAGCAACTTTATCATCTGTACCTTTCAGCTGAAGCAGACAGGCTGCAGGAAGCAGTTCTTGTACATTCTCCACCGTCACATGTACGGTTTCAGTGTACACGAAGTCCAACAGAATCTCCATGGTAGAAGCAGTTAAGCCTTGAATATCAACATAAGGTTTCCCCTTCTCTGAAAGCTGAGAATTCAAAGGGTATGAAATAACAGTGGTTATGATTCCACGAGATAAAGGCAGAATCTCATATCCGAGAGCTTGAAGGGATGTTAATATTAACACCCATCTTTAAAAAATTATGGTCGGGGCACCTGGGTGGCTCAGTCAGTTAAGCGGCCGACATCGGTTAAGCGGCCGACTTCGGCTCAGGTCATGATCTCACGGTCCGTGAGTTTGAGCCCCTGCGTCGGGCTCTGTGCTGACAGCTCAGAGCCTGGAGCCTGTTTCAGATTCTGTGTCTCCCTCTCTCTGACCCTCCCCCGTTCATGCTCTGTCTCTCCCTGTCTCAAAAATAAATGAAACGTTAAAATAAATAAATAAATAAATAATTATGGTCTAATTTGTTTGATTTGTATGAAACAAATATGGCATGTATTTGTAGCTTGTCCAACTTGGGGCAGCTGCATGCTACTCAAGAGCACACCAGGAGGTGACACCTTGGAATATTAATTTCACCAGTGAATAATTTAAAACACTGCTTTTGTAATAAAACAAACATAGATCTATTACAGGACTGAATCCAAAAGTTCTGTGAACATAGTACTAGTGTCCATGAGCTTTTAAGATAAAACACAAAATTTCAATGAGATTTCACGCTTGTAGAGGACTCTGTGGCTTACAGCTCCAGACTCATGACTACTCATTATTGTTCTATTTGTTCTTCGAGTACTTTTTTTTTCTTCCACTGTTTATTTATGAGAGAGAGAAAGAGAGCACAATCAGGGGAGGGGCAGAGAGAGGGGGAGCTACGGAATCTGAAGCAGGTTGTCAGCACAGAGCCTGACGCACGGCTCAAACTCATGAACCGTGAGACCATGACCTGAAACAAAGTCAGACAGATGCTTAACTGACTAAGCCACCCAGGCGCCCCCGAGTACATTTAGTAATGACCAAATATTCAGGTCATCTTAAGGGGCATTCTACTGTGACACTGGATATAACTGAATTGGTGCTTTTTCTAAATATCAGATTGACTATTTTGGCTATATTGGCTATTTTGACTATTTTCACTAATTGTTTAGTGGTATATTTAGTCCCAGAATGCATCATTGCAATTATGAGTATTGAAGAGGCCTGGATAATCATAGAAAATTGTTCGGCTAAGGGTATAAATCTTTAATTTTACAGAACAGTAAACTATCTAAAAATCGATTACCTCATGAAACTCTTACTACAACTTAACCTTAGTTGGAAATTCGAATTACTCACAAAATTCCAGTGCATTTCCATTATGAACTACACATCTTTATCATCTTTGATTCCGCCATCAGCCCAAAAGAATAATAATCAAAAAGTATTCTCTACCAAAGCCAAGAACAAAATCAATCCCTAACATTAAAAATAGCACTCGTAAGCAGGGCACCTGGGTGGCTCAGTCAGTTAAGCATCCAACTTTGGCTCAGGTCATGATCTCACGGTCCATAAGTTTGAGCCCCGCATCAGGCTCTCTGCTGTCAGCACAGAACCCACTTTGGATCCTCTGCGTCCCTCTCTCTGCCCCTCCCCCACTCTTTCTCTCTCTCTCTCTCTCTCTCTCAAAGATAAACACACACAAAAAACGTCACTAGAACATTGTTTTGTAAAAACATTTGTTAACTCTGCACATAGGATGTATACAAGCAGCAGAAATATATAAGTACATTTATTCCTAAAACTTCTTATTCAATAAACTATTTTCCCATTAAATAAATATGAAAATATTTCACTATCTATAAACTCAGAGCAATTTATAGTATCATTTCACACTAATATTTGCTTTACAATTTTTCAGAGTGCTTCTTACTTACTATTATTTCACCTGATTCTCACAGCAACCTGGTAAAGTAGTTAGAGGTCTGATATTATTGCCATTTATGACAAAAAGGATCTAAGGTTCAAAGAAGTTATGTGACTTAACCAAGGTCTCTTAACTAGCAAGAGACAGATGAAACTCAGGTCCTCTTGCCTCACTCAAATGACACTTTAATTGGACCACATTTGAAGAGCATTTTAGGGCGGGAAGAGAAAAATGAAATCATCTAGTTCAACTACTTTATTTTAAAGATCAACCCAGTGAAGTTAAATGGCTGCCAGAGTTCACACAGCATTGTTAAGAGAATTGAGCCTAGGACCCAGGTCTCTGAACCCTCTCCTTTATGTCAATTACTCTTAAAAATAAAGACAAAACCATCTGGCATTTTCTTGCCTAATACCAGTTTTTAAAGAAAAACTATAAAATGGTCCCTGGTGAGAAAAAAGAGAGAATTCTTTCAGAGAACTCCTTACCACTCTGAATGTGCAGAGAGAGCAAAGACAATTTTCCTCCAGCTCACAGAGAACAGGATGCACGCTATATAATTAGCAGTCAGCAGTCCTGATCCATTAGTACCTTCATGCTCAGCAGCTGCTGAGAGAACCGTCCTTACCCAGTTAAATGCCAACTGCTTCTGATGCTCTTGGGCAGATATTCTTTCTGGAGGACAATATGGGATAGGGATCTGTGATGTTATATTACACAAGAGCATTTTAAAATTAGCCTGAAGTCGCTGGAATGATCTGTCAGGTTTCCATGTTTTTCCTACCAGCCATGTGACCGAGCACTGGCTCAGAGAACCATAAACTATTTTGGCTTTGAAATTGGAGAATATAAAAACCCATATATCAGAGGCGAAGGAAGCACAGTAGTTAAAATGTGTATAAAGCAAGTAAGTAAGATCTGTGTAGAGCAATACAGCATGTTTGTAGCTTTTCGGATACAGCATATATTGTATGGGTTTAGAGTCAGAAAATTTAGGATTAAACGCCATCTCGGTCATTTATAAGCCATGTGATCTTGGGCAAGTCATTTAATACATAAGACCTTGTTTATTCATTTGTAAAATGAGATGGTAACATCTAACCCCAGGGTGAATAACATACAGCAATCACCCAACACAGTACCTGCCCCATAAAAGGTAGTTATTGTTATTATTATGTTACCACCTTTCTTATTCCGATCCAACAGCAACATCTTCACTAAGATGATGAGATTAACTTAAAAAAAAATACTGGTGGTTAAAAAGATTTTTAAAAAAGTGTTGATACAATGAGATATTTCAGGCGTATTTAAGTATAAGTATGTGATATAATACACATTGGTGTACTCATCACTCAAGGTTAAAAAATTCAAGATAATTTATTTAAAATTTAAAAATCAGACTTGAGATTTTGAAAAATAAAAAAAGTTGCGGTGCTTTCTGCTGTTCAGCTAAGAGTAATTCACAATATATTCAACAGCCTTACTCTATGTTTTAAAAGTTCTGTCAATTACTAAAGCAGTCTTTCTTTGTTTATTTTTATTTTTGAGAGAGAGAGGGGAAGAGAGCGTGCATGAGCAGGGAGGGACAGAGAGATTGGGGGACAGAGGATCTGAAGTGGACTCCACACTGACAGCAGAGAGCCCAACGTGGGGCTCGAACTCACGAGCCATGAGATCATGACCTGAGCCAAAGTCAGATGCTTAACCAACTGAGCCACCCAAGTGCCCCAAGCAGTCTTTCTTAATACCTGTAAGCACAACCTTTTTTCTTGTCAAGCCAACCTTTTCCTTTTTCTTACTGCTCACACTCCATAGTCAGCATTTTTCCCCAAGTTATACTGCATATACCCATGCAGTCATTGAGTTATTTGTTAAGTCCTCCTCCTCTCATTTGAAATTACACTAAACTCTACATTGGTAGAATGAATACTGATTTTCTTCATATGCTGTTAGGTGGATGAGGACTGAATCCTACACTCCTCTTTCCTTCCCTCTCCCTTATCGTCCTAGTATTCACTTTAAAATATTAGATTTTGGGGGCGCCTAGGTGGCTCAGTTCGTTGAGCACCTGACTCTTGATTTCAGCTCAGGTCATGATCTTGCAGTTCATGAAATCAAGCCCCACGTCCAACTCCATGCTGACAGCACAGAGCCTGCTTTCTCCCTCTGACCTTCTCCTGCTTGCCATGCGCGTGCAAGCATGCACTCTCTCTCAAGATAAATAAATAAACGTTAAAAAAATAAGTAGAATAAATAAAATATTAGACTTTGGAAGGAGAAAAATAGGAAACCAAATTTTAAAAGTAAAATCTGGGGCGCCTGGGTGGCTCAGTCGGTTAAGCGTCCGACCTCGGCTCGGCCATGATCTCGCGGCTTGTGAGTTCGAGCCCCGCGTTGGGCTCTGTGCTGGCAGCTCAGAGCCTAGAGCCTGCTTTGGATTCTGTGTCTCCCTCTCTCTGCCTCTTCCCCAGCTCACACTCTGTCTCTGTCTCTCTCTCTCCCCCAAAAACAAACATTAAAAAAAAAAAAAAAAAGTAAGTAAAATCCGGGGCACCTGGGTGGCTTAGTCAGTTAAAAGTCGGACTTCAGCTCAGGTCATGATTTTGTGGTCCATGGGTTCAAGCCCCGCGTTGGGCTCTGTGCTGACAGCTCAAAGCCTGGAGCCTGCTTCAGATTCTGTGTCTCCCTCTTGCCCTCTACCCCTCCCCCACTCGTGCTCTGTCTCTCTCTCTCTCTCTCTCAAAAACAAACATTAAAAATAAATAAATAAATATACAATAAGTAAAATCCAGTAGCTGACATTTGTGTTTTACCACGTGCCAGATGCTGCTGTAAGCACTTCATACGTGATTTTCTCAAATAACTGTCACAATAACCATATGTGACTGCACATTGCTGTGATTCCTAATTTGGAGATGGGGAAACTAAGACACAGTCAAAAGGCAGATCTTGACCACAGTCTGTGCACTGAACCACCACACCACAGAAATTCACTATTCTATCAAACTTGTATCATTGGATTCACTGAAATGAGACAACTAAAAGGTTACATGTGTGACTTTCATTTGTAAGGTGAAAACTTACCACTTACCTCACTAGTGAACATGGCACAGAAGTAATCGCTACAGGCGGCCAACACAATCCGATGGGCAGGGAAGTCTTTCTGCTCTACTCTCAGTGTCACATCGCAGAGGGTATTGCTCTTCCGGAGGGAGTTCATTGAATTGAGGATGGATTTAGCATGAGTATTTGTCATTATGTCTTTGGGGGCCATAATGCCTCCCATCAAGCAATGTGGAGAAAGAACGAAAGGGGTCCTTGGATTCTGCAACAAGAGAAAAAGAAAATAAACCCAGAATATACTTGAAGGACTAGGAGAACTAAAAATATTCAATTATCAATACAAATTAAGGAAGCTTCCTCAGATATTAAGTAGAGAGCATTCCTATTACTGGTCTTACCACCACAATCTAGCCACTAATAATCCCAAATAACAACGATTCTTCCTCTGAATTCCAGTATCGAGAGCCCCTACCACTCAACACTATAATACTCAACTGTACTCGAAATATAAAGAAACCACACATATATCATATGTCTTCACAGTGCTGTTATCTCACGTGATAAAATGAGAAGATAAAATCTCTTAAAGGTGCGATATCATTATTATTTAAAGAATAAGGAGATAAGTACTTAGAAGGTAGGATCTTGTTTTATATATTTTTCATATATTTATATATTTTTTCCTGTTTATATAGTTTTCCTATTCTGGCAGGTGTACAGAATGTTTAGAAATTAAAAGCAAGAAAAGAAAAATTGTATATTCACCTTACAGCAATAAAGGCCAGTCAGTGAAAATGAACTTTTTCTAAAGAAGTATGCAAAGAATTATTTGTGACTTCCAAATATATCTGGATTTCTTCTTAAAATGACATTTCAAATGAGGACCAATACCTACCCTGAATAATGGAAACACTGCAAGCTTATCTACGGATTTTCATGCGATTAAATTTTTTATTTTAAAATGTGTAGCATGCCAGCGGGGAAGGGACAGTGAGAGAGGAAGAGAGAGAATCCCAAGCAGGCTCCATGTTGTCAGTGCAGAGCCCAATGCCGGGGCAGGACTCCAACTCAGGAACACTGAGATCCTGACCTAAGCCCAAATCAGGAATTGGAAGCTTAACCAACTGAGCCACCCAAGTGCCTCTCATGTGATTAAGTTATTGAATCTCTTCTATTGAAGGGTCTTCCTACTCTACATTATTAGCAACCGTCCAGTAGTAATTCTTCTATACTGAAACCAAGAGCCTAATTATTAGGATAGAAACCTATTAAAACTCCTCTAATTTTACTGCCATAAGCAGTCACTTGCAAAGTTCACTTGTATGCATCAAATAAACTAAGTACATTAAAAAATGTACTTTTTACTTTTTTGATTGTTGACAAGCTTTAGTGACACTCTTTTTGCTTCAAGGAAAATTTCTGGGGAATGAAATGGCAGGGTTATTAAGACAGTCTTACTGGAATCTATAACTTTCTGAAATGATCCAAGAAAAAAAAAATCAAACTACAATCTTCAAGAGTCCACAGCTCACGACCATAATTTTTGACTGGCACAAACAAGATCCTAAATCCTCATCTGCTCCTATGTACAGTTAGCATATTATTTTATAAGTACTCTAGAAAATCCCTCCAAAAACCCTGCAAGATCCATTTTACAGAAAAGGAGGTGATTCATCAAAGCATACAAAGTTTTTCAAAAAGAGTTTCCTTAAGTCAACTTACTTCCAACTCTGGAGATGTAAGAAAAGTCTGAACAGATACCCACTTACTGTTAACCACAGGGCTCAGCCTAGGACTGGGCTTTACGGTGTCAGTGTCAAAACTGACAGTAACCCTAATGCACTGTACTCTTCCTCCTTGGGGATTCCTGCCTCATCAGGCAAAACCTCAGCCACATCACTCTCATCTTTTTGAGGTTACCTATTCGGGAACTTCCGTTAACATCTGAATAGAGGGGCTGCACCCTGGAAGACTCGGGGAGGGGGTGAGAGCGAAAAGGTGTCAAATTTTGGAAAGGCTAAATTTCAGGTAGGAGAAGAGAAGGAAGGGCAGTCCCCCCCCCCCACCCCTCCCCGCTGACAACACGGGAACAGTGCCGGCAGCTCCAGGGGGAGGTCCTGGAAGGGCGCGGTCAGGGCGAAGTTGCGAGGGGGGCGCCCCAGCCCCGCAGACCTCCCTTCGCTCCCTTCGTCTCTCCGTTGCAACCCGGAGGGAGACGATGGTTGGGGGCAGGGCCGTAAGCTGGAATCGGGGGCTAGGAAAGGAAAGGCTGCCTGCCACCACCACCGTGCAACTCACCTCCGCTCGCGGGCCCACCCAGCGGCGCCGGGTCCGTTCCCAGCTCGAGGGGATCGGGTGGGGCGCGGGGCCAGCAGGCGGCTCAGGAGGAGCCCAAGCGCCGCCGCCGCCGCCCCGACCCGGAGGCTCTGGAGCCGTCAAGGTGGTAGTCCCGGCTCTAGTCTTCGCGGCCGCGCGACGTGATGACGTAATGCAGCTCGAGGCCCGCCCCCTCCCTGCCCTGGGTCTGCGTCACGTGAGGCGGCGGTGTCACGTGACCCGCAGGTACGCCGGGTGCGGTTTTCGGCCTGCTTAGAGGAAGGCGGAAAGGGTGGGGCAGGGTGGGGTCGGGCAGCAAGGGGCGGGGTGTATAGCCCTCTTGCCCCGTGATTGGCTGAGGCCAGAATCTCCCTGAGTCTCCCCAGAAAGGGCATATTGACAGGATTCCACATTTCTTTTTTTTTTTTCTTAATTTTTAAAAATGTTTTTACTTATCTTTGAGAGACAGAGCATGAGGCATGAGTGGGGTAGGGGCACAGAGAGGAGACAGAGAATGGAAGCAGACTCCAGGCTCTGAGCTGTCAGCACAGAGCCTGACTCGGGCTCGAGCCCACGTACCGCAAGATCGTGACCTGAGCCGAAGCCGGTCGTTCAACAGACTGAGCCACCCAGGCGCCCCCAGGATTCCACGTTTCTAAACCGAGGAGCTGGCTGTATGTTTTACCTGCCAGGTATTCAGGAACCCTCTCACATCGAGAAAACCCGCGGGGGCTTCACATTTCTTCACGTCTATTGCCCACAATGGCCTTTTCCAGCGGACCATCGCTGTGGGGAGAATCCTCTGAGCCCTGGGCTCCACACACCTCAACATTCTCTGCATCATAATGGGGCCTATCATTACCCTCGAGGCGGTTCTCCTCCGCTTCGTGCACTTCAGGACAATCAAGTGGAAGGAACTTGTCCCTAGACGCTGGACGTTGTGAGGGAAATTGCAAAGGGTCGTATTAGAAGTCCCAGGAGTCATCATCTCCCCTGTTGCTGTTTTGCTGACTTTTCACCAGCTCCTGGGTGCTGAGTGTTCAGTTTAGGAATTTTGCTTCTAGCTGATTTTGGCACACTTACCTTAGTGGTTCAGAGGGCAGTGAGGTCCCTCAATTCAACTTCTGTGAATGTCCAAAGTAATTATGTTTCATTATACAGTAGTTCCCTCTTATCCTTGGGGAATATGTTCCAAGGCCCCTGGTGGATGCCTGAAACCATGGATCATACTGAACACTATATATATATATATATATATACTGTGTTTTTTCCTATAGTAGGTATGATGAAGTTTAATTGCTAAATTAAGCGTAGTAAGAGCAAAACAACAATAACTAATAATAAAACAGTCTATAACAATATATTAAAATGAAAGTTGTGTGAATGTAGTCTCCAGAAATATTGTACGGTACCCACCCTTCTTGTGATGACGTGTGAAGATAAAATTTCTACGTGATGGGATGAAGTGAAGTGAATGACATAGACACTGCGACATAACGTTAGGCTGCCACCAAGCTGGCAATATGTGCACCGGATCATCTGCTTTCCGATAATGGTGACGACTGGTAACTGAAATTGTGGAGAAGGGAGAACTACTGTACTATTTTCCTCCGTGGTGCCTTTGATTCTTTACAGATAAAACGATAGCCTAGAGAGCAGCGATCTGATTTTACACACTATTTCCATCTTTCGTATTATATCTCTTTGATCTAGAAGTATCCTTTATTTTATTTTTAAAAAAATTTTTTAACGTTTTTACTTATTTTTGAGACAGAGACAGAGCATGAATGGGGGAGGGGCAGAGAGAGAAGGAGACACAGAATCGGAAGCAGGCTCCAGGCTCTGAGCCATCAGCACAGAGCCCGACGCGGGGCTCGAACTCACGGACCGCGAGATCGTCACCTGACCTGAAGTCGGACGCTTAACCGACTGAGCCACCCAGGCGCCCCTAGAAGTATCCTTTAGATAGAGGATTGGTACAAGTTCTGTTGGGGGCATTTGGGAAAAGTGCACCAAAATGATGAATGAAGATAACTTTAACTAAGGGATTTTCATAAATTTATCCTTCCGATGTACTCATGCACATGTAAAGTGATATGTGTGCCAGGTTGTTTGTAAATTAGATCGAAAACAAACTTAATATCCATCAGTAGGGAAGTGGCTCAATAAAGTGTGGTCTATCCATACAATCCAATACCAAGAAGCCGTGAACAGTGTGTATAGGTTGATATTGTGTAAAAGTTTGGGGAAATTTTAATATTCACATTTGCCTGTATATGTATAAAACACATCTGGGAAGACACAAAATGTTGGTTTCTTTGGAGAGACGAACTGATTGGTTGTGAGACAGCGTGGGAAAGAGATTTCCCCTCTATATCTTTTTGTGCCTTTTGAACTTTCCATCATGGGGGATTAAAAATATGTACAATTTGGAGCACGTGTGGGCTCAGTCAGTTGAGCGTCTGACTTTGGCTCAGGTCATGATCTCAGGGTTTGTGGGTTCAAGCCCCGCATCAGGCTATGCGCTGACCGTGCGGAGCCTGCCTGGGATTCTGTCTCTGTCTCAAAATAAATAAATAAGCTTGGGGTGCCTGGGTGGCTCACTTGGTTGGGCATCCGATTTGGCTCAGGTCATGATCTCACAGCCCATGGATTCGAGCGAGCCCTGAATCAGGCTCTGTACTGACCTCAGAGCCTGGAGCCTGCTTTTGATTCTGTATCTCCCTCTCTCTGCACCTCCCCCACTCTCACTCTGTCTCTCTCTCTCTCTCTCTCAAAATTAAATAAACTTGTTTTTAAAAATTAAAAATAATAAAGTTAAAAAAATATGTACAATTTATTTATTTATTAAAAATTTTTTTTTCATATTTATTTATTTTTGAGACAGAGAGAGACAGAGCATGAATGGGGGAGGGTCAGAGAGAGGGAGACACAGAATCTGAAACAGGCTCCAGGCTCTGAGCTGTCAGCAGAGCCCGACGCGGGGCTTGAACTCACGAACTGTGAGATCGTGACCTGAGCCGAAGTCAGACGCTTAACCGACTGAGCCACCCAGGCGCCCCAAAAATATGTACAATTTAAATAAAAAGTAAAAATAGGGGTGCCTGACTGGCCCAGTCAGTGGAGTGTGAAACTCTTGATCTTGGGGTTGTTGAGTTTGAGTCCCACATTGGGTGTAGAGACTATTTAAAAATAAAATCTTAAAAAAAAAAAAAAAAGTAAAAATAATCCCATGTCTTCTGGATGCAAAATGGCACTTTAATGATATTGCCTAATTCCTCTCTGCTAAACTGAGTTTTTCATAATGTGAGAGTTTTAGGTCTTTAAATCATGGGGATACTCTCCTTCCTACACAGTATATTTTCAGTCATTTGGATATCTGACCCAATATCCTACAGCCCAAACTTATTCTGACTTTTTTTAGGCCCATTCTGGAAGGCGGAGGCTGGGTAAGGTAAGTCAGTCTGGTTTCATACATCATCCTGCGTTTATGGTTTTGATATTTATATTAAAGGGTTTCAGTAACAGAAAACAAGGAATTGACCTTGGAACTCTAGATCAAGCACACAGAGTATAGGGTGAATCGCTAAAATCAGCTAGGCAGAATACATTGCATTTTTGCCCTACTAGAGCATGGCAGACAAGAAAACGTACCTCTTAAATTACTCACTGAATGTAATCAAAGCAGGGCCCCACTGCTGCTTTGGATTTCATCACTGAATCTGTACCCAGCCCCAGGTCATGTCTCCCAAGGGCTGATTACTGGGTATGGGAGACGTGCTAAGGTAGACCCTTTCTAGGGTAAAAGGGACTCTTTGTCAGTGGACTTTGGATCAAGGACTCCTCCCAAACAAAGGGCTTTGCTGAGCCTTTCCTAGATTGCAAGGCAGTTCTAGGACACTTCTTTCAACCTTCTCTCCCTCTTTTCTTCACGGGGGCTCAGGCCTGCATCACAGCCTAATGGTTCTCCCTATCTTCTATGACTCCGTTTATGTTTTCTTTTACGTATAAGCATTTCCCCTAATAAAATCTTTGCATACTTAATTTCTTCTTGGTGAATGCTTCTGTAAGGACCAGACTAACAGAGCATTCAATGATTTCTTTAGATTTTATCTGTAGTAATTTAAGAGTTGGCTACTGCTCGGGGCACCTGGGTGGCTCAGTCGGTTAAGCGCCTGACTTCGGCTCAGGTCATGATCTCACCGTTTGTGAGTTTGAGCCCCGCATCAGGCTCTGTACTGACAGGTCAGAGCCTGAAGCCTGCTTTGGATTCTCTCTCTCTCTCTCTCTCTCTCTCAGAAATAAAGAAACTTAAAAAAATTTTACGAGTTGGCTATTGCTCCCAAAGTTCCATGTTTAAATTGAAAATGGATGTTCTAAAGATAGAGATAAGTTAGCCTCACTCCTAATTTTTAATTTATTTATGGGGAAGGGGTAGAGCCCGATTCTTAGCTTTTATTCTTGGCCTTTCTTTAATCACAGTTTGACAGTGTTTTGCCATCATTTACTTGTTCTCCTCTAGTGCCTGCTATACAGCAGGTCCTGAACAAGTATTCAGGAAGTGAATGAACCATATGTATTCAGCTAGAGAAAGAAGGTATTATTATTCACTTGCTACTAGTTAGCAGTTCTGATAAAGGCAAGGAAAGATACTGAAATCAGGATAAGTGATTTTTAAAATGATCTTGAGCTTTAGGGGTGCCTGGGTGGCTCAGTCGGTTAAGCGTCCAACTTGAGCTCAGGTCATGATCTCACACTCTGTGAGTTCAAGCCCTGCGTCAGATTCTGTGCTAACAGCTCAGAGCCTGGAGCCTGCTTTGGATTCTGTGTCTCCCTCTCTCTCTGCCCCTCCCCTGCTCATACTCTGTCTTTCTCTGTCTCAAAAATAAATAAAAACATTAAAAATTTTTTTTAAATGATCTTGTTCTAAAGCATGGGGTTTTAAGTCAGCATGATCTGCATTCAGATACTGACTCCAATCCCGTCCATCATCTTGGAAAAAAGTCTTGGTCTTTTGGGACCTTAAGTTTTTCATCTGTGGAATGGGATACTACTACCTACTTCACAGGGTTAAAGATTAAAAAAAAAAAAAAAGATATAAAATAACATATGAAAAGTACAAAGATGCTTAGTAAATGTTCTCAGATCCTCTTTCCCGGGTTCTACTACTGACAAATGAGCAAACATCAACACACTAGGGTTCACCACATGCTCTGGGTCTCCGTATGTCCTCACGTACAAAACGGATGCAGTTGGCTAGGAATTTCCCCAAGGGATACAGGAGTGCTGATGCATAGGGGCACTTGTACCCCCATGTTTTTGCAGCACTTTCAACAATAGCCAAATTATGGAAAGAGCCTAAATGTCCATCAACTGATGAATGGATAAAGAAGTTGTTGTTTATATGTACAATGGAATACTACTTGGCAACGAGAAGGAACGAAATCTGGCCTTTTGTAGCAACGTGGATGGAACTGGAGAGTGTGATGCTAAGTGAAATAAGTCATACAGAGAAAGACAGATACCATATGGTTTCACTCTTATGTGGATCCTGAGAAACTTAATGGAAGACCATGGGGGAGGGGAAGGGGGAAAAAAGTTAGAGAGGGAGGGAGGCAAACCATAAGAGACTCTTAAAAACTGAGAACATTCTGAGGGTTGATGGGGGGGGTGGGAGGGAGGGGAAAGTGGGTGATGGGCATGGAGGAGGGCACCTGTTGGGATGAGCACTGGGTGTTGTATGGAAACCAATTTTTGACAATAAAGTTCATATTAAACACAACAACAAAACAAAACAAAACAAAACCCCAAACGGATGCAGTTGGAGCAGATGTGGCCCGTCGCCTTCCCGTGCTACACTAGTGGTTGGAAACGCAGATGCCCACAGGAGCTGGGCCAGCGACTCCAATGAGAGACATCAACGCACTGAGAGCACGAGCCCTCTATAAAGGACCTAGCTGCTCTTGTGCTTCAGTTGGTTGTTCCCCAACCTGTGGGCCAAACGAAGCATGTTTGTGGAGGTCTGGGCCTGCAGGTCACTCTGTGACTTGTGCTATCCAGCTCTTTAAGTACTTTTAAAATTTTCAGTTGTTGCGTATCAGAGAGATAGACTTCCTGCACGTAGGCAGGAAAAATAATCATGGTGTGAGCAACACCCGGGAACCCACCACCTAATTGAAAAGAAAAGAATGTAAGCTTTACTTCAGACATGTTCTGTGTGCCCCTCTGTTCTAATCCTGTTCTTACCCCTTCAGAGGTAACCGTTTTCCTTTTCTTTTTTTTAAAGTTATTTATTGAGAGAGGGAGAAAAAGTGCGAGAGGGGGAGGGGCAGGGAGAGAGAGGGAGAGAGAGAATCCCATGCAGACTCCACACTCCGTGCAGAGTCCGATGTGGGGCTCGATCTCATGACCATGAGATCACGACCTGAGCCAGTATCAAGAGCCGATATAGAAGACCCTTAACTGACTGAGCCACGAGGTAACCATTCTTCTGAATTAACCTTTGTTTTTTAAAGTTTTTAGTGTCTATATCCCTAAACTATCTTTAGTGTTACAAATTAATAGCTTTAGATAAACACAATCATACCAAATATATTCTGTGAGTTGCTTCCCTCCCTCCTCTCATCTTTTTCTCCCCCCTAATCTTATTTGAGAGCCAGCCATGTTGTGGCTTGTCACTGAAACCATCACTGCTAAATAGTGGTTCATTACATGAGAAAACCACGACGCATTTTTCCACTCTACAGTTTTGGACATTTGGCTTGCTCGCAGTCTGTTGCTACCAGATACAGCTGCAGTCAATCTTTTCATCCAAGTTTCTCAAGGGCAGTGTTTTTCAAAGTGCGAGTTGTGACCCATTCATTTAGTGGGTCAGAAGGAGCATTTTTAAAAAATCAAGTGATCTAGAATAGGCATCTCATGTTGTAAAGTGTTGTTTCATAAAATGTTTGAATGTCGTAGCATGTATATATGCTCTATGCACATCCACAGTCATCCTACCAAAACAGTTCCACCAGCAGCGTCTGGTCTGCTCCACATCAATACCAACACTTAACATTAGGATCTTTAATTTGTGCCAGTCCAGTGGGACTTGGATGGTTTATCACTTGGGTTTTAATTTACATTTCCCTCATTACTACTACTGGAGCTTGAGAAACTTCCTGTGCGTTGGCCTAGTTGGATTATTTTTTAAAAGAACCGTTTGTTCTCCCAGTTGTACAAACCTGACTGTTGAGGTGAACCCAACTTTGTAACTCAAGAAGATTCCCGTCTAAGTGCCTACAGTTGGTGATTACCGTGGACCTTACGCTATCTAATGAATACAGCACATGTCAGATTGCATGCAATTCACAAAGGCACAGAAAAGCATGGAATAACCCCCTGATGAGACAGCCTTAAGCAAGGCAGTTTTAAAAGAACCAAACTCTAGAGGCGCCTTGGTGGCTCAGTTGGTTAAGCGTCCAACTTCGGCTCAGGTCATGATCTCGTGGTCCGTGAGTTCAAGCCCCCCGTCGGGCTCTGTGCTGACAGCTCAGAGCCTGGAACCTGTTTTGGATTTTGTCTCCCTCTCTCTCTGACCCTCCCCCGTTCACGCTCTGTCTCTGTCTCAAAAATAAATAAACGTTAAGCAAAAAAATTTAAAAGAACCAAACTCTAAAATAATATGTAGTAGAGCTTTGATCACAAGGGATATATTCCTAGCACCTTTCAGAATCTTCTAATCATTGAACGCTACTACAGCAAACCAAACTCTGTAGTGAAATTTCCATGTGGTAAGTAGAAAAAAAAGCTGTATTGACAAGCTGATGCTAGGAATCCAATTAGACTCATTCATTGGCTCGCATGTGCCTGTCAATCAATTACCTGCGATTCACATTTGTATCTCAGCAGAATCTGAAACTATTTAACTGGTTTTCATCCTTTGGAGTTGTGTACAAATAGCTGAGACCACACATGTCAGATCTTTGAATGCCAAATGTCTTCTGTACTTTCTTTTATTATCATCATAGTCTTTGCATCAAGATACATAGCAATGATAGCAGGTTTCTTTTTAAAGCTTAGTATTAAATATTAAATATCTTTCCCCATTTTAATTTTACATTACTCTGCCAAGAAAAAAACAAAATTAAAAGTCAAGTTACTTGAAGCCTGGACACACTTCCATGATTAGCCGGGCTACGTAAAAGTTGGTGGCTGTGTTCTTCCTGCTGTAAGAGCAGATCCAGGCCCTAGAAAGGTGGGACCAGGTTCTAATTGTTTTTGAAAAGTGTGCTACAAAAATGGATGGCCTGTTATAAGCCAGGTTACAAAGTAAGGATGGGGGTAAGGAAGGGACATTTTCCTCCAGAAACAGGATTTCTGAAGAGTCCCAGTCCATCATTTTTTTCCCAAAATGGCTGGAGGAGGGGTAAAATCTCAACATGAGCTTCGAAGTCCTGTCTCTGTGAGGGGACGGTAGTTGCTTTGCCAACGAGGGGGACTGCTGAGGCGGGGCATGTCTGAGTCGGACCATCCCTACCCTCCTCAGCTAGGGAAATGGAGAGTCTGTTGCCCAGTGGGTGTGAAAGTGGGCTGAAGCTTGGTTGGTACTGAATTCTCTACGAGGTTTCTTCTAGAAACAGACAACTCAGACTCTTCCTCTCACATCAACAAAGAAGTTATTTTTAAAAGCACTTGGGAAGTTCCTCCTCCACCCCTCAGGTGGGAAGGCTCAGAGAAGGGAGTCATCAGTACAGCCCCCCTCCAGGCCGTAACGGAATTCTTGAAGGTTGGAGACCCCGTAGAAGTGGACAAAGGCTGCTGCCACCACCAGGACATGGAAAATCTGATGAGACTGGAACTGCAAGGGTAACAAGAGAAGAGCCTTTAGGACAGTGGCAAGGAGAGATTAGAAGTAAGTAGCAGAAAGCAGTCTCCTCCTTGAAAACATTTTTTTTTTTGTATCATAAAAGTGGTATTTGCGTTGCAGAAAAATTTTAAAAATCTTATCGGCGACATGTCAAAATGGTAACCTTGGTTATTTCCCTGCCACGTAAATATATGCACCCCCAAACACGACCCGATCTCCGTGTCTCTCACCGCCTTTTACTCAGACCTTTCACTGTGGCTGCTCTCACTCACCATCACAGGCCCTTCTGGAAGAGTCATCTCTTACCCATATGTCAAATTTTCCAGGAAAGAAGCGCTCGGGAATTCGAGCAGCATAAAGGCCAGCTCCGGTGATGTACATCACAGCCATGAGGAAGAACCAGCCCATCTGGCCCACTGTGGTGGCCTTGACAAAGCCCTCAGCAATAGTAAAGTGCATGGTGGGCACAACACCGCTCAAGCCAAGTCCCAGGAACACCCCTGAATAAAGCAGAGAGACGACTGTCAAGCAAGGAAGCATCCACTACACGGAAGGCACTGTTATCTTTCTCCGGAATTCAGATGTGTAGTATGACAATTACCTATCCTCCATGTTTAGGAAATTGAGCCCCTTGATGGATAACAGCAGACATTTCGTCAATATCCAGAACGGGAAGAAGGCTGTGTAAGTGCTAACATCGCTATTACCTTGCAAGGAGCACCAAGAGCAAATATCCCCCGTTCTTTACTATTTGTTAAGAAATGTGAAGCCTTACCAAAAAAAAAAAAAAAAAAAAAAAGGGGGGGGGGGGAGAGCGAGAGAGAGCAAAGGTCATATCTATCAAAGCCCTCTGATGGCTGACTCAGACACAGAGCCTAAATGGCAAGGCTTCAGGCAGATGGCTTGCAAGTCAGAGGGAAGTTGGGCACGTTTTCCATTAAGATCATAAAAGATTTAAGTAACAGAACTCTGACCTCCTGGGTAGACAGACACGCCCAGATCGGAAGTTGTCAAGGCTGCAGGGACACACGAGTAGGTTAAGAGGAAGGGAAGAATGGGTGTTTGTCTCCACACCACCACGCTACACATAACTGGAGGGCAGGGACGACCTTCTGAGTTTCTGTGGATGCCCTTGTTAAAGCACGGTGCCTTATTCTTTAACTTCTTTAACTTATTCTTTTAACTGAAGGTTAAAACACAGCAGACATGAAGTCCAAAGGGCCTAAAGACTAGCGGCAACTCGTGTGCTGCTTCCAGAATAAAGCTTAAAAGGGGGGTCCAGATGAGCCAACACAAAGATGTGTATGCTGATGGCTGCTACAGACGTCGTGACCAGTGGTTACGCTCAAGGTACTTTTTCGTTCACCAAACCCAGTCTTCCATTCCCTTAGGAAAAATAACTCCAGGTGTTGGAATTTTAATCCCTTGGTTTGAGTGCTTAGGACTCAGGTCATTAAAATGACCATGCTCTGTGCATCTTTTAGCTTCCTGAAACCAAATTTAAGAGTAGTCATTTTTTATACTTGCAGTGGATTGATCAGCTTGGTGACCAGGTGTCCTGTTAGCTAGCATGCGCCTGAAATAGTCTGAAACATGGGGGAGAACTGAACTCTGAAAATCCATGGTGTTTTGAAGGTTAAACACAAGTCCGGGTTCGGCTGGGCTCCCCAAACTGCAAACCACAGGGCCCAGGGTTGAGCCTATTAGGGCCCAAGGCCCAAATACCAATGAGGTTTACACTAGGGCTTCCTACCCACCTGCTCTTGTCTGCCGGTGCTTAGGAGTGGCAAACCGGTCCCACTGTGCCACAATGATGGCAGAGATGCCCAGGACACAGACGATGGAGAGGTAGATGAGCCGTGGCTGTGGGGAGCAGTAGAAGGAGTAATAGAGCCAGGGGACAAAGCTCCCCATAATCAGTAGAGCGATCCCTGAATAATCCAGTCTAAAAAAGAGCCACAAAAATGAAATGAATCAGTGGGAGAAAGAAAGACACCCTATGGCTTGTTTAACTTGGTCTTTCTGTTCACCTGCTCCCAGATCTGACCATTCTGTCTCCCTCATTTCCCATACAATCCCATACATACATTTCCCATACGATCCTATATCCTGGATCAAACACCCACCAGGTCAAGCGCGTCTGTTTTGCAATGGAAAAGTTTCTGCGAACCCCTGATCACAGGACTTCATCCCTTCCCTCAGTTGTGGGCAGCCATATCTCCCCCTAGTGGATCCTTCGATTTAGGAGTTCTGTCACAATTCCCCGATTCCCAGCTTTCCATTCACAAAGGGCTCTGAATGTCCTCCCTTCAGTTCTGATTGAGTTCCTAAAACAAAACCCTTAAATTGGGAGTATTCTTAAGAGGTACTGTTTTGACTTAGTCGGCTTTTTTAACGATAAAAATGTGTTCCTGTTACCAGTATTACAGGAAAAACAAAACAACCCACCATCACAACCAAAACCACCACCACCACCAAGCAAATAAACAGAACTCCGGGGGGCGCCTGGGTGGCTCAGTCGGTTGAGGGTCCAACTTCGGCTCAGGTCATGATCTCGGGGGTTCGTGAGTTCGAGCCCCATGTCGCGGGCTCTGTGCTGACAGCTCAGAGCCCGGAGCCTGCTTGGGATTCTGTGTCTCCCTCTCTCTCTGCCTTTCCCCCGCTCACGCTCTGTCTCTCTCTGTCTCTCAAAAATGAATAAACATTGAAAAAAAATGAAAAACACAAAAACAACAAACAGAACTCCGGGCGCAGCGTGGGGGAATATGAAAAGCATTAGATGAGGGGCATCTGGGGCTGCCAGAGCGCCTGGGCAGCACAGATAAGCTTAACTTGACCGGTGGGTAGGAACGCTGGCAGAATGAAGCATGGAACACTGCCACACCCTGCCGGGCCAACAGGAAGGCCAGATAGTACTGGGCACATGCTCGAAGAGCAGCCCACTGGCACCCCAAGTTTACAAAAGGACAGCGCTGCACGGGTAAAAAATACGTTCCACACTCGGGTTCTATCAGTTGCGGAGGCTGTGGGGCATTTTTCCATGAAGGATTTAAGAGAAAAACTGTACCACCCTACTATGCCCACAAAATAGAAAGCCTTTCCCCTGGCCCGTCAATCAGGGAACCTTCGGGAGGTATTGGCGTTTCCACTACCCAGTCAGCCCTCCAGTCACAAGACGTTGACAGTCGCATGTGGTCTTTCCCTCCTGACGTTCTTTCAACTCACTTGGAAAAAGTCCGAGAGACTTTCTCTGAATGACAATAGACGGTGTGAAAGAGCCAGGAGAAGCTGAGACAGAGCACTGCACCCAGAAAGAACATCCCAAAAACCACCTTCTCCTGTAGAGGGGCCATGAAGTACATATTTGGTCTGAGCATGGTCAAGATTCCCAAAAAGAGAAACAGCACAAAACCTGCAGGAGGGAAAAGAAAAAAAAAAAAAAAAAAAAAAAGCCTAAGGAAAAAGAGAGTACGTGCACTTTTGACAGTTGATGGCATTAAATCAGTACTAAAGCTACAAGGGTTGAGCTGTGGGAACTGCAGTCTAAAATTTCAGGAGACAATGGCAACAGTCGTAGAAACCCTGAATAAAAGAGCATTTTTTTTTTTTTTTTTTTTTTTAAATACCAGCATTTTGTTTTGACAGCAGGAATTTATGAACTCGAAGGGTCTGCCTCCATCGAGGACGGTTCTGCCAGGGATCACATGAGAACATCTAGTTCTAATTTCTTTTCCGGGTTCTAGGCCTTCCTCCTCTCGTCTCAGAGATCATGATCGAGGATCAATCCATCAGAATAGCTTTGCCCTTTTTCCTACCCATGGACAAAGGCTATACAATCCCTTGAGATTTGAGAAGACAAAAACAATGGGTATTTCCCCCATCCAGATCACTCACCAAGCAGATGGGTCCAGATGTTGCCAGTTTCTGTATGGATGCGGAAAATGCTCTTGAAGCAAGCCCGGAAGGAGGGCATCGGCGGTCTGTGGCCATGTAGCAGGTAGTCATTGTCCTTCAGCCAGTCGGGGAGTACATCATATGGGATGACCCTCCAGCGTCCCTCCCAGACCTGGAATACATACACACTCTCTAAGAAGGGTCCCAAAGGAGGCCAGTCTTCCCAGGCACAAGGGGCGAAGGACAGCCAGTCTAGGAGAATGTCAAGCATGCTTTGGGTGGTCCTAGGTAACAGGGAATCAGCCAAGACAGAGTGTCAATGAGGCTATCACAGTACTGTGTATCTCGACCAATTTTTGTTAACGCCTTTGTTCTTCGTTCTGTTAGTTTATCTGGATGTGCTTTAGATTAAGCGTATCTCAATCTTTAAAATTTCAAAATTAATACAGCGAGTGAAAACAAAGAAATAGAAATGAAATATATGGTTTCAAAAAACATACTTTTTTTGCCCTCCTCTGCTCCTCTACTCCAGGGGATTCTGGTTGACCCCTGCTCGATCCTTTCCCCTCAGTAGATTCTAAGTCCTCCCTAGGTTGAGACTGTGTCTTTTTAGAGCAGTGATTCTTAACCTAGGGCACATGGACAATGGACAGAATCCAGGGAGTGGATGGAAATTTGGATGGGAAGAAATTATTTTTATTTTCACTCACCTCTAACTGAAATCTAACGTTTCTTTCAATTATAAATGTGAACAACAAAGCCCAGTAGTTCTAGACCTTTTGACTGTCACCCACAGAAATCATAGATATTTTCATACATTGGCTTTGCAGATACCAAAATATTGTTATTCTTCACCGCTTAGAAATTATAAATTTAAATAAAATACGTTATCATTTTCCATGAATGCATATTTAATGTGTTTGTAAAGGAGGCCCACATGAAAATTTTAAGTTTTAAAAATTAAAAAATTCTGATGACTGCCAAAGGGATCCATGGCCAAAAAAAAAAAAAAAAAAAAGAAGAAGCTAAGAACTTCTGTTTTAGAATATATTTTGAACAACGTCTAACATGGTAGGCAATACAGATTCAGGCATAAAAGTTCTTCAATCCAATGCACGTTTGCCAGCTGGGAGCATCCCCAGGAAGCCTGCCATCCTTCTCCTTCCAGAACAGAACCCAGTGGGCTGTACCTTATACACAAACTCCTCCATCTTCTCCATGGCATGGTGGGCTTGCAGGGGAAGTGTCAGTACCCGCACTTCCTCCTCCTCTTCCTGGGGCACTGGGCATGCTTGCTCTTCTTCAGCCTGTAGGGGAAAAAAAAAAAAACCCCAAAACCCCAAAAAACAATCCTAAGAGTCATCTCATAAATGGTGCTATTCCAGATCAGAAAGATCCAGAGAAACCCAAGCTGAGCGCTTTCTGCCTAGCTTCTCTCCTATACATAGGGCCTTGCGGCTTTTTTCTCTAAAAACATGACAGTGAGTTTATAACACTACAGTTCAAGCTTTGTTAATACTTGGTACAGGCTGGGGTGGATGCTCAATTCAGCAGGCAGGAGACAGACTGACGGGGGCTGACATCAAAGCGATATCGGATTGGCACGTCAGTCCTACCTGTTCTTTAGGTCGGGACAGCCCATCCTTACCTCTTGGACAGTGGTTCTCAACTGTCCCCCATTTCCCAAATGTTTCTCTATTCCAGACCACTGAATTCTCAAAACAATGGAAAAGACAGAGTTGCAGAGATTCCCTTAACAATTTAAATCTGTTCCTAGTTCCCTGTGCACTGACTCTGGGGATTATATCATGACGGAAACTTTGTATTCCTAGCAGCTCCCAGAGGTATCAGGGCCTTCAAACTTGGTTCTGTAGAAAGCAGCAGCACTGAGTCCCGTACCCCAAGGAACCTTGACATAAAACGCGCACACGGGTGAGCACTCCCTATCAGGGAGAGAGACTTTTCTCTCAGTCCCAAGGCTCCAAACCATGGAGATGGAAAGCCTGGAGGTTCAGCTCCTTCTCTGGGCTATTCTCTTTCTCTCTCCTGTTGATGGGCCCTGGGAAACAAATGGTCCCTCTTAAACTTTGTGATGTAGATTCCTGTTTGCCTACCCCAACGTCCATTCTCTCTCTCTTCCCCAGTAAAAAGGTCCTTGGTTTTACGCAGGGTGGCAGTGTTACTGTGATTTTACTCAGGCCGAGTGAAGAGGTCTAAAGTCCAGTGCAGCTGAATAGAATGATGTAACTAAGTTCTGGCCTATGGGCTGTAAATGGAAGTGTTGTGAGGTACTTCCAGAAAGGGTGGGCCCTTCTCCTTTTTCCCCTTACTCATTTTTGAGAGTAGTGAGCAAGAGAGCGAGCAGGGGAGGGGCAGAGAGAGAAGGAGATAGAGAATCCCAAGCAGGCTCCGCGTGGTCAGCGCAGAGCCCTATGTGGGGCTTGAACTCACTACTGTGAGATCACGACCTGAGCCGAAACCAAGAATCGGACGCTTAACCGACTGAGCCACCCAGGCGCCCCCTTCCCCCTTCCTCTTTTGTAGTGGCTCGTAGGTGGGTGTGATGGGTAACATTAAGAATGAAGGAGGAGTGGGGCACCTGGGTGGCTCAGTCGGTTGGGCGTCCGACTTTGGCTCAGGTCATGATCTCACGGTTCGTGGGTTCGAGCCCCGCATCGGGCTCTGTGCTGACAGCTCGGAGCCTGGAGCCTGCTTCGGATTCTGTGCCTCCCTCTCTCTCTGCCCCAACCCACTCGCATTCTGTCTCTGTCTCTCTCAAAAATAAATAAACATTAAAAAAATAATAAAGAAAAAAAGATACGGGTAATACAGTATGATAAGGACTGGGATAGAGATACTCCCAGGGTGCTATGGTTCCGCCTTTGGGGAGAGAGGGGAGATGGTAAAAAAGTGGAGACTGACACAGGCCTAATGAGAGGTTCTGATCAAAAGAATGACTCCTGGGACGACAACTTACTTTGGTTGGGTTGGCAATGACCCGTTTGCCCTTCTCTTCTAGCAGGGGTCCCAGTTCAGCCAGCTCCACCGTGTCCGTCTCCCTGTTACTGGCAGGAGCCCCATTGCCCTGTGCCACCACAGATCCTTTGTGAGAAGACATCTGGCTGGTACCTCAATCCCCTGTAGCTTCAGCTTGGGGATAGGTTGGGGTCTCTCAGCCCCAGGGGGCGGAGATCTCCCTGTGGTGGTAAACACTAAAAGCAAACACAAACATGAAGGGTATTGAGAATTGATTCCTCTTACAGTTTCATAGCCGCGAGTCGACACTGAGTAAGACACAGCTAATCAACGCACATCCTGTCTCCAATTCTGAAGGCCAGTTAACTGCTAAATTCAAATCCATTCCTTGTTCTCCCTCTTTAATATTAGTCTTTACTCAGAACTTCACTAAGCTGACAGATAAGGTTGAAAATGTAACATCTGGTTGCTTGTCTTCAAAGGATCTGTGGTTATGGTACCAAACTGTCACCAAGAAAATCAGCTACTCACCTGCAACCCCCTCCCACAAGTGTGGAGCCCATTTAGTGAGGAGAGTCTAGCCTACCATTCCCAAAGCTGTTCTGCCCAAGAAACACTTGGTTCTGAGAATGAGGAGCAAAAATACGAAGCCAGCCCCTGGCTGTAATTACAGTTGGCCCTTGAACAACATGGGTTTGAACTGCATGGGTCCACTTATATGCAGATTTTCCTCAGTACATATGTGTACAGTAATGTGAATGTAAATATATTTTCTCTTCCTCATGATTGTCTTAATATCATTTTCTTTTTTCCAGCTTACTATATCGCAAGAATACAGCATATACTACATATAACATACAAAATATGTGTTAATCAACTGTTTATATTATTAGTAAGACTTCTGGTCAACAGTAGGCTATTAGTAGTTAACTTCTGGGGAAGTCAAAAGTTATTATGTGGATTTTCAACTGTGCAGGGGTCAGTGCCCCTAACCTCTGTGTTGTTCAAGGGTCATCTATACTTCAAGACCACCCGAGCCGTAGAAATAAATTAAATGCCAACTGAACTCAGTTGGGCTTTATCTACAAATGCTCTGACACACGTGCCTTGCATGCAGAAGGAACTTGGTTGAGAGCTAGAGGCCCGGGGGTTAATTTCTCTGCGATGTCTACTAATTCCATTGTAGGATTATAGCCTGGGTTCAACGTTTGTATAACAAGCTTTCATCACAATCTCTCCTTAAAGCAAGCAATAACTTACCTGGAAGCAGGAAGTTGAAGACAAGGAGGCAGCCCCAGCCTTGCCCTTTGCCACACACATACCAAACAACCGGCTCAGCAAGAGCTTGTCCCCACCACCACTGCTCATCATCGAAGCGCCACTCAAATTAGTCTTTCAGAAACTAGAGACAGGCACACAAATCCTTAACCAGAGAAACCTAGAACTCAGTTTTCTAGGAAAAACTTCAAACACTTGAGGTTCTCCTGAGTTGGACTTCAGGCAGTAGTCTTTCAATCAGGCCTCAGGGAGATGAAAATATGAAAATGATATCGAAAAAGAGAGGAAAAGTGCCCAAAGATGTCCGTCATCTTGTAAATTACTAGTCGAACCCCTCCCCCCACAACAAAGGAGTTTATTACTCCTAGCAATAGTAATGACCAGCATATTCGCATTTTTATGCACTGGTTATCCAAACCCAATAACCACAGGGCCAAACAATACCTGCACAGGGAGTGGGCTGCACTACCAGAGAGGAAATTTAAGCTTAGGGAATCCAACCCTTTTATAATAGGCAGTAATCACCACTGCTTGTGAGAGAGACACTGTATCTATCTCCCACCGCTGTTCACTATATAAACATCTTTGATATCTTTTTTTGTTTGAAGTTTTTATTTAAATCCCGTGTGTGTGTGTGTGTGTGTGTGTGTGTGTGTGTGTGTGTGGTGTGTTTTTAAACATCTTTGATATCTGTACCAGTTCTCTTTTCATCCAAGACCGATTACAGTTCCTTCTCGGGGATTACAATTGGATATATGGAGTCAGATGAGGGCAGTCCTCAGGTTTCAAAAGTCATGCTCTGCTCAACTCACAAGCACAGCTGACAGCGACAGGCAAGTCGAGTTCAAGAGAGCAAACAGTAACTCACTGTACAGCAGACCTTTATATGGTGTCAACACATAGACAGTTTTTCTTCCGTGAAATGCGCAAGATTCTGACAAGACAGACGCCAGCCCGCAGCCATAGCCAACAACTGAGCCCAAGGTGAACAGGAAACCGAAGGCCCCTGAAAACCTCAGGAAATAGGCAATCCACATAAGAAACACTGGGAAATCTTTTTCAATAGGTTGACCGCAAAACATATTTCCTCAGAGTGAATAAACAGCTTTCCTCAGAAATAATTTATACAAGAGGAAAAAAAAAGTTTTGGGCCCTTTGGAGAGGTCCGAATAGGGGAATACACTTAGCTTAAAACACTGCTGCCAGCACTTTAGAGGCAGGCCACCAAGGCGAAAGAAAGAAAGAAAGAAAGAAAGAAAGAAAGAAAGAAAGAAAGAAAGAAAGAAAGAAAGAGAGAGAAAGAAAGAAAGAAAGAAAGAAAGAAAGAAAGAAAGAAAGAAAGAGAAAGAAAGAAAGAAAGAAAGAAAGAAAGAAAGAAAGAAAGAAAGAAAGAAAGAAAGAAAGAAAATACTCAGGTTCTGTGATATGTACCCTTGATTTTGGTCAGGACCTATACAGTATTTCAAAGTGAATGATGAATAGGGCAGCGCATTCTAGTCGGCAAGCATATGACTTATTAGCTTCTTGTCATTAGCTAAGGGTTTATGTACTTTTTCTTGTGCTTGTGGGGCTTTCTCCTTTTCCTCAGAGTAAGCCAATACATATTCACTGAATATGAATACAATATTCACTGAATATTTAACAAATATATTTAGCACTAGCACCCTGAGGTATTCTAAGGTACTGTGCAAAATACCCAGTTGAACAAGTGTCTTCAAAGAGCCTTTAACCAGATGGCACAAGGTCATTTGTGACATGTACAAAATCAGCGATACAATTTCACTGTTCCTGGAGGGCAGTGGAGGGAGAGAACACATAACCTAGGATGGCCACACACTAAATTCAGTTATTTCAAATGCTGTGTAACTATTTCACTTGAGGCAATGAGAATAACATAGGCAAACTTAAACGTTTAGGCAAAGTTTTCATACCCTCAAGTCTAATGTTCTCCTAGGATGATCTCTGTCTCTTGGCCATCGTTAGTCTTTTCGCTTTCAGTCCAAATCACTCTCTGTTAATTCTTTTGATTTCCCTCTAGCTCCTCTGTCACTAGCTCCTACACCTCCCCTCAGCGTTGTCTTCTAGGCCCAGAGTCACTAAACGTAACAGGCATCCTAGTTAACTCACAAACCAGCCATCAGCTGCAACTCATCATACAAGATACGGCATCATGCATCATGTGAAGTACATACAATGGAGGTCAATGGAGATCACATCATCATAGTGAGCAAAGTCCATTGTCCGGTTTGGTCTTGTAAACTGTAGCAACACAGAGACAGGAAAGGGAGAGATAGGGATCGGAGGTCTGGCAAGAGAGGAGAGCAAATAACACTAGGACCTGGAAATATAACTTCTGATAGGGTGACCACTCATGAACAACTGGGGATGGTTACAAGCAAGTGTTTTTGTCTCTATTGTATAAAACCAGCATAAACCCTTACGGCCTCAGGACTGATTCTGAGAACACTCAGGAGCATCAAATATACTTCAGCTTTCTGCCAGCTTTCTACATCCTTATGTATTTTAGAGGAAATACATTTCCCCTCAAACTCGCCACACCCAATATAGCAAATTATAACTGGGCCTAACTCCACTGAGTGCATTTTTGATGGGATTTCTTCAATTCAAGCTAATAAAATCTTTACCACTAAGCTTTCCAACTGGATAAACCTATGATATTAGAGAATAAAGCTGTGGAGGCAGGGAGGTGTTTGTGCTCCTATAAATAAGATAATCCTGTGCCACACTTGGGAAAGAACTGATTCTTAATCACCGGCCAGTTCTAGCTACAGTTTGTATCCCTCACAGTTGCTGGAGACATTTATTCTGTGAGCCAGTTCTGTGAACCAGTTTCCCTCCTTCCCTGGAGTCAAAGGCATAAAGCTTCTTCTGGGAATTTTTAATCTAGAGTCCCCGGACCCTCAGAAATTCTGTGGCTAGGCATGGGTAGGCTCTATCTATGTCTGCCCGACTCTACTGTTCTAAAGCAAGATTAGTTTAGCAGTCAAGTCAAAGAACACAGCCATCTTCTCGATGCACGCCTCTGTTAGAGGTGGTTTCACAACTGCTGGGGGAAAAATGAGTCAAGGCCAAGGCCTATGTTTGAAAATCACCAAATTGCAGTAATGGTGCCTTGGCTTTCTCACGGGATGCTAAGTGTCACTGACTTAGAGTCTGAAGTGGAACATCACAATCTAACTTCCTTTGTAGCTCTTCTCCAGCTAGCCCAACAGAAGGAGTCTTTTTGATCCCAAACAGAGACAGAGAACCTTTTTCAAATGCCATGACAAAAAAAAAAAAAAAAAAAAAGTACATAGGCTTATGGAGTTGTATGCCAGTCCCTGTTTTGAATACCTGGCTTTCAGATACATGGTCGATACAGTTATACATCACAGCAGTCACTTTACAAGGTGTACCTCAGAAGCCCCAACCTAGATGCATGCCTAAAAGTCAATCAGTCGGAACTGGTTTGCCTACAGGGCACGTTCAAGGATCCTTTCAATCTAAGATAACTACAAACTTTATAAACATTAATCATGCCAACGTTTCTGAGCAGGAAAAGGGGATTAACTTTGAGCACAGTGAGAGGAACAAACTCTGGTGGGCAACATTAGAGATACACGGACATTAAGGGAAAAATGTAATGACTTTGATGAGTATCCGTACTAGGAAAAAAACAAACAAAAACAAACACCATAATTAATAAAGCTTCTGGGTTTAAGGATGACTGTTTAGTTCACCGGTGTGATTACAGGTAGATGGGACAGGATAATATAGCAAGAGTGTTAAAGAGTTTCAGTGCGGCTTTATAGTATAGGAGTCAAAGGAAATTTCCTAGGCAAACAGAGAACGAACTTCACTGGCCTAGAAAGAAGCACAAACTCTATTCTTTCTCCATCTGACAATATCTATTGATTATTTACAATGCACATGGCACTGTGGCTACAGAGATAAGGCAAAGGAGCATTAGAGGCCTAACATGGTTGCTGACCTCTATTTTGAGAGGGGGCAATAATTTTTGTTTTCTACTACCATCCCTACAAGGCCAAACGTCAGTAAATGCTGGAGGAGAAGTTCAGAAGAAAAGTTCAACTCTAGTTGGAACGATCAGGAAAGGTTTTGTGGAAGATTTTAAGGAAGTATCTTGATAGGTAAAGATGGGACTAGTGGCCATTCCAGAAGCACAGCTGGTATGAACCAAAGCAGGCTTGAAAGAACATAGTGCCCAGGGCAGTGAATAATCCATTTTTCTATAAGGGAATCTTCCAAAGGCAAAATGAGGCCAGACTGAAAAAACTGAAGATAGCCTAAAAGCCTACTTAAGGTGGTACACTTTACCCATTCGCAACGGCGAGCCTAGTGATCCTTTCCTACTTGCAGGCAGAGTGGCCATTTATTTTTTAAATGCCTTCAGAATCATGTAAATTTTTTGGCCACTGAGAACAGGAGGCTTTCAGATTCTACTCGGCAATTAGGTATATTCTGTGGAGGTCTACCTTAAAACCAAAGCTTTGAAGACCTAAAATCTCAAACATGAGATGGCATACATCGATGTGAGATTTCTGAGGCAATAAAATTCCGTTTCCCCCCAGTTTGGATTTTGCTCACATTTCAGCTCTTAGGATTACCTTAAATAAAGGTAAATTGTCCACTAATCTCCCTTTCTCTCCCAAGTCGAGGTGGGGACACTGTTACGGTTCGATCTGCCAAGGACTTGTGGTCGAGGACCCTGGGGGCTGCCCCTGCCACCAAAGGCTGAGAGAGGTGGTTCTGCGACCCAAGCCCGCACCCCCCACTCCCCACTTGCCTGGCGCAGCGGCCTTGGGAGCCGGCTTAGCTCTGGCCTGGCCCGTCTCGATACAGGGCCGGAATCCAGACGTCTCGACCTCCCACCGGGGCTGGGAAGACTCGGCACTCACCGGCACTGTGGCAGTCGGGAGAAAGTCGGAGGACGAGCAGCCCACCCGCCCTTAAATTGTAGTGGAGGCCGCCTCGGAGGCGGCGCGAAGTGGGAGGGGCCGGAAATGTTTACAACCCCGACCGCAGAGTAGCCGGGAGGCGCGGCCGGCTCCTGGGTGGGGGTCTCGAGACCCTTGGGGCTTCTGGGCAAGTCAGTCCCAAGGGCTGTCCCAGCCTCAGGCCTGCGCCGAGGCTCCCGGGGGTTCCTGAGCTGCGGCCGATCCCCGCACACCCGCTCGCCGCAGCAGCCGGGGGGAACTTACGGCCGGCAGGCGGGCTCTGCTGGGGGCCGCGATCCCCGGCGCTACATCCCGCGGCGCTGGAGGCGGCCTGCGGCCGAGCGGCCCCGGATCTTCAGCGCCTTCCCCGCGCCGGAAGGGGCGCGCGACCACTCGGCGTCACCTCCGTGGCCGCGTCACCTCCTCTCGGGTGCTCCCTCCTCCTCCTGACAGGCATTCCTCCCGCAGTTCCAATCACAGGCCCGGTCCCCTCGGCCACGCCTCCCGCTCGCGGGGTGCCGCCCCATCCGACCTGGCCCCGCCCCCTACGCGGCAGGCCCCACCTGCGAGGCCCTGTTTCCCGCGGCAGGCCCCGCCCCCTCGCTCCGCTCCAGTCGTGAACTCCTCCTCTAAAAGGACCACACCTCCAAGTCACTAACTGGAGCACGTGATAGAGAAGGAATTTCAGGGAATTAGACCGAGCCCTGCGAAGGAATGCCAAATTCCCTACCGTGCACCTTGTTCACTAAATTGGGAAAGTCCCTCCACTTCATCTGTTACCAATGCCACTTACACTTAATTCCTTCTTCAATCTCATGGTCCCTCCCTCCAATCCACAAATATTTATTGAAGCGCTTATCATGTGCTAGCACTGGGCTAGACTTAATTTTGGTTAGTTATTTCTGTTTGGAAACAGCGGAATTGTTTCTAAGTAGTCTTGCTTGACGGCTCCCTGCTCCAGCTCCGTGCTCTCATATTGCAGCCAGAGTGGTGGCGCCAGAATGCATGTCGGGAGACTATTGGATGGTGCAGCCCTCATGTGAATCACAGAACGCAGAAACTTTGAGGAACTGTAAGTCAGTTCTTTCAATTCTCCCAAGGATAGTACATAGCTGGTGCTATTCTAGATGCTGAGAGAGAAGGTAATTTATTATAACCTTACATGGATGCCTAAAGCCAGTGGGATGAAATCTTTCGGTGCTGGTAAAGGCGTGGGCTCAGGAGTCGGATAGAACCAAGTTTCGGGCCCTGACCAGCTTATGATCTTTAGAATGTTACTGAACCCCTCCAAATAAGAATGATCTCATCTGGAAAATGGCAATAAAATAGTGCTATTTCAGGGGCGCCTGGCTGGCTCAGTCAGTGGAGCACACAACTCTTGATCTCTGGGTTGTGAGTTCAAGCCCCACATTGGCTGTAGAGATTACTTAAAAAAAAAAAAATCTTAAAAACATAGTGCTATGTCACTGGCTCTTGGATAGGATTAAACAAGATAATTTATGGAGGCTCTTAGTGTGATTCCTGGCAAAAGGTGAATGCTTCATGAATGTTAGCTATGTGTTGCCCACTGTATAAAACCTCAGAAACTTCCATTGTTCACAGGATTTTTTTTAAGTTTATTTATTTTTGAGGGAAAGAGAATCCAAAGCAGGCTCCATGCTCTCAGCACAGAGCCTGACAAGGGGCTTGATACCACCAATCATGAGATCAGGACCTGAGCTGAAGTCCAGAGCCAGCCGTCCCCACAGCATTGAGTTTTAAATCTCTTCCTGGTAGTGTTACAAAGGCCTTTCTCAGCTGGCTCTCACCTACTCTCAGAACTCTTCCTCCTCTATTTTCCTTCTGCCATTTAGGCCTCAAAGAACTTCTCCTAGTTCTCCAAATGTGAACTTCTCTTTCATTCCTCCAGCCTTTTTCAAATGCCGATCCTTCTGCTAGATTGCCCTTCCCCCCATTCTCTGCTGCAAGATCCAAGCAATTTACAATGCTCAGTTCTGGGTTTGCCTTTGGACTGAGACAATCCTAGGTTCACATTCTGGCTCTGCCAGCCACTGACCGACTGTGACTTTTGGCAAATCCTTAATCTTAGACTCACAGGATTATCATAAGGATTAAATTATATAGACGAGTACTTCGCACAGTATCTGTTACATGGCTAACTCAAAAATGTCTCTCTTCTCTGAATCTTTTCCAAAACCTTCCCATCTGCACCTTGTATCTCTACTATGCTATTAATCACACTGCACACAGTGTTATAATTGTTTATCACTTGCCTATCTTACTCTAGACTGAGTTCTTTGGGGATTGAAGACCAGTGTTGGTCATAATTGTGTCCTCAGGAACAAGCACAGTGCTTAGAAGGTGGCAGGTCCTTAGAATACATCCTGTTTGTATGTCGAATGAATGAGGCAGAAACCCATGTTAAGACAAGAAATGGTAAGCTTCTGTGTGGGAAATGCTCTTTGCTGGACTGCTTCACTATTTGAGCCTAATAATTAATCCCTGTGCAAGATCTTTCTTTTTGGAGGTGAGGTGGCCAGGTGTATCTCACAGAGAACAGTGGCACACACATATGAGTTGATCGAGAAATGTTTGATGGAATACTCGTAACAATTTATTGACAACTCTGCTATATGGAGGGGTGAATTCTGGGGGTCCCACAAGCCTTTCTTTTGGGGCCCCAGGGAAAGCAACACATAGTTCCATGCAGAGAAGCAGTGCCGACCTTCTTCTTGAGGCCATTTCATTGTTCTATTCCAATGGGACTAACAAAGAAGATTGGAAGAAGCTGCCCTAGTCCAAATCTGGGAGAAGCGGGTGGATTGTCAGAGCAGAGGAGAAGGGCAGTTAGGACAGATGGGCCTGGGGGTGGCCAAGCCTATCCAGGCACCAACAAGTCTGGCTGGGGCTGGTGATATCAGGTTACTTTTTAAAGGGGAAAAGCTTCTCGTCCAAACAGAAAGACAATACTTTCATTTGTTTGCCAGGTACCCTGAAGGGTAAGTTTGGCGAAGGGAGGGCCAAGAGAAAGAAGGGAAAGAGTGGCCAAACCAAGGGACCACTGTGATCGTACCTGGGCTCAAAAGGCATCCCCTCTAACTTCGGTTCTCCTCCCCCTCCCTTAGAAGCCTCCAGGGAGAAGTTGAGCTCCTGCCTCTGCTGAGACAGCTGTTAAGTGATCACTGAGTGTGTGGCCAGGTCAAATTTCAGCACATGGTGCCACCGCTCAAAGGTTCTCTGGAAGACCTGGGAGGAATTCTGTGCTGGGAAATCCTTCCTCCCCAGATTCGCAGACATGAACAGCCTTAGGAACAAGGACCCCAGACACAACAACCCCGTAGGTTTAGCACGGGGGCCTTAGCCCCATTTATTTGCATAGCCAGAGGTCTCTGCCACAAGCAGCAGTCTTAGACTGTGGGTAGCCATTTCCTTCCAGCCTGGGCAGGGGCTGGGAAAGACAGACACACAAATACATAGTTCAGATTCCCTTCTCTGATGTCTGAAGGAATCATTTTCTCCTTTCCTGCAATCTTGAGGAGACCACCTCTGTGAGGCTGCTCAACTTGCGCTCACTAACACACACACAGAATCTTCTGTGGGTTAAGCACCGAATATTAAGTAAAACCCATTACATAGATTGTTCCTTTCATCACAGACACAGAGTGTGATGCTATCAAGGAACTAGTCAGTACAAGCAGCAAAGGTACATGCTTCCTTCTTTCTGACCCATGGAAGAGATGTCTCCACGGGCCTGACCTGGACCTTCTATCACAGGGAGATTTGGGGGGCCCTTTCAGGGAACGACTCAGCTTTAGCCCTCTTCCATGGCTACAAGGATGTCATTCCTGCAGGTATCCTCCAGATTTCAGCTCCAGAGTAAGACAAAAAGGCTGACACTGCCAGGAAAGGAACCTAGGGCTTATAGCACTTGAGTACTGGCTGAGGACAGTTGCAAGGAACAGGACCAGGGACACAGGCCCACGGAGCAGGAAGCTCAGTAGGTGAATCGCATCTTTTGTGAGTAGCCCAGTTTGTCCAAGTTGGGATGGCAGGCCAGCTGCACCATGGGGGGTGGCCCGCAGAGCAGCAGCAGCACGCCATCCCCTGGGGCGGGCAGGTGTTCCCGGATCATGTCAGCAGTCACAAACCCCTTGCTGTAGGCCCAATCTGCAGTATAGAGGAGGAGAGCAGACATTCCAGACCAGACCCGAGCTGACAAAGGGCGGAGTACCATGAGGCGGGGAGGAGGGGGAGCCCCGGAGAGCCTCCAGAGAAGGTCTCAAGTTGTAGCAGCAGCTTGACGGGGAGACTCAGCCTGCTTTAGCTTCACAGCCATGCCTGCCACCCACCCGGAAAACAGGAACCAGAAGGAAAGGGCCCAGGAGATCACCATGTCTGTTGCACTCACACTTGGGAGTGTGGCAGTACCAGGGAGGGTTTGTTTCACTGAACTCAGAATCCCCAGTGCGGGAAGGCCCTGATTTGGGGGTGTCCAGGAACGGGGAGGGTACCTTCTGGGGGGTGATCCAGAGTGAACCAGAGCTTAAAGCGACTGGGATATCGGGCCTGCAGTTCCTCCAGCTCCTCCCGCAAGATTATGTCCTTTTCAGTCTGAAATGAACGGGGAAGCAAAGATTCTAGGAACCTCATGAGGCCCACGTACAAAAAGTTCGCCGCTCTGACAACTTTCCAACCGGGACAAAATTAGAGAGCCAAAGTTCTCGGGAATAATCAGGGCTTTTAGAGAGTTAGCGTGAGGCAAAGAGAGGGGAACGGCCTTTATTTACACAGTATGGAGGAATAAAGATGAAATATTTCACAAAGGAAACCCAAGGAGCAACTTTTTACGCTTAGGACTCGGTTCCTTAAATGTGTCCTTTTCGTGTTTCCTTGGGGGCCAGGGAAGGAATTTGGCCCCATGCTCTGTCCTCCTTGCGGTAGCAGAGGGTCCTCTACCTTGCAGGGGGGACCTTGGGCAAAGGCTACAACAGGCTCTGGACTAGCTCTGCCTGCCGGTGCCGCATCTCTCAGGCTGCCTGCACAAGAGCTTTAAAGACCCAGGTGTGAGAAAAGTAAACCAACCTGGTTGGCAAAAAGCAGAGAGCACTGGGTCGGATCTTCAGGGTCCTTCAGGATGGCCCGAATCAGCTGCAGCATTGGGGTGATTCCTGCAAAAAGGCAGCCCACCATGAGACAGGATGGCCGCAGACCCTCCCCTGTCCCAGCTCCTGAGCTGACCAACCTCTCATCTTAATTCTTTCTACCCATTCACCACCCCGCTCCATTTTTCCTTTAGTATCCCGATCCTCGAATCCCCTCCTGTGTCCTGGAGCACTGACATTCCTGGACAGAGATGCCCTTGACCCCACACTCAACATCATGTCTGGTAGGTGCACTGTGGTCATGCTCCATATTCGCATAAGATCATACAGTTAACAAACGGAGGGTTGATGGGGGGTGGGAGGGAGGGGAGGGGAGGTGATGGGCATTGAAGAGGGAATCTTTTGGGATGAGCACTGGGTGTTGTATGGAAACCAATTTGACAATAAATTTCATATATTAAAAAAAAAATAAGATCATACGGTTGAAATCCTTCTAAGGAACCAATCTAAGACCCTTCCTCTGAAAGTCTGTTGGAGGCTTGGACTCAAATGTCACAGGTAACTGTAAGTACCTACTGATTCAGTGATGAGGGCTCTGGAACACTGGACTTGAGGGTTAAGTGCATGTGCTTTGGAAGTGGACAGAGTTAGAAACTAACCCTACCTCTGGTCATTACTGTTTACCCTGTGGAAACCCTTCAACTTCTCGCAACCTCCATTTTTTTTCCATCTGTAAAAGGGGAAGACTAATATCTACTTCATAGATACACACATAAAGTGACTAGCATAGTGTCTAATATTTAGAAATGTTCACTGTTTGTTCTTTCTCTTCCTTCTTGCCTATCCTATTTCTAGCTGCTTCTCCATTCTCACCTAAAAATTATTAGGTTCATTCCATTTGAGGTCCTAGGAGAACCCACATGATTTATTTCTCTCATTCTATTAGTTAAAAAAAAAAAATTCCTTATTTATTTATTTTTTTTGGTTTCTACCTGATTATGATTTTGTTTTCCAGGTATCAGGGAGTTCTAAGCATCACCAGGAATCCCCCGACTAACAGCTTGGCTATGATTACCAAACCTTCTGAGGGTCACTTGGGTGTTTTCATGGCAACAACCAATAATGGTGGGAGAGAATGGCCCCTCAAGTGATACACACCTGTTCCGCCGGCAATCATTCCCAGTTTCTTCGCCACTTGGGGTTCTGGCGGAGATTTTTTGTTGGGCTGAATGCTAAAATTCCCTGAAAAGTCAAGTTAAGAGAGGGGTGGAAGAAAAAAGTCAATATGGGGGACTAAGAAAACAAATATAGAACTGAAGATGTGTCCCAGGCCGGTTTAGCAGCTGCAGTGAAATCTGATCCTGGAGCTTGGGTGGAGGTTTGAGTTGAGCCAGCCTTGACAATGATACACTTGAGGGACAATGGGGCCAGGACTATCCGTCCCATATTATTAAGTACCAGTCAGTTTAGGGCCACACAGTGAGTCATTAGCTGCCTCTGGCAGACCGTCACTCCCTGGTGAGGGAGACAGGCATGGGGCCAGGTGTGAATCTATTTTCCCAAGTGGCACAAAGCAGCTCCAGAGGCTTGCTAATGCACACAGCTGTTCCCATGGGCAGGGATGAAAGCTGTGTCTGGCTATCTAAACTGCTCAACTTGAGAAGCGTTCGGGGGAGGGAAAGAGAGACATAGGTTTGCTTTAGGCATCTCCACAGCAGTCATGGCTGGTGAGCTCCAGTGGGTAGGGAGCTGATCCCTGTGGCAAACGGAACTGAGAAATATGCCTTTCCAAAATATCAGCGCTATGTTTAAAGGGCAGGTCTGGCCCTTGCCCACGTACTCACATACATGCACACGCACGGCCACAGTGTGCCAAGTGGACTGCGCGTACTGGAGAAGTGGGAGATAGGCTCAGGGAGAAGAGGGGCCATTACCTTTCCCAGTGTAAGTGAGCAAACCACTTGGCCCTCGAAATTCCACCACATCCCCAATCTTCAGGCTGTTTAGGTACTGAGACATCTTCCCTCCCTCAGGAAATTTGGGGTGCACACCCTTCAGGTACACCTGGTAAGACAGAATGGAAAACACTTTATCTGGAATGTCACTGGCTTCTGAGCTGAAGCTAGAGCAGGAACTACGCATGTGCTATCGTCCCCAGTCCACATACTTTCTTCATATGCCCTAAGGACACATGTCTCCTGCTATCAAACAAATCTTGGAAGTTTACAAATTCCAGAAAGAGAGGGATAAGGAGCTCCTGGGGTTCCTTCCTACCCACTTACCTTGATGACAAGATCCACGTAGCCTTGGTCCTCGTCACTGGTGACAGGAGTATATGGCCTGATGACCAGGCTGCCATCGATCCGGGCAGAGAGGTAGACATGTTTGCCTGGGGACCATGTGTAGAGCTACATAAGGGCTGCTGGTGGACGTGTAGCCTTCCTGTCACCTTTCAAAATACTCAAGGAGTTTTGAGAACAAGGATGTCTTGCTTCCTAGAGTGGTTCCAATGAGATAGCAGGCAGGGAGGGCCCCTTAGGGCCCTCAGAAGCCCCCATTGGAGAAACGCTTGTCAACTACTGCCAGGACCTTAGCAGTAGCAGGAGAATTGAGGGTCTGGGCAATGAGGAAAAAATAAATGTTTGCTCAGGGGGAAATACAAACAAATCCTGCAGGGAGGAGGAAGAACTAGTGAGTGTCAACGATGTCTAGGGGCACAGAAGCCACACCCTGGAGGGGCCCAGTGGTCAGTGATACCTCACCAATCCAAGCTGGGTAGGGAAGGGGAATCACCCTCTTAGGATACCAGGGAAAGGAGCCCACTCCACACTTTCCTTACCCACAGGCAGCCCCAGAACGTGGTGGGCGGTGGGCAGGGCAAAGCGGAACCTCTTGGTGTTGTGGCTCACAGTCTGGAGGATGGACGACACACACGTTTCACCAGGCAGGTCTGGTGCTGCAAAGTGCTTTGGGGCATCCCAACCACAGTGGATGGTCCCTCCTCTACCCGGGCTTTCCTCTACAACTTACCGTCTTGTCTAGCAGTCGCAGCAGGTACTTCTCATTGGGGTCCAGGAGAGTGACCTTTGGCCGGCGGGACTTTCGAACCAAGTACGAGCCCAAAGCCAGGCCAAGCACAGTCAGCAGCCCCACCCCCAGGGAGGCCAGCAGGACTGGGCTCTGTGGGTAGAGAAGGCAGCGTGACCATCATGCTGGGGAAGAACCCGGGGAGTGGGTGGTGACTGTCCCATACGACCAGCCGCCCCAGGGATGGCTTTCCCGAGCTCCAGCGCGAGAGCCTTTCACCGCCAGAAAGGTAACCGGGGAAGGGTCCCAAGCCCGACTGTGCGGTACCGGGACCCCGGATTCCAGGGCAGGTGTAGAGCCCTGCGGAGCGGGGTCGGCGTCGAGAGCCCCAGGTCCGGAGCTGAGTGCCCAGAACGAGATGGGGCGGAGTCCCCTGGTGCAGGACGCGGAGCAAGGGTCTCACCGGTTGGAAGCCCATGACCGAGCACCTCGTCCTCCACCGCCAGGCCCGCGGACGGATCCCACAATGCGCCGCGGGGCGGGCAGGAGGCGGGGCGGGCAGGAGGCGGGGCGGGCAGGAGGCGGGGCGGGCAGGAGGCGGGGCGGGCAGGAGGCGGGGCGGGCAGGAGGCGGGGCGGGCAGGAGGCGGGGCCTGGCGAGGGTGGGGCTGGCGGGCTGAGTGACTCTGCGCCCCACCCCTTTGCTCTCAGACTTGGTGGCTAAGGGCCCCAGGAACCTCCGGACTGACCCAAGATCCTTGAAGACCGCAGCTCCAGCCCTCCTTCCCCTCCCCAGCCTCCTATTCCCGCCACTTCGATCCGCTTACCCCGAACAAGAGGGGAGTCCTGTCAAATGTAGAACCACACCAAGTTGGGGGACTAGAAATCTGAGTCTGGAATACTAAACAGAAGGCTGTCTGACATTGAGCCAGTTGAGCAGGAAAGGCTGAAATTAATCATTTTAGAGTCACCTTAGTTTTTCAACAGGCTGAACTGCAACAGCATTGAACAGTCTGGCGGGGTCTTCTTTAGGAATGAGGAGTGTGGCATGGCAACTTCATTTCCCGGTCCCATTTGGTTTTGCATACAGCACCAGGCCTTCGGTACCACTCAGTAGCTTCCTATGGGTCCAAATCAAGCTTCTTGTCCTGATCTGGGTTCTTCTACCCTCAGGGTCAAAGACCTGGGCTTTGGAGGGAGACTGTACAGAATAAGAATCTCGCCTCCAGCACTTACTGGCTCTGTGACCTTAACTTTTCTGCAATTCCTCATCTATAAATGGATATATATTATCTTGTGTCTAGTCCATAGGGGTGTTGTGAGGCTTAAATGAGATGTGTAATGTGCCTAGTGAACTGTCTGTCAGAGCAAAATACTCGATAGATGTCAGCGACTATAATGGCTCAGAAGATAGCGCCAACAGTTAGGGTTTTAGAACTGAGCTCTGTTGGCAGCAAAATGGGACAAAGGGAGTCAGAAATAGACACTGACAGCCACTGGGGCTACACATTTGCCAAGATGGCTGTTCTTTCTCATACACAGTTTCCCAACCAGATTGACATTTGCGTTTGATTTCTTCTGAGGTCTCTTGCCTTTGCTTACAGACATCTTTTTATATTTTTACATGGTCTTATACATCTGTGTGTTTGTGCCCTAATCTCCTTATAAGTTCACTAGTCATATTGGACTAGGGACCACCCTAATGACCTCTTTAAAGACTCTATCTCCAAGGGAGCCTGGGTGGCTCATTCAGTTGAATGTCCAACTCTTGATTTTGGTTCAGGTCATGATCCCAGGGTCATAGGATTGAGCCCCACGTTGGGCTCCACACTGAGCATCGAGCCTGCTTAAGATTCTCTCTCTCTCTCTCTCTCTCTCTCTCTCTCTCTCTCCCTCCTCCTCCTCCTTCTCCTTCTCCTCCTTCTCCTCCCTCTGCCCCTCTCCCCTGCTCACACTCTTTCTCTCTCTCTCTCTCAAAAAAAAAAAAAAAAGAGTTAAAGACTAACTCCAAATACAGTTACATTCTGAGGCTACGGGCTAGGATTTCAGTATATGAATTTGAGGGGGGAGATGTGACACAATTCAGGCCATAATGGAGGGGTGCTATTTTAAATGCTATTGTTCTTAAAGTTTTGATTTCTACTTGTACTTTATTATACAGCAATAGGTTGATTTCTCTGTGTTGACCTTGTATTCTGTGATCTTGCTAAACTCATTCATTAGTTCTAAGAGGTTTATTTTGTTTGTTTTTGGTAGATTTCTTGGAATTTTCTATACAGACAATCATGTCATCTGTGAATAGGAATAGTTTAATTTTTTCCTTTCCAGTCCATATGCCTTTTCTTCGACTTGCCTTATTGCACAAGCTAGTACTTCCAGTACGAGTACTGCCTCATTCCCATCTAAGGGAAAAAGCATTCAGTTTTTCACCAGGAAGTGTGATGTTAACTCTAAGTGTGTGTGTTGTAGCTGCCCTTTATCGGGTTGAGGAAGTTCCCTTCTATTCCTAGGTTTCTCAGAGTTTTTACCTTGCATGGATACTGAAGTCTATCAAATGTTTTATTCTGCATCAATTGTTAGGATCATCTTTACACTATAATATAGTGGATTATGTTTTTTGTTTTGTTTTGTTTTGTTTTGTTGTTGTTAATACCGAGCCAGTGTTACTTTCCTGGGAATAAGCCCCACTTGGTTCTGGTGTATCATTCTTTTTACACATTACTGTATTTGGTTAATATTTTGTTGATAGTTTTCACAACCATATTCTTGAGAGATAGTGCTCTATAGCTTTCTACTTTCTCTACTGTCTTTGTCTGGTTAACGTTGTAAATGCATTGTTTGAATCAGGATCCAAATAAAGTCCATCCATCGAGATTTGTTTGTCTCTTAGGTGTTTTTAAAGTATAGATTTCCCCTCCATCTCTCTCTTGCCTTTTTTTCTCCCTTACAAATTTTATTTACTGAAAAATTGAGAAGGCTGCACTCCTGACCACTACAATAAGCTGCTTGTAGAAATTATTTGGGGCCCAGTGTCCAAAGGGCACAGCAATTTATGTTTATAGATAGTCCTGGGTGAAGTAATTCCTAGGGGTCCTACCGATAAGTAGGAGGGTGGGTAGTTGTTATCAGGGAGTTCTGTTTCTCCTCCTGAGATGGGGGGCTCTGTCTGGGTGGAAAGCTATACTTCAGGATGGTAGAGGGAGCATCTCTTACTTTTAGAGTGTAGATCAAAGAAGGATATATGAGCATTTAGTGTGGGTATTGAAGTCAGGAGGTCAGGCGATGGATTTCAAAAGGGGTGCTAACAAAAGTTTCTGAGGCAGGCAGGAGCAGCTGGATTATGAAACAAGGGGGAATCCAAGAAATAGAAAGTGGGAAAAACGATCACAGAACACATTTGCTGAGTGCTTATCATGTTTCAGGCACTATTTCAGGCACTGGGGATATAGAATTCAACAAGACACAGACCAGCTTTAGGGGAATTAATAATCTGGGCCTCCAATCCATTAAAAAACCCCAAAAACCCCATTCTTGGCTCCCCATTGTTCTTAGAATAAACATCAGACATAGCCTCCAGACTCCCTAAAAGAAGTGGTCCCTCTCTAGCTTTTCTTCCTCACATGGTGACAGACTCCATTTGCTTTCTTCCCTTCAGTGACCCTCTTTTCCATTTTCTTGAACAATCATGTTATTAGGGTCTTCGTAGTCTTTGCAAGTTCCATTCCTGTTGCCTGGAACATTCGTCTCCCATCCTTCCACCCACGCTTCACCTAGGTTTTTCTAACTTATTCGGAGATTGTTATAGGCACAGTTCTAAGATGGCTCCCAAGATTATCCCCGATAACCCAATCTCATTAGACATCCTGACTCTGCACTGCTTTTTAAAAAAAAACAAAATTTTTTTTTAACTTTTATTTATTTTTGAGACAGAGAGAGACAGAGCATGAACGGGGGAGGGGCAGAGAGAGAGGGAGACACAGAATTGGAAGCAGGCTCCAGGCTCTGAGCCATCAGCCCAGAGCCCGACGCGGGGCTCGAACTGCGAGATAGTGACCTGAACCGAAGTCAGACGCTCAACCGACTGAGCCACCCAGGCGCCCCTACACTGCTTGTTGTTAGCACTTATCACAATGGTTATGTCTGAACCATCTTGTAGTCAGTTATTTTCTGTTTCCTGCCTAAAATTTCAGCTCCGTGGGGTAGGGACCGACATATTTCCAGCACCTTACGAAGTGTTGTCATACATTAGGGGTTCAATAAATATTTGGGGATTATACACTGTTCTGATATTACAGACAGCACAAGAAAGGAAAATTGTTTACTCTGTATGAACATAAATATAAAATTCATAAATAAAATATTAGCAAATGATATCCAACAATTAATTAAAAAAATAAGCCACAATCATGTTGGGTTTACCTCAGGGATGGAAAGATAGGAAATCTCTATATAAAATTCTTTGCATTGGGGCGCCTGGGAGGCGCAGTCGGTTAAGCGTCCGACTTCAGCCGGGTCACGATCTCGCGGTCCGTGAGTTCGAGCCCCGCGTCAGGCTCTGGGCTGATGGCTCAGAGCCTGGAGCCTGTTTCCGATTCTGTGTCTCCCTCTCTCTCTGCCCCTCCCCCGTTCATGCTCTGTCTCTCTCTGTCCCCCAAAAAATAAATAAACGTTGAAAAAAAAATTTAAAATTCTTTGCATTAACGGATTCATGGAAAATGATCACATGATCATATCATTAGTTGCCAAAAAACATTTAATAAAGTTCAACCCCATAAGTTTTATAAAATTATTTTTATAAAATTTTTATAAAATTTTTATAAAATTATTTTTAAGGCTTTTGAAAATGTTTTATTTATTTTGAGAGAGAGAGGGAGAGAGGGAATGCGTGCATGAATGTGGGTGGAGGAGCAGAGAGAAAGGGACAGAGAGAATCTCGAGCAGGCTGTGTGCTGCTTGTTTGGTCCCATGAACCGTGAGATCATGACCTTAGCCGAAATCAAGAGTTGGGCGCCCAACCGACTGAGTCACACAGGAACCCCCAAACCCGTAATTCTTAGGAAGCTAGGAATAGATGAGAACTTTCTTAATTTGATAAAGATCAGATACCAATAGTCTACTTCAAATATCATACTTTAGATACATTTCCTTTAGTCAGGAACGAAGCTAGAATATGTCATCAATGCTATTATTTAACATGGTATTGGAAATCCTTGCCCAGCAGTTGGCAAACTTTTTCTGTTTGGGTTGAATAATAACTATTTTAGGACATACAGTCTGTGTTGCAATTATTCTATTGTGCTGTTGTAGCATGAAAACAGTCATAGGTAATACGTGAATGAATGAAAGTGACTATGTTCCATTAAAACTTTATTTACAAAAACTGGCTGGGGTGCCTGGGTGGTTCAGTCAGTTAAGTGTCTGACTCTTGATTTCAGCCCAGGTGGTGATCCCAGGGTCGTGGGATTGAGCCTTGTGTCGGGCTTTGTGCTGACTGAACGTGAAGCCTGCTTAAGAGTCTCTCTCTCTCTCTCTCTCTCTCTCTCTCTCTTACTCCCTCTGCCCTTCTCCCCCCAGCTTGAGCACTCTCTGTCTCCATCTCTCTCTCTCTCTCCCTAAATAACAAATAAATAACCAAAACAAAACAAAAAAAACTTTATTTACAGAAACAGGTAATAGGAAATATTTGGCATGTAGGCCATAGTTTGCTAATCTCTGTTCCAGCCAGTGCAACAAGGTAAGAAGAACAGGTGAGGAATAAGAACAGAAAGTGACAAAATAGTCATTACTGGCATATAGTGCACGAGAGTTCAAGAGAATCAATGAGCTCACTATTATAAATAACAAGAAAATTCAAGATGATTTCTGGATACAAGATCAAACTAAAATATTAAATTGTCCACTACATTATAATTGATGAATATAAAATAAAATATTATAGTAATAGTTTAATATATTAATATCATTATAATATGTAATATATAATATTACATATTATTATATATAATATATATGTATTATATATTATATTACATATAATAATATATATGTTATATATAATATAGTATATATAACATATATAAAATATAATATATTGTATAATATATCAATTATAATATATTATATTATATTATATATTATACAATACTATAATATACTATATAGTATATATGTTATATATACTATATTATATATATTATATAACATATAATATATATTAATGATATATATAATATATATTAAACATAATTATTATATTATTATAATAATTATAATATAATATAATAATAGTAATATTATTATAATATTATGATATAAGAATATAATATACTATTATATATTATATTATATATAATATCATTAATATATAACATATATTAATATAATATTAATATATTAATATCAACAGAGAATATGGACTATGTAGGAATAAATGTAATGAAGGAGGTGCAAGGCCCTGATGAGAAAATTTCCAAACTTCCTAAAAAGGCATATAAAAAATTCTTTCCCATTTCAGTGGAGGGCAGCTCCATCTTTCCAGTCATTTGGTCAAACACTTCGGAGTTATTCTTACTGTTTTCTCAAACCCTAAAACCAATCATTCAGGAAATTCTCTTGGATCAATTTTCAAAATACAGTAAAAACTTGGTTTGTGAGCATAATTCGTCCGGAAAACACGCTCGTAATCCAAAGCACTTGTGCATCAAAGCGAATTTTAAGAACCATTGGCTCAGTTGTGATCATGTGACCTTTGGCATCACAGTACTACTTGTATGGCAAGGCATCGCTCAGTTTATCAAGTTAAAATTTATTAGAAATGTTTGCTCATCTTGCGGAACACTCACAGAAAAAGTCACTCGCAGTCCAAGGTTTTACTGTACATTAAAAATATACCTGTTTCCGATTCTGTGTCTCCCTCTCTCTCTGCCCCTCCCCCGTTCATGCTCTGTCTCTCTCTGTCCCCAAAATAAATAAAGGTTAAAAAAAAAAAAATGACCACTTCCACTGCCACCACTCTGGTCTAAACCATCTTGTGCCTGCAGAAGCATCCTAATGAACCCAGTCTCCACTCTTGTTTCTCTATAATCTATTTGCTACATAGCAGCCAGAGTAATTCTTTTACAACTTTGGTCAGATCATGTCACTCTTTTACTCAAACCCCCGCGATCTCTTGTGCCTCACACTTATTTATTCTGTTCATTGCCTCTCCCACTTTAGTATATGTGCCCCAAGGGGGGAGCCATCTTGGTCTGCTTACCGATGCATCCTGAGTGCCTACAACAGTGCAAGTAATACGAGAGATAACGGCTAGCGCCAGGGAAAACTTACACATGAAAGAAAATATAATCACCGATCGCTACTGTAAAATCAAGCCATCAAGCAATCCCTGAGCACAGTGTAGCTGCTAGGCTGTCTTGCCACACTTCCATAAATCCAGTTGCTAAGGAAACAAAGACGCCGTTATTACCCATGACACGGCAGGTAGCCTGGACTTCATGCTGCGATAATTCCTTTTGCTCCCTGCCCCCAGTTCTTCTTGGGAAGAACAGTGGATCTGTGTCACACCTGAGAAATGCTAATCTTAGGAAACTCTCAATCTTATAAGGGGACTGCTAGCAAACCTGACCAAACTTTGCCCCTCGGGGAGAGGTTATCTTTATTATCCTGCTGAGGAAACATCTTCTCGGAGGACAGAAGGTCTCTGCAGTGTCTCTGGAGTACTACATCTCTAAATCTCTCTCTCTCTCTCTCGTTACTGTCTTTTAAAACAAATCTGCCCTCTGCGGTGGTAGAAGACAGTAGCTCTAGGTTCTAAGCCTGTTTGCTGTACAAACATCCTTGAAAAGAGAGCCAGAGTTGTGTAGAAATGCCTTGGACAATTGCCTGCCACCGACTTGTTCAGCAGTGAATACTTGACAAAAGCATGAGAATGTGATCATCAAGAAAACTCTATTGGAAGAATGGGGGAAGGAGAAGGGCCTATTTGTGGAGTAGCATAAAAGGGCTAATCCCTTGGCTGTTATGGCAAGGAACTGTATACAAAACTAATCAAAAAACGGTAGTGTAAGTATATGGTGATATGGACTCAAACACCCGAAGAACACTTAAGAGAGCTGAAAGTAGTTATGTCACGTTGCACTCGCTTGGTTTCCCTCCTACCTCTATAGCGACCCTTTCCCACTGACCCTTGGTGTCTCCCCTTCATCGACTCCACGTTTTCGTGTTGAAATGATCCAGGGCTCCATCCTTGGAAACCCCGTGGCTTTATATGCTGACAGATTTCAAAATTTGCAACGAGGAGGTCATTAGTAATCTTGACAAAGAGCACCTTTGGTTGGGTGTAGGCACAAAATCCTGACTGGAGAGGGTTTGAGAAATTCATAGATTTATAAAGAATGGATATCCTCCCTTTGAGGATTCAGATCATCTTTCTATTACAAATCCCAAGTAAAACCTGATATTTAACAAAAGACACGTAGTTCAAATGTAAAGAATCGTAAAAAGTTACAAGAAATCCTAGCAGAAATTCCTTAAAACTTCACACTCATAAATTTTGTTTTTTATAGACATTTTTCTAGATAGATTTTATGCATGTCGTGACTTACTGAACTAGTGGTTTTGCCTTTCGTGGATAAAACATTTTTTGTTTGCTCCTTCTGCTATGTGATAATTCTATTTTCTCCTTACGTGATTTGGACAATTTCGTCCAAAAATTTTGAAAAACTATTTAAAAGTTGTGACATCCTGTCATGTATGCTGCTGCTGATTCATTGAAAAGCTGGTTTCTCAACATCGGCGCTATTGACATTTTGGGTGGGATATGTCTGTGTGGTCGGGGCTGTTCTGTCTGTTGCGGTTTGTTTAGCAGCATCCGCGGCCTCTTTGTACGAGATGTCAGTCGCGTCCCCCGTTGTGACAACCGGAAATATCTCCAACATTGCCAAATGTCCCCCCTTGGGGGGGGGGGTGAGGCCAAATCCCTCCAGGTGGAGGACCACGGTTGTAGAGAGGGTCAGAGAACAGTGGAATTCAGGGAGGCTGGGAAGAAGGTACATATACAGTGAGGGTAGAGACAGATTGCAAGTGAAAAGATGGGGAAAAAAAACTAAAAAAAAAAGAAGTTAGATGCTCAACTGACTGAGCCACCCAGGCACCCCTCTAGTGTAATTTTTTTAATGTCTATTTTTATTTTTGAGAGAGAGGGAGGGTGCGGGGCAGAGAGAGAGAGAGAGAGAGAGAGAGAGAGAGAGAGAGAGGAGGACAGAGAATCCGAAGTGGGTGCCGTGCTGACAGCAGAGAGCCTGGCACAGGGTCAAACTCATGAACTGAACCGTGAGATCATGACCTGAACCTAAGTTTGACACTTAACCAACTGAGTCACTCAGGTAACAACTCCCCCCAACCCCCCTTCTAGTGTAATTTTTAATAGTGTTTCCTTTCATTCTCAAAAGTGTCCCAGTTTGGATAATAAATTACATGCTCATCCTACTCTGAAGGAGCAGGCCTTGATCAATTTCGGCTTTATTTCTGGTCGGCCATGTCGATTCCATTCCCAAACCCCACCTTTCCAGAATTCCCATTGTAATAACTCTCCTCTTCCTCATGCTGAGTCCAGACTTTGATCTGCCTGATCAGGAGCCAAGACTCTTGAGAGGCTAGCACAAGCAGTCGTATACAACTCAACTCCTCCACAGAATCTTCTTCATAAAATACCCTCTGGTCTAAATTTCCTTCCACCAGTGGACCTAGAAGGGTATAGCGGGTGCAGCCTCTGGAATTCTCCAAGGGATCATAGCCCAGCTCCACTTGCCCCTGACGTAGCCAATACAGCCCTTTTTTGTCAGAACCTGTCAGGACCTCTATCCGGATGACTTTTTGTGGCTTCTCCAAAATCACTGTCAGGTAGTTGCCTCTTACAGGATTGAGAGTAGAGTAGCACTCTTTGTTCAGAGTATAAGCGTATTGTGGAATACCATTCATTTCTGCCATCATGTCAGTGAGGACGCTGGCAACGGGGTTGTCTGGTTCACCAAACACCTTCTCCTTCTCCACAGGAAAGCATGTGCCCTCAAACGCAGGATACTTGCCTATGTGGAAGAAGACTGAGGGACTGAAACGAATTGGAACACTCTGGGCCAAGAGAAGGCGGAATTCAGAGAGAAACAAGTAAATGGGAATATCCTTATGGAAAAGGAGAAAGAGAGAGGCCAGGCGGGAGAGGTCACTGGTGTGGAAAACTTTCCCAGAGAGGCTTAGGCTGGAGAACTCCAGGATCGCCCAAGGTAGTTCTTTCCAGGCTGATAATGCCCAATAGATGGTGGAAATAAATTTGGAAGTGCAGTAAACATAATCTTCCATCATCAGAAAGTATTCAGAGAGGTTGACAGCAAAGTTCATGAGGAGGGCATAATGGACTTTCTGCCTGGAATAATGCGCTTCGCAGCGTGAGGTGCGACTAACATTATTCCGATCTCCTGGGAGAGGAGAGTCACCGAGACGACCGTGGATCACGAGCAGCTTCTGGGCCTCAATATGTGGTTTGAAGAGGTCTGAAATATTGGCAACTGTTCGTCTGAGCCATTCGGGGTCGGGATCTGACAGGTGGACCAGCACCACGATACAATTCAGCTCGTGTTCTGAGGAAGCTTGGAACAGGGACCGCAGGGTGTCCAAGAGGTAGCTCCCATTAGGGTGTTGCTCTGAGGAAATCCCTATGGTCAGCAGTTCTAGGGGTGGAGGGAGACAAGGGAGACTTTAGCTCTTCAAGATGGGGGAAAGGTTCCTAGGATTTCCTCTCAGGTCTCCCCTTAATGCCACACCTGTGACAAATTCATATTTCCCTTCCTTGGGAGAGTGTGGTCCAGAGGTGAGGATAATCTCTGGTTAGAGGTTGCCAAGTGGTTTTATTTGATCACAACTTTAAAAGGTTATTGGTGGAAACTATGAAAAACAAGCTTCTCTCTGATCGGGGAGGCTGCCATGTACCAAAGGTAAATTTGCTGGCTTGGCCAGTTGGCCAGGCCTTGACCTCAGAGTTATCTCAGCTACCTTGGATCAACCAGACCCCGATTGGAGGATCTCCAGGGACTCATGTAAACCCAAGGGTTCTGGCACCCTAGTGCACAGCTAGTCAACATTCACCCTCCCCTTTCTCCCTCTGCTCAGTGCTTTTGACCATAGCTCCCGCCGGGTCCTCTCTCATCATGTCTTCCCCTCCCTGGGGAGCTATGAATGAGCTTCGCTATGGGGTGGCTCCTTAACGGGTCACTATGGACTTCTCAACTTGTTAGTCATTCCAGGGGGTGGCCAGTGGGAAGAAAGTACACTCAGAATTATGATCTACAGCACATTTCAGAGCTTGGTCCTCCCTCAGAGCAACCTGCTTTTCCACCAGACACGAGCTCACGTTCCCTTTTTACCCACTTTCCTTTTTCTTTTCTTTTCTTTCTTTTTTTTTAAGTTTATTTATTTATTTATTTAAAAAATTTTTTTTCAACGTTTTTATTTATTTTTGGGACAGAGAGAGACAGAGCATGAACGGGGGGAGGGGCAGAGAGAGAGGGAGACACAGAATCGGAAACAGGCTCCAGGCTCCGAGCCATCAGCCCAGAGCCCGACGCGGGGCTCGAACTCACAGAGGGCGAGATCGTGACCTGGCTGAAGTTGGACGCTCAACCGACTGCGCCACCCAGGCGCCCCTTAAGTTTATTTATTTTGAGAGAGAGACAGACAGATAGGGAGAGAGGGAGAGAGAGAGGCAGAGAGAGACAGAGAGACAGAGAGCATCCCAAGCAGGCTCTGCACTGTCAGTGCAGAGCCTGATGCAGGACTCAATCCCATGAACCGTGAGATCGTGACCTGAGCGGAAATCAAGAGTTGGAAGCGCAACTGACTAAGCCACCCAGGCGCCCCTCCCCTCCCTTGCCCCCCCCCCCCCCAATCTTCCTTTTTCTTGTTGGAATACCTTGTCTGACTTTCTCCTAGTCTGACCACTCCCTCCCCTATACTCACTCTTTTCCTGGGGAGGGGATCCAGCCAGCAATTTGTACTTGGCCTGTTGGAGTAAAGGGGAGGCTTTCTGCATGTCCTTGAAGTTCTCTAGATGGTTTCTGCTCTCAGAGATCATTTGGTCCTGATTGAGCTGCCACAGTATTTTCTTCTTTTCCTCCTGCTGAGGATAAGATGAGCATCAGCCCTGATATTCATCCCTAGACTCCTGGAGGCAAATAAGGGGGCAGATCCCCCTTTTAGGACAGGCGGGGCAAGCCCCAGGATCTGGTCACCGGGAGCCCAAGTGTTAGGACTCAGCTGACTGTTATCCCCACCTCGCCATGAGAACCCACAGGACTTTCCAGAAGGAGTGGTGGGCCCTGGAGTCAGATAGGAAGTAAGAATGCCTATAGGAAGATCATAGGCTTATGCAGAGTAAGGACTTGCCTGCCCTACCCTGCCCCACATCTAATTTCTCCTACCGTTTTCAGGCTGGCAAAAATCCTCTAACTTGGCTTAGACTGTGGCAGGTGCTGAAGACCAATGCCTGGTCCTGTCCTTCACGAAGTTATCCACAGTGTCTCAATTCTAAAACCCTTTCTTTTACTCCACTCTGACAATGCACACATTTCTGAACCGTTTCCCCACATCACTTACGTTTTTCTCTAGATGGTTTGAGGCATTAAGGAAAAATGTAGACTTCCAAAACCTGAGCATTTGGTTTTCTCTGCTTGCAGCTGTTGTACATGTGGGAGAAGTTATTTTAGGGCTTTGTGTCTCAATCGCTTCGTAAGAGAAATGGGACGAATAACATCTCTCACGCGAGACTCTGGTGAGGAAAGTGGCCAGCACCCAGGCAGTCCTCATCACATGCAGGTCCTGCCAGTCAGCCTGTTTTTCTAGAAGTATCTGTGCATTGCTCTCTCTGCACTTAAACTGCCCTCTCTTCCTCCTTGCCTTTATTCAAGTCTTCTCCATCTTTCAAGGCTGGCTCAATATTTATCTTTTCTCTGACACTCTCCTGATTCTTCAAGTGCCCTCTTCTTAGAATTTCTATGATGATAACTAGAGAGTTTGGATAACTGGAAACCCATCCCCTCCTACCGAAGGATTGACAAACAGTCCAGTCTCAGCCTCTGGTTCTTACCAATGATAAGTTATATGTAAGATGCTCTTCATTATTCTCTTGGAGGAAGAAGCTCAGGAAGATTAAGGACACAACAACTATGATATATTTCCATAGGCAATGACGCATGGTGCTGGGGCCTGGAGGAGCTCTGCAAAGAAATGTGAGCGGGATATGAATCTTAAGTGCTTCCAGCTTACAGAAGCATAAGGATGTCCTCCTCCTACCAGGAAGCCTCCCACATCCTTTCCCCCTTCCCTCCGCCGCCGAATTATTTCCATAGTCTTTTCTCCACGCACTTCAACCCTCCCTCCTGCTTGTAGCCATCTATGGAGAGACAAAGGTCAAGGAGTTTGATTCTCTTCCACTTCTACCATCTTCACCTCCTGTCTGGGTTTCCAGGTAAAATTGGAGGAGCTTCTTTTGTTTATCCACTCTTGGAGTAGAGACCCAACCACAGCGGATGCGTTGCCAAGAAGAGGAAATCAAGGGTTAGGCATTAATCATATTTTTCCCTAAACTCTGAATTCAAGTCAAAGACTCTACTTGGATGTTATTGATCAATAAATAACTGTTTATTATTGTCTTGTCTGTTAGGTCCCTGTTTACTTTTGTGCCTGATCATTTCCAGGATTACGTTAGGCAGATTATGATGTTGGTCAACTCAGAGGGACCAAGAGAAACTCTTGTTGGTATATCTTCCCCCCCATCCTGGACTGGTAAGTAGGACTAAAAGTGACCGGAAATTTCTAATCACGTGAAAGTCTTTACCATGTTTGGAGTGCTATGTCCTTCAGAGTCTTTTTGTTTAACAGAAGATGAGAGCTGGAATTTCTCTGAAATCAAAGAGAAAAAACTTTAATATTTTCATGCATGCAGGATAGGGTCCCAGAGTGGCTCTTCTGAGGTAGCAGAAACTAGTCACCCCTCCCAGGAAACCCTGCTTGACAACCATTGTCCACTCTGAATGGGGGGCTGGTTACCACTCCAGCCTCACATTGAGCACCTGTTTCTGGATAAGGTGAGGCTGAAGTTAAAAAAAATTTTTTTTTAACATTTATTCATTTCAGAGAGACAGAGAGAGAGACAGAGCATGAGCAGGGGAGGGGCAGAGAGAGAGAGGGAGACACAGAATCAGAAGCAGGCTCCAGGCTCCGAGCTCTCAGCCCAGGGCCAAACGCGGGGCTTGAACTCATGAACCATGAGATCATGAACTGAGCCAAAGTCAGACACTTAGCCGACAACCACCCAGGTGCCCCAAAATACAACTGATTTTTGTGTGTTGACTTTGTATCCTGCTTTTTAACTGAAATAGTTTATTAGTTCTGACAGATTTTGTTTATTTGTGAGGAATCTTTAGTATTTTCTACCTGTAAGAAATATCACCTGCAAACAGAAAATTTTACTTCTCCCTTTCCAATTTTGGATGTCTTTTATTTCTTTCTCTTGCCTAAGTGCTCTTGCTAGAACTTCTAATAGTACGTTGAGTAGAAGTGATGAGGTGTAAGCACTTTTAGCTATAAACTTTCCCCTTAGAGTCACTTTCAATGTGTCCCATAAATTTTGGTATATTGTTTTTTTAAATTTTCATTCATTTAAATATTTTCTAATTTCCTTTGTGATTTCTTTTTTGATCCATAGATTAAAAGTGTGTTATTTAGGGGACCCTGGATGGCTCAGTCGGTTAAGCATGTGACTCTTGATTTCAGCTCAGGTCATGGTCTCGTGGTTCTTGGGATCAAACCCCTTGTTGGCCTTGTGCTGACAGCGCAGAGCCTGCTTGGGATTCTCTCTCTCCTTCTCTCTCTCTTTTTTAAAAAAATTTTTTTTCAATGTTTATTTTTGAGAGACAGAGACAGAGTGTGAGCGGGGGAGGGGCAGAGAGAGAAGGAGACACAGAATCCGAAGCAGGATCCAGGCTCTGAGCTGTCAGCACAGAGACAGATGTGGGGCTTGAACTCATGAACCATGAGATCATGACCTGAGCCGAGGTCGGACACTTAACCGACTGAGCCACGCAGGCGCCCCTCTCTCTCCTCTCTTTGCCCTTCTCCCTCCTCACATGGGCTCTCTCTCAAAAAAAAAAAAAGTTTTTTTAAGTGTGCTATTTAATTCCCCCAATTTTGTGAAATGTCCAGTTTTCCTTTTATTATTGATTGCTAACTTTATCCTATTTTGGTAAAAGAATATACTTTGAACGATATCTATTTTTTTTTTTTTTTTACAAAATGCATTGAAGCTTAATCTGTGGCCTTGACATATGGCATATCCTGAGATATATGCACTTGAGAAGAATGTGTATTCTCTTGTTGGGTAAAGTGCTCTGAAATGCCTGCTAAATCTAGTTGGTTTATTGTGCAGTTTAAGTCCTCTGTTTCCTTATTTATTTTATGTTTGGTTGTCCTGTTCATCATTGTCAGTAGGGTACTGAATTGTTTAAATATTATTGTATTTCTCCCTTTAATTCCATCCGTTTTTGCTGCTTATATTTTGAAGACTTGCTATTAGGTATGTAAATGTTCATAACTGTTGTATCTCTTTGCTGTGTTGAACACTTATTAACGAACACTTATAATGTCCTTCTTTGTCCCTTGTAAACTTTTTTGATTTAATATGTATTTTGTTTGTTATTAGTTCAGCTACCCCTTCTCTTTTGCTTACTATGCGCATGGAATTTTTTCCCCATCTTTTCCCTTGCAATCTGTTAGTTTCTTTGGATTTAAAGTGAATCTTCCATAGATAGCACATAGTTGGATCCGATTTATAAGTCAATTCTGCCAATCTCTGGATTGGAGAGTTTAATCAGTTTGCATTTAAAGTAATTACTCTTAAGGAGACTCTTACTTCTGACATTTTGCTGTGTGTTTTTTATAGTATTTTTGTCCCTTATTTCCTGTATTACCATCAACTTTTGTGTCTAGTTGGATTTTTTTAATAGCAAAATGTTTTAATTAGCTTCTCATTTCCTTTTGTGTATATTTGATAGGTCTTTTCTTTGTGGTTGCCATGGGGGATTATACTTAACACCCTAAACTTATAAGTCTTTAATTTGAATTTATACTCGTTTAACTTCAGTAACACAGAAACTGCTCCTTTACAGTTCCACTCTCCCCGCTTTTGGTTGTTTTTGTCACAAAATTACATCTTTATACATTGTGTGCCGTGAACTAAGACTTCTTTTTTAAAAAAATTTTTTTTAGTGTTTATTTATTTTTGAGACAGAGAGAGACACAGCATGAGCAGGGAAGGGGCAGAGAGAGCGAGGGAGACACAGAATGTGAAGCAGGCTCCAGGCTCTGAGCTGTCAGCACAGAGCCCGGAGCGGGGCTCGAACTCACGAACCGTGAGATCATGACCTGAGCCAAAGTCGGACGCTTAACCGACTGAGCCACCCAGGCGCCCCTAATAATTCTTTTTAAATGCGCTACTCTCTAATAGAAGCTAGCTACTTCTAGTTACCTACTAGTTATCTAGTAGAAGATAAGATTTAGAGCTACAAACCAAAGTTAAAGTCATACTAGCTTTTACACTAATAGTTTTTCTTTAAATATATTAGTCTCTTAAGTCATATAGAAGACAAAAAGTATAATCAAAAACCATTGTTACAATAATACTACCTTTCATAATTGCCTGTATATTTACCTTTATTGAGATCTTTATTTCTCCATATGGCTTTGAGTTACCGTCTCATGTTCTTTCATTTCAAGCTCAGTGCTTCCTTGAGCATTTCCTGTGGAGCAGGTCCACTGGTTACAGATTCCTTTGGCTTTTATCTAGTAATATCTTAATTCCTCCCTCCTTTTTGGACAGTTTTGCTGGATAATGGATTCTTCATTGACAATTGTTTTCCTTTTAGTACTTTGAACATGTTGGCCCACTGTCTTCTTGCCCCCAAAAGATTCTGATTAGAAAGGTGTTAATAATTTTATTGAGGATTGCATTTATGTGATGATTTGCTTCTCTCTTGATGCTTTCAAGATTCTCTCTCTGGTTTTGACTTTTGAAAGTTTGACTATAATGTGTTTTGGTGTGAGTCTTTTTGAGTTCATCTTACTTGGAGTTTCGAACTTCTTGGATGTTTATAGCCATCAAACTTGAGACGATTTCAGCCGTTATTTCTTCAAATATCCTCTCTGCTCTTTTCTGTCTCTTCTCCTTCTGAGTCTCCCACAGCGCTTATGTTGGTCTGCTTTCTGAGCTGAGATATCCATTTTCTGCCCTCAGACATCGACATGCCTGGTTCTCAGGCCTTTGGACTCAGACTGTGATTACATCATCAACTACTCTGGTTCCTGGGCCTTCGAGTTTGGACTGGAACCACACCACTAGCTTTCCTGACCTTCCAGTTTGTAGACAGCAAGTTGTTGAATTCTCAACCTCCACTCCATAACTGTGTGAGCTAATCTCTCATAATAATCTCTTTCTCTCTCTCTTCTCTCTCTCTCTCCCTCTCTCTCTCTCTTCTCCTATTGACTTTGTTTCTCTGGAGAACCCAGACTAACACAGGCACTTATTATGGATCTAAGGTTATTAATGCAATCAAGTCAGATCCAGGAGATAATCTCCCTTTCTGACTTGAGACTTCCATTCCCTCAAGGCTTTTGACAACACATACACACATTTTCATATATATAAAAGTTTCAACCACAACACATGAAAGTCCTCACCTTTACTGGAGGTGTAGTTCTGAGGCTTTTTTTGGGGGGGGGGGTGGTGCAGAAGAACTCAGCTTCACAACTCCTGAGACTTCAAGGTTTTCTCCAAAGTCAAGAAGAAAATACAATATTTGTGGGAGCTAGATGAGGCCAGAATGTGCATCCTCTAAGGCAAGGCAAAGTTGGTCACTGCTTTCAGGTGACACTCCACCTACAACTATTGTCCTCTCTGAATGGGACCTGTTTACCTCTCCAACTTCACACGAAACACCAGCTCCTTGGTAAGGGTTGCAGGGAAATGGTGAGGAAGTTTTGACATCAGTGTCCTGGGATTCTGACCTAGATCCAGGACTGTGGACTGGGCCACATTTTTCTCCAAATAGGAATCGTTTTATTGATATTTTCTCCAAATTCAAATCAATATATGTTTAATGTAAAACATTGGATCAATTACGAAAAAAAAGAATAAAAATTACTCAAAATCCCAATGGCAGGAGATAATCTTTGGTTAGCACCTGGTGAACATCTGGAATCGAAATGAGAAGAGCAGATTGGAATCTGGCTTTATGGCAACAGCGGTCAAGTCACTCGGGAGCTCCCCAAGAAAGTCATTTGGGCAACATGACTTACCAAGGGTGGCAATCTCGTAGAGAGTTTAGGGAAGAAGTAAATCTATCTCCACAAATTTACCAATTTCAGCTTCCTTGGGTGATTTTCAATTCCCACTTATTCCAGACATGCTGTCCCTTTCCCTGAAAATCTCCTTCCACTTTATCTTGTCATCTTCCTTGTCATCATTAATAATTAATGTCCTAAGTCTGTCTTTCCAACCTCCAGCTCCACCCCCCCCCCCAAATTTTTGGATTGTTCTGAATAAAACATACACTTAGTCACTATCTAAGAAAAATTAATGCCAATAGAATACTATCACTTTTATAAGTCCAGGATTACAGGGTCCTCTTTTAAGAATATCCCTCCAAAAGAACTAGGTCTGCATTAAGAACCAGCTTTTAGGGGCGCCTGGGTGGCGCAGTCGGTTAAGCGTCTGACTTCAGCCAGGTCACGATCTCGCGGTCCGTGAGTTCGAGCCCCGCATCAGGCTCTGGGCTGATGGCTCAGAGCCTGGAGCCTGTTTCTGATTCTGTGTCTCCCTCTCTCTCTGCCCCTCCCCCGTTCATGCTCTGTCTCTCTCTGTCCCAAAAATAAACAAACATTGAAAAAAAAAAAAAAAGAACCAGCTTTTATTTTGTGATGATGTTGCTTTGATAAAGCCATTTGCTTAAAAATGGGATTCCCTCTTTCCTTCCCCTCTTCTTCTTTTTGATTCAGCCTCCCCATTCTCTTGGCTTCTTAATCTATGTTATCTCCTTTATATTCTTTTGTTTCTTCTCCCTGTAGCCAAAGACCATTTTAAAAGAATGATGTTGAGGGGCACCTGGCTGGCTCAGTCTATACAGCATGCAACTCTTGATCTCAGGGTCATGTGCTTGAGCCACATGCTGGGTATATAGACTACTTAAAAAAAAAGAAAGAAAGAAAAGA